>NC_139167.1:10252269-11497436 GCF_965202585.1 Thalia democratica
TTTGCAACTCTTTAAAACAAAAAAGCTGGCTTGATTGACCAAAAACTAGCTTGAAATTTTAGTATACAAAAACTGAAAAACTAACTAAATTAGCCTGAGGTTTTAAGTCTTCAAAGTCTGAGCTTGTGGCAATTTTTTCTAAGCAGGTAGACACTAAACAACGAACAAATTGTCAACGTATAGTGTGTTAAAAAGAATAATCTGTAAATGGTTGGTGTATAAACATGTTAGAAAATTTGTGTTCAACATATTGAAGTTCTTATCAGCCGCACTTTAAGGCTTTAAACTACGCGTACTATTCTTACCTGCAAATATTGCCTACAAATATATTTTATACTTTAATTATATTTTCAATAAAATAGTTTAGTACTTCAATACGATTTGTTAAACTTAAAATTTGTGTTATTGTTATTAGTATAATTTTATTTTATTTAAATATTAATAATTCATAGAAACAAATATGTACATGGTGGTATTCTAAGTTGTCCTGTATTTCAGCAGGTAAAATGAGTATCTATCAGCCAAACTATACGGCTTAAAATTTTGCTAACTGTATCATCCTATAGCCTCAAAGTTTACCCTATTTATATGTTTAAGTTTACATTAAACACTTGTGATAAAAATACTCTAATGTAGGTCTTTTTTTTGCTTTGTAAATTTCGTCTGTCAATTTTAGAAATCAAGTTGTATTCATTGTGTTATTCATAAAAACTTTAGATTAAGATTAACTCTATAAGTTTAAAACATTGATGAAACTAAAATATTGATGAAGACTTAATTTTATAAACACATACAAAATTCTGTCAATTATGGTGTTTTGTAGGATAAAAAAAACTTATTGAATAGTGGTAAACAATAGTTAACATATACTTATAAACAAATAATTTTGTTGAACTTAATTTTTAATTCTACATCTAAAATATATTGTATTTTAACAATTATACTTTAAATTGTCATCATAAAAAAAAGTCTTAATACTACTTTATCAGGTACGTCAAGTTATTTTGTGCAACAATCTTTATTGAATAAATAAAATATAAATAAAGTTTATTTCAATAAATCATGCAGAACTTTTGTGTCTAAAATTTGTGTCCACATTGTGGCTAGTTTTAGTCGAAGCACAGTCTTAAAATACTACAATTTTATAAAAAGTTTATTCATACTGAATTATTCGACTTGTTTTAAATTGTAATAACTGTTAGTACTTTATTACAGTAATCTCTCGCTTATTTACGCACATTGTGTCCACAGAAAAAGTGCGTAAAGATATGAGAGGTCGTAAAGAAACGAGAGGTACCAAATATACTCACTATAATGGCTGTTTTTTAATATTGCTTCTAGTTAAAAGCAGACTGGGCACTTTCCCACTTTTAACTATTTGTTTACTTCATTAATAAAAATTCTGAAAACAACAGATAAAACTATAAAAATATTAAAAAAAAAGGATTTGATTTTCTTTAAAATAATAATAATACGAGTAGAAATAATTTTACTATTTTAATAATAAGTAGAAATTATCTTTATCTTTATTCATATGTGACATTTATATTCTATTCTACTCCGCAAATTCAATTTATATTTAAGCATTTCTTTACATTTATAACATAGTGTTTATTAATATATAGGGCAAGACTGCTGTATTATTTCTTTGTCTTAAAAACTCTCATTATTTCATTATACTTTCATTATTAAACACAGTCATGTTTATTTCAGAATTTTGATTTAATCTCTTATTGTTAACAAAATTTCTGATATACTGAGGTATAACTAAATGTTTATCAATTAGTCAAGGAACATAACTTTACAAAGTCTAAAGATATAGAGAGGTGTGTTAGCATTCAAAAACATATTTTAGTTTAAAAATATACATTAAACCTAATTTGTGCAATATATCAAAAAAAATTAAAAATTTTATTTTCAGAATTTTATAGAATTCTGAAATGCGTAACTAAACGAGAGTGCGTAACGTCACGAGTGCGTAAAGATCCGAGAGGTTACTGTATAAATAGTTTATAAATATTAAAACTAACTTAGAAAAGTTAGTAAACTCTGTTAGTTTTGTTATTATTCACTTAACTGTATATTTTGTATATAACTAAAACTTTTAATGGAAAATTACTGTATAATTTACTTTTTCATTTAATAAATATTTTATATTATATCATACAATAGTGATTTCGTATTGTTTTCACTATCAATTCCTATTAAATAAATTAGAATATAAGTTAATGTTATTTATTCAAAAAGTTTTCTGTAAAATCTATTTAAAAATACAAATCTACATTACTGTAGTTTGTTTTAAGTATCTGTATTAGTTAAAAGGTGGTTGTACGTTAATCTAAAATATTTTTTTCTAAAACATTCTGTTATTTATAAAAAATGAAATCTGATTTTATTTTCACATTTTTAAATAAGTTAGCCGTTAAAACTATAGTTTTTTTATTAAACTATGTTCTGTACAAAGCGTTAACTTTATATTAGACACATTCTATTACTTAAAGTTAACTCAAATGTAAAGACCTGTTCTGATCAAATGAAAGTTTAACAACATAAACTATCATAAACTAAAAACATATAATAAGTGAATAATTTATTGAGTAAGTGGACTTGCGTCATTGTTATATTATTTTATTTCTTACTAAAACCAATAGAAATTTTTTTATTTTATTTAAGTAAAAAAACAAAAAAAAAATAAAAATTGAAGGTTAAACTACGCTAATTTGTATTATTGTATTTTACAATAATATTAAAACAATGGTTGATAATTCTAGTTTATTTCACAATTAAAAACTAAATACATTTTTAATTGTTTTCTTTCAATTATAAGTTTAATTGAAATCGCTATAATAAACAACTTTAAATTATGAAGTATCTTAGACAAATATACTTGATATGTGTATTTTGGGAACGGTTTTAAATTGCGCGAATACAAAGTTGCACAAATTTACTTAATTTCACGAGAACAGAATTGCACGAGTGCAAAAACTTGCACGGAGCTAAATTTTTACAAAGCCAAAATTGCAGGAATTACATTTTTGCATGGGAGTAAAGAATACAGAAAAAAAAAATTAACAAAAAATTAAAACAAAACACTGACCGTGGGTAAAGATGAGGGGTAACAGTGATAAGAAAAGAAGTAAAAAAACAAAATAAATAAAAAACGTTTGTTTAAGCAAAGTTTTGGAAAAATATACTTTATAGTAATTCATTTATGCCTAAAACTAGTACAAAAAATCATTAAGATTAAAAACTGATATAAACTTTTCATTCAAACCTTTTTTTTTTGCTCCATTTTGCACAATTATAACTTCGATTTTAGTTTAAAATTTTAATTAGTCATAAAAATGTGTTTTAAAACGTCAGATGA
Source organism: Thalia democratica (assembly GCF_965202585.1). NCBI lineage: Eukaryota > Metazoa > Chordata > Thaliacea > Salpida > Salpidae > Thalia > Thalia democratica. The sequence continues at coordinate 10,255,637 of NC_139167.1, forward strand.
CTGTAGGAATATATACCAAATGTTGGTTGTCATTAACCAAACTAATTAGTCTAACTTATTAGCTTTATATTGGAGGTCGGTATATCAAAGAAATCTTAAAGTTCAAGTAGAATATAAAACAAGATAAACTTTAAGACTTGAAACTACCAAGAAATAATCGTTATGATCAATTATTTTTTAAAGTTTACATTAAACAATTGCTATAAAAATTAAATTACGTAGAAATAGATTTTTTGTAAATTTTAAAAACAACATAACCACTTAGTTCTTATTAATGTTTATTCACATACTTGATTATGTTTTAACTTAAACATAAAAAAGTAAAAATTAACAAACAATCATACTCTAATTTAATTAGAACACTACTAAACTTTTTTCTAAATTAAATCAATCTCATTCATTTTTTGTTTACTATGCTTATATATAGGTTTTTATAAAATCAAAATTCAGTACTGTCATTATAATAGTAATCATGCAAAAGAATTTGTAAGTATGTAAGTGTTTTTAAGATGTAAGTTTTTTTAGATGTTTTACTGATTTATCAAATTGTACTTTAAATAATCACATATTTTGTTTAAGTTTATTATCTATTGATTTTCTGGATTAAACATTTTGGAAAAGTAAAACAGACAAACAATTTTTTTAGTAAATTTTAATTAGGGATTATTAAAAATATAATTTATTCATTACTATACTTTGAATTTCCTAGATCGCTTCAAATAAGCATAATTAATTGTTTCGTAAAGTAATTTACTGATAAATGATTGAATAAAGTTTTTTTGTAACAGATAAAACCAATTAAGTTTTTATAATTCGAGTAAAATATTTTGAAAACTATGAAAGATATTTATTTTTATTTTGTTTTTGAAATATTATTTAAACAAATATAAAGATTAAATCAGTTTGTTTTATTTTTGGACTGATTTCAAAATGCAATTATTAAAATTTAATTTATCTGAGTATTAGCTGCATTAACAATATTCAAAATTTTGTATATTATAATTAGCCTTAGAAACTTAAACGTTATAATTCATCGAAAAGGTTTATATTATTAAACTATTAATCTACAATGAATGTGCAAGATGATAAGAGAAAAAATTTTTGTATAACTTGTGAAAAATGTTTTAAATCGAAGTCAGCATTGGTTAGACATAAAAGAATTCATACAGGTGAAAAACCTTACAGTTGTGATAAATGTGATAAAAATTTTACACAAAAAGAAAGTTTGAAAACACATCAACTTACTCATTCTGGTTTGAAAATCTATCAATGCGATGTTTGTAAAAAATGTTTTTCACAAAGAAATAGTTTGAAAAAGCATGCAATAACTCACACTGATGATAAACCATTTGTATGCAAACAATGTGACAAGCGTTTTAATCTAAAGTCTAATTTGACAAAACACATGTTAATACATAATGGTAAGAAAGAGTTTCAGTGTGAAGTTTGTGAGAAGAAGTTTGCTCAAAACGGTAATCTAAAACAACACATACTGATACATACTAGAGAAAAGCCTCATGAATGTGAAGTTTGCAAGAAGAAGTTTTCACATAAATCAAATTTAAACCGTCACTTCAGAATTCACACTGGAGATAGACCTTTTGGATGCGATGTATGTGGAAGAAGATTTACACAAAGTTCAAATCTGAATAAGCATTTGAAAACTCATAAATTTTGATAAGTTCCTAATATATAACTTATTTATTAAGTTACTTTTATAGAGACGAAAAATTGTGTATTGTGTAAAGTTTTTTGTCTGAAAAGTTTATGAATTAACATTATAAAGAATTTTTTGAAATGACATTTTCCTTAAATTGACTAACTTTTAGCTGATATATAAACTTATGTATACGTTTTGAGTTTTCATGTTTTAAAAATTAAAGTAATTCCCTTAAAGCAAACGTTAATTTTATCATATTTTTACAACTTTTTTGAAGAAAATTATCTTTTCTTGTTTAATATTTTAGATAAAATATTATTAGAATCTATGTTGTTTCCATTTGTAGTAAATAACCAGTTAAGTATGTGTATAGTTTTTTTATAACAGAAAGTTGTACTAATTAATCACAAATAGTTAAAAGAAACCGTTGCTAAACTTTGTTTATAAAATGTTGGATGTATTAATGGCAATTAACAGTAATAGATAATTTTTATTTAGATACACTATCTTATTAGAATCTTTGTTGTTTCCATTTTAGTAAATAACCGGAAAAGTATGCGATAACTTTTTTATAAAAGCTAAATGTGTAACTAAACAAGCACAAATACTTAAAAGAAACCGCTGCTAAACTAAATGTGGATGTATAAATTGAAATTAAAAATAAGATATTAATTTTTATTTTTAAGTTTTAACTTTAACTAAGGTTTAATTTTTCTAGTCATTCATTTTATTGACTTACAAACTGTCCGTTCTAATATCAAATATCAATCAAAAAAAACTTAGATAAATATTTTTATGCAGTCTTTAATAGTATTTTGATAGCTGAATTCAATTTTGTAAATTGACACTTTTTACCGGTAACAGGTCAGATATGCACGAAGAAACTTTTTTGAAAAAATTACTTTGAGACCGGTAGCTTTTTTATATTAAGTAATTATCTACTTTCATTTATGTCTACTAACATAAACTAATTTTTATATACACCAAAGTAAACGCTTTATTTGTACTTTTATGCTGCTATGATATGTTTGAAGTTAAATAAAATTAATTTTGAAATGTAAACAAAGATTTCTTGAATACCCTTTACAAATGCTATAATTCGATTAATAAAATGGTAATAAGTTATAATCAATTTAACATTATTAAAAAAGAACTAAGTCTTATTACACATCATATTTCATCATAAATTGTTTTTAATTTATTTGTTTTCAGTTAGTTGCTATTGAACTACTTTTATTTATACGTATGATATGTATAACAATATTGTTTCATATTTTTTTAACTGTTTTATAACATATTTTATCTATCTTGTAATTTTTTTCGTAATTTATATTTAGAAGGATATTACATGAAGTATATTAGAATAAATTTATGATGCCTGTAAATAGTTTCCTGTCAAAAAGCTGTGAAATTACAAAAACATTTAACATTCACTACAAGTTCCATACAAGTTCATTTACATAATTTATTTTGTTAAACTAACAAAACAAACGTGATTTGCTTCTTCTATGATCATTAAATTTTAAGACAGGGTTTTTTAAACTTTATTTCAAAATCCCCTTAAAAAAAATCTACGGCCCCTCCAACAACATTAATCAAAAAACTACCATTAAATTAACCTAAGACCTTTTTTATTCTTTATTAGCAAATTTATAATATCTAGTGTAAATTTCAAATTATGGCTTAGTAGCCCCCTGTGACTCCTTTACTGCTCATGTACCCCTTTTGGCCCTTTTGCTGCTCATGGCCCCTGAATATCTGTTATGGCCATTCAATTATGTAGCTAGAAATTTTATACAACTTGTCGTAAGTTTGACTTAAAGTATTCAAGTAACAATTTGTTTAAGTTTCTTAGAAATTTCGATTTTTAGTTGTTGCCTAAATAATTGTCATAGTTTAAAACCATCTCATATACTCTTTATATTATAAAAATTAAAACAAATCTATAACATGCTTATTTTAAAAAGTATTTCTTTGATTTTAAAATAATAGACTAATACTACCATTAGTTTTTTGTTGTGCCTATTTAAAAAGGCCATAACTTTTGTTGTGCAATAATATGATACCTGACCCTTATATTTATAATGCTATGGCATTATTTTTGTTATCTTATAATGTTATATTTATAAATGACATATATATTATATATTTATACACATTAAACTCATGACAAAAGAAACAATGACAAAAAGTTTTAGAATTCAAAATCCGACAAAACTGTTCTGTAAACGATAAGTGCAGCCTTTCTAACATAATCTACCGAGCAAAAGTATAAATATCTGAAACTGATTATAAATCATAAACAGGATCAAGCAAAACAAACAAAATAAGGTACTATGATAACAAAGCTCCTTTCCTAAGGCCGGTGATATTAACCTTAAAACTACACACAGTTAGCAAATCACATATGGAATCTAAACAAAAGAATAATAAATATTATTTTTAATAAATTCCTTATTGAGTGTCTGAAAAAAAATGCAACCATAATAAAACATGTACCTTGTGCAACCTGAAAAGATTAATTATCATATAAATGGAATATATAACTTAAAGAAACAACTTATTATTCAATATTCGCGTTACTTAGACGACATTTTATAGGTTAACACTTTACAAATGTATTTAAAGTGATAAAAGCGTTGTGTTTTAACAACCCTGAGTATTTAGATATTTTTTTCGATATATTTTTTAAGACCATCAGATAACTACTTCTTGTTTTGGTGGTTTTATTAGTGGTAGCTTATAATGAAATAAGGCTTATATATTTTATATATAAAAATTTTTCTACGATAATATTAATATTAATCAAAATCATATAATCATGTTAAATACTCCTTCTATGTTTAGAAACAAGAACTTTATATTTAAAGACATTTCTTTAAAAAATAGTTATACAATACGAGCCTTAACCATATCAAATAAGTTTTTAACTAACATACAATAAAGTTTGCATTAATTAATTTCTAAAAAGTTCAACTCAATTTTAACTATAATTATTTTTAGTAGCTGTACAATAAGAATCATAAAATAACCGTTATATAATAACTAAAACTTAAAAAACATGATATTCTATATATGCTAGCATAGTTTGTCATTTTAGTATTTTTTCTTACATAATTTTAGTTTTATAATCCCGTTAAAATTATAAAGTTTATGATTCTGATTAAATACTTTTCAAGCTTTAAAAAGTACTATTCGCTCAGTTGTGAATAAGTTTTGAAATATTTTGTTGCATTTGTTCTCTAGAATTATATGCGTCATTAAATAACAACCAATCATTTTTAAATTAAGTAAGTTTTTTGTTACTACAATAATCATTTTGTTTTTTTTTTAACTCTTGTTTTACAAAACAGTTATATGAGTTATTTTTGATATATAATTCAATATTTTAGTTTTAACATCTCATAACTGTATTATGTTGAAGGTTTTGTAAGTAAGTATTTTTAAGGTAATTTAACTACTATATTTAATGTTTAAATTAGTGTCTTTTATCTTTTTAAATACACTGTTTAGTACTATTAACATTTTGAAAAAGGTTAAAACAAAACAAATTTTTCTTCAAAATTATTTGAAACTATATTTTCTTAATAGATATTTTTGAATATTTCACTTAAATATAGCTAATTTGTCCTAGTGATTTTGTTGTTATGTTGATAAGATAAATAACGTTCTAGAACAGTAAATTAAAACATTTAAATTATATATTTGTTGTGAAAAAGTTCAAACTTTTTTATGTATTCTACTTGACATGTTTAAATAAATCATAACAAGAAAAAACAATAATTTATAGAAAAATATCTAAACAAAGTTTTTAAGCACAGCAGTTTGCATATACACTGTAATAATTTTGAAATGTAATAATAATTTTTTTTTTGGTTTTTAGATGCATTAACAATATTCAATTTTATAAAAAATTTAAGTAGTCTTTAGTCAATTTATTTTTACAAGATTTAGAATTATTCAGCATTAGTATCACAATAAAAATGTCAGTTGCTGATAAAAAACATGTTTGTGTAACTTGTTTAGAAATGTTTTAAGTTGAAATCAGTATTGGTTAGACATGAAAGAATTCACACTGGTGAAATCCCTTACAGTTGTGATGTTTGTGATAAAAGTTTCGCAAAGAAAAGTAATTTGAAAACACATCAGCTAACGCATTCTGGTTTAAAAATATATCAATGTGATGTTTGCAAAAGATGTTTTGCATATATATATTTCTGAGACGCCATGATGTAGTTCATACTGATGATAGACAATTTAAATATAAACAATGTGATAAGCTTTTTAATCTAAAGTCTAACTTGACGAAACACATGTCGATTCATAGTGGTAGAAAAGATTTTCAGTGTGAAGTTTGCGAGAAAAAGTTTGCCCAGAGAAGTTATGTAAAACAACACATGTTTACTCACATTAAAGATAAGCTCCATGAGAGTCAAGTCTGCTACAAGAAGTTTTCACTTAAAGGTGAATTAAACAAACACATTAGAATTCATACTGGAGATAGACCGTTTAGATGTGATATTTGTGGTAGAAGATTTGCACAAAGTTCAAATAGGAATATTTTCATGAACAACGACAAAATTTCTAATGAATCAAAATTTGTCTAAAAATGAATATATTGTATAAAAGTTTGTTACTTATTCGAAAATTTATAATTTGCTCTTTTATATACCATTTTGTGAGATGGAAATGAATTATGTTGACTAAGTTCTAATCAATTATTTAATTAGGTTTTAACATTTGCATAACTAAAACATTTTAGTAAAACAAAGTTTTTCGTTAAATTTACATTATACAATACTTATCCTTTATTTTCTTCTGTTTTTTTTTATCTTCTAAGTAATACTGAACTTATAAAGTTCTATTTAGTGTATATCTGCAGTACGTTAGTGTTATTTAAATTATTTATATATTAGTTTTTAGAAGTACAGCTTAAACTATATGTAAAATATTTTAAACGCTTTGCTGGTCAACTTATAAAAACTTTTGCACATGTGTAAATGGCAATAAAAAATACTAGTGATTATAATTTGTTTTTTTACTTTTATAACTGTATGTTAGACTGTGAATTTTTCAGTATTCTGTATAGAAGTAAATTTTAAAATCTTTAATTTTAGAAAAGTAATTTTTCTTTACATTCCGTATTCTAATAGAGTAAATCAATTGCTAAACTTTATTTTAAAAACATTTTTTTAGACTTCTATTATTAAAATATATTTTAAATTTTTAAGACAAATTATATATTTTAATTTATTTAAGGATGATCGTATTTTTAATTCAATTATTATAAGCAATGTGAAAAATCTTTTTCGCAAATTGAAAATAGTTATTTTGTTAGGATTTGAGTTAAAGAATATTTTAATACAATTGAAAAATTCTAGTGTTTTAATTGCTTTTTGCAATATAAAGTAAGCTTATTGTTACAAGATAATTATCACATATAATTAACACATAATGATCAAAAAACTTATGGAATCTAAACGAAAAAAATGATAAATACTATTTTGAATAAATTATAATTGTGTTTGAAAAATAACACTAACTATATTTATAACATGTAACTATGCATCCTAGAAAGAATTTTTTTCATAAAATAAAATCCATAAATAAATAAAAACGACTTATTTTTAAATGTCCGCATTACTAAGAAGAATTTTAAATGGTTTAAATTATAAAAATATAAAGCTCCAAAAGCATTGTGTTTTACCCAAATCGAGTATTAAACTATTTATAAGGATTAGTACAAAAACATTTCTTATTTTGGTAGTTTTAAAACAGATAGCTTATACTGAGGTATACCTTATATATAGTATATTGTTAGTTTGTTAACGTTAATATCAATTTTAAGCAAAAACGTATGATCACGTTTAATATACCTTATAGCTTATAGAAATATGCATTTTTGTACAAAGCCATTTTTGTAATAAACAGTAATACAATTCTAAGCTTAACCACAATAAATAAGTTTTTATTAAAATAAAACAAAGTTTGCGTTATCTAATTTTCAAAAAATCTAATTAACCTTTATAAATACTTATATAACCTAATTACCCATCGTATAAGAACTAAAACTTAAAAAAACACTTTTTCATATGATTTAACTATATTTTAAGTAGTTTTTGCATAGTTTGTCAACTTAGTATTTTCGTTACAGAATTGTTGATTGATGATCCATTTATTGGTAAAATAAAAAACTGTCTGATTCTGAATATTTTTTTTATGTTTTAAAATAGTACCATAACCACTTAGTTGTTATTAGAGATAAAAATACCTTGGTAAGTTCGTGCCAAAGAATTTTAGGCGTTATAAAATAACAAACAATCATATTCAAATAATATAGGTTTTGTTTTACTACATTTGCAAATGATTTTTTGCTAAATTTTTGATTTACTAAACGAAAATTTTTTTTTTCAAATTCAATATTATAGTTTTAGTATTCATAACTGTAATATGTTTAATGAAAATGTAGATAATTCTTATAAGTAACCATTATATTTATGTTTTATAAACTTATTAAACTAGTGACATTAATCATTTTACATGCTTTTCTTAGTATAATAATCATTTTGAAAAAAGTAAAAGTAGAACAGTATATATTTTTAATTTAATAAAATATTATTTGAAACAAATCTTTACTAATATGTAACTATGTTTAAATATTTCAGTTACATATATAGTTTATCATGAATGGATTTCGATTTTATGGTGATATGCTCATTAATGAACTAAAATAATAAATTAAAACTAATAAATTTTATTACTAATGTAAAATAATTTCAGATTTTTTTTGTTTCATAATTGACTTGTTTGAATTAATCGTAAAAAGAAAAAAATTGTTTTATCGAAAAGTATGTAAACAAAAGTTATGAGCAAAGTAGTTTACTAAAATATTATAATAATATTAAAATGCAATATTTTTTTTCTGATTTAAGCTGAATTAACAATATTTAATTTTCTATAAGTTTAAAGCACTCTTTAGATAATTTACTTTTACAAGTTTTTGGATAATTTACCGTTAGTAATACAAAGAAAATGTCAACTGGTGATAAAAAGCATATTTGTGTAACTTGTGGTAAATTTTTTAAATACAAATCAGAATTGGTTAGACATGAAAGTGTTCATAGTGGAGAAAAACCATACAGTTGTGATAAATGTGACAAGAGTTTTTCACGGAAAATTAATTTGAAGACACATCAGCTTACTCATTCTGGTTTGAAGATTTATCAATGTGATGTTTGTAAAAGATGCTTTTCACAAAGAAGTACATTAAAACGCCATGCCATAGTTCACACTGATGATAAACCGTTCAAATGTGAACAGTGTCAAAAGTGTTTTACTCAAAAGTATAGCTTGAATACACACATGTTAATACATAGTGGTGAGAAAAATTTTCAGTGTAAAGTTTGTGAGAAAAAGTTTGCTCTTAAATTTCTCCTAGAACAGCACATGTTGACGCATACTAAAGATAAGCCCCACGAATGTGAAGTTTGCAAGAAGAAGTTTTCACTGAAAGGTAATTTAAACGCCCACGTTAGAATTCACAATGATGATAGACCATTTGGATGTGATGTTTGTGGTAGAAGATTTACAATAAAATCAACCTTAGTTTGTCATGTTAGTATTCATACAGGAGAAAGACCATTTGGATGTGATGTATGTGGAAGAAGATTCACTCAAAGCTCAAGTAGAAATACTCATTTGAAAATTCATAAACAATAAAAATAGTTCTTATAGTTAAAAATTAATATAACAATGTTGTGTAAAAGTTTGTTGTCTGTTCAAATATTTATAAATTGCAACTTTATATATTATTTTTTCGTATAATATATGATTTGTATGGACTAAGCTTAAATTGAATATTTAGGTTAACTAGGTTTTTTTTTCAATTTTGATGTTTGCAAATCTAAAATGTTTTAATAGTTTCATTTATTTCTAAGTATAAGTAAAATTGAGCTTGTTTGAAACTTATTTAGCCTACGGTATTATTATAGTCATTTAAGATCTTCAAAAAAAAATTTTTTAGGTACAGGCCAAACTAATTAAACATATCGTATAAATGCCTTGCTGGTCAATTCATCAATTTTTTTACATGTATAAATATTATAAATTATCTTTAATTATAACTTTTTTTTTTACAAATATCGGTAGTTAATAAATAAATATATTGATAGCTTTTACGTTATTCCATTTATGTTATAAATATATAAAATAGTAATTAGTACTTTTTAAAGAATAACATATCTTAAAAAAAAACTTATCTATTCAAAGATGATAGTATTAATATTTAATTCAATTTTGTTTAAATTTGAATTTAAAGACTTTTTTCTATACAGCTGAAATTGCTTTTGGACTAAAAAGTAACCTTGCTTTATCACTTAACAGCGCGAAAATTCCTTTTAATTGTTATAAATTATGTTTTGATACAACATCAATTTCTTTAAAAGTCTTTTTCGGGCCATAGCTTTTATGGAAACTTATATTTCAAATAAATAACATCAAACGAGTTACATAAACTCACACACGCAAAAAAGGAAAGAAGTATTAAGTAAGTTTGAATAACAAACTCGCTTATTAAGCATTGTTGATTTTTAGCTGAAAACGGCACGGGTCAAAAACGACTGATCTTGGTAGAACTTGACTAAAATGATTGATAAAATATCTGTAATTGATAGTGCCTTCATGTGTAAAAAGTCAATGAAAATTATATATAAAATTAAGGTAAGCCTTACCGCAACGTAAATACAAAATATTTTATTTCTTATTTTATTTTTATTTAGATTATTAAACTTAGAGTTTATCTAAGTTATGAGTTCAGTTAAGGGTTTTTAGAAAAAAATTTTAAATATTTTAGTTGTAGTAGTTTAATTTTTCTTCGAAGTTTAAATTTTGTTTTAACGTTATTTTAATCTATAAAAGAGTAGTATATGATTATTAAACAACAGAAAAAGCTTTAAAAAGTATGGTCTTACTATCTGATGTACGAAAAACTTTTTAGTTGTCGATTCAGGTCAGGTTTCTTAAAATAAAGTTTTTTGTCATGTTTAAGACAGTATTTTTTTCCAAAGTAAATTAGTTTTTTTATTTGTGTAAAAAATAAAAAATATTTTAAAAATATTGCAAATGAAGTCAAATTATGGTCTTAACTCTTTTTGAAACATTATCAAAAGATTTAGATTAATTCCTACTTAAATAAATCCAAAACATTCAGAACTTTAATTAAATAAACTTTTTGCTTCATTAGTATTAAGTAAAAATTAATACAGGTTAAAATATTTTAAACTGGTTTACAAAGTACAGAGGTTGAAAGTTTTTAATTGTATTATTAAACGCAAAAAAGTAACTGTAAAAATTTTAGTTGTTTAACAAAGACATTGAAAAGTGTTTTAAGAAAAACGTAAACAATTATGGATGACCGAAAAGTCTTTTCGTGCACTTGAAAGTTTCAGTGTATTTTCGTTTGTTATTTACATAAATGACAAAATTTCTAAAATTTAAGAAAATTTATTATTTAAATTTTGAAATAAACTGTGTTATAATTCAATGTTGACGATTAATTAGTATTTAATAAAAAAATTATCTAAAAATTAGCATCGAAAATTTAAGGATCTGTAATTGATTTTTTTTAATAAATTCATTTTGTGCAGTAACTTGTTTAATTTGTGTTACTTTAAATTAGCCAACAACACATACACACATTAATTTAAAGTTACAAGCTGTATAATAAAGTAGTTTTCCAATTCATCACATAAAAACTTTTGACAGATTTTATTCGAAAGTAGAACAATATGAAAAATTAAATTATAATTTTTATTTAAACAAATTTGCTTTTTGGTTTAAACGAAAAAATTGAAAATTATTTAATCATAAGATAATCATCTAATCTCCAACGTTTTTGTAGAAATTGTAGGATAATTATGTGTTAAAAAGTTATACAAATCATAAAGTAAGCTTTAACTTAAATAAGTTATAAAAAGTTCTGAAAACTTAAATTATCTTTTTTTTCTTTACCTCGTATGTTTTCTAATCAATTTAAACGTTTAAAAAAAAGTTAGTAGCATTATTAAATTTAACTTTACTTACTAAGTATTTTAAAAAGGTGGCTAATAGCTGTTATACATTGTTTTTAATTAAGTATAATTCAGTTTTTATACTGTGTTGAATATTACGAAATTTAAAACATATACATATTTTTTAAGTTAATTGAGAACTGTTTGACATAGTATCATGATATACATTTTACTAAAATAATTTCACTCTTTAACTAATAAAGATTAAATTAAAAAAAAAATTGATTTTGTTATATGAATCTAAAAACTAAAAAGTAATTTAAAAAAAATAAATGAATTGATAGTTAATATAAAACACCTTAAGATTTTTAAATTACAAAAAACCTTTAAAGATTTTTGCACAGTTCATCTTTTATAAAACTTGATGATAGTAAAAATTTTCTTTAAACTAGTGTAAAAAGTATACTAGTTTAAGTTCTAATGATCTGATATTTCAAACTGGCATCTTTTAATGTCCCGGAAAAAACTTTAAAAGATATTCGTTGAGTACGACTCTATAACCGAAAGGTTTTTTGTACACCAAGTGCTAGAACAAAAAAATTTAAGTGCTTTTTTTTTTATCGCTTAATGAATATATAGATAGCAAAAAATTTTCTAAAATTTTTACTAGTCTTGGTGTTTTTTAAAGTTAGTTCTAGTATTTATAAGGTTTTAAGTGTTAGAACTGTTGAAATTAAAGTACTAAAGTACAAAAATGAAGATCTTGGCTGTTAATAAAAAAAATTGTCTATTTTGTTTAAATGCTTTAAGTGAAAAGCAGCTGCTTATCATAATGGAACTCATGCTAGTGAAAAACCCTATAGTTTTAGTATTAGTAACAAGAGTTATACAATTAAAATTAATTTAACAAGACACCAACTAACTCATTCTGGTTTGAAGATTTATCGATGTTATGTTTATAAAATATGATTTTCGTAAAGAATATAATCTGAAACAGCATGTAATAGTCAATAATTTTGAATGGGCATTTTAATGTGAACAGTGTGACAAATACTTTACTTTTAAAATTAACTTGACAACATACATGTTGATACATAGTGGTCAAAAAGATTTTCAGTGTGAAGTTTGTGATAAGAAGTTTGTTTAAAAAATGCGAAACAACACATGCTTACTCATACAAAAGAAAAGTCTCATGAATTTGATATTGTCAAGAAAAAAATTTAACAGAAATCAAGTTTAAATGTTCACATAAGAATTCACACTGGAAATAGACCTTTTGGATGTGATGTTTGTTATAGAAGATTTTCATACAAGTCAAGTAGGAACAGACATCAGAGAATTCAAACTTAACAAAGACACAAAAAACAACTTACAGAAAAAATATAAATTAAACATGATTTATTGGAAAAAGAAAGTAGTAGTTTGTAAAATGAGAATGAGCACAAAATCAATAAACTAAAAGTTAGCATTCAAAAAATGCAGGAAACCCATTTGGAGGTTTGAACCAAAGAGTCGAAGATTCTTTAAAACAGAAAAATAATTTGCTACATAAAAGTCTAATATAATATAAGAAAAATTTTATTAGCAAATTTAAGAGTTTTAACAAAAAAACCTAGTAAATGCAGAAAGATCATATAACTGAATTAAAAAACAAACCGAACTCGTTAGTAACATCGACAATCAATTGACACTAGTATAAGAAAAAATAAATGCTTTAAGTTAAAGCAAATTAAAAAAAAAAAGCTTTAAATGTCATAACTTTCAATGTTCCTGAAATTTATAAAAGTCTTCAGTTTACACAATTTAAAATGCTAAAACAGACTTCAACTTAGTTCAAGATAGTTTAAGTTCTAACAAGTTGACTGAGACTGAACTAAATACTTTATACCGTGTGGGTAAACATAACAGCAATAAAACAAGACCCAAAATTAATGTATTTAAAACATTATCGCAATACATAATATAGCAGTCTAGTTGGTTGGTTAAAAGAGTTTCTAAATGATAGAACTTAAAAATTAGTTATTAACAATACATTTTCAGACTCTTTACCTTTTTTTAGTGGAGTCCCTCCAGGAGGGTTATTGGTTCACTGCTCTTTATCATTAACATAAATGAAATAGCTTCAGAAGTTGATTTTATTACAACTTAAACCTCTTCGCAGATAACACAAAAAATTTTAGCCAATCGAAAACAACTTTACAGAATTCCGTATTCAAAATTTACTATTGGCTTAAGAAAAGAAAAATTAAACTTAAACCCTAGTAAATCTCAAGTTCTAAATATTCAAAAAAACAGTACTATCTATACTTATAGCTTTGAAATAAACAATACAAATTTATCTTCAACTAAAGTGTTTAAAGATCTCGGAATTTTTGTTGCTAAAACTCTAAAATGGCACCACCGTAATAATCATCTTTACCGAGCTGCATCAACTACATCTTTTCAATATTTAATCTACGGATATAAGCATCCATAAAAAGTTGTTTCTCACATACATTCGTCCTAAGTTGGAAAACAACACACCAATCTGTTGTCCATACTTGAAACAAGATATTAATCATATAAAATCTGTTCAAAAAAACATACCAGACTAATCCTCAGCCGATGCAATATCTCTTATACGTCATACCTTGATATATTAACAAAACTTAAATAAAATCTTTAGACTACAGGAGACTTGAATTTGACCTCAATACATTTTTTAAACTAGTTAACGGTGAAACTACAACTAAAATACAGTCACTTTTAGAACCTATTAAACCAAATTATTTACTAAAAATAATAGCAAAAAATTTACATGCAGACATCATTTCAATAATGAGGTTTGGTAAAATTCTTTTTTTATCGGTCAGTTCAGATATGGAATAAACTACCAGATAAATTTACTTTTTGGAAAAAATTTGAAAAATTTCGATCTAATTTAAAAAAGTTTTATTTAAACAAAATGTTTGTTAGTAACATTAATAATTATTTTTTATCAACTGTTAATTTAGTTTTGAGATTTAACTTGGTCCATAGTTCAATTATTAAAGCAGCGCCTTTATTCTATTAGTCTTTAATGATAAAGATTTTTCAAGCTGTTAAAAAGGTTATATATCTGGCCAGTTTGTTTTTTATGTGCTTGGGGCTTTAGTTTTTAATTTTGTTATTAGTCAGTGCATTTTTATCTTTATAGTTAATCGTTATACATCAAGGCGTAAATAAGTATAAATTTTTGTTTAATAAAATTTGCTTTTTATGTTAGTATATAAACATAGCTATTTAAATAGTATATTAAAATATGTTTTAAATTATGTTTTGAACGACGAAATTTTTGTGTCTTTCAATTTAAGTGGCATGGGTTTTGATGCCTAGGTTCATCATATGGACATTAAAATTGCAATAATTTTTTTAATAAAAAAACAATTAATAAAATAGTATTGCATCAAACTTAAAAAATCTGTTTTTGAATTTTTATAAAATACCATTGTGTAATTATTTTGTTTAAATTGTTTAAATTTAGAGCTATTTAACCATACTTTTAAATTTTTCAATAACTTTTTATTTGACGTTATTAAACTTTAGAACTTTTTTTTACTTTTATCAGCTGTATAACAACAGTATTTTTAGAATTCTTTTCACAACAAACTTTTGTTAGATTCTATAATTTCTATATGGAAATATCATGCAATAGTAATTGAATTTTATTTAAAGAAAAATTTCGCTCCTTAATTCAGGAAATTTTTATTTTGATACTATTTATTACAAACTTTATAAACATTTAAAATATAACATATACTAGGATAACCTTGTATTTAAATAAGTTTAAGTCATAAAGTTTAACATAAAAAAGTTACTCTTTTAGTATTCTTTAACTTAACATAGTTACTTAAAATTAGTAAAACTTGATTTATATTTTTTCTTTAACTACACAGGATTTTAAAAGTCAAGTTCAATGATTAATGCAGAATTGGTAGCTTTTTTATATTTAAGAGATTATTTTTTCTTAAATAGTCTAATAGGTGTTATATTTATTATTGAAGTAAAATTAACCATTTTTGTTGTGTTGATTTTTTGGAAGCATTAATATATATGAATATATATAATTTCAAGTTAAATTAAATGAAAGGCTGTTGAACTCATCACTTAATAGATACTACTGATAGATTTACTTTCTACTAAAATGAAATAACTTTTAAAAACACTTTCATAGAAACTTTTTTTTAAATAGTTTTAAGTTACTTAGTTTAATAAACATTTTCAAAATACAAACAAATTAATAATAAATAAATATTTTATATATCAAAATAATAATCAAAAAGATATTTAAAACTAAAAAACAAAAAAAAAATTAAACAAAGAAAATATTTATTATCCTAGTATTTTAATTAGCAAAATAAACATTACATGTAATATAAATTAATTAGTTTTACTATTATTTAAATTAACATCTATTTCTATAGATTTTTTTATTGTTCTAATAACAGTACTAAATTATCACAATTAACACTTTAGCATATGATAAAGTATATGTCTGTGTAACTTATGGAAAACCTTTTAAGTTCACATCAGCATTAGTTAATCACAATAGAATTAATACAGGTGAGAAACCATACAGTTGTGATGTTTGTGACAAGAGTTTTAGATAAAAAGGCAGTTTGACATAACATCTACTTACTCATTCTGGTTTGAAGATTTATCAATGTGATATTTGCAAAAGATGTTTTGCTCGAAGAAGTGATCTAAAACAGCATGCAATAGTTCATACTGATGATAAACCATTTAAATGTGAAAAGTATGATAAACGTTTTACTTTAAAACGTAATTTATTTAGCCACATGTTGATTCATAGTGGTAGTAAAGATTTTCAGTGTAAAGTTTGTGAGAAAAATTTTGCTCGTAAATTTCATTTAAAACGACACAGCTAACTCATACTAAAGAAAAATGTCATGTATGTAACTATCGCAAGAAGAAGTTTTCACTGAAATCAAGTTTAAATGTTCACATTAGAATTCACACTGGAGATAGACCATTTGGATGTGATGTTTATCATAGAAGATTTTAAGATAGATCAAATAGGAATAAGCATTTGAAAATTCATAAAAATTCAAAAAAGTTCATATTTCTTCTGACTTAAAATTTATCTAATAATGAATATATTATTTAAAAGTTTGTTACATATTCGATAATTTCTAAATTATAACTTTATATGCTACTTTTTAAGCTGTTATAATTTATATTGGCAAAGTTTGAACTAATATATTAACTAGGATGTTTAAATATTTATATAGAAAAACAAAAAAAAAATTCAACAAAAATAGTTCTCTTTACTATTCATTGATAATACTTATTTTTCAATATTTTCAATTGTTTATACATTACATAAAATAAAATTAAACTTGTTAAGAATATATTTATCTACGTTACTTTTTTTTTAAGTTATTTAGCTTTTTATACATTTCATTTATAACATGCATAGACGTCAATAAATGGTTTAAGATGATTTGAAGTTGTATTTTAATTTTTATAAATATATATTAATTTACATTTTTTTACTTTAGTCCGTTGAACATTTCAACATAAACTTGCTAGTTATAGAACGTAATTTCTACCTATTCTAATAGATATATTGAGTAGTAAAACTAAACTTTTAGTTTTTTTTTTGTAGCACTGTTATAATTGTTTGTTTAAAATATTTTGAAAAAAAAAAGAAGAAATCTTGTAATATATTAAAGACTGTAGTAGGAGTTTTTTAATCAATGTAAGCGGTAGGTAATACTTAAATTGATAATAAAATAGTATTAAAATTCGTACTTTGTTTAAAGTAAAATTAAAAGACCAAATTTTAAACATTTGAAATATCTAAATGCTTAATGATTTTGAAATATTAAACTTGTAAACAATAGTTAGCAATAAGGTAGGATCGTGATGACATAGACAAAATATCCTGCAAATGTTTTATTTATATATATAAATACCAGTCAATCGCTTATTGTTTCTAGCATGCTACAAGATAGTCCAATTTTGTGTCACAAAAAGTGATTTATCACATAGATTGTAATTTATTAGATTATGTTGTTATTTTAAAAATTGTTCAATGCAGTCCTTACTAATATTTTATGCTTACCCAAAAATGCTTATAGTGTGATGTGGTCACAAAAACTCATAGTGTGTTTTGATTAATTCAATTAAAAGATGATATAAACATGTAAAAAGATGTTAAAATCTAATGATTCGTTTTTTTTTTTATTTACAAAGTTAACAGTGTACTAACAACAAAACTAATTTATATATTAAGTAAAGTTTAGAACTCAAACGCTATTACGGGCTTTAACATATATTAAGTTTTAATAGTAAACAATCTGAAATTTTTTACAATACATATCTTTATACTGATATCGTTATCTAGATAGTTCGATTGTTGTTATTCAGTCATTTTAACCGTCAAAATAAATTTATTTTATTAAATTTATTTTTCAAAAATCAGGTTTTTTATTACATTTGTAATCACGTTTGCGTGAAAGTTCAACTGACGTCATAAAATATGTAATTTACAAAAATCATTTAGCAAGACTTATTTATTTATAGACTTATTCATTTAGATTCAAAAGTAGAAAATAAACCATTGAATATTTTATATGGTTTTAGCTATTTTTTTTTAATATCAAACTAAAACTATTGTGTAAAATACTCAACAGTTTATAATTTTTTTTTTACATTTAGATGTGATTAGTAATACAAAAATAATAACTGTTACAATTAACAAAAATTCAAGTTAAATTGTATATTGTTTATGAAAAATCGTGATAATATTTCAAGCTTTGTTATGATATATTGAAGTTTTATTTCAGTCTTGGTTAAAAAAATATTTCAGCCTTAAGTCATAGAAATAAACTTTATGATAAACTTGGTGTTTTATTACAGTTAGAATTTATTGGTAATTTACCTAAATAACTGTTACAATTACCAAAAACCAAAGTTAAATTAATTATTGTAAAAAACAAAGTGTGATAACCTTTATAGTTTTGTAATGATATATTGTGGGACTCTTTAAAACTTTATTGAATAAAAAAACTTGAGCCGTAAGTTTCAAAAATATACTTTGTAGAAATAAAATAAAAGTAATTTATCTTCTATATTACATTGACTTTCCACTTCTATTTTAAATAAATATAGATTTGTATGATATTAAACTGTATTGGCCGACTTAAAACCAAAGTTTTTCTTTATCAAATTAAAGTTTGAAGTAAAAATGTATACATAATCGAAAACTAAAAGTACCAGTTTAAAAACAAACACTATTAGCTGCTTAACAAACAATTACAAAAAATTTTACTGTTTTTAGAAATAAGTGTACACAAGTTTTCTTAGTACAAATCTCATTAACAGATAAAATTTAAGTTTTTGATAATATAAGTAACTATTCACCTTATTATTTAATGACGAGTATAAAAAAATATGGAATGTCAATAAAAAGAAATTAGTTCAAGCAAAAGTTTTAAAATTATATAACGAAGTAACTGACAAAAATAATGTAGTATTTTTTTATGATGGTATCGAATTAAAAATAACTATATAACATAAGCACATACACCTTAAAAAATATATTTATTTATATTATTAGTTAGTTCAATTAAAACGTTTGATTAATATGTAATGTTTGATAAATATGTAGCAATTGAATGTCTGTTCACAGTGTTTATTTGCTTACGCAGTTCTAGGAAAAATAGTTGCAATGTTTTTGAATTTAACTGTTTAAATTATTGATGAGTTTCTTTATATCAGGATTTTGAAGTCATTGAATTTAAGTGCATGAATTAACAATAAATGAAGTAAAAATTATTGCACTTCAATACGAAAAAAATCAAGTAAGTTAACAAAATAAGAGTTTAAAAACAAAATATTGTTTATGCTTTTAATGTTTTAACAATTGATAAAAAGTGTTTAATTTTAAGTTATTATAAGAAAAACTAGTTAAAATTTCTAAAAGTTGTCATATAATTTTAAGAACAATTTATTGTTTAGTTTTAAAGTATTGATAAAAAGTAAGTGAAGAAAAAATATTCATGTATACGTAGAAAGTATTTTAAGTCACTTACATGTGGTTATCGAAAAAAATTATAAACTATGACAACAGAAAAAAATAAAGAAGTAACTTAAACATGCGATTAAACCAAAATAATGAAAAGTGTTGTAAACTTGTAAAAAGTTCTGCTGCATTTAAACTTTATAAACTACTTAAGGAAAAAGACTCGTTATTATAATTAAACAAAATATGCTTAATTATTGCATTTATATACACTTTTTGATATATTCTACTTTGGTTTTAAGCTTAGCTAATAAAATCGAAAATTATTAAAATTAAAAACACTACTAACAACCAGATTTAGTTTTTTAGAAATATAAACATTATCTTAGATAAGTTTTTCTATTTTTCGTGAATATAGTTATAAGAAACTTAAAAATTAAAAATTAGCAATTAGAGTTTAAAGCTTTGAGAATGATGACATAATTTTAAAATTCTAATTAATTTTAATTTACAAAAAGGAATGTGATGTCTTAGAAACTAACAAATTTAGTATGCTTACCAAAATTTTTTCAATTAAATATATCAATTAAAAAAATGTAATGTTTGAATTGAATCATACAATATGATAATGTAATATTTTCTCTAAAAGCGTAAATAAGTTAATTAGTATAATTTTTTATCAATTTTTATGAGATACCTTTGACTTAGATGTTGGTGTACAAATTTTCATGAAATTATCTTTTATAAATTTAAAAAATATCTTTAGTTTCTTTTTTCTTCTACATTATGAGTCTTTTAGGTTGAGTTACCAAGGTTTTAATGTCTGGTTTCAGCATAAAACAGTGAACTTTCAAAAATAGAATAACTAAAATACTAAAATGTTATTCGTGTAAGAGTTTTTAGCTAAATTAGTGTAGCTTAATTAAAGTATAGATTACCATCATGCTTTTATCTAGTTACTTCTTATTAAGTTAAGTTTTTATTATAAGTAAGATATTTAATGAACTAGTTTAACACATAACTAACACATTAAAAAATCAAAACCACACATTTAATATTGATTTAACAAACATATTATGCTAAATTGTTTTATTTTAAATGTTTAAAATGTTTTATAGAAACATTTCTAACTTAATTTACGTATACTTGTTCTAAAGAACATACGATGTAAAATTTTTACATCTTAATTTATTTTTCATAAAAATTAAAAAAATATGTGAAAATATTCAAAAAATTATAATTTTTTAGTAAATCAACATAACAAGGCTTATTAAGTTTTTAAGACATATTTAATCAATTTAGTAATTTATAAAATAGTTTAAATTATACATTTATATTGCTTTAAATTGTAGTTTTAAAAAAATTCTAAAAATTAAATTTTAAATAGTCATAGAACATCAAATATGAAAAAAATATATGTAAAAAAAGTATGTAAGACTTTTTCTAAACTATTATGACCTGCTTAAACTTGATTTAGAAAAATAAATTATAACTTAATCAAAAAAATTTTTAGTTGTGTGTGTTTTTGAAAGTTTTTTTACAAAAAATTATAACTTAAAGATAATAAAGTCAAATAGTAAATATAATAAAAATATTTAAACTGTTAACTATAACGTGACACAAACGACAGCAATTACCAAAATAAACAATTTATTTTTCAACGTTTACCTCCTGATTAATGTATTTTGTTAGAAACTTTTTGTTCTTTTTTTTTCTTCTTGCACATTTATTATTTACTTAAAACATATTAGTCCCAATCAAAACGAACTCAGTCGTAGGTTGTCTTGGATGCTGTTGTTGATGGTCGTGTGGAAAAGCTTACTTTTTATTAATGATACCGTGGAGCAAAATATTACAAAAAAACATTTTAAAACTAGTATGTATGCATATGTTTTATCGTATTTTTTTTATTAAATTTTTTACAAGAGTTAAATTCAACGTTTAGTCGTTATCGATTTTTTTAGCCACATTTTGGTAGCTTTAAATACTTCTAATCTTTGCTGAAGATTATACAAGTCATTGTGCATTAAAATGTTTTTAGTTCAAAAAGAGTTTTGCTGCAAACTAACATGACATCAATGAAACATTTAAAAAAATAGGCTCGGAGTTATAAGCTAACTGTTTATAAGTATAATTTCATTTTTCTTACTCTTTTTATTAAAATCTTATGTGAAGAAAAAACGATTTAAAACTATAAAACTAGCTGTTTTTTGTTTTATAACGAAAAATTCTAGAATAAAACTTCTGCTTATTTTTACTAACTATAAATTTATTCATTACAACATCAAAACAAAAAATCAGTATCAAACTTAGTTAAAAATATTAAAAATTAACCTATTTTTGTGTTCATACAAATTTTAAAGCAAACAAGGAAATATTTAAAATCAAAGTCAACGTTAGTTATGCATGAATGAATTAATACTGGTGAAAAACCTTACAGTTGTGATGCTTTTTATAAAAGTTTTGCATGTAAAAGTAATTTGAAACAGCATCAGCTTATACATTCTGGTTTGAAGATTTATCAATGTGATGTTTGAAAAAGATGCTTTGCTCAAAGAAGTAATTTAAAGTAGCACAAAGTAGTTCACACTGATGATAAACCATTTCAATGCAAAAAGTGTGGCAAAAACATAATTTGACAAGACACACCTTACTTCATTGTGGTAGGAAAGATTTTAAGTGTGATAATTGTCACAATAAGTTTGCTCGTAATTATCCTTTAAAATCACACATGGTAACTCACACTAAAGAAAAGACTCATGAATGTGAGGTTTTCTCGAAAATCAAGTATAAAGGTACACATAAGAATTTACACTGGAGATAGACCATTCCGATGTGTTGTTTGTGGAAGAAGATTTACAACTAGTTCAAATAGGAATAGTCATTTGAGAATTCATGATCAATGACTGAAGCTACAATTTCATGACAAAAAACTTACCTTATAATAAATAAAAAGGTGTATTGTATAAAAGTTAAGTTGCTATCATCTTTTATAATTTTTTTTTTAGATGTTATCTAATATATATTGACTTAGTTCGAATTAATAAGTTATTAACTTTTTTTTACAAACTTTAAAACTAAAATATTTTATAAAAATATACAACTTCCTCAATAGTTATTTTGATAATTATATCTGTTTGTTCTTATCTTTTAAGTAATATTAATTTTATATAAAACTTTTTGAGAGTCATTAATATTTTTTTAATATTTATTTTTAAACCATTTAAACTAAATATACAAGTATATGCGCTGCTAGTTGACTTTTCAAATTATTGTACATGTACAAACTTCAATAAATAGTATAAAATATTTTAGTTAATAAATTTACTTTTATGATTATATTAATTAAATATTGTTTACATTTTCTATTTATTTATATTTTCAACATAAGCTCTTAAACTATAGTAAATTAACTTTTACTTAATCTTAAAAGATAAATCTAAAAACTAAACTAAAGTCTTATATATTATTTTTGTGGCACTACTATAATTGTTGTTTTATTTCAATTATTTTGAAGACCAAAAATGTCTTGTAATCTAATTACGGATAATAGTAGTAATCTTTAAATTAATATAAGCAATGTTTAAATTTTAATTTATGTTGTAAAATTCTTATGTTGTTTAAATTTAAGTTTAAAGATAAACTTATAAAACTGCAATTTTTTTTTTGTTTCTGCTAAATTTTTCTTTAACCAAACGATGACCGGGGTTCATTTTAATATAAAATTCAAGTTTTAGCTCTAGTATTCATAATTATAAAATGTTGAAGGAATATGTAGGTAAGTCTTTTTGAGATAGTCTAACTATTGTATTAAATGTTTTAAGAATTAATTCAATTAGTGTCTTTAATCATGTTTTATATTTTGGTTAGTGTAATAAAAATGTTAAAAAGGAAAAACTAAATAGTTTTTAAATACAATTAAAAAGATATTGTTTGAAACAAAACTTTACTAATAAATATTTGTAAGTATAAGTGTCGTAAAGTATTTTTGTTTTTATGTTGATAAGTAAAATAACATTCTATAATAATACATTTAAACAATAACATTTTCTGCCTGTTGTAAATATTATAACAAAATTTTTAATACAATAAGCGGTTTACTACTTTGAGTATTACTTGCATAAACAATATTTAATTTTTTATAAGTGTTAAGTAGTCTTTATTTAGATTTAGGATTATTCGCATTAGTAATAAAAAGAAAATGTTAGTTGATGATAAAAAGTATGTTTGTGTAACTTGCGGAAAACTTTTTAAGTTAAAATCAGCATTACTTGTTCACAAAAGAATTCATTTAGGAGAAAAACCTTACCGTTGTGATGTTTGTGATAAGAGATTTACACAAAAAGGTAGTTTGAAATCACACCAACTAACTCATTCTGGTTTGAAGATTTATCAATGTGATGTTTGCAAAAGATATTTTTCACAAAGAAGTACACTAAAACAACATGCAATAATTCACACTGATGAAAAACCATTCAAATGTGAACAATGTGACAAATGTTTTACTCAGAAGGGTAACTTGACAAGACACTTAATGATACATAGTGGTAGAAAAGATTTCCAGTCTAAAGTTTGTGAGAAAAACTTTGCTCAAAAATTTGTCCTTAAACAACACATGTTGACTCACACTAAAGAGAAGCCTCATGATTGTGAAATTTGCAAAAAGAGGTTTTCTCAGAAATCAGGTCTAAACCGTCATGTCAGAATTCACACTGGAGATAGACCATTTGGATGTAGTGTTTGTGGTAGAAGATTTACACAAAGTTCAACTAGGAACAATCATTTGAAAGTTCATAAAGAATGAAAATTTATTATATAACAAAAATCCTTATTTCTGGAGACCGATTTTTCTAATAATAAAAACAGTATCTTGTGTAACGATTTTAATTTTTTTTGAAAGTTTATAAATTAAAATTTTGTTAAATATTATTTTTACAACATCTTGCTAATAAATTGAATCATGAGTACTTTATATGTTTTTATGTGTGAAAAATAAACTCCTTTATTGAAACGAATCGTTGAATTTCCTAAAATATATTTTTTTAAATAGATAGTTGTTATCGCATTAGATGTCTTATATATACGCTGTATAAAAATAAATTAAACTTCAAGTTGTTTTTACTGTTTTATTTTTTAAACTTATTAAATTCTGAGATTATTGATTTATAGAAAAAAAAAAAGATTTGTTTGTGTAAATGTTTAGGCTTTGACAATTCAACTGAAATAATTTACATGAGTATAGATTTTTGTTTAAACTTTTATCGTTTTTATAAAAGTATTTTCCAGTTTTAAAATAAATGTGTTTTAATATTTGAACAAATCTTTAGTTTTACAAGTGATCTTCAAAAAAATCTTTAATTTAAAATATTTCTATAAAAATTTTTAGTTCATCGTGCAAATTTATAGAAATATATAGAATTAATCCAATTGTTTAATTTGGAAACATATTTATAATAAAAGCGAAACAAAAATAAAGAATATTAATTTAATTTACAAAATACTATTAAATGGAATTAGGATTTCAATTTTAATAAGTTTTTACGCAAGAAATTAAAATAGTATATAGTTTTAAAATTGGGATTAACAAACACATTGAAAAATGTTTTTAATATATCTAAAATGTAGAAAAACGTGAAATTTTGGAATTTCAAGGATTAAGTATTGGTTTTAAATGTTTTAATTTAGAGGTTGAATATTAATTCAGGCAGCTTAGCTATATAATGATAGTTTAACATTAAATTTTACGTATGTTATAAAACTCTATGAAATACAGTGCTCAATATAAAGAGCTTAATAATTAAAATATATTTGTTTAACAATGGTCAACTTAAGCTTTAATTACTAGATTTTATCAAAATATTTAAACAAAATTATCAAGTTTTCGTTTTACTATTCCTTAAAATTGACAGAACTTATAGTTTTTAAATTCAAATAAATAAAAAAAGAACTGCATAATGCTTAAAAAAAAATGTAATTTAGCCTTTAATTAATTATACATATTTTTTTGAACCTTCACTCTATAAATGAATGTTTTTAAAATAAGAAAAGTTTAAAGTTCATGATTTCATTATAAAAAAATCAGTAAACCAAGTATTTATACCTGGTAAAATTAGCTCTGTAAACGTTTATTTTTAGATAAGGAAAAGTTTAAAACTGGTAATTTCATAATAAAGCAATGTAATACTTATCCCTGGTATGATAGCGTCAGAACAAAATGGCCGTCGCTAGAAGGTTGTTCGTTTTGAATTTTCAAATTTTAGCTCCATTATGACGTCTTAGGCAGGAGAGTGAATTGATACTGATGACAACAACATTATGAAATTTAAATGAAGCTTGGCGCCTTGAAGACAACAGCTAGTAGGAAAATCGAAGGCAGTTTAAACAATAATCATAATCAATTGTTTAATTTATGAGTTTAACAGTTTAATGTAATGAGAGATGTTTTCTTTAAAGTTAGAATAAAATATTTATAAACTTAAAATTTTAACGATACTTTTTTTTTGAGTTTATGATCAACTATAATGATCAAAAAAAAATAAACAAAACTTTTAATAAAACAAAATTGATCTTAGATAAAAAATAAACAATTTGTTTTTATTTTTAAAATCTTTATACTGACTTTAAAAATTATTTTAGTTTTTTCTCTATTTTTTGTAGTATAAAAAATTTAATTCTTTAACTACCATTATGAAAATTTTTGTATTTTAGTACGTAAAATAAGATTCATTTGCTATGAAAATTAATAAATTTTATGTATAAACAATGTTTTTATATTCTAAAAATTTAATGACGTCATATAGAGTTTCAATAAAATTAACAACTTTGATCATATATATAAGTACTTAGCTGTAATTAATTAATAAGGCCTATAGTGAAAATTTATTTTGCAGGTCATAAAAATTGACTAACTAAATTTCGACCAATTAATAGTAACTAACTAATTAATGGGTTGTGCTCTATGATAACTAAAATGTAATGAAGCATAAAAATTGTATTTAAATATATAAAATTTAGGCTACTGCATTAAATAACATACATGAAAAAATATAAGTCTAAAAACATAATTCTAAGTATTTTCTAGTAGAAAGTAGGTTTAAAATTAAGTTAATTGAAGTCTGTATTTTATTTTTGAAACTTATACTTGTATTTACATCATTTAGTTTTATATGAAATTAAGTTTTGTATACACAAATAAAACAATTTTTTGTTGACTTACCTCAATAATAAAATACTTGCTTTTTAATCACAAATTTTAATATAATTCACTTAATAAAAAATGATAGAATACTTTTAATCAAAATAAAAGAAAGAGTTTATTTTAGTAAACTAACACTAAAGTTTTATAGCAGAATATCATTTCCAAATATTTTTTTTTTCTAAGTTAGTACATTGCTTATTAGAACTATAAGTTTTACAGTTTTAGGATTCGCAAATTTTTCAACTATTTTATAAATATTAATGTAAGTATTACTATAAAATCACTTTTTTAATAAAATAAAAAAAAATCTGCTCTACAAATATGTAGAACGCAAGTATTGAATAGTCTTACAAATTAAGGTATTAGTAGTAGTAGTTATATTGATAAATAATCGTACAAGAAAACTTTACTTAAAAATGTAAAAAAATAAACTTTTAAATAATACTTAAAACAGTAACTAACGTCTGCTTTTTTAAGCAAATCTTATATACAATTTTATATAAGCAGTTATATATATAAAATTATAGATAAACTTTTCCAGTAACTAAGTTTTAAGTAATTGTTGTGGCAGAGAGCAATAAACTTTAAAGCTTAAATGTACTCATTTATCAAAAAACACTTAATAATATTTTATTAATGTCTAAACTACTATTTGTGGATCTATAGTTTAGACTAAAACTGTTTATTTATATAAAAAATATTTGTTATTATAGACATAAATTTTAAAAATTTACTAAATAGCTTATTTTGTTTAATTAAACTTTAGTTTATAGACAAAACAATTTTGTTTTAGTATAAAATACAAAATAATATACTAAAAAAATACAAAGTTTACAACTCAATTAATACACTAGAATTGATAAATATGTATCATAATTTTATAAAATTTATAAAATTTAATTTTTCAATTAAATAACTTATGTCAACATAATTTTCTATATTTTTCAGATACTTTGTACAAAAAGTTACTTGTTGAAGGTACTTTAAAATTTAATAAAAATTTTTTATATTTTATATTTAATCTTAATAATATACTAATATTTTTTATAAAACGAATATTTTAAAGTACGATTCAATTAACAATTGAGTGATTAAATCGTTTATTTTGTAGTGAAAAATGTTCATTACTATATAACATTATAGATGTCTTAGTTTTTGATTGTCAAAAAAAAACACAATGTTTACTAAAATGTATAACAAGCAGTATTAAACTAACTTTCTTAGTTTTCGAAAAAATAAGTTTTATATTAATGTTTTTTGAGTAACCTGAGCACGTAAACGATTAAACATTCTAGCATAAGTCAACTAATGAATAAATTATTTAATACATTTATTATTCAAGTTTAATTTTTTTTAGTAATTTTAAAAATTATTTTTGTATAAAGAATAAAAAAACATAATATGTAAAATACATACAATATTTAAAAGACTATAAATATAAAATATTAGTTTTAAAATAAGTTCTAATAGATTATATAACTATATAAGAAAAAAAAATTAACTTTTTAAAAAACAACAAAATTGTAAGTTAAGATTTCATAAAATATTCAAAGTAATGAAACAAAACCTGTCAAGAAAGTCCAGCTATAAATCATTCATTTAAAAACTATTAAATTTCTAAGAAATATTTAGCAACTATGTAAGATTCCAATAACGTAATTGAGATACCCTGTTTATATTTAACTTCTATTTTTAAGATATAGATCGATTGTTTAGTTTAACATAAGTATTTAAGGTCTAAGCCTATTTTTAAGTCACAAGAAGTTACCAGTCAACTAACTATTTAATTCTATAGTAGATATTTTTATTATAAATGTTGTTCAATGTAGTCATAATTTAGGTTTCATGGTTTTCCATACTATTAAAAAGGTTTTAGAATAATAAATAAACTTGTTGTTCGTTTTATTAACTTCAACTAAAAGCTGATATTAACAAGTAAAATGATATAGAAATCTAAAATTATAAGTTCTTATATATAATACAAAGTAAACAATATACTTACAACAAGACTAATGTACAAACTGAGTAAAGTTTAGCATTCCAACACATTAGTAATAAACTAATAACAAAACATGAACAACTAGTCTAAACTTCATAATGTGTTAAGTTATCATATCCTATTTTAATTAATTACTATTATTGAAGGTTTTACTATAACTTAACATTGTTTTATATATAAAAGTTTTAATGTAGTTGTTATACTCAATTAGTTTTATAAAGTTATCAAACTATAGTTTTTTTACACATTGTACTATTTGTTTTGTGATCTGACATAGCTGTGT
Source organism: Thalia democratica (assembly GCF_965202585.1). NCBI lineage: Eukaryota > Metazoa > Chordata > Thaliacea > Salpida > Salpidae > Thalia > Thalia democratica. Next base: position 10,284,792 of record NC_139167.1, read on the forward strand.
TCTCTTTAATATGCTTTTTATTTTTTCATAGTCTTAATTTGAGCTCAATGTATTATGTTTTTAGTAACAATTTATAAATTTGTTTAAATTTTTTTTTATTAGAGCTTCTAATGACGTGAGATAATATTGCCCTGGGTTTGTTTTAATTAATTTTTATTAAAATTTAAAGAAGTCGACTTCTTCAGCTTTTATCCTAGTTTTGTAAACTAGTTCGTGAATAAATTTTATTTTTTATATTAAAATTATTAAGTCTTAATTTATTTACTAGTTACATATTATAATCAATATTCGAAGTAAAGTCATAGAAACTAAAATTCTTGTTTTAAATATTTACAAAAACTTTAAAAGTTTTATGTTAAATAAGAAAAAAAAAAATTTGACAAAGCATTTTTAAGTACAAAAGCCACTTAATCTTTATTTCCGTTATAATTTCTTTAGTAAGTTTTCTCTCTAGAGTTATAAAATTCACAAAACAACAAACACTCAAATTTGTGTTGATAAAGGTTTTAAATTGTTCCCATATTTTCCCTAAGTTTAGTTTTCTTTGTTTTAGTGAATTGAACACTTTTGAAAAACAAAAATTAATTGAAATAAAGTATTTTTTAAAAAACCTTTTTACTATTAGCTCAATATGTACTAAAAAATATCAATAAAATGTTCTACAATGTGTCACATATTGTTTAACGGTTGATCAATTAAACAGACATCACATATTTCAATAATAAAATACTGCAGGTTATAATTATCGAAAAACTATTAAATATTTAAAGTATTTTTTTTTTATTTAGTTGTTTTTGTATTTGACTTAATATTTTTGTTAATATTGTGAATATTCAAAAATTAAATGTTTAGAAAAAATAATGAAAACAAAAGTAACTTACAAATTAAATTGACAAAAGCAATTGGCCTGATCATTGTAAAAATTATTAAATCCAATAATTTAAATCTTACTCATTTTACTTGTAGCTGCACCAATATCATTACTTATTTTATACTAATACTAGTATTTATAATTCTCTAGCATTATGTGCTAGTAAACCACATTAATTTATATTTTATTTATTATTTATCAGGGATTGTTAGTTAAAGCAATGTGACATCACTAGAGAAGTTATTTTTATTTAGTAAAATATTATTTATATTAAATAAATATTAAATTAAGTAATTTTTGCACTGTTATGTAATTAAGAAAAATATTAACTTACATTTGCTTAATCAAAAAATTATTTTTAAGTATTTAACTATTTATAACAAAATCGTAATAGTAAATTATTTTGTATTAAGTCGAAGGTTTGTACGGTAAATAAACGTTGTATAAGTAAAGATATATTAGTACTGCATTTAGCGCTATATCAGCTACAAGATTGTAGTATATAATTATGGATACAAACATTTAAAATTATTTAATAAATTATTTAATTTTTTAAATATAAGATAAAGATTGTTGCACAAAACAATATGACGTCCATACTATAAGTAGTATATTATTAATTATATTTTCCCAATAATAAAACAATGAAGAATAAATTAAAATGGCATATATCAATAATATTTTTATTGCACTATTTAAATTCAACAAAATTAATTACATAGAAATTTAAATGATTTTTTTTTTGTGCCACTAAATAATAAGTTTTAGTATGCTACACAAAACTTTGATTGACAAACATTTTTATGTGTATATAAGATTAAGTCTTCTTAAAGTTTTTTTTTTCTCGTTTGTACTTCCACCTTTTAGTAAATAACAAAAACAAAACATGTCTATTTAAATTCATCTACATAACTTATAATACAAACTTCATTAAAACACCTATGTCACAAGTGTTTTATGTAAATTTTAAGTATAAATAAGCTAAGCCGCGTGAGCAAGGGAAGAGCAAGTGCACGAAGTTAATAGCTATTTAACCTGCTGAGAAACAGGACAGATGAATATACCAACATGAATGCAAATGTGACTATGAGTTAAAAAATATGTTAATATAATAATTCTTCAAATAATAAAAAAATAACCTTAAACCAAGTTAGATCGCAAAATGTGACTAACAAAAGCCTAAGCCTTTTACAATGTATACTTAAATTAAGAAGTAATATTTTAAGAGTTAAGTAATTTCAAACATGCTAGAAAACTAAAACATAATTCATACTCTTTATTTGCAAAATGTTTTATAAACTTAGCTATGATTGACATACAGTCCTACTTTTTCAGCTTAAAATACTGACACACTTTAGATTTATATTTGAAATTTATTACTAGGGATTGTTAGTAAAACTACATGACATCACTTGTGTAAATTAGAAATATTTGTTTTTTTTAAGTTAAGTATGGTATAAAATAAAACTTTATTAACATTTTTTGAAAAAAAAAGGATATAATGTTTAGTTAATATAAAAATATAAACATATCTTTTTTTATTCATTAAAGTTAGTTTTACGTACTTTATATAACATAATTCTTACAGTAAAGCAATTTAAAACAAGTCGAAGATGGATGTGTATGGATGTGTATTAATAGTGGATACAAGATTGTAGCTTAAAATTCTAGAAACAGAAGACATGAATAATTTATTGAAACAAATTGCTTATATCATTTAAGTATAAATTAAAGATTAATCGAAAAAATAATATGACATAACATAAGTAGTATAAAATGATTTATATTTTTAGAGGTTATAAAAATATAATTATTTAAAATGCAACGTATTTATTACAGTATTACATTTATTCCACAACTTGAACTTAGTTTAACAAAATCGATTATATGCATGTTTAAAATACAATCTCTTTATCATTATTCAATAGTTTTCTAAAAGCTACAAACAACTGTGAAAAACAATTTTTTACAAGATTAAATTTTTATTAACACTTTTTTATCGAATTGAACTTACATTTTTAAATTAATCTCAAATTAAATTTTAAATACATAACAAAATTAAAACTATTTGATTTCTAAAATTTATTTACGGAATTAAAAAAGTTAACTGTAATACCAAGTGTTTAATGCAAACTTCACGTGTAAATAAGCTAAACTCGCTTATTTAATCTTAATAATCATAACTTGTTTAAGAAAATACTACGATTGAAGGTTTTCAAAATAAAATTTAATTTTTTTATCAAGTTGTATTAATTTGTTTTTTTTCCTAATATAACTTTTGTTTCACCTTTGTTTTTAAATAAAAAATATATTAATTAACTATTAAACGATAATAAAGCGTTAAAAAAATTGGTTTAATGACCTGATATTGCAAAGTTATGCAAAAAGTAAAGACTTGTTTTATTTAAAATTTTTTTTAACTAATTACTGTAACATAGAAAAAAAAATAACCTAAATTTTGAACACAATCAAAATTTAATATAAATAAGTGTACTTACTACCTATCTTAATAAAAGAAAATAAAAACAAAATTTTAAAGTTAGTGGTTATTATTTAAGAAATAAATTTAATATGTGTCTACTGTTTGCAGATTTATGGCGTCATTTTGATTTACTTACAAGCTTATCTATTTTTTGTAAGCAAATTTAATAGGGATTGCAGGAATCCAGCTTGAGCACCAAACAAAAAATGTTGAGCCAACATATGTTGCAATAACTTGTAATTGTTGTTTATGATATGTTATTAATGAAATTAATGTTATTTATTCATCAATCTCAAGTAAACAACATAATATATAATTAGGTATCTTAACTAAAAACTAAATGACTGTAATATTTAAATATATTTTCTCAATAAAATTTAGTCAGGCTAAACTCTAATAATTTACAGCTAATTAGAAACCTGACATAGATATTAGAATATTATAATTATATTATATTAGACATAAATATTATAAGCACATATGTTCTGAGTGACACTTAAAATCTTAATGAATATTAAACTAATTATACACAAAACAAAACTGTTTTATGTGCTAAAAAATTATATTGCAATATTTAAGTTTAAACTAAGAGACACAAAATTTATTGTGAGTAAGCTGATGAGACTAAGAAAACGACTAACAAAAGGCAATTAATAATAAAAGTACTATTCGAGCTATTAATTAGGCTTTTTTTTTTTTATAAACTTTATGTTTTAATTTTTTTTATTTAAATGATTAAAAAGGTTTTTCCAAGAGAGTGTTCTTTTTATGTTCTTGGTGATTTTAATATGCCAAATATAGATTAGAGGATTCCTAGTACAGATTTCAATAAACCCCATGAGTGTTTTCTTGATTTTTGTACAGACAATTTTTTAACCCAAGTAATTGAAAATCCAACCCATAAGAATGGTAACATTCTTGATCTCATAATTTGCAATCATTTTGGTCTAGATAGAATCATATCACACTCAACTAATTTTCCATTAACAAACACTTGTGACCATAACTTGCTTTCACTAAAAATTAAAATTGAAAATAAAATAGTACCTATTGCTAAAGAAGTCTCATATGACTATAAAAAAGCAGATTTTGAAAGCATCAATGATTTCCTGTCAAAAATTAATTGGACCTCATTATTTAAAAATTCAGAAAATCTCCAGCATTTCTACGATCAATTCATCAGCTCAATCCAAATCTCAATCAAACGTTTTGTTCCAATTTTTTCTAAAAATAACAAAAGTAAAAAATATCCATCTCATATTAAAAAGTTATTAAAAGAAAAAGCGAATCTATACAAAAAAAGTAAGACAAATAAATCACTTTTGATAAAATACAAAAACAAGTCTAAAGAATATCAATTAGCTGTTAAAAAATACAACTTTGAATATGAAAACAAATTCTGCAAAAACCCAAATTTAAAAAAGTTTTATAGCTACGTGAAATCTAAACTTAAGTTAAATAATTCCATACATCTCTTATATGATAATGATAAAAACAAAACAGTAACCTCAGATTTTGAAATAGCAACACTTTTTAACATAAATTTTCAAAAAGTTTTTAAAAAAGACGAGAGTTACCAGTCTTTTAAGCTACCCCAAAAGAATTGTAGTAAGATGCAAAATTTTTTCATAACCTATGAAGACATTATAAGTTCAATTAACCACTTAAAAGATAAAATCATAAGAACGCCAGAAAACATTCCACCCTATTATATCAAGCATGTTATCCAATCAATAATATTTCCACTTTCATTAATATTTAATTGCTCTCTAGAACTATCTGATGTTCCTAAACAATGGAAAACATCTTTTATTATTCCTGTGCACAAGAAAGGTAATATACACGATGCATTAAATTACAGACCAATATCTCTAACAAGTGGCTTTTCAAGAATTTATGAACATATTGTATCTGTAAAAATTCTCAATCACCTCTTTGATAACAAATTATTAACTAACAAACAGTTTGGTTTTGTTCCAAACCGCTCATCAACCATTCAACTGTTAACATGCTTACATTCTTGGTTAGTTCCTTATCTCAAAAATGAATTTACTAAAGTAGTTTATACGGATATTCAAAAAGCCTTTGATTCAGTATCACACAAAAGATTATTAAAAATTTTAAATCAGTATGGGCTACATGAAAGCTTAATTGATTGGTTTGATAATTTTTTAAATAATAGATCACAAAGAGTACTCATCAATAGTACGCTTTCTGACTCTTTAACAATCTACAGTGGAGTACCACAAGGTGGTGTAGTTGGTCCCCTTCTCTTTTTAATTCATATTAATGATATTTTTTCAAACATTGATATTAAAAGTGAGTTAAGCTTATTTGCAGATGATGCCAAAATCTTTAGTCAGTCAAATACTTCATTACAACTATCTTTAGATAATATTTACATATGGTTAAAAACAAGAAAACTAAACTTAAATCCTAGCAAATGTAAAATTCTAACCATTAACAAAAAAGAATCTTCTCCAACTGACCTCTTAATCAATAACATCAAGTTACCAGAAATTAAAGTTTTTAAAGATTTAGGAATTTATATTTCCAAAGATTTGAAATGGAATGAACATATCAACTATTTATATAAGATTGCAAAAACTACATGTTATCAAATATTGAAAAGTTTTAAAACTAATTCTGCTTCAATTCTGACAATACTATTTAAAACATACGTTCGCCCTAAACTTGAGTTTAGTACCCAAATTTGGTCACCCCATTTAAAAAAGGATATTAACAAAATTGAATCTGTGCAAAGGAGTTTTACCCGTCATATTTGTAATCGTTGCAACATATCTTACACGTCATATAATGATAGAATGATTAAATTTGGATTGAAATCACTGGAATATAGAAGATGGGAATTTGATTTATTAATTCTTTATAAAATTATCAATGGCAAATATAAAAGTTTTTTTGACCAGTTTTTTAGTTTTTCCCAAAATAAATATCAACTAAGAGGAAATAATTTGAAAATAAAATGTAAACATGATTTTCAAAACAGTCAGTGGCAAGGCGCATTTTTTCACAGAGCAAAAGCTATGTGGAACAGACTACCTCAGGATATAGTATCTTGTGAGAGGGTAGAACAATTTCGTTTAAAGCTAAAAAGATTTGACTTAAATACAATAAATACCAGTAAAATTAACTAATTTTCCAATGTAACAAAAGGAAAAATATTCGTTTCCCTACGCCTCCCCCCTACGAACTATTAGTTTACTTATATATTTTGTAGTTATGAATATTGTTTTATAAGCCATGATTTTAGACAAACTTCTTTATTGTGTGTACTAAGTAGTATATAAATTTGAATTTTTTGAACTGAATTTTCAATTTAGTTCATTTGTTTATCATATTGTGTTTAACTTTGTGTTTCCATTTAAATTATGTTTGTATATATATATATGTATAATTTATCTTAAAGTTTTGAATATAAGTTTATTTTCTTTTTCTCTTTTTGTGTGTCCTGTTTAAGTGGCTCAGGTTTTGATGCCTGAGTCCAACATTGCACAATAAACAATATAATAATAATAATAATAATAAATAAAAAAAAAAGAAAATAGAGTTTTTACTATATCACTTTTTAATTTAGAACCTGAAAACTTAATTTGTCGATTTTTATATAGGTTTGCTTATTTTCTATGTTGCTATAAATATTGAAGTTGTAAGAAAAACTATTAATGATAATAACTAAAGTAAAAATAATATTTCTCAAGATAAAAAAAAATAATAAAGATCTTATGTAAAACCATGATTTTAAGAAATATCTATAAATTATGTAAGATCGCAGTTACGCAAGTAAAAATATACTAGAATTTATAAATTTATATTTAACTTAATAAATCAAACGTATCTTGTGACTTAGCAAGCAACAGCTAATGCAAATTTTAAGTCACAAAAAGTGATAATAAAAAAGAAACTAACGGTTTATTATTTTGTTATGATACAACTTGATTAAATACAGTTTGATAACTAATGATATTTTTTATTTGGTGTAAGAGTGAAACATTGCATGATTTATATTAAAAAGTGAGAAAAAAATGTCATATTATTATTATAAAAGTTGTTCAATGTAGTCATAATTTAGTTTCAACGTTTTTCAAAATAATTAAAACTTTATTAAATATCATATAATTTAAAAGTTTGTATTTAAAAATTGAATTAAAAGCTGAGATAAGTAAGTAAAATAGGTTTAAAAACTATAAGTAAAAATTCTTATATAAATAAAAAGTAAAAAAAAGTACTAACAACAAAACTAAGCATAATTTACAATTAAAACAATATATACATATTACTAACAAAACACTTACTATGTAGTGAATAGTAATTTTTATAGTACTTTCATGGTTCTCCAAATTTTTAAAAAGCTTCTAAACTAATACGTCAAGTTATAGTTTGTTTTGAATTGTTCAATAAAAAGCTGAAACAATAAGTAAAATGGTTTTAAAAGCTAAGAATACAAGTTCTTTTATAAATAGCAAAGTAAAAAGTATAGTACCAACAAAACTAATGTATAAACTAAGTAAAGTTTAGCTTCAAACACTTTAGACTTGTAACATATTAGTAACAAAACAATTAACAACTAGTCAAAATGTATTTTTGTCTTAAGTTTTTAAATCCAGTTTTAATTAATTGCTTAATCATTAAAATCTTACTTCTATTTAAAATTGCTTATTTTATAAAACTCTTTATATTTTATGTTATTTTGTTTAAATAAATAAAAAATAAAACGTTAATATCTATTATTACACATTGTACAATTTTCTTTGAGATATGAATTGTTCCAACAAATTCGTCACATGAGTATCGACTTTTTAGAAATTCTTCACCAAAAGACTGTGGCTTATTACGTAGTTTTTGTTTGTTGTCATATACAATAGGTTAAGCTTCTTATATAAGATAAATAATATGTAAGTATTTTTATTACTAATTGTTTTTTGTCTTTAGAAAAAAATAGTTACGTCATTCATGTTTTAGGACAAAGATTTTTTATTTAAGTTAAAAATTAAAATTTTCTCATTAAAGTTGTCATCATTTCTACATTTCTTTTTAAAAAAATAGTTCTAAATTAACAAGGTTGCTATGCGGAATAAATTACAACATGCAATTGCACCAGACTATTGAAACGTATGGTTTGAAACATATTTTTTTTAATATTTAAAAACTACAATGATTAATCAAGCACTTTAAGCTTTAGAAATTAAATTAACATTTTAAGAATATTCGTGACGTCACCTAGCTATATACTATTAACTCGATAATATTAAATCCAAGCTTATTAGTAAAAATATGTCATGGAAACTTTTTTAACACACTAGTTGATTATGTTTTATAAAAACTTAATTCAAGTATAAAATGTTCTTAAATCGAAATAACTTCAAGCAGAATTTTCAATTTCTACTAAACAACACATTTAAAAAATAAAGCAACTGTCAAAAACAAATATAAGTCTGTTAGAAGACTACATCAAATAATTTTAAAAACTTTTATATAGTTACAGCACATACACTTGTAGATGTTTTAGATTTTTTTATTAAACTAGTTTATTCAAAGTATTCATAAAATGAAATTGCTGTTTATTTTAAAATAAAACTGTACTTGCTAGGCGGAGTTATTAATTTAACTAAATAATAAACTGAAGCTGAAGGTTGTTTAAAGACTAGTTAAAACTTTTTTTGTTAAGTTTTATTTAATTAAATGATTGTACTAATGTTTCGTTTAGTTTTAGTATGTCAAAATTAGATACTATTTTTTTACGACTCAATTGATAACTTATATTTAATCATGTATTTTTAACAATAGTTCAATGCCTAAATGTTTTAACAAAAGGCAACGAATAAAATACAACTAAAACAATAATTATCTAGATTAAATTATTTTTAAATTGTTTATTTATCTATCATTTGTATAAGAAAAATGTGTTTTTATCAAATAAACACAGTTTGAAAAAAAAAACTAAAAAATTAAATCTTCAATCAAGTATTACAAGGTATAATATTACAAAGCTAATATTCACCTGCTATCAATAAATTCATAAGTTGAGATTTTATAAAATCTATAAAGATACAAAACTTATAAAGAAAATATAGCTACAAAACAACTGTTTAACATATAACAAACTATTTAGAAAGATTTAGCAATTAGTTCAGATTGCTATGACGCAAGTCACACATCTTGCAAATATTTGATTAATATTTTACTATATAAATCAATCGCTTATTGTGTTGAAGCGTGTTACATCGTAGGCTAATTTTAAAACAAGAAGAAGAACCTTTTAAAGAATAAAGTTTTTCAGAAGGTTTTTTTCTATCTTTAAATTTATTAAATGTAGTCATTAATTAATTTTCATAGTTTTTCAAGCTATGAAAAGGCTTCTAAATTAAGAGGTAAGTTTATAGATTGATTTTAAAAGTTCAATAAAAGGCTAAAATAAAAGTATTATATGGTTATAGAAACTAGGAATACAAAGTAAACAGTATACCTAGAAAAAAACTAATATAACATCTAAGTTAAGTTCAGCATTCAAACACTACACATTTTTAAAACATACACTTAATGACTATTTAAAATTTCATAATGTTTAAGTTTGCAATTGCCATTTTAGTTTATTGCTTATTCATTAAAAGTTTTATTATAATTTAACACAGCTTCATCTATAAAGGTTTTTCAAGATTTTAAGGTTATCAAAGGGTATTTTTTAAAGATTTTACAATTATCGTGATGTAATATAGTTTTTTTTCTTTTGATGTGCATTTTTACTTTCGTTTTATACTAACAGTTTTGATGTCAACTCAATGTATTTTAATTTTGTTTATAATTCTAAATTTGTTTTTAAAGACTTTTTTTTATATCTTCTGATGACGTGAGGTTATATTACCCGCATAAGTTTAAAAGTTTTATGTATAATAGAAAAGATAGTAAGATAACATTTGCAATTTTATATAATTTTGTACCACTAGTATGTGGATAATTATAAATTTAAATTTTGAAACTAAAGAGTATTGACTATTTGATTAAATGCACTTTTAAATAATATTTCAAGTTAGTTTATGGAACTAAAATAGTTGGTGTGAATACTTATAAACCATTAAAAAGTTTGAATGTTTTAAAAATGAAAGTTTATTAGTATATTATTGTTATTATTGGAGTTTATTGTGCGAAGATGGACTCGGGCAATAAAATCTGAGCCGCTCAAACAATAAATACGAAAAAAGAAACAAACAAATTACATTCAATGAAAATTAAAATCTAAACTTAACATAGTAAAAAATTACAAAAAAATAGTCCTGTATGATAAATAATAACTTAGTATGCACAAAACCAAAACGAAACAAATTCTCATATAAAATCTTATGCATAGACTATAAAACATTACACATTTACAAAAATTATATATAACAAATTATAATATGTAAGGGGAAAGGCGTAGGGAAGAAAAATTATTCTTATTGATACTAATATTTTACAATGAATTTATATTCGTTAGTCACTGTATTTTACTTGTGTTTATATCTTTTTAATCGATTTTTTTAGTTTTAATACGAAATTGTTCCTACCTCCCACACAAAACCACATCCTGCGGTAACCTATTCCACATATTTATTGTTCTGCAGAAAAAAAGAGTTTTTCCATTGACTGTTATTAAAATTATATTTACATTATATTTTTTTATCATTTCCTCTCAATTTATAATTGGTCTGAGAAAAAACAAAAAACTGATGAAAAATTCTTTATATTTACGATTAACAATTTTAAAAAGTGTTATCAAGTCAAACTACCATCTTCTATACTCTAGAGACTCCAATCTGAGTTTCACCAATCTTTCTTTGTATGAGGTATTTGAAATGTTGCATCTGATACAAACAAAACGAGTAAAATTTCTTTGCAGATTCTCAATCCTAATAATGTCTTTTTTTAGATAGGGTGAACATATTGGGGTATTGTATTCGAGTTTAGGGAAAACGTAGATTTTAAATAATTTAGTAAAAATACTAGCAGAACTGGTCTTAAAACTTTGAAGTATTTGATATGATGAGTTTTGAGCAATTTTTATAAATATTTTACATGTTCGTTCCATTTTAGATTTTCAGATATATGTATTTCTAAGTCTTTAAAAAAGTTTACTGCTGGTATTTTAGTTTTATTAATTTAAAGTTTAAGGGAAGGGTTTATTTTTTTTGATGGTTAGAACTTGGATTTTTTTTTGGATTTAAATCAAGTTTTCTTGAGTTTAGCCATTCGTGAATATTATTAAATGTTATTTGTAAAGAAGTTTCTGACCTGCTAAATACTTTTGCGTCATCTGCAAATAGACTTATTTCGCTTTGAATGTGAGTATGAAAAGTAATATCGTTGATGTACATTAAAAAGAGAAGAGGACCAATGACTCCACCTTGTGGTACTCCACTGTGAATTTTTAGAGGATCTGATAATGTGTAATTAATGAGTACACTTTGTGTCCTACAATAAAAAAAATTGCCTAACCAATTCACCAAGTTATCATCAAAACCATATTGAGTCATAATTTTTAATAATCTTATGTGTGACACAGAGTCAAAAGCTTTTTAGATGTCAGTATAGACCATTGTGACTGATTCATTGTTCAAGTAAGTTATTAGCCAAGTTTGTAAACATGTTAATAGTTGAATTCCTGATAATCGGTGGGTAACAAAGCCAAATTGTTTTGGTGTTAATAAATTAAAGTCGAAGAAGTGGTTAAAAATTTTTTGAGAAAAAATGTGTTTAAAAATTCGGGAAAACGTACTGGTTAAGAATATTGCCCAATAATTTGATGTGTCGTGTCTGATACCTTTTTGTATACTGGAATTACATAAGATGTTTTCCATTGTTTAAGTATTTCTGACAATGCTAGGGAGCAATTAAAAATTAATAATAAAAGAAAAACTAATGATGGAATAGCATGCTTAATAAAATAAGGTGGAGTTTTATCTGGCGTTCTGATAATCTTAACTTAAAGGTGCTTCGTCGATGTGTTAATATCTTCAGAACTTATAATAAAACTTTTCATTTTACTGCATTTTTTTAGGTTGCTTTAATCTTTGATGATTTTGATCTTGCTTAAATACATTTTGAAAATTTTTATTGAAGAGTGTCGCTCTTTCAAAATCTGAAACTACTGCTATGTTTAAAAAAAAATGTCTATTTCTTTACTTTTTACAAATATTTTAAAATACGAATAAACATTTAAAATTTACGTTTTTTACTTAGTTTCAACTAAAGTCTTAATTAAAAAGCTTAAACTAAATTAAATAACTACGAAACTAATCTGTTTTATATGCTTAAATATATGCATTGGCACGTTTTATGTTTAATTAAAATTCTATTTTAAATGTAACTTTCTTATTTTTAGTAATTATTTATTTAAGATATTTAAATAAATTTACGAGATAATCTAAGTGACATCACTAAACTCCAATAATTAGTAACAGAATTAATACAGTTTATTCATAAAGAATTCCAAGAGTAAGTTTATATAAATATTGTATTTAAAAAGCACATTAGTTTATTTTTTGATCAAGTTTTTTGGTACATTCTTCATTAACATTACATTTATGATTATTTTAGATTTCCTTGTTGTTAAGAATGAATAAATATATTTTTACTTACAGAATATTTAACATAAAAGGTATGACAAAATCGTAGTAGCAATAATAAAAACCTTTATTATTTTTAACTATAACAATAAATTTTTCTCAGTTTCCTGAGCACTTAAACGACTTAATTTTCTAACATAAGGCAAATAGTAATAAAAATACTAACAAATCTATTAATCAAGCTTGATTTTTTTTTCTAAATTCTAATTTTCTTTAAAGTTATTGTTCGTTAAAAAAATAAAAAACAATGTTTACTTTAAGCAAATAAAAATTATAAAAGAACTTGAAAGTTTAAAATACTACTTTTTAAACAATTTTACTTGGTAATATTATCTTAAAGTATATATTTTAACTGCTTGAAAAACTAGTAGAGCTTTCAACAAAGTTATAATTTTATTGTAAGCAAATACAAAGATATGAAATACAAATTATTTAGAATTTCGTACTATAAAAAAAAAAATAATATTAAGACTCTGAGATATTTTGAAATTTTGTAAGATCTCAATGACACAAGAGATACATCCCACAAGTAGTTGATTTATCTTATAGTTTATAATTTAATCGCTTATTGATTATATGCTAGCCATGACTAAGATTAATTTTAAGTCACTAGAATTGACTAATCAAAACGTTTATTTATTTTACAGAGAATGTTTTTTTATGGAAAGCTTAAGCAATATAATTCATATATCAATAAAAAGCAAGCAATATTATAGCAATAAAACTAATAAATATGGTAAGTAAAGTTTAACATTCTAAAGTAAAGTACTATACATTTGTAACACACTATTAAAATAACACTTAACAAGTAGTCAAGTCTTCTTAATAAATTAAGTTTGCGATTCCCGTTTTAAGATTATAACCAATCAAGGCAACAAAACTTATTAAATTGTTAAGGCATGTTTAATCACATTTAGAAAATAAAGTAAATAGCTTAAACCTTACATTTCAAGCGCTTAAAAATGAAGTTTTATAACAATTCTAATAAAAAAGTTATAATCATTTATGGTGCATCAAATATATTAGATCAACAAAACAAACGCAATTAAAAAAATTTGTTACACATTTTATAATGCATTATAACCTGTTTAATTTACTTGAGAAAAACAATTTTACAGTTTTGTGTACTTTAAACATTTATTAAAAAAAAAGTTCAATCTTATTTTGAAACAAAAGAACATAAAAAAACTAACCTAGTAATTAGGTTTAACATAATAAAATTAAAACAAAGATCAAGTTAAATGGTAAATTAACTACTTTATTTTAAAATTTTACATTCTGAGCAATATACTTTATACAAAATCTTTAAGCTTTTTAACTAGTTTGGATCAAATATTTTCAATAACTCTAACAAGTTTAAGCTTTATTTAAACTACCTTTACTTATTGTAGTACTAAAAATAGCTAACGTTGTCTTTTAATTGTAAAAAACAATATGTTTATTTGATAGAACTATCTAAACAAAGAAAAACAGCTAATTTTTGTTTAAGGATATTTTTATTTTTACACATTGCAATCGAAAAATTTTTAGACCATCAAATTTGGGGTCAAAATTCAAAACCATACTAAAATAGTTTTTTATAGAAGGGTTTGTAAAATATAAGAAAATAAATTTACTTAATTTACGAAAATCATATTTTTTTATATTAAATGATTAATAAGTTTTAAATCAATTGTATATAATATTATAAAATTAGTGTAAAAAATTAACTTTAAAAACGAATTGGAACAAGCTTCGTATTTTATAAGTCAAATATATGTTGAATAAGTTTGATTTTTAGCAACAAATAAGTAACTTCAACAAAAATTTAAACAGCAAGTTTAATAGTTTCTTAATGACGTCGCTTATTATTACCAATAACTTTATTATTTATCTTTATATATTTTTTTATTAAGCATTGCAACTTTTTTTTTATTATACTCAGAAAATGCTTAGCCAACAAACGTGGCAATATTTTTAATAATGTTGTTTAAAATGTTTCAAATCAATATAACTAACTTACGTTTCTTAACATAACTCAATAATCAAAACATTGTAAGTAAAAACTTAATAAATGTAATGTTTGAATATTTTTGAAATAATCTAATACAAAAAATAAGTTTAATAAGTTCCTTTACCAATTAATTTAAAACATACGTTAAGTTTAAAACAAAAAACTTAAATTAAACTAAATAACTTTGAAACTAAACTGTTTTGTATGCTAATTCACATGAATTGTTTTCACATTTTTATGGCTAAAATTCTAGTTCAACACAAAAACAGAATTATTTAAATTTTTTATATTATATATTTAAGAGAGTTAAAAAGTTTTCTGGGTAAATCTAAATGACTTCACTAATCGTTAATAAACAGAACAAATACCATTATTTAAAATTTTTTTATAACTAACTTAGTTGTTTAAAAACATTTTCTTTACTTTTAATCATGCTTTTTGGCTTATAAAAATAGTATTTGTGTTTCTTACAAATTTTGTCTGCTAGTTAGAAATTCAATTGAATTTTAGTTTCAGTTAAAAAATTTTCTACATTAATTGTTTTAAGATATGTAAAATGTCTTTGTAAAATCATGTGAGTAACATTTTAATATTTTATTTTAAATGTTAGAATAAAGTGATTTTTCAAACTCATAAAAAAAATTTCATAAAAAAAAGATTTTATTTAAGTTTATGTAAAGCACACCAGATTTAAATACTTTTATGTCGTCATAGCTTTTAAACCCTAGTAACTAATTCGTAATTTAATAATATATAAGTATAATTATGCGTTAATGTGCCTATTACGTTTTCGCAATATTTTTACCACAACAATTTTGTGGCTAACTTTTTTTTATTTCAAAACTATTAAAAACTTCTTAAATGATAGCTATATTATAATTAGTTTTAATAAGCTTAAATCTAAAAAAATAAAAGTAAATAACATATGTTTATAGATGTTTTTATATTGATTTAGTTTACCAAAACCATATTTATTTAAAATTTTATAGAAAGTTAGTGTTAAGTTTAAAACTGTAGTTTAAAACCAATATACTTAGTTACACTAATAGTCTTATTTATAAAGCTTGAATTAAAGTAAACAACTTCAAAACTTTTTTATATGCTAAGTCAAATGTTTTATTTCCACATTTTTGTGGTTAAAATTCAATTTTCCCCTAACAACAGAAATTTTTAAGATTTTTCATTAATATATTTAAGAGATTTAAAACGTTTTCTTGGTAAATCTAAATTACTTCACTAATCGTTGATAGATTAAACATAACAAATATAACTTATTTACAAATTATCTTATCGAATTAACTAAACTCTGTTGTTTAAAAAAACATTTGCTCTACTTTTTTATGTTTTTTGTACATACTTATAACAATTATATTTTTGTTTCTAATAATTTTTGTCTATTACTTAAACTTTTTTATTAAATCAAAAAATATTTTACATAAATTGTGGTAAGTCATATAAAGAGTCTTTGTAAAATTATGTAATTAACTTTTTGATCTAACTCGATTTTTTTCATTTATCCTAAACATGAAAATAAAATTAATAATGCGTTGTTGAGAACCGTGTTATTTTAATACTCTTTAAAAAACTTCCACATAATAAAAATTTTATTTAAGTTTATCTAAAGCACACTAAATTTAAAACTTATATATCGTCAAAGCGTTTTAATCCGTAACATTTTTTTTGTTAATTATCAATATTTAAAATGTAATTTTGCAAGAATATAATACTTTATTACCAAAATACCACAACAATTTTGTGGCTAACATTTTTTTTAAATACTGTAAAAAAGCTTTTAAAGCGATAGATAAACTCATAATTAATTTTAATCAGTTCAATTAAAAGCTGAAATAAATAAGTAAAATGGCTACAATAAATAAGAATACTAAGTATAGAATTTACTAACAAAAAAAAAGCCGTTATATTTTATTTTTTACTAATAGCCTTGATATAATCTCATAGTATTACAACTTTTTTATAATTATAAGTTTTTTGTTTTTTAATTTTATTAGAGCTTCTAATGACGTCAGGTAATATTGCCCCGCATATGATTAAATAAAAATTTTGTATTAAAAACGTAATAATAATTACAAAGTTTCACCTGTTTTTTTGTCTTCATTTTGAAATTATTGAGCATTATTTTGTATACTAATAAAACACAATTACTAAATACTAATTAATTAATTTAACTAATAATAAAGGTTAATTCATGTTGACTGAAATAGTTGTCGTGAATACTTGTAAAAAATTCAAAAACTAAAATATCTTTATTATTTAAAAAAACAGAAGTTCTTAAGATTTTAAGTATTAATTTTTTAAATCAAGAAAATATTTAATCTTCTACTGTAGTCCACTATTTTATGTTAAATATTCTCTTCACTACCTACAAATATATTTTTAAATCTTTTGTTTGTACCTATTTATTTTTTTTAATTAGATAGTCACTGATAGGACACTAACCTTAATTTTCATATGTGTATGACTAAATGACCGAAATGATTTTTGCGTGCACCAAATCTTTAGACCAAACTTTTTGAACAATTTTTGTCGTTTAATGTACAACACTAGTTATGTTGTTAAGCTGACAATTTTGTTATAACATATTTACGTTTTCTTATAATTCAACTAATTCTTTAAACTTACTTTAGAAGGTAATAAAAATAGTTTTTTTTTTACTTAAAACTTTTTAAATATTTTCATGGTTGGATGGTGGCCATTTTATAAAGTCGCAATTGTACAAAAAATTAATAATAATTTTCTTAGCTTGATAAACAAATAACATGTTTAAAAAACTTTAATTAAATCTTATAAATGGTAGAAGTTTATATATCATGAGTGTTTAAAACAATTAGAGTGGTTCGAACATTTGTTTTGCATATAAGTTTAACCTGAGTCGCCCAAAACGTTATAGCAAAACCTTAACTTTTGATAAATAACGGTATTAAGTAATTTTTATAGATACGTCAGAAAAAAATACTTACAAACTTAACATTATTTTTATAGGATATAAACAGCTAAAGTTTTATATTATTTGTATGTTTAATGAAACAAAAAACTCTTTATGATTTCTCTCACATAATTTTTATATTATACCTATAAATAAACTTCAGTTAGTAAAAACAATTATTTAAGTTTTGTTAAAGCAAAAGCACGTTTTAAACTTTTCAAGTTTTTATTAACTTCTTTTTACTTTTCACAACATAAAGACTAAGATTTTTACTAATCTTTATTTAATCTTTATGCACAAATAAAATGAAATAAATAAATTATGGCTTTAAATTTCTTTTTAAATCTTTTTATCACTTTATGTTTTTTATACATAAACTGTTCACTAGCAATTAAAAGTTGTATAGCTATCTATATCATGAACACTCACAAAACAAACAAGCTATATAAATATTTAAAAATAAAAAAATTGGAACGTCATTAAAAAAAAAATAGTTTGCCACTGATTTTTATCTGAAAACGTTTGTTAAAGTTTTTATATTTTTATATACTTGTATTTAATATATTTAAACTACTCACTTAAAATTTAGAAAAGTATACTTTGAGTATTAACTTTGTCATAGTTTATATAGTTTAAGTTGTCTTTGTAGCATTCAAATTTTTCTACTTATTTTACGAGGATTATGAATATTAAGCATTTGTTTTACAATGAATTTACAAGGTAGTCATATAAGACATGTTTGTGTAACTTGTGGGAAATACTTTTTATTAAAGTCAGCATTGGTTAGACATAAAAAAATTCATACTGGTGTAAAACCTTACAGTTGTGATGTTTGTGATAAGTTTTACACAAAAAGGTAATTTGAAAAGACATCAGCTTACTCATTCTGGTTTGAAGATCTATGAACGTCATGTTTGTAAAAAATGTTTAGATGTAATGTAAAGAAGTATTTTAAAACAACATGCTATAGTTCACACTGATAATAACCTTTCAAATGTTAACAATGTGATAAACGTTTTACTGTAAAGTCAAGTTTGAATACCCACATGTTGATACATAGTGGTAGGAAAGATTTTCAATGTGAAGTTTGTCAGAAGAAGTTTGTTCTTAAAAGTCATGTAAAACAGCATATGTTTACTCATACTAAAGAAAAGCCTTACGAATGTAAAATTTGCAAGAAGAAGTTTTCACAAAAATCAAATTTAAACGGTCATAAAAGAATTCATACTGGGGATAGACCTTTAGGATGTGATGTTTGTCATCAAAGATTTTCTGCTAGATCAATTAGAAACAGACATCCAAGAATTCATAAACAATGAGAAAGAAAACTGGAATATTATGACTTAAAACTTATATAATAATGAGTATATTGTATAAAAGTTTGTAACATATTTAAAGTATTATAAATTGCGGTTTTATATTTTATTTTGTGAGCTTGTATATGGTTTATATTGGCTAAGTTTAAATAGATATATTAACTTGGTTTTTAAAACTTTTATGTAAACAAAACTAAAGAATTTTTTCAAAGTAGTAATCCCTTTATTTTTTGTTTAGTTTTGTGTAAGACAAAATTGAACTTGTTTAGAAATTATTTATCAGTAATACTTTTAAATCATAATAATTTTTTATATATTCGTTTTTAGCTAGTGCTATTTTAAATAAACAATAATATGCCTTTGTGGTCAATGTGTTAAACTATTGTAGAAGTAAAGGTGTCAATAAATAGTATAAAATAATTTCATTTCGTGTTCTTTATAATTATGTTTTAATCTTATATTTTTATTGTTTTCATTCCTTTTAAATAGTCTATTTAAATTCTCTACATATAGACTAGTATTTTGTTCTTTTTCTAATAGAATAAATCTCTAAGCTAACAAACTGATTTAATTAAATTTAATCAAATTAATTTAAATCTGCAATAACAAACTGAAACTAAATCTTAACAAAACCATAGGTATGTTGATGACTGATTTGTTTTAGTTAGAAGCGAGAAAATTATGCATGAAACTTTTAATATTTTGAATAAAGTTAATGATTCTATAAGTTTACAATAGAAAAAGAAAACAATGATGAACTTGCACTTTTAGCGCACAAGTTATACGGAAAGAAATAGATCTTTAGATTCGGTGTACAGAGAGAAACCATTTACAAAATGTTATTTAAATTTCAATCAAAATGTTTTTTAAAAAGGAAGGTAAATCTATTAAAACTTAGTTTAATTTTCAATCAGTTGCATAACAAAAACAGTTTACAACAAGAGTAATTTAAGAGGAAATTCATTTAAATATTAAAAATTTAGATATAATAAAGACAATAGGACCGGAAGAATATGTAGTTACTTAAAAAGTTCTAAACATCTATAAAAGCTTAGAGATATTAGAAAAGTAAATTATAGAATTAATAAGAAATACTTATTATGCAACATACCCCAGAATTATTTTCACTTTTAAGCCACTATTAACAACATTACGTAAGTATTCAGTATCAAACTTAAATAAGAATATGGTAATCTACAAATACAGCTGCTGTTGTACAGCAAGCTATATTGGATTAACGACAAGACATCTAACGAAAAGAGTAAAAGAGCATGTACAAAAAATGTAGAGAATTTTTGCTTATCAGATAGATAAGATGATATCTCGGTCAAGGTTATCTACGCATCTAAACGTTCATCTACTGCAGAACATTTAGTTGATAATTCAACTTGTGTAAACATTTCTAATATAAATAGATTTAAAATTATTAATACTTGTAGTAATGTTTTCGAAATTTTTCAATTAAAAGCAATTTGTATTTTGTTAAGAAAACTTGTTTTATGTATCAAAAGATTTTGACTATACTGTTTCTTTATTTTCTCAACTTTTTATAAAGATTGTTTTCATTTTACTTATGTTTAATTTTACTGTAGTTCAATTGTAGCGTAAATGAACTTATTTGATTTTAGTTGTTACTCTTTGTTTTTGTCTTTTATAAATCTCTTGATTACTTTATGATTACTTGATTACTTGGTTACTATGTGAATTTGTAAAATCTTGTTACTTGTTAGCTTTGTACTCTACTGATGAATTGCTCGAAATATATTTAGTTTTTGTTGTAATTGTTTATCTTGTGTAACTTAATGTATAATTTTAAAATTAAAACAAAATACAGACAGATTAAATATTCTAAACTAATCTATATTGACTGCTAAGCTTATAAAACTAAAAAATAAAAAATAAAAGTTTATAAACACAAAAACAACATATTAGTCAGTTTTGTAAATAAAGCAATAGTAAGTTTTTTAACATTATATTCGTTTAAGCATGAGTTACTTATAAAATACCGTTATTGAATTTTATTTGATTGTAAATAATAAACTTCATCATATAATCATCAACAACAGCATCCAAAAACCCATAATCGGTTTTGGCAATGTCACGACTAAGTACGCATATTTGCGAAGAACTGCTATTATGATTTTAACAAGCGGGATTAAGTACCATGCACTAAAGCAACTGACCAAGATAAGTGTTTATAAATGATTCTGTTAAGAAATTTAAGAAAAATTTAAAGAGGAAAATGACATGATTGTAGAGATACAAGAAAACTATTTATGTTTAAACTAAAACAACTAATTCAAATTAAAAACCATCAGCTAAAGCAAAAAACAAATAATATTATATTAAAAACCACAAAACTAGTTTTTACTATAATAATAGAAAAGTCACATATGTTTTTCTAAAGTAACTTGCAGTTTTATTAAACTTTATTTAATTTTCACTAAGATCACATTAATTGTAAACACCAAACACTTGAACATCATGTATCTTAAATATTTTTTTATTTACGTCACTTAGCTTTACCTACAAATGTATTATTTGCTTTTCTAAATATTTTCATTTTGAATTTTTATAATTAATTATATGTATAGACTGAAATTTTTAGCCCACAGTAGAAGCAATAGTTTTGTTGTTGTTGTTTATAATTACAAATTTAATTTAATTACGTTTTTCACACTAACAACATAACTTATATTAATAATATTGTTACAGAAAACAAAATAACTGTACAGTTTAAACAGTTTTTCTTAGTAACAATTAATTTAAAATAAATTTATTATTTTTACAAGCATGTTAAAATACGATTTGAAAGTTAAAATATACGTAGTTTACTTAGTTTTAACCTAAAGTCTTAATAAAATAACAAGAATTAAACTAAATAACTATATTATTAGACGGTTTTATATGTTAAAATATTAATACTGCAACATTTTGTGTTAAAATTCAATTTCCAACGCAGACACGGAACATTTTCAATTTTCTTAATTCTATATTTAAGAGAACTAAAAAGTATTCAGGTGTAAATCTAAGTGCTTATACTAGTTTATAACAGTAAAAATACAATTTACTTTTAATTAATTTTTATGGTAGTTTTAACTATATAATATCATTTAAAAAACAATTATTTGGTCATGTTTTTTGAAACTTTATATTTTATAATAACTTTGTGTTTATGCTTTAATGTTGTATTCTAATTTCAAATTGGTATTTCTAAATCTAAAAAATTTTAAAAGTATAAAAAAGAGTAAATTAATTTTAAGTATTTTATACTGATTTTTATACTGAGTTTAAAAACAAAAGCTAAAAACTAAAGCTTTATGTTTGGAAATGCTCATATACTCAACATTTGACTTGCACCTAAAATACTTTTTTCTACTTTATTTTGGTAATTATGCATAGAAAAAAGAAAGTTACCAAAATTAAATTAAATTATATCTAAAATAAGGTGAAGTAAAGTAATTTAATATTTAATAAGAGTAAAATGAAGTAAATAAATCATATCAAAATGTAAATCATATGTTAAAAAATATTGTTGCCATTATATTCTTAAAGTGATAAACTTTAATTTAATTTTTATGCATAAATAAAAGTAAATTTGAAAGTTGTTGGTCACATTAAGATAAATTATTTCTACAAGATAAATGTGGTTTATATGTAACTTGTTTTCTATTGAAACATAATAAATATAATTAGTAGAGTTATTTTTATAAAGAATATCTCCAAAATAAATAAATCTATTGTATCAACCATTGTTAAAAAATTGTTTGTTAAATACTTTGTATAAGTTATGTTTTGGTAATGATATTCATGAGAAAACGTACGTTTAAATTATTTATTTTATTTGAATCGTTTATTATTTAATAGTTTTTAAAATAATTGAAATAATTAAAACTAGCATTAGTGTAGTATAAACAAGGAGTAGAGAGATTTTTAAAAATCGCCACTATTATTAACAAAAAAAGTTGCTCTCGGGTTACATTTAGTAGAAGAAAGTCTTTGCAAGCCGCAGTTTTTCTGAAAATTTCTAATAATCAATAACAAACAGTATAATAAGTTAAAAATCTGGTATAATAAGCAATAAAAGATCATCACTGATAAGCTCATACAATGTTTAAATTTTTTACTTTTGTTTGCATTTTTAAGAAGCATGTTTATATCATAAATTTACCTTGCGAGCCGCAAGTTTTAGAATAGAGGAAATTTTCGAAACAATATATAATGCATAAAACATGTTGTTTTAGTTTCTACAGTTTGATTAAAAGTAATATATTAAAATTTGTTAGCCTTGCTGAGGGTTTAAATTAATAAAAAGTGTTAAAAGTTAAGAAGTTTAAATGAATTTAGAAAGTAAAATGGCATAATACAGAAATCACAAAGAAGTTTTTATGTTTAAAATCAAAATATAAAGAAAATACAAACCAACGGCTAAAAAAAAGTAGTTTTTACCAACTACAATACTGTTTTTTGACAACCTTAGTAAACAACTACCAATATTTTTTAAATTAACTAGCGACATAAAAAACTCTGTTTTAGCTGCAATAAACTAACTTCAAAAACCAGCTGTCAAAGCTTAAAAAATTGAATATCATATTTATCAAAAAGTCTCTTAATAACGTCATTTTAATTAACCTGCAAATTTATCATTTTTATTTGTAAATATGTTTAATTGGGATAGCAGGATTCCAACTAGAGCATCATATATAAATATTTTAAGCCCACATATGTGGCAATAATTTATAATTATTTTTTATGATATGTTATTAATGAAATCAATGTTTATAACTTATCGACTTTACGTAAACAAGGTAACCTATAATTGATTATTGTAACTAAAAACTAAATAACTGTAGTGTTTAAATAGATTTCACAATAATAAATTATTTAGGGTATATTCTAGTAACTTACAACTAAGTAGAAACAAGACATAACAATTATTAACATATATGTACTCGTTTACAATTTAAGTCCTAAATTTTTTTTAACTAAACTTAATAAAAACGAAACAAATTTATTTTATATTCTGAAAAATTTATATTGCCACGTTTTTTTGTTTATAATTCAAGCTCAAGCTTAGACACAAAACTTTGTAAATTTTCTAAATTTTGTATTTAATTTAAAAAGTTTTCCGGGTAAATCTAAGTCATGTCATTACTAACAGAAAAAATATAGTTCATTTAAAAGTCAATTTAATTAAATCATGTTGTTTAGGAAAATTTAAGTATAAACACCTCCTTGTAGAAATATTACTAATTTTATACATTATATCTACAACATTGTGCTTTAATTAAATTATGACTTAATATTTAATTGTGGTTACACAATAAACAGTAAATAAAAAAGTTTTATTATTTAGTGATAGGCATTTTCTCAACTTTAAAACTTATATTAAATTATGTTAATTTATTTTTCCATTTACTAATGATTACTGTTTTCGAAATTATTTAAAATAGATATAGTGTTTTTTTTATAGAAGTTTGCTCGATTATAAAATTTAATGTACTTTTTTGAAGAATAAGTTTAAGAATAAACTTAGTTGACAAAAAATGTAATTATGAACATTTTGCTTAACTTTGGTTTTGCGACCTTCTAAAAAATATTTAACTATGAGATTAAAAGAATTAGTTTTAAATTCAAACAAAAGATAATTTTATTATCTTTTAAGTGCTTTAACGATGGATAGTAGGTTTATGTAATATCACATTATAGCTAAATATTTTCTTAACAAAAAACAAATACTGTATAGTTACACAAATCAAAATATATTTTAAAGTATATATTAAACGTTTTTGAAAACAACATGTGACATCACATTTATAATAATATAAAAATATATAAAACAAATATTAAGTCTATCTAAAAATTGGAAAAAATAATTTATGTTCTGAGACTTAATTTTTATGCATACCCATATTTATTTCATTATGGTTGATTGAAACGAACCTAGTTAAATTTAATAAAGTTTTACTTAAAGAAGACAATTAGAAAGATTTTAAGTTTTAATTTGTGAAATGAACTATAATAATAAACCTTTTTTTTTTCTAATGAAAATTAATAGTTAACTTAGTGCAGAAAACCATAAAACTCCCATTAAAACAATCCTTGTCATTTTCTTGAATAAATATAATAAAGTTTTTACTTAAACATTGCAATATAAAAAAAAGATCACAATGACGCAATTAAACTTATCCGACAATTTTTTATTTATTTTCATTTATTTATACATAAGAGGCTGAGCAGGAAACTTTAAAAAAATTTTGCGTTACAAAATGTGACTAATAAAAAAGTATTAGCACTTAACTGAATATCATTATATAAAAGTGTATGATTTTAATGTTTAAATCATTTAAAAAAATTGTAACATACTAAATCAAAATTATTTTTTTGATAAGTAACAGCATGTTTTAAAACCTTTATTTAAATTAATTCAATTCAAAAGCCGCACTTTTTTAGTCTAAAATACAAAAGCACAAAGTAAATCATTTTAAGTTATTTATTAAAAGTGTTTAGAATAATAAGTATAAAACCACAGCTGTAAGTTTAAAATAAAGTATTTAAATAATGAACGCTAAGTAGTAGTATACAAAAATTTTTCTTTAAACCTTTTTGCTATGAACAAAATTAATTTACTGTTAAGTTAATAAGAAGAATACAAATAGATTGTTACTTGTTTGTTTCAAGTAACTATTTATAATAAACTTTAAAAAGAAAAAGACTTGCGTGATAAATAAAGTTTGTATAAAACTCATGTATTTTAAAACTTATTTTGAATTAATATTAGCCACATAGTTGTAGCCTAAAATACTTGAGAAAACTTGCTTCATTGAAATATTGAAACAACTAGTTTTTAATATTGAATATAAATTACAGATTATTAGAGAAAATAAAATGACGATTTTCCTTACATAAATAGTATAGCAGTAGTTAAATTTTTAAAGTGAATTTAAAATTAAGTATAATTGTTGAAAATTCAGCATGTTTTAAAACAATTTTTTTAATGCGAAATAAAAATTTATGTTTTACAAATATTATATTACCAAACTTGAACTAACTTTGCTTACCATTTCTATTCAATAGTTTTCAATATGCTAAAAATAACTGTAATAAATTAACTTTTTATATGTTTATATTAGAAGGTTAAGTCTTCGTCGATAATTTATTTCATTTCGAATTATAATTATTAAACTTAATCTTAATTTAAATTTCTGTACTAACATAATAAATACTAAATAGTTTCTAAGGTATATATACGTAGTTTACAAATTAAAATCAAATGCTTACGTTATAACATTTTTATAATAATTATTTAAATTAAGCTTACAATTTTTAAAAAACTAATCCAAAAATTTAAGTAAGGGAAGTACACAATAGTATTAAAGCCATAAGGCTGATAATGATTGCAATATCAAAAAAATCTAACATGTTTACAAAATTAACATATACATAAATTTTGTCTAACTTTACGTTGACAATAAGTTAACTGTTTTATACCAACCTGCTAGAAAATTAAACAATAAAATTACCATGCATATATTTGTATTTCTGAATTAAAAACTAAATAAATAAAAGTATATAAATGATGAAACAGTAAAACTATAAAATTTTAATACAACAAATTGTATTGGAGTACTAACTTATTTAATTAAATTTATAAATAAAGTATAAATTTAATTTAATAGCCTATTGACAAGTTTAAAAAAGTTTGCTATCAATTAGTTGAAAGATTTTTCTGATTTCACTGCTAGAAATTTAAATAAAAAAAAGCAATTATAAATATACTTATAAACAAGATTATAAACTTCAAAAGTAATTTGATAAAAAAGTACTAAAACCTTGATAAAAGTCTTGTTCTGTCAACATTGTTTAAATGTATTTTATAGTTAAATTACATCAAAAAATGTTTACTCTACAGTCTACTTAAAGACGTCATGTTGCATTTATATAAAAACTTTGCAATTTTAAAAAAAAATTAAACAAAAATAATCGTCCTTCGTATTCGTTTATCAACTATAGTGCTAATTTTACCATACATTAGTGCAGGGGTCGGCAGGCAGTTGGTGGTCGCGGGCCAAATTTCAAGTTTCCAAAGTCTTCGCGGGCCGCAGTTTTAGTTTTAGTGACATTCCAATAATCTTATGGTTTTAGTTTTAGTCACACTAGAGAAAATTTTTATTTTTATTCACCTTATTATTTTAAATGACTTTTAGCTATACATAGTAAGCCTATTTAAATTAATATTGATTATGATTCACATTGACTAATATACTTTAATAAATATGTACTAATATTGTTAATAAAGTATGTACTTTCATAAGCACTTAATAAGTTAAACTTAATACTTTTTTAATTTTACTTACAATATATCTCTATAAAAACCTAACTTGTAAGACAATTTATGGGTTACTTTTATACATTTGTTACATTATCAACACTTTTTCATATTTCTAAGAATATTTACTTCGAAAAAAGTTTTTGCGAGTTAAATAATTTACACTCATTTAGAAATTTAGTAATTAGTTAACATAATAAAATTAATACCTGTTTGTATTCAGAAAGCTAAAACAAATGATTTAACATAATTTATTCTCAAATACATTAATAATTAAATATTTTATTAGTAATTAGACTTTTACATGGTTTCCACTAAAAAAGCAAAAATGTCTGAGATGCATCAAACCAGCTTCAATGTATTAAAATTTTAAAAAGCTAATAAATAGTTGTTAATCAAGCTTAAATACCTAGTTAAAATATCATCATTATCAAAAAGTACACAAAGTGTAAAAAACACAAAAAAATGCAATTAGTAAACTACACAACAGTTATAAAAACTATTCTGAGAATTGGAAGATTTCTTTAAAGTGTTTGAAATAAAAGCTTCACACACACCTGAGCTTTTAAAATAGCCTGTTTGTGTAGCAACCCAGTTAATATATAGTTCACTACATAAAGAAATAACAAAGATTATTAACAGTAAATAAATTACATGCCAAAAATATATAAGTCAGCTGGAATGGACAATTAAGTTTCTTAAACAAGTTTTACAAAAGTATAACATTTTATTGAGTCATTAGCAAAGTAGAATTTTTTTTTTATTAATCATGTTAGCAATTCTTTATTTGCAATAAGAATATTGTATTTAAAAACATTAATTGTAAAATATAAGACGAGCTACAAGAATAAAAAAGCGTTAGTTAGGAGTTATTGCGAGAAACAATAAAAAAAATCACCAAAGTCATCTTCGACTAAGCACATTATTATCTTCAGTAACTACAGAATAATCAGAAAAAATTGTTAAGGCAAGTAATAAAGTAGCAAAATCTATTACCTAAAACAAGATATCGTTTATAATTGATAACTTTTATAAAGAATTGATGTTGGCGGTAATGAAAAACTTTTGTTTATTTCTTCAATGACAACATGAAGTCGTGTTTAGGAAATGCATTAAGGTTATAAAGTCGCATAAATCCAATTAGGACTTTAATCAAACTGTTAACATGAGAGCACTGATAGAAAAACTATTGCTCATCTGAGAATTTTTATTGGAGATGTTTTTACTAACTTTGACATTTTAGTAGAATATCTTGGTTTAGTTCCAACGCGAAGCACAACAATCGGTGAAATTTTTCAAGTAAAGGTGCAATGTACCAATACGGAGTTTTTGGAAGTACAATTCCTTTTTTTTTTTTGGTATAAAGTTTAATTAAAGTTTAAAAAAATGTCTTATAACATTTATCAACATCAAAAAATACTGTTTAGCTACTATAATATGTTTTTTAATAAAAAAACATTTATTTGGTAATTTTTTTTGAGTCAAATCGAAATTTCATTACTTTTAATGTAAAAATTGTTTGAAATTCCAGGTTTTTTCAAAAATTCTCAAATTTAAGTTTTTTTCTAGAATTTTTAACCGTAAATTCACAAATTCAAAGCTTTTCCGGTATTCAACTTTTTTGGCAACACTGATTGTTCATTCTTTAATGTACACAATGTTATAAATAATATTTTGAATTATATCAGCTGCAAGACTTAAAATTTAACATATATTAAAACTCAAACTAACACTGTGAATTGAGCAAAACATACATCATAAGTTTAATTTGCCACTCTTTCAAGCAAAAAAGCCAGCCTGAGTCAACAAAAACATTCTAAATATTTTTGTATACAAAAAGCAATTCTAGCCAAAAACTTAATTAATGGCTTAGTTGGCCTGAGATTTGAAGTCTTCAAATAGTGATGTGAGGCAATGTTTAGTTGTTTATTTGCTTGAATTTGAACTATTTTAATTAAAAATGTACAAACTTTATAAATTTACAATCCCTATATCTAGTTTATATTAAATAGGTAGCTCCAAAAACAGCAATTGTGTGTATTGATTTGCAAAGCATAAAAATCAACTTAGCTTGAAAAAAACAATGTTTGAATAATGAAAACGTATACCTAACAAAAATTATATTAACTTATGTCATATATATTGTTTTAAATGTGTCTGTACAAATTTAGATATGACATGTATAAATAAAAATGTTAGAAAAGTATGCATAAACTAAACTTAAACTAACTAAAGTATTAAACAAAAAGTGGTTTAAAGTATGAGCATTTTTTAAAGTTGGTGTGCATAGAAAACTTATAAAAATTAAAATGTGTCAAAACAAAAATCAAATGAACCTTATTTCTTATTACTATGTTATTTTAAATGTTATAATATAACATTATTATAACATTTACAAACAAAAAAATTATAAAAGAAACTGAGGTATAAAAAATATTAAAAAAGAATATCTAAGCTATAAAGATATAACACTTTAGTTAATTACTGTGCATTACTTTTGTACAAAATGGAAAATATTTTCATTTAGTTTATTTAATAAATAGGTATTATATAACCAACTTATTAAATCCAAGCACTCTTGACACTCTTTTTTTAGATAATTACTTACTGCTGTAAAAAAGAATTAATTATAAAACTGAGTAACATATCCTGTTAGAACCCTAATCTGTCTTTTTCACATTTTTAAACTAAAGCAGTAATTTGTTGAAATTATTTTATAATGTTATAGAGAGACTTAAAATCAAACTAATCAAATTAAGTCGAATTACCGAAAAATTTAACTAGAAATATAATTTTTCTCAGCGGGCCACATTTACATGCTCGCGGGCCCCAAAATTTTCTTTCGCGGGCCGCATTCCATTTAAAAAAATAACATGCTCGCGGGCCGCAGATTTACCCTTCGCGGGCCGCAATTGGCCCGCGGGCCACAGTTTGCCGACCCCTGCATTAGTGGCTCATAGCAGTTGTTTTTACAAAAACTTATCAGAAAAGTGTATACAACTACAATTAGTATTAGCACAAAATTATGTTTTCACTTAAAGTTTCCTAGTTTTGTACTAATAACTTTAAATTATGTATTTTTGGTAAGTAGGTGAAAACCAATATACCATTCAAAGCCTTACAAAATAAATTAACAAAAGAAAAAACAAAATCGATGGATAAAACATTTAAATCAAGTCTAAAAAATGAAAAATTATTTTAAAACCATTTATACATCGAGTTTTGTTTAGAACAAACTAGGTATTGGTCATAACAAAAAAGTATAACAACATAAACAGTTTATTACAAAATTTAGTAAATTTATTTTTGTCTATTAAAAAGTGGTGTGTTGTTAAACTTTTAAAAACTAAACATTATCCATGCCATATAAATGTGGCTTAGAATTAAGCTTTTTTACATTGAAAACATATTAAATTTTATTTTAAGCTATATTTGATCATGATGCTTTTAATATTTTATTTATTCAATAAAATTTCATATTTATAAATTCATATTTTTTTTATTTATGAAAAACAATGTATTGAAGTTAGCATTTATTTATAAAGAGTTATTAATTAAAAAAATATCATAAACAAGTTAAGTTATAATCGAATTTGGAAAATAAGAGTAAAAATAGTAAAGATTTCAGTTGATATCTAAAATTTTAATTATTAAAAAATACTAGACAAGTACCAAACTAGCATATTTTAAAGTAATGCATGCAGCTAATAAGCTGTAAAAACTTTTGAACATTGATCAAACATGAAAATCAAAATAAAATATTAACTTATTTACAATTTCGAGTTCGTAAATTTGTTTTCTTACAAATTATTAATAATAATATAAAAAATAATATAACTAATTTACTAATAGAAACTTTTTTTAAACTATTAATTAATATATAATTGCGTTTGAAACTAAATTAATAAAAAAGTAACTTTTTTTTAATCACTTTGAAGTAGATTAGTGTAATGAAACAGAATTTTATTACAATTAAAGTAATTTTTAAGTTATATACAATAATTTAAACTTCATAATTTAATTTTAGTTGTTTATTCGCTTTACCAATACTAAATTAGTATAAGTTTAATTTTTTTTTACAAAATTTGAATTCTTTTCTATAACATCAAAATGTATATGTAGCAAGCTGAATATTTTAATGCTATATAGCTAGAAGATAGAATAAAAATGTTTATGCACTTTTATAGTTGTTTTTGAGTAGATTCGTTGGACATCGATCTTTGTCTTCTTTGCGCTAAAATATTACATAAACAAAAAAAACTGTAATAAAAATTTTATACTATTTAGATTTAATAACTTTAAACCATGCTTTTATAAAAAAAAATTATTTAAAGAAAGTAAAATAAAATTAAACGCTGATGATAAAAGTTATATTTTTCACTCAGTAAACATTAAAGTTGGTAGTGTCACGAAAAACCGAGTAGGGTAAAATCTAGTTTAAATAACTGTCATAATAAAAGTTAAAGCTTCTTTGTTAAACTAAAACGTTACAAACTTTAAATTTAAACATCACAAAATGTCGTTTTATAAAACAATATTTATAGACATTGTAAATTATTACGCTAACACCTAAAATATTATTTACATTTTTAGTTTTTGAAGTAATATAACAATTTTTTTGTAAACAAATGCAGATATCTTTATGGAGTAAATAAATATGATAAATAAAGTTAGCTCAAGATTTTTGAGAAGTTTCAACAAACATATTAAAAAAGTCAAAAAACGAAACTAAATTAAGCAACGATTATTATTTTATTGTAGATATATAGTGACACATAATATACTTAAATCAGAATTGTTCTCTAAACGGTATTTATTTAATAATTGGTCGCATCATAATGAATGAACTTGTAATGTTTTTGTAAATTAGTTTTACACATGAGTGGTTATAATAAAAACTAATAAACAAATAGTATTTTAGTTTACAAAATAATTAAATTATATAATTGTTTTGATGAAAATAAGAGTTGTTTCCTTAACGTGAGTTTTAAGTTCCATTAATAAGAAGTCTTAAAGGTTTTTTTTTTTATATTGTAAGTCATTTGGTGTTTTATATATTTAAAAAGAATTTTTGACAAAAATAAATACTTTACTTTAAGCTATTTTTTTAATATTATAACACTATTTCAAAATAAATAAATAAACATAAAAACCTTTAAAAAATATCAAAGCAGTAAAGTTTTAAAATTTTAATTAAACTGAGTTTTATGCTTTTTATCAGAATGTTTTTATATTGATCTGATGATATAATATTTAAAATAGGTTTCAAATTAAACTCATATTTTTGTATATTATTTGAATTTTGTTATTTTCGTTTATTTATTAACTTTTTATTGTAATAGCAGAAAAATTTGTTCGCACAATACTATTTACTCTATGATGA
The DNA here is from genome assembly GCF_965202585.1 of Thalia democratica. NCBI lineage: Eukaryota > Metazoa > Chordata > Thaliacea > Salpida > Salpidae > Thalia > Thalia democratica. Next base: position 10,317,730 of record NC_139167.1, read on the forward strand.
GTTTCATGTATCAAAAAAAGAATGTGCAAAAAAAGCGTTAAAAGTACTTGTAATTTCAAACGACAAAGACATTAAAAATAGACTTGAAAAATAAAAATACTTACAGTTTTCCATTTAAAAAATTTTTATAGAGAATGAAACTTTTAAAAACTATTTAAATTATCAAACTATTAAAATACTTAGTGACTTCATGTATATATTCTCACAAGATATTACTTACTTCAAGTACAATTATTTTTTGAATGTAACTAAATTAAATGTTATCTATTTTCCGTTTAAAATATTCTAAAAAAGTTTTACTAAAGCTATAAAAGTTGTAGTAAATTAAATTAACATTTGTTTGTTAAACATAAATATTTCCATTTTATAACCTACATAAAAAGGAGATTACTTTACTTAAAAAAATTGTAGTACATTATCCTAACTAACATAATAGTTAGGATAATGTATAATTTTAGGATAATATTATAACCAATATTAATAATACTTAGTTTTAGTCTATATGAAACTAGGCATGACATGAATGAACATATTGTATTAAAGAACAATTGCAAACTGTAACAAGTATAATAAGCTATGTACAATATAAAAAACATTATGCGTTAGAAATTACTTTGAATATTGTTAAAAACTTAAAACTTTTTTGATTTTCAGAAAAGAATATTTAAGAATGTTTAAAATTACATTCAACTACTATGAATTTAAAAAAAGGTTTGCATACAAATATTAACATAGTTTGAAAAATAATTTTACAACAAACAAAACAAATGTTACCAGAAGCAAGGTAGTATAAAATGAGTATCTGCTCGAACTGAAGAGAACTTATATATGGATGTAATAAGGAAATGCAAACTTGCATCAGTAATCACGGGATTTCTCTTTATTTTCTTCTTTTTTTTTCTGTATCAAACTTGCATCAGTATCTCCTTAAACGCAAAACGGCTTAAAATACAAATTCAACTTTTATTTTTTCCGGTTGAATAGCATGCAGCAATTGATTTATTATAGTACTCAGATTTACTTTAATGTATAAAATTATTTATAACCACATGTTAGTGGCCAAAAATACTTCTGATTGAAAACACCATATTTATAACTATAACATTTCATTTATGATTTTATCGTATACAATATTTTGTGCGAATACTTTTTGACGTAACTAGGAGACTTTTGTTTTAGTTTTTATATCTTCAGTCAACATTTCTATATAAAATTAAAAATCTAACTTTAGTTGACTTTTTAAAACAACTAGTAAAGCGACCAATTTTTCTTAAAATTTCAAAACCAGGAAAAAACTCTTTTTTTAAATAAAATCGTTATTAAGCAAGCTCGTTTTTTAGGTCAAAATATTTTGTTACTATAAATTGTTTATTTTTGATTCCAGCTATTTAAAATAATTTACCTATGCTTAAGTATCTTTGGTTCTGATAATGTATGCATTTTAGTTTGCCTCAAGTTTTTCATTTACTAATTAATAATTTTAATGTTTTATTGTTTTTGAGATTTAATTTGGTTTAATAAGTTTTTTAGGTATTGAAATATTTTGATTCAAACTTATGGTTAAATATTTTAATTCTAATGTTTTAAAACAGACTGAAATTTATGAACAATAATGCTTATTGATAAATTAAAATTAATTACTAGTATTATGACAAAATATTTTTTTATATTTTTTTATGTAACTTTGACTTTTTTTAGCAGTGTTGAGCTTAGTAATGCAAAATGTTTGAATTATTTTATAAATTTATTTAATATAACTTTTTTTTAGCTTTTCTCTTTCATAATTTAAAGTTTAATACACGTTTACAACATAAAATATCGAAACCAAAAACAGTAAAAATATTTCGTAGTAAATGTTTTTTTATCTATTCGTAAAGTGTTAACATTAGAACCTTAAATTTAAAGTATTTTTTGCAATTTCATATTGACTTAATAGCAACTTGTAGTTGTTTTTAGATTTCAAATAATAAACTGTCTACATTTTTTTATGTATGTGCAGATATATTTTTGTGTTATAAATTCAATTCAAAACTAAATGATGTCACTAGGATATTGAAATAGTAGTAGAACTACAAAATTCTAAAAAAAAAACATACTTTAACTTTAAACAAACTTTTTGTTACTAAAACAACCAAAATTCACGAAAAAAAGTATGTTGACTTTTATCTTTTCAGTATTCTTTTGACTTCAAACTTAACTTTTACATGAGTTTGATTATGTTTTTTTTTGTTTTCTCAAATAGTTTTAAAAGTTACTTTTTTTTTTAATTTTTAGTTTCATTGTTAATAAAACTAATTACTTTTTTATAATTATCCTTTACTCATTATTATTACCTTACTGAATACCCTTTGACTATATAAGCTAAATTTGAACCCTTTTTTAAATTACTTAAACAACTGAAGAGTTAATGACGAATTATATTTTGATATAAAATTTGATTACTGTGTATCTTTGAAATAATGGTTTATTGTTTAAACTTATATTTCAATTTTTATTATGTAAAGTAGAAAGGAAGCCTTCAATATTAAGCAACTTTTAAACTAAAATTTTAAAAGTAGTAAATGACTTTTTTAAAGAAACACAAAGTAAAAAAACATAAAAATAAAAAAAATTTAAAAGTATTTTATTAACAAAGTTAAGTAAATACTTAAAATTAAACTAACACTATTCTTCATAATCAAAGTTTATGCTGTGTGTACAATACATTTCAGTAAAACTTAATACTATATATTCAATCCTTTTCTTATTAGTTTATAAAACTTTTTAAGACTTGTTAAACTGTTAATGATTTAATATGGTTTTATTTCATAACGGTAAATATACTTTTATTGTATAATGTAAGTGAGTAACTTGCAATATTTCAAGTTTAACATCTTTAAAATTTATAAGCTATATAAAATAGCTATATTTATAACTAAAAAGGATCTATTTTAATTTTTTGGTAAAAATTTAGAACTTGAGTTATTCAAAAATTCCTTTTAAACTGAATATATAAATTTTAAAGTTTTACTATGATTAGCGAAAGTTAATAACCTAAACGTTATTGTTACAAAATGTGATATAAATTAATACTACATTTTAATATAAATCTAATAAATAAACTTTGTTTATAAATGTAATATTATACATAAAACAAACAAATATGAACAAACGAGCAAGTTTTTTGTCAAAAACATAGTTATAAGTTATTTATATAAAACGGTGTTTACTTGCTTTATATTTTGCTCAATATATAGCAATTAAGCAATCTTCGCTACAGTCTGATCAATGTTGTATTTTTTTTACAAACTTAAACTTTTATTGATAATATAAACAATACAACTGTATTTAATAAATTGTTTTAGTCTTTGAACAGTAGTCTTGTACATTACAAAATCACAGTGTAATAGTTTTTAAAACTAATTAGTATGTCTCAAAGAAATAACTAAGGATAATAAAATAAAAATTAAAATCACTAAATAGTTTATTGAAAATTTTTATATATATTTACATTAATGTGTCATGTAGTGCAATACCGTACGTTTTTAATCATACAATAAAACTTAAAATGAAGTTATTAGTTTTGTAGATAGCTTTTTGATGTAAATGAAGTTTAAAACGATTGTTCGGTTCAAATTATTCCTATTTAGAAAGCATTTTAGCAACCATTTAATAACTTTTTGTTACAACTCAATTATTAGCATCTACTAAATTTTGTTTGTTTTACATTACACGATATGTCAATAAAACTATAATTAGAAAAACTAAGGTAGAATATCTATTTTAACAAACACAAAGAATAGTTTTTAATTAATCATTTATTATCAAAAAGCGGTTCTAGAATCTTGAGACTCAATAAGTTATCAAATTTGCTACAATTGCTAGTTAGTTAAAAATTGTAATTGTCTAAACATTTATACAAAATGTTTTTAAAAAATCTAAACTAAAGTTGTGCTGGTCTAATGATATTAGAAATTGGCTTTAGTTTTAGACTCTTATTTGTTCTATTATTAGTGTTTTAGACTTTGTTTCAATTTTATTAACTTAATAAAGTTATTCATTTTCTTAGCAAACAAGTTTAATAAAATAAAATACAGAAAAAAATCAAACACTATTTTTGTACGTATTTTTATTTGGCAGCACAACAAATTTTAAAGTAACAGTATTGTGTTTAAATAAAGAAACAATATGAAATTACATATTAGACAATTAGTCAAACAAAAATTATCAAAAGTTTTGTAAATATATTTTATAAATCTCTTATACTAATACTGAACAAATGTGAGAAAATGATATAAAAGATCTTATTTTATAGAAGTTTGGATATTATATAACCTACATATAGTAATATAACAGTCAAAATACTAAACTGTTTACCATAAGTAAACAATAACATAACTAATAAAAAAATATATTTAAAGCCTTTATATATTATACTTGGACAAACAAGGAATGATAAATAATTGCTGTTATTGTTATTGAAGAACATACATTGAATAATAAACAACAATACACAAAATAAAAAAAAAAAGTAGACTAATTAGATAAGTATACCGCCACATTCTAGTTTGAAATATTCCAAACAAAAATACAGTTGAGCATACCAGGTTACATCTTATAATTTAAATATAAGTTAAAATTGTTAGGAAAAACAAAACATGACCTCACTTCTATAAATCTAAGAGTTGTATACAGTTGTTTAAAATAAATATTAAAAATATTTGTCTAAGAAGATGTATATCCTAATATGTTTTTTTATACACTCTTCCATATTACGTTTATTATAGTGATTTAAAACGAGTTTTATTAAATGTAGTTAGGTTTTACTGAAAAGTAACGTTTAAAAAATAATTCGATTTTTAAACTGTTAAATTATTTTGTTTGGATTTTTATCAAAAAATCAATAAAACTTTTAAAAGCAGATTACAATTAAAATTTTCGTTGAAATACTTGTTTATTTTTACTATAATAAACTTAAATATTTTTTAAGTTTTCATTAAAAACAAATTCAGCAGTAAAATAAGAATCTCTATGACGCAAACAAACTTAACCAACAATATTTATATTGATTTTTAGTATATAAATTAAAGTTTCATCAGAATTTACTCTTGCGTTAATTCTAAGTCACGTATTGTGGTTTTAAATTTTAAAGTTAAAAATTTTGAAGTTTTACAGACTATTTTTTTATTTAAGAAAGATACAATTTAATGGGAAAGTAAATTAAAAACAATGAAAAAAGTCGCTTTAATAACTGAATAATTTTAATGTTTGTTCTTGAAAATATAATGAGATGCTATACGTTTTTAGTTTCCTAAAGATAATCCAGAAATTTTTTGATTTAGTTGCTCAGAATTGTTTATATATTGATTTTTTATTTCATAATCTCTTTTTATTTTATTCAATTTTAAGCTTTTTGTTACAAACAAGTCTTTAATTAGACAAATAAACTAAACAACTTTATTTGTTTACGTTGTAATTTGTTTATGTAAAATTAGTTCAGTCGTTTTAGAACAAATTGATAAAGTCTTGTTTTTTTTTTTTTTACTTTTTTTTTTTTTATACAGAGGGATACCATTATGCTACTACTAAAAAATTCTAAGTTATTTAAGAAAAAATTAAAAAACTTTATTTTTAGTAATGAGATAGTGAGAATGTACATATTTTGTAAGTATCTAGTAGCTAAGATTAAAATCTATCAAACAAGATCAACTTGTAAAAACTAAGGTGGACCGTCCTATAGCCTTACCAATCTAAAAATCAATAAAAATCAAGTTCTTAAAGAAAATTAACTACAAAATTACATAATATTGAAAACTCGATCATCTCAAATTTATTCGAAATCTAAAAGAAAACTAGACTGAGTTTTTCATAAAATCTTAAAACTAGCCTGAGTTTTTATAAACAACTAAACTAGCCTGAGGCAGCCTTAGATTTTCAAAATTTCCCAAAACCTTTTTAAACTAGCAGGGTTGCCACTGTTTAATTGAAAAAAAAAAAACTAACTTGAGTGAGTATAAACTAGCCTGAGTCTAAAATTACTTTAATCTAATAATCAGTAGAAGAGCTAGCCATAAGGTTGACAAAATGGAAGTAAAGTTTTTAACTTTACAACATAGGTAAAGAGTTGCATTACTGAAATTTTTATTTCATAGTTTAAAAGTTAATAAATGTAAATTAGTCACGTGTACAAAATGATCCAATCACGGTAGGTGTTTAATTTTCAAACGTATATTCTGACGAAAATGACTTTTTCTATTTACACAGGGTATGTTTTTGAAAAAATACTTTTCTGTATGCTCTTTTTTACTAACTAGATCCGAATCGGCCAGATCTCTGTTAGGATCCGGCCGGACCCGGATCCGAACTTTTTATCAAATTAGAATCCGGCTAGACCCGGATCCGGACTTTGTTTTTAAATTAGAATCCGGGCGGAACCGGATCATGACTTTTTTGTCATATCAAGATCCGGCCGGATCCGGACCCGGATAGTGAGTCCGGTAAATCACTAATTTTTAATAACTTTTATAATGTCTTTTACATTAAAGTTTCATCAAAAAAAAAAACTAAATTAATGACGTCATGTTGTATTCAACTAAGATATACAACTCATGAACTCAACCACAAAATTGCTAATTAGTTTGTGTAAATATAATGTCCATTAAGTGTCATTTTACAAAAATTTCTAAATAGTTCTATACTGTAAACATTAACATTAGCACAAAAGTATGTTGCAGTCGTAGTCAATCAACGTTTGACAGTTTTGTACTTACATTTTTAGATTAGAATTTATGATGATTAAGGAATATATAAACAAAGTATCAAAAAGTAATCAAAAATTCTCAAAAAATAAATAAATTTTAAATATAAATAAATTAAATATTTTAACAAAGTGTACATTTTTTGATAAACAATAGGTTTGTTGTTATTTCTTTAACTTAATTTTAAATGACCTTTACATCGATTTGTGGTTAATGAAAAACTAGAGAGGACATATATTAAACAATATTAATAAGTTATTACATTGCTAAGATTCTTTATTTTTCAATTAAAACACTTTATATCCCTATGGTACCAATTTGGTGTTTTAATAGCTAAATAATCAAATTGATTATATGTTAATTTTTTTATTTTCGCGCAGCACTCGAGCATTCTTTGCTGAAAAAATTGGCTACGACTTAAAAAAGTCTTCCGATCCCTTATTTATGGTAATTAGAGTTTGATAACAAAAAGACAAAAGTTTAAGTTTTTTCTTTAATTTTAACAATTAATACTATTTTTAGCTGTTCCTTTTTATTGTAATTAAATTTATTAAACATTTTATTTTTATGATCAAAAAAGGTTGTAATATCACAGTGAAAAAGTTTTTCAATATGTAAAAATCATGTAACTAGTAAGCTTTTGCATTTAAAAGAAAAAAACTATAAAAACATTAAGTAAATAATTAAAATACAACATTAAAGTACAAATTGATAAAATATACTTGATTTGGTTACTTTTACAAAATTATACAAGCTTTTTTTTGTGGAAGTTTTTTTGAAACTGATTTAGTTATTTTTGTAGAGAACTTTGAAAAAAAATTATATTAGTAAACACAAAATGTTATAAATTATGGTTAAAGTGTATCAATTACTTTCAATAATTTCAACATTCAATTTTCTTTGAAATTGCTTTCTTTAGCTTATGCTTCTCCTGAAAAAAAAACTTTTATCATTAAATGTAAAAGTTTTTAATCAGAAATTATACTAGTAGACATGCTGTTTATTTTTTACTTGAGTTCTATATGATAAATATCTGAATATACACTTTACTTATTTGAGTAGTCAATTACATTTGTTTCTAAGATTGAATTATGAAAAACTTCTATTATAATACAACGACATTTAACAAGCAAAACATGTGCAATCATACTTTAAAAACCTAGACATGCTTTGGTCTTTAAAGTAAGCCTCTTTTTCAATGAGTATTTTCTCATATTATGTTTGATTTATAGACAAAGATGTTCTAATTATAAAAAACAATTTATAAATGTTACAAATGATCTATATCTGTACTGTTTTCACAAAAAGTAAAAGAAATTTCAGAAACGGCAACATATCAATAGTTTATAGTACATACGTTTACTTTAATGTATATAGTTAATGACAGCCACGTGTTAGTGGCTGAAAATACTTCTAATTGAGAAAAAACACATTTGTTTTTACTAAAATTTATTCAAAACTTTATCGAAATAACATTTTGTGCGAATAAATTTTTGACGTAGTTAAGAGATTTTTTATTTCAAATTTTATAACTTCAGTGACCAACTCTCAATCAAGACTATTATTATTTTAATTGTAATTTCTTACCTTTTAACAGTTTATATCAACAACCTTTTTATTTTGAGTAGTAAAGTTGTATTGCTAAAAAAAATTCTTCAAAGTTAATCAAGTATAATACTCCAAAAAAAAAATTAAATGTATTTTATGTCTATACTAAAACAATGTATTTAAGTTACAGACCCAAGGCTAAATGAAAAAAAAACCTTTTACAAACTACAAAACTATTTTTTATCAATGTTAGAAAACAATAACCGACATTTTGTTTCAATTGACTGGCGAAATATAAAAAATACTTAACTTATCTAATTTAGATAAAATTTGTAAAGACAAAAAATTAAAACCATATATTTATTAAAAAGTCTATTTGTGACTTCGTTTAGTTTTACCTACAAATATTTTCTTGTATTTACAAATATATTTAATTAGGAATTCCAGTTAGTGTACACAACAAAATTTTCAGCTGAAAAATGTGGCAATATTTAATTACTGATATTTATTATATAATGTCAATAAAGTCAATGCAATAAAATTATGATTCTCACGTTGACCAATTTACCTCTAATAAAAATATTGTATTTAAAAACAAAAAAGCCGTAATGTTTAAACAGACTTACTCAAAAAAAAACATTTAGGGTAGTTTTTATTAATTCAATACTTTTTTAAAATACGACATAAAAGTTAAAATGTATAAGAAGTATACTTTATTACACTGAATGTCTCAATTAGAATACTTAAATGAAACTAAATAACCACCAAACAAAACTGTTTTATTTGCTAGTAAAAATTGCATTGACACGTTTTTATGCTTAAATTTACAAGTCTTTAAGTAAAATATATCTTTTTAAATTTTCTGATTTATATTTTCAATAGGGTTAATAAAATTCAAGTCTAATTGACGTCACTAGCTCATACAAAAATAAATATAATAGATTTATAAATAACCTTATAGTAAGTTTGATTAAATTTTGTTGATAAAAAAATTTAATTAACCTTTTTTATAAGATAATCCTAAAGTTATATACTGTATTTACAAAATTTTTTTAGTCATAGTTAAATCATTGACTAAGTATTAAATTGTAATTACATAAATATTAGTTTGTAACAAGTTTATGGTTATTTAGTATTAGACATATGCACAAGGTCAAAACCTATAATTTAAAATAGTAGTTTTCCATATACTTAATACTACTCTTTTTAAAATATATTAAAATAAACAGCAGTGTTTACCACTGTAGTTTTTATTTTTATGAAAGATTGTAATTTTTTCAATAAGTTTGAGTATTGACTAAATTTCCGAAGTATATATCTATAAACAATTTGCTTTTAACAATGGTTTTTATATTTTATAATAAATATTAAACAATAAAACTGTATATAGTAAATATAATAAAACCAAAAGTAGTTTATATAACTTTCGGTGTTCTGAGACTATTAGTAAATTAATATATAGACAGGAGCTTAGAATGTTCATGAGAAAACTGTTCATAATTAAACTTCTAATATAAACTGAATATTTTTAGGAAAAACCACATGAGCACACTACTATAAATCTCGAAAATATATAGAAATACTTAGCAATTTCAAAACTAAACGTTTCAAGTAATTTCTATTGATCATTTTATTAATTAATTTTTCAAATGAAATTATGAAAAATTAAATTTCACGATGAAAGACTTGTTATAGCTACTTATGTAGCTTAAAATTCTGCAGAATGAATAGAAAGTGATTATTTTTTTTACTGCTGGTTTATATTGATTATTGTTAATCATATGCTTGTTATATAAACACATATGACGTCATAAAATTCATTACAACAAACTTGATTGATTGAGAAAGATTTAAATGTTTGAAGTGACTGTTAAATTTTGAAACGGCTAGTTTTTTTATTTAAGATAAATTGTATGTAAGATTCTTAACTAATTTTATTTAATAATTTCAGATTATTAAATAACAGTATTGTATGATAGAAAAAATAATAAATATTTAATGTGTAACTTTAACGAAATTAGAGGAAAATTGATTGCGAATCTAAGAATAATAAAAAAAAGAGTTTGAAAGTTAGATTACTTTATAAAAATTTTGTGCCACTTATGAAACTAAGTTTAATAATGCTTAAGTTTAAGCAAGAATAAGTGTATTCAATTTTTGTTTCTTTGAGATTAAACATTTAATTAATGATTAAATTAACTAAATTAATGATATTGATAACTAGTAGAATAAAAAAATTTAGGGTGTTCAATTTAACTAAATTTTAAATCTAAAAAGTACTTATCATGTTAACTAAGTATAAAAATATTTTTCTTTTTAACACGCACTTCTCATTGAGTAAGCAGATACAACTTTAAAAAGTTGTTAGAGCTCAAAAAATAATACGTTTTCTCAAACGTTTTAAAATTTAAGTCTGAAGTTTATAACTGAATAATTAAGTTTATCATTTTGATATTAATTCCACACTAAAAAAAAGTAATAAAATATAAATATACAAAAAAAGTCGTTTTTTAAAACAATACTGATAGAAATTTTAAACTCTTCAGCTAACATTTAAAAAACATTAACTTTTTAGTTGTTGAAATAAGGTAGTAATTTTTATAGACAAAAGTGAATATATTTATCAAACTGATAAATATGACAAAATAAGTTTTAGAATCGTTTTTTGCATCTCAATGAACTAAGGTATTTTAAGGTCAATTGTAAAAGAAACAAAATAATAAAAATATGAGAATAAATTAAGTAAAGTTAATTTTTCATAAAAAGTCTAAAACATTTACATCAGAATTGTTCTCGTAAACGTAATTAAGAGGTATTAGCTGAATTATTATGAATGAATTTGTTTTACAAGTTAGAACTTGTTTAATAATACCACAAATAAAATTTTTTAACTCATTATTCAAAGAAAAATTTAAATAACTGCTCTATATCATTTTAAAAACATAATTTTATAAAATTAATTTGTAATTACAGTAGTATAAGTTTCACCTTTTAATTGTTAAAACTTAGTATTGCCATTTTGAATTCATAATATAGTTTTACCTTTGATTTACTTAAAATTATTTATGCAAAGTTTGAAGGAAAGACCACATGTTGTCATTATGAGTATTTTATTTGATACTAGTTTTTATAAAATAAGAATGCAAGTTTCATTAACGTACTATTTGAATTTTCGTAATTTCATAAGTCTTAAAAATTTGTGTTTGTGTTATGACTTTTTTCGATTCATTTACTGTTTTGTATATTTAAAAACGAGCTTAATAAGTTATTTATACTTTTAAAATTTATTCTTAAAGTTTTTTAAACTTTAGAAATATTTTACAAAAGAAAAAAAATTCGAACCTTTTAATACTAACAAACTATATAGAGTATTTTTATTTTTATTATAATGTTTTTTGTACTAAACATAAGCTTTAAATTAAATAAATTTATTTCCAGCATTGTTATAACTTCTACTAGGGTATGCAGAATTGTTTAATTGCACAAATTGATTTAAAATACAATGGTACTCATTTATAGTCATAAATTAGATTCAAATAAATATATTAAAATATTTTTAGTTGCAAACAAGCAACACTTAAAAAAATAGGTTAAAAAATTAAAAACTTTTTCAAATGCTTTTAAATTCTATAGACTATAATTATAACTTTAATACTTTTAAATTCAACAGATAGTGAACTGTCTTAAAACTCTTAATAACGTCATCAAAATTTTCAAACAAAATTTTGTACATTATTTAGTTATAAATAAAAGTAAGTTTTATAACAATTGTCTGTAATCATTCTTTAGTATTTTAAGTCACTGTTATATGGCTATTACAACAGTTAGTAAATTGATTTGTAAATTGTTTTAAACATTTGACAGACATACAGAGTGTCATTAGAAAAAACATAAAAAAAAAATTATAAATAAAAGCGTTGATACAAATTAACAACTTTTAAACTATCTTAAGCTAAACTAAAATTTACAATTTTATAGACTTCAATAGTGTCAAATATATACTTTAATTCATACATACAAACATATATAAAAAATTATAAAAAATTAGTTACAATCAATATACATGTTGTAAAACAAATTTGATTTTATATTTCCAAAAGGTAAGAAAAAAACGAAAACAGTTATGAAATTATTATATATTTTTACGGTCTCCAGTTGTTTTACCTTAGATAAAGTCATAAAGTATATAAAATTGGTTTAAGGTAAATTTGTGAACACTTTTATTAGTTATTTACAACTAAAAAACGTTATTAAAAAGCTCTATTAAGGACATCATATTAAATTATTTGTGTTAAAAAACTTTGCGTAAACCTTAAATTCTATCTTATAAGTTTAAACTATTTAATGCTAAGCTTAATTTTTTTACAGCAAGTCATGAAAAACTTAAAACTTTGAAAATCTAGTAAAAAACATATTTGTATAGGATTAGAAAGCTAAACAAGATAAAGGTTTTTTTTACATTACCGATACATTACAAAAACTATAAGTTTAAGTAGAACTGCCAAGTAATGAATATACAATGTTGTCTTAGATAAACTATAAATAATAAAACTGTAAGCAATGTAAAAACTATTGTTACTATTAAAGTTGTTCATAAGTTAAATTAAAAGTTGTACTTACATTAACAGTACTTCAATTAAAAAGATTATTATTTAAATTTTAAGTTTCAAATCATAGGAAATTAGGGTGCATTTGTTGCCCCTGAAAAATGAAAATTTCGGAATTTTGCAAAGTTAATTTTTCATAGGTGTTAAATCACATAAAAAGTTGCTTAGTTGCTGTTAGCATGTAAGAGCTAAACACCTTAGAAATTTTTGCTCTATATTGGTATATTTAAAAAGACAAAAAAAAAAAAAAGAATTTTTCACTAAAGATCAATCTTCTGCTAACATTTTTAGAGACAATTACCTCAAACTTTAAGGAAGTTTTTCTTACTATTTGAAAACTCAGTAGTGAAAAAATTGAAAATAATAAAAACAAAAATTTATGCAAAAAAAAAGAAAACAAACTCAGTCTTTTTTTCTAAAAGTGTTTTTCTCTTTTTCATAATCGGTTAGTACAAAAATTTCTAAACGTAACATTAAACATTTCCTAAAACTTTGAGGCACTTATCTCAAAAATTTAAAAGATAATAGATTTTCAATGAAATTGTCTTTTTTTTGCCTTTTTATATATACCAGTATGAAACAAAGTATTCAAAAATGTTTAAATCTAAAAAGCTTTAAACTAGTAACCTTTTTTTTTGTTTGTGCTGTCTATCTATTTGATTTCCCAACAACAAAACTGTTAACTTTGTAATGAATTTAACATTTCATTTTATATTTCCAAAGCTTGTGAATAAATACGAAATTATATTTAACAACAAAAACACTCGATAAGCTTTCGTAAAACTATGTTCCAAATTCCAAAAACAACATTGTTTATTTAACGGAGTTAATTTCATTTTAATGCGTATAAATTTGTGTTTGTCTTTCAAATACGCATTAATTTTTTTTTTATTTCGCGTTAAGCTGCTTTCAATTTTCAAATTACGATAATCAATAAAAATGACATTTCATTAACTAGTTTCGAGAATCAAGAAAACGTCTACATCAATAGTATTTTGTTAACTTTTAGGATTGTTAATAGCTTTTATAGATTTTATTTGTGTCGTGATTTATTAGTTTCTTTCTTAAGAATTATTAATTATTATTTTGAATAAAGTTGAAATTGTAACCTGTATTAGAGTTATCCATGTTAGGCGATTTGTCCGTTTTGTCCTTGGACCGCAAAACTCGTTGAAGGGAAAGTTTCTTCGACTTGGAAGTTTTCCCGCGCGTTTGAGGCATTTATATTATTACTAAACTTCTGCTATTTTATACAACTTCAGTGTGATTAAGTAATTGTGCTTTAATAAGTATAAAGTGCAGTGACAATATATAAAACACACTAACACGTTACAGATATCCGTTTGAAAGTCGTAGCAGCTTTGATCGTAGTAAACCTTTCCTGCGGCTTATAGTTGAGTTCCGCGCTGTTTCAAGGGCATAACAAAAAGCGAGCACTGTTTCTTAAACAACCGCTTATATATGCATTCGGAAAGAACACATATTCTCTCAATATTGGCTTTTTTATGGGAAAATGATTATTGTTATGCAACTTTAAATGATTTTTTATGAGAAAGCTTATCGCAGTTTTATTGTTTACGAAGATTCCGATGAGAAAGCTTAACGCAGTTTTGTTTTTTAATGATATTTTGTTATGCAACTTTAAATGATTTTTATGAGAAAGCTTATCGCACTTTTTATTGTTTACGAAAATTCCGATGAGAAAGCTTATCGCAGTTTTTATTGTTTACGAAAATTTCGATATTAATTCACACGGTTTAAAATTATAAAATAAATGCTTTGGTATTATGACATTTTCTTTTTTTACTTTTTTTAACTTAGTAATTAAAGCCTAGTTAAAAGACAAAAACTCTTTCCCTACTTTTCTTAACTCACGAAAAAATGATCAAAGCTGCTCTTCAAAAAGATATTTAAACAACATAAATTTAACTTGTAATAAACACATAACACAAAAAAAAAATATTCTATTAAATATAATGTTCATTGTTTATAAATTTCTTATGTACAATGTCTGTTCCTTCTTCCACCAATTTATGTATTGATTCCAAGAGCAGCTTTCAACACAATGATAACCATTGCAATGAACATGGTTATTGCTTGTACTCTAGCGAAAACTTGGTAACACGTTTCCAACTTCTGGATAATTCGATCACTCCTTGACCCTGTATCCTCGCTGTCACGGATTTTTATTGTGGGGGCATCCCACTCAACTTTAATTCTTCTTGGTGTTGATGACCTAGACCTTGTTCGACGACGATGAATTGGGCTATAATCTCTATGGTACATCCTAATGCCAAGTGTACAAAATTTGAAACAGCAACTTCCAATGTCCGCTCTTCTTATGTGCCAGTAGGGAAAAAATCAAATTGAGAGTTGATTTCTCGAAAGGTCGATGTATTAACGATTTGAAAAATAAAAAGGATTCGTTTTAATAACAGAGAAAAACAACTGGGAGTTAAATTATAAAAAAAATTACATTTGTCAGATAATAAAACTGATTTGTTTTGAGAACAGAACAAAAACTGGTTGTTAAATTGTTACAAAGATTATATTTGTCAGATAATAAAACTAATTTGTTTTGAGAACAGAACAAAAACTGGTTGTTAAATTGTTACAAAGATTATATTTGTCAGATAATAAAACAAATTCGTTTTTGCGAATCACACACAAAATTGGGAGATGTTATCAAAAATTGATATGAGTAATCGATTAAAAGTAAATTTCGTCGTTTAATCTAAAAAGTAATTTTGTTTCCAAATTTATAAGTCCTTTGAAAAATCATTAACTCAAAAAAAAGGTAAAACTTTTTAAACACAAACGACCCATAATGTGAATAGTTAATAAGTTTAACAAAAATATTGTAGATAAATCGTTCACTGGTAATCAAGATTTTAGTTTACTTTAGAGAAAAACTAGGAAATTATTTGAAAAACAACAAGTTTAAAATACTATATTTAAATCTAATTTTTGTCAAAACAGAAAAAAAGTTGTTATTAATTTGATTAACGATAAAACTACAATTGCGAATTTTGTGAGTATCTTAGTAATTACACTTAAGGCAATAGGTTTTTGTATTTTAAATCTAAAAATTTATATAAAAGTTTAAAATAGATTTATTGATCAAAAAAAGTTTTAGAAAAAGAAAGAAAAAAAAAAAAACATGTGTAAACTTAGTTTTTGTTTAATGTTTTAATTTAAGTTTCAACCTGTATCGCCCTTCTTCTTCCGCAAACTTTTGACATTCCTTCTCGTACTGATTGAACAATGACCGTTATCAGAAGCAAGGATATTGCAATCGTATATACTTTGGTCAGAATATCGATGATGTTTCCTGTCTTCCCCCATATTCCGGAAGTTACTGATGTGAAAATGTCCGTAAGAAAAGAAAAATCGAACCCTTGGCCTTCCAATAGATAAGGTTCGATATCAATGCCTTGGGCCTCGAATGTTTTCTTTGTTAAATAGATGAGGTTTTTCAGCTGTTCCTTTGTATTTTCTTCTTCAGAACTAGTAATAAGTTCAATGTCTTTTGCCATTTCGCTTTCATTGATTGCAAATAATTTTTCTTTAAGATTTAAATTTTTAATTGTTATTCGATGAATCGAAGGTCGCTCGTTCACAAGCGTTTCGTTTTCAAAAAGTAAAACGTTGTCACGGAACTCAAAGTGTTTTTGTTTTGCGGTAAAAACAGTATTTGAAATATGTTTTGACAAGAAACGCCCCTGACGGAGGCTTGTCATTACCGTCCCCAGACCAACATAGGCCTGAAAAAGAGGTCGGTCAGAAATGCGACCTTTATAATTAAGACTTGGTTGCAAGTATGCCTCAACCATCTCGCACTTAAGTTCGCGTAACAATCCAGCCGAGAAAACAGCATTAACTTCCCTTTCCAACAGGAAGCTTAAAGTTTTCGAAGGGTTAAACTTTTGAGACCCCATTAAACTTACTAAACTAGTTCGTGCGTTCTTGCATAGCGCGTTTTCGAAAACACGCTGCAGTAGCTGTGTGTTTAACAAATTTATATTTGCGACTGTTGCTAGTGCTGCATACAATTGTTTGAATTTTGTTGAAGCGTTCATCAATAACCCTTCTGTCGATGAAACATTTGCACTCTCATTGATTTTAATGACGTGACCGGAAAGAAAACATAATAGTTTTTCCCCTTCCTTTGTAGGTATACATCTAGTTACTTTATCGTCACACTTTGAAAGAATCGTGGAAATGAGATTAGTTTGTTTAATCTCGTAAATTACGCCGTTTGCCGTAGTGTGCAAAACCAGACTGGTATTTTTTATTTTTGGTGGGTCTTTGCAACTATTTTCTATTTTTTCCTCGTATACGATGATCCAGTTATCAGCTGAGCAAACTTTTTCTTCTTGTTTACATCTTAAAGTTCCAAGTGTTATGTGAGAAAACGTTTCCGAAGATCTCTCTTTGTTAACCGTTATAAATGCGAGTATAAAATTCTCGACTTTATTTACCGTGGTCCACGGGTAACTAAACACTGGTTTAAGAATGTTTCTGGATGAAAGTGTTTTATCAGTTTTTGGGAATAAGACTCCCTGCCTTGTAACCCTATTTCTTTCTGCACGCTTGCATGTATTAGCGTCTACCGGTCGATATTCGACCCTTTTCAAAATACAATTTTTGGAAAAGAAAAAATAATAAGTACACTCATGATACTCAATTTTAACTCTACATGCAATTGCTTTTAATGTTTTCGTGTCGTCTATTGGTCTGTAAACGTCAACAGGGGACACTATTTGTGTGGCGTTATAAGATTTGCAAGGGCCTGGGTCTGTCAGCTTGTAGGCTTTTACTGGAAAGTTTTCGCAAAACGGTAAGTATTGCTTACGGATAACCTCATCCGCTTTTATCATAAGGACCAGAATCAGACAAACTACTACACGGAACATCTTTAAACAAATGTTTGCTTCAAAACGATGCTCGCTATATATCGAAACAAAGACGGAAAAGAGAAAAGAAAAGTGTGTCATAGAAATTTATAAATATCCATTTTATTTATAATCAAAGGAGTACGGTTTAAAAATAAACTAAACATCTAAATAACATTGGTTTATTTTTGTTTATGCAGGTGTTTCCGTTTTGTAATCTTTTTTAAACGTGCATGATTTGGTACATTTTAACTTTGAAAGCTTAGTATGTCTATAAAACATTTAAGTTTCACAAAATCACTGTTTTAAAACTAGAGGCTTGAATATGAATAAAGAAAAAAAATTCTCGGAATTGTAGCGAAAGCAAAGAAAACTGTATAGGTTTTTTTTGAAGTTCGTAACAGAACACTTAAAAAGTAAGGGAAAATAAAAAACCGCAAGTTTACGCGTGTAGCGAATGAAATTCATTAGGGAGTGAAAAGAAACACTTTCGATAATTTTATCGCTTGAACTTGCTAATGTAATAAAAACTGACAAGTGTTTTAAACTTAGGAAACAATTAATTTAAAACTTGATAAGAGATGATTTTTTTATTAAACTGGTGTCGTCAAAGTTTTTTCTCTTTGCTTAAACACAAAAACTTAGTTTCAAACTAGTTTCAGTATTAAAATATTTCAATAAATTAATTTCAGCATTGTTTCACAACAAGTGAAATGATAAGAAAATATTGATTATCAAAAATAACTTTTGCTGATTTTACCAGTAAGTTTATACTTAGAAAATCAATATTTGTGATTCCGAAAAAAACTGAAACTATAAGTTTAATATTTTTTTGCATTTACAGCCAGACTTATATTTCGTCATCAGATGAACTTTCTGCGTAATTAATTTTATTTCTTCGTTCTCTTAAATCATACGCTTTATTTTTCCCTATTTTTTCGCCATTTTTGTTAAAATCCTCCCTAGGAAAATACGCTTTAATGTTTCTAATACTAACCTTAATAAGCTTTGAATTTTTATCAATGATAGCCGAGTGTTCACTAAATGAATGCACGGGGTAAGGCCCTTGGTATAAAGAACTAAGTTTTTTTCTACTTTTTCGTTTTAACCATACCTGTTCACATTCAAACAAACCCGGTTCGTAATAAGCTTTTTTCTCTTCATGCTTTCTATGAACTTTACTAACTTTAGACATTGTATGAAGGAAAATTTTAGTGTCGAATACGCTGGTTTCTGGCTCGTTATCATTTACTTCGTTTAGCATTACGCGACCGCTAATATTTACGCACGTTCCAAACGCATATTGTGAAGGTGTGAAAGGCGACCCTTCCATAAACGAGTTGTTTATGTTTATCGTTATTAAAGGCAAATGCAAAGGCCAGTTTGCTTTATCAGAAAGTGCCCTAAGTGCTACGTTAATGTGATTATGTATTCTTTCCACAAAACCATTAGTTTGGGGACTGTAAGGAGGTGTAAATCTATGGTCAATACCAAGCTCTTCAAAGGTGCGAGTTAAGATTAAATTTGAGAATTCACGTCCATTATCAGTCATTACGACCTGTGGAATACCATAGTGTCCACACCAGTTTTGTATAAACGCATCTCTAACTGTTTCTGCTTTTTTGTCTACGATTGGAGCCGTGGCAAGAAAGCCAGTTGATCTATCTCTCATTGTAAGAATATAATTGAAAGTTCCTGAATCTTTTTCAATTGGACCTATGAGGTCGACATGAACAAACTGAAAACGCTCAATGTTTTCTGGGTAAAAACCCAGTTTCGGACGATTGTGTCTCGTCGTTCGCGTAGCTTGACAGGTTGAGCACGTTTGCACGTAATACTCTACATCTTTCCGTAACGTTGGCCACCAATAATCTTTTGCCGTTGCTAAAACAGATTTCTCTTTCCCTAAATGTAAGTAGCTATGTGCTAACTCGTAAGCAGATAATCTTAAAACAAAAGGTAATATAATTCGTTGTTGGTCGTCTTCTACTATTACTGCTAAATTTTCTGGTTTTAAAAAACGAACG
Organism: Thalia democratica; assembly: GCF_965202585.1. Taxonomy (NCBI): domain Eukaryota; kingdom Metazoa; phylum Chordata; class Thaliacea; order Salpida; family Salpidae; genus Thalia; species Thalia democratica. Next base: position 10,337,544 of record NC_139167.1, read on the forward strand.
TCTTTTTTATGTTCATAAGCTGCCTGTATTAAATCAGGCTCGTTGCTTTGTAACTTAGCTATCTCTTTTTTGTTTAAAGATTCTGGGGTAATGATTTCTTCCTCACTTTCAGATGACTGGTAGTCTGATAGACTGTCTTCGTCATCTTCTTCGGAGGTATAGATGTAATCCGAATCTTCTTGCGGTACTTTAATGTACATGGCCGTTACTAATGGGGGTCGACTTAAGGCATCCGCTACCTTATTTTCATCTCCTGATACATGAGTAACTATTGGATTAAATTCTTTAATTGCGGCAATGTATCTCTGTTCCATTGGAGATTGTTTCCCCATAGGGTTATTGATAGCTTTTGCTACAGATAGACTGTCAGTCCTGACAATTAAATTTCGCCCTATAACGCGACTTTGAAAAAGTTTTAGACTTAAGTATAACGCACGCAATTCTTTAAAAAACGTCGATCTGACAGTTTTTAGAACTGGAAGTTTTTTAGAGAAAAATGCGAGTGGACGTTTTTCCCCGTTTTTACCCTCCTGTTCGAGTACGGCCCCAATGTGATTATCGGATGCGTCTGAATAAACGATTAGTGGCCTCTCATGGTCTTCAAAGGCGAGGGTCGCTGCGTTTGACAATGTATTTAGAGTATCGTTATAAGATTTAATTTGGGTTTCATTTAAATGTAAAGGTCTCCTATTAGTAGATTTAGGGCCCCCTGATATTTCATTAAGTGGAGCAGTTACCTTGGCTAGCTTTGGAATGTGCCGATTATAATAGTTGCACAAGCCAAGAAAACGTTTTAATTCTTTGCGATTCGTAGGTATAGGTAAGTTTTTAATTGCTGCTACTTTATTTTCTAGGACATCAACCCCATCGATACTTACTGAATGACCAAGAAAATCTAGTTTGTTTCTGGCGAAAACACACTTTTGTAAATTAAGATATAACCCACTCTTGTGTAAAGTTTGTAAAACTTTTCTGAGATGATTTAAATGATCATTTTCAGACTTGCTGAAAATCAAAATATCATCAAGATACACAAATGTATACTCAGAGCAACTTGCTAGTATGCTTTGCATCATGGACTGAAATGCCATTGGGGCATTTTTTAGTCCAAAAGACGTGCGATGGGGTATGAATACCCCATGGTGAGCTATTATTGCGGCATATTTTCGAGAACTAGGCTTGATAGGCAAGCTATAGTAAGTTTCCTTAAGATCAAGACACGAAAAATACTTAGTTCCTTCAGGGATGATTTCTGCAAGTTCATCAATCCTAGGCAAGGGGTAAGACATTGGGCGTGTATGTGCATTAAGAATTGTGTAGTCCACACACACGCGTATGGAATTGTCTTTCTTTGGAACTATCGTAATGGGCGAAGCGCACATATCTGCCGTACCACGTGACATTGCACCCCTATTAATAAGGTCATTAAAATTTTCTTCAACCTTCATTCGTCTTACACCATTACATCGGCGCGCTTTGACTATTTTAGGGCTAAAATTTTCGACTATAATTTCCAAAGAATGCCCGTGTTTTACTGGTCGAGTGTAATCAGGTGTCTCTGTAAGTTCTGGAAATTCATTAAGTAAGTTTTTACATTTATCCTCAAAGTGTGAAATAAATTCGTTATCAGTTACTTTTAAATTGTGTGAGGTAACTACAACCGATTTTGGCAATTCGTTAGCCGTATATAATTTAACTACACGATTGGTCTTATTTTGATACAACTTAGAGTTTTCTAACGAAATAGATAGTTTATAAGTTTTCAAAAAGTCAATTCCTATGATGCCGTATTCTCTATTTTCTTGAGTGACCCAAAAATTATGTTCGATATCTTTTAAATTACCAAATTTTAAAATGACCTTAACACTACCTAAGGGATGTATAGGAGTATTACTTATTCCCTGTATGGTCTTACTTTGCGGTCGAAAATAGTGATTAATACCATTTGTTAGATTTTTTGGAAGAATACTGATTTCACAACCCGTATCGACCAAAAATAATGCTTCGGAATTATTATCTACTATAAATGGTAAACTTTGTGGTAATTTTTCAAAGCTAACGTGTGAAGCTTTTTTTATTTCAAGTTTCCAAACATCATCACTTTTCAAATTATTCGTAGTAGACGTTTTACTGTTTAATAAATTAGTATTTGCAAGCGGTTTTTCATTATTATTTTGATATGGTTTAGATTTTTTTGTAAGCCTTTTGGCATCATTAAAGTAAGGTTTATATATAGGATTATTATTTTTGTTTGTAAGTTGGTTATGATATTTACGATGAGTTACATTAGCTACTTTAGTTGGGCTATTTATAGTGTTGTTAAGAGGATTATTGTTGTACCCATCGTCTCTTCCTCTTATTGACGGGACGACGGGGACCCGTTTCCCTGTTGTCGATTCTGATTGTTTGTGCGAGCATAAGGACGTGGATACGAATTAGAATCGTTTCGGTCTCTGTTTCATTATATCGGTAGTTTTGATAAGATTGGTTCGAGTTGTTATTGTTCGCATAGTTTCTATTTCGGTTTTGGTGATTGTAGTTATTGTTTGTATTATTATGCCTTTGGTAAGATTCTTGTTGAGGCTCAGCGCGAAATCTACCTTGATAGTTTTTTCTAAAGCTATAATGATTTTGAACGGGTTTGTGTAGCCTATTGTAATTTACTTGACTAGTTTGTAATGCGCTTTCTTTATGGGCATTTCATATAGCTTGACTTTTACGTCTAAAAACATCAAGGTCCGCGTCGTAATACTCTTTAATTTTACTTTTTATTGCGGAGGGCATTAAGTACGCGAGAAAAAACTTTATTCTGTCGTCTTCTGGGCATTTGGCCCATTTTGTGGCCGTTGAAAGGATTTGATTAAATGTAGTTTTGGTTTCCCAGGTCGGAATTTTGTCTAAGATTTCGGTTAATTCGTTATCACGGTGTAAACAGAAGTTTTTAAGTGAGTTATAATTTCTTTCGCCTCTTTCAATAATTTTATAATAATCTGAAATATCTTCTCTTGGCCAAAACCCTATTAGATAATTGTATTTTTCTGAGTCGCTTATGACGTTTTCATCGTACAGTTCCTCCTCGAAATAGTTTATGGTGTCTCGCGGGTTTCTTACAATGGTTAATCTTTTAAATTTTTTACTTAGTCTTTGTGCTCTAAGTGTATCGTTAAAATTATTGTTAGTATTATTTTGGCTGTTTTCATAATTATCGAAAAAATGTTCGCTTTTATGTTGCAAATCGCGATCGTAATAATCTGGCATTTGTTGTACTTTGTTTTGATTTAACCTAACATCTAGTTTTTTAATATCATTTTGTAATTTTACTAATTCCTCCTGCGCTTCTAACTTTTGGACCTCTAATAATTTTTGGTTGTACAATGATCGTGTAAGCGCAAGATCTTCCTGGGGATTAGTTGACGAAATAAAATTTTCCCCCTCACTTATAACCTTATGTGAGTCTAAATTATTAGGACTTATGTTAGACTTCGCGCGAGTTTCTTCTGTTACGTTTTCGTTAATACTGCGCTGCGAAAATTCCGGGTTATTATCGGACGGTGCATGGGCGTGGTCTCCATTGAAACTGTAACCTGTATTAGAGTTATCCATGTTAGGCGATTTGTCCGTTTTGTCCTTGGACCGCAAAACTCGTTGAAGGGAAAGTTTCTTCGACTTGGAAGTTTTCCCGCGCGTTTGAGGCATTTATATTATTACTAAACTTCTGCTATTTTATACAACTTCAGTGTGATTAAGTAATTGTGCTTTAATAAGTATAAAGTGCAGTGACAATATATAAAACACACTAACACGTTACAGATATCCGTTTGAAAGTCGTAGCAGCTTTGATCGTAGTAAACCTTTCCTGCGGCTTATAGTTGAGTTCCGCGCTGTTTCAAGGGCATAACAAAAAGCGAGCACTGTTTCTTAAACAACCGCTTATATATGCATTCGGAAAGAACACATATTCTCTCAATATTGGCTTTTTTATGGGAAAATGATTATTGTTATGCAACTTTAAATGATTTTTTATGAGAAAGCTTATCGCAGTTTTATTGTTTACGAAGATTCCGATGAGAAAGCTTATCGCAGTTTTGTTTTTTAATGATATTTTGTTATGCAACTTTAAATGATTTTTATGAGAAAGCTTATCGCACTTTTTATTGTTTACGAAAATTCCGATGAGAAAGCTTATCGCAGTTTTTATTGTTTACGAAAATTTCGATATTAATTCACACGGTTTAAAATTATAAAATAAATGCTTTGGTATTATGACAAAGTTAACTGTATTTATTCAAAGTATGTTTTTTCATTACTCAGGAATAATTTTTGTAATTTTATTACTGTAAGCTACTAATAAGTAAAGCTGTCAGTTTTGTAAGTTACTGGAGACCACATAGTTAAGACATTAACATAACCAGTACTATTAATATATCATTGTGGTTAAAACTTCTCGAAACTCTAAGGTCGGGGCAGCAGATGAACCCTAATGGGCATCAAACATTTAGTCTATTATTATTGTTGAAACTTTCTAAAACATTTAGAATTAAGTATGTTGTTACAGAAAAACTGCATTAAACTCTAACATTCTTAGTAATTTTTATAACAATTATTAATACTTAAGTTACAAAAAAAAGTGTACCATTAAGAAATTATAGTTTTTTTTAAAAACATATTTATAGTTTGTTTTGAATTTTTGATAAATGTTTATTCTAGTTTTGTAGCATAGTTCGGTTAGAGTATTATTTCTAATAAATTACATTTAGCTCCCACAACTTTATGATTTAAAATTTCCTACATATATTGTTTAAAGGTTAACAATGAAAGTATATATTTAGTATCATATTTTTTTTTACGAAATTTCTAATGCAATTAAAAAGGAAAGAAATATTTTTATAAGTAAAAATATTTAACATTTAAATATTAGTAAGTTTTCATTTTGAAAGCCAATTAAATACATTATAAGATTTTTTCTTAAAATAAAATTTTTCATTTTTAAAAAACTTATATAAAATACAAAACCACTAATGTTTTATTGAATAAAAAAATTAAAACTATTTGAAGGTACTTATAACTAGTTTACTAAATTAAATAAAAATTGCAAAGACAACAAAACAAAATGTATACTAGCCTTTAGTAACCATCTTATAAAAGTTACAAAACAAATAAAACAACAACAAATGATAAATTTTCTTTTTTTGTATCATCTTAATGTTTTTTAGAGTTTAAAGTTTTATACGCATAATTATTTTAAAATGTCATAAGGTAAATGATGGAAACAAAAACTTCTTTTTTTTAAATTACAAACTTTATAAGTTTATTCTAATAAGAAACAAAACTGATGAAACATTAATTAAATTTACTATAAACCAAACAAACATACCTTAAAAACAATAGCTGGTGTAATTTTTTTTATTTAATGGTACAAATAAAACGAAATATTTTATCAATAAATAAAATTCCAAAAAAATACATTATTAATGCCTTTATTATTTTAAAAATTGATTAAAGTGGTTTATTTCAAGTTTTTTAAAACACAATTCAAATATCAAAGACGTCATAAAATCTTTATATTAAATATTTTTTTAACAAAAGCACAAATAAAAATGTACTTGAGAGCAATTTTCAGATTTTTTAAGAGAAATATTTAAAGTCACTGACATGTGGCTATCAAAATAATTGTAAACTATAGTATTAAAAAAAAATATTAAAGCTGTAACTGGGACATGCGATTGAACTGTAAAAAGAAAAAAAAAACAAATAAATAGTTTTGCTGTATTTTAACTTCATAAACCACTAAAGGACATGTATTTGTCGGAACGTTTTAAAAGCTATACTTTTTTAATTTCTTTATTTAGTCCTTTTGATATAGTAGGTTTTAGTAAATTATTTACTAATTTTTGATCTGTGTTTTAAAATGGTTATGTTAGACTTTATGTTAAAATGATGAATTTAAATGCTCTTTATAGGCTCAACTTCTTATGCACTATTTATATCATGCATTTTCTAATCTAACATAATAGTTTGTAAATAAGGTCAGTGCAAGTTTAATTCCATGTTTTCAGACTAAATTTAGTAGCTTTAAATATGTCTTTATAACATCTGCAGATTGTACGAAGTATTGTGCATTAATATTTTTTTAAATAAAAACAGAATTTTGTTAAAAAATTAATATGAAATCTGTGTAACATTGAATCTCAAATATAGTTAAAAGAAAAGTGGCTTATAGTTATTTGCTAACTATTTCCAAGTAACATTTAAATTTTCTGATAGACAACTTATGTTAGGAAATACAATTTAAAACAAAAATCAAACAGTTAAAAACAATTTTTTTATCAATTCTGTTTTATTTTGATAACCTTCTGGATAACTTTTCAGTTTAATGATTTACTTTTAGTAAGTTTAACTAAAAAATAAACTAAACATAAGAAAAAAATGTTAAGTGATGATAGTTTTACATCCGTCAAAAATGATATAAATTAACTAGATCATCTAATCGATACAACTTACTAAACTATTAACGTTGATAACTATGAAACTGTTACAAAATTCAAATTACCATTATGCTTTTTGTACCTGGTTATTTGTTAACAATTTAGTTTTGTTTTATGAATAAAAAATTTAGCAAGTCGATCTAACTTATGAATAACACAATCAAAAATTGATCGTTTATTATTGATTGAATAAACATTTTATTATTTTTTTATATGATTCTTTTCTCCGAAAAGTTTTGTACGAAACGTAACTTAACTTAATTAATTTTTCTTTAAACATACAATGTAAAACCTTATATTTTAATTCGTCTTACCTAAAAGTTTTAAAAGACTTTTCGTAAAAATTTTAAAATAGTGTAAGTAGAAATCGAGACAGCAAAATTTAATAAAAACGTTGAAACATGTTTAATCACTTTAAATTACTTATAAGATTGCTCAATTTTTACATTTCTATAGCTTAAAACTGCAGTTTTATAACAACTGTAATAGTAAAAATATAAATAGTCATAGAGCATCATTTATGTAAAACAAACAAAAAATTCAGTTTTTTTTATAAACTATTACAACATGTTTGAAATAACTTAAAATAAATAAATTACAAAGTAATAAAAACAATGTTACAGTTTTTTGTGTTTTAATTCGTGTTTAAAAAAGAATTCTAAACTTAATTTAAAACTAAAACATAACATAAATTAAATTAAAACAGTATATAAAATAATTATACTCTAAAAGCTAGGATAAAGTAAAACAACTTATATAAAATTTATTGGTCAAAGGCACAGTCCACAAACATCGTAGGATGGAGAAAAGCCTTTAACATACTTAACCTGACACTGTTGACTGCCGAAAACAAGGACTTGTACATTGATCTTGTAATAGACCTCAAGGTCCTTACGGGGCAGATCAAGTTCTTACTAATCGTCGACAGGGTTCAAACTGAAAAAATAACCAGAATAACAAAAAAATTAAAATAATAAAAAAATAATTAGAAAAAAATAACCAGAATCGATAATCAGAATCCGCATTGCCAAACTGTCGTCTTCCTCAACTATGACTTTTGTAATTGCCACAAGTAAACAAATCATCATGCCACACTAACTCTGTTAGACTTACCTGTATATAATTATTTATAAAAATTTAGATGTACATAGCAAAAATGCGCTAACATTGCAAAATTATGAAATGCACTTGAAACTTATACATCTACACATTGCTGAATCGCTAAAGTGGAATGTTACTCCCGTCTAACGATGGAAACATTACTAAGTTCTGTCATCGTTCACTGAAACACGACAGACTGGTTTCCGCCATAGTGAGAGGGAATGTTTTTTTTTCTTCATCTCTCGCTGGACATATATAAAAAGACATTCGACGGAACATGATCATTCCTTTATTAGACAACTAAACTTTTGTAACTCATTACAAAAATGGTTAAGTCAACAATTATACTTCTTATGTTTTTAGTATCTCTCGGTTCCTGTTCCTAACACAAGTATAACTTGCTCTATTGCACCAACGAGATAATAAACTCGTTCAAGATAGAGTTGCCTGGCAAATGTCAGACCAAAAACAACTCATCTAAGATAATATCGAATGTTAGTATTTACAAACCTTTTGACAGACACAGTAAACTGTCAGCTACAGTATGCCAAAAAAAGATAGATATTCATAAATGTGTCTTCTTTTTGTTCGGCGCTAAAGTATGCACGCTTATGCGTACCTACTATCTACCTACAGATAGAAGGAGCTGTGCGTTAGCAGATCAACGCCACTATACATCTTTTAGGAGTCTACTTCCCGAAAGCGATGGTACATTAAAAACTAAAATAAATTGAGACAATCGTATACATGACCAAAATCTAAATTGATCAAAAAGCAAAACTTAATAATGGCCTCGTTGACTATCACTAAAGATGTTGGAAAAGATGAGTACCACCTCATCACAGTAGGCCGCCTAAATTGTGATACTAAACTCCGTACCTGCACTTTAGGATTATGGAGAATCAATTTCATAGATCCGGCCGGGACCTCTTGAACGACCCGACCCAAAATAGAGAAAGCATCTCTAACTCTTCACTCCACCATGACAGGTTTCCTTTTTGAGTTAAAGAAAGCAAACATTTTTACATCTATATTAAATAAGTGCTAGAAAAATGTCGTGGCATGTTTAAAACAAAATGAGAAAACAATACTCCTATGTACCCTCAGTGGTCATGTCCTGGACATTCCAGAGACCTTGTTACTGCTGATACAACTGAGGTGAAAATGCCTGCTTCACTAATAATTATTCAACAGGCTATCACCACGGTAGCGCACGGCAGCATGTTGAACGCACTCCTCTTAAAGAAATACATCTAAAAGCTGACGTGCGAATCAACACGAGCTAGCATAGTAGCTTTAATGGGCAGCCAACAGCTATACCCATCTCAGGTGTTATCCCTGATTTTGGAAAGAGAAGTTCAAGCTGTATACTCAGCTGGAACCCTCGAGCAGTTGTGATGCAGTGACGTACAGGCAGTGTTGCTACCTACTCTGAATTACAAGGGCCACGTTGCTAACAGGTAACTTTTGGCACTTTTGGCTCCTGACGTCACTACCTGTTGACCTGTCCATTCGAATAAGCTCGACTATTACGTCCACAAAAGGTAAGAGCTTTGCCTTTAATAAGAGTTTACTCATATTCAAGAACGACACTCTATCGGATAGCCAACCGGCCCTTCAACAGGTGTCTATAGTTTTGGGGTCCATATTACTTCTTGTGGTTATTATTCTGACCCTAAGGGAGGTCGTTACCAACAGAAATAGACCCAAACAGGATCAATAGATCCGTTGAATACTTGTATATAAGCACACACTAACTGTCTAATGTCCAATGCATGTCAGACATTAAAAAAGACAGAGCACACATATTCTTTCGGCACTCTCTACCACTTTCACCAATTTTTATTATTTCTATTTGTTGAAAACGTTTTCACTTGTACGTATATAGTGTTTGCCCTCTGGATAGGGACAGAGAGGAAAACACTAAATAAAGGAACAGACCTGGCGGGTTAGGACTTATGAGTCTTCAGCCGGTCGGCCAAATGGCTCTTTATTTTCCTTACTACCCATATCACATTGATTTACCAATAACAACAAAACGAAACAACCTTAGCGGGCCACTCAACCGGGATAGTAACATATCAATTTTGTATTCAACTATAATGGGTACAAAATAATTTAACAATCATAGGGTTAATTAACTAATAATTTTAAGTTTTTTAATCTGTACAAAATATTGATTCCTTATTTTATTTTTTGCAGAATTAATAGTTAAATAGTATCAGTAATGGGTAAAAACAAAGAGAGGGATGAACCCCTCTTAGATCGACTTTCCGAAAGAAGTTTTACTCCAACAAAGGAGGTAACTCGACAATCTTCTAAATAAGTGTTGGATAGGAAAGAAAAAAGAAAATCTCGAGGTAAAAAACGAAGACTGTTGTCAAGTTCGTCCTCAGATGGAGAATATTCGCCGAAAAGAACGTCCGGGAAGATTTACAAAGAAGCAAATTATGAAGAAAGCGACATCCAGTATATTTTTGGGTCTGAAAGCGAAGCAGAGGTAAGCAAAAGAAAACAAAACCTGACCAATCCTTAGAAAGAGACGTCCGAAATCATAGAAAAAAAGAAGGGTTACGGTTGTAACCCCTAGAGAGAGGTTCGGAAACGCCGGAATCCTAAAATCTAGTAAACAGAGTCCGGTCACCCCACTTAATGAAGACAGGAGTACCCGGGCTCAAACAATAAAGGAGCACTCAGAAACTCCATCAGAAATTTCGCATCTTTTCAACGAAGACATTGATGAAAGGGAACAAGATAGGTTTGAGGTCCCACACCGGAAGAGGACATAGTGCAATTAAAGCTTAGTTTGGAAACCACGGTTAAGAGCTACCAAACCCAGGTAACAATGCTCCAAGAAAGGGTAGAAAGCCTGGCGAACAACATTACGTATTTTAAGAACCAGGCCGAAACCAATTTCTACTTTTATTAGACAGACATAACTTAAAAAAATGAGTTGGAAGAAACTAAAAAAACGTACTTAAAAGCACTGAAAAGTATTGAAGAACAAAAGGCTACTATAAAACAATTGGAATTGCAGTACCCAGTTCTTAACAATACCTTTTCACTCAAACTATTATTTTTAAAGTTATGCTAACTAGTGACTAAACAGTAAAAAGTTATATCGATTTGAAGTTCTATTTTAAATAATATTTAAATCAATATTACATATTCATTTTACTACATTATTTATAAAATATTACCGTTTTAACTACTAGTAAAAGTATTTATTATCATTCTAAGCTAAAACTTATATTGAAAATTTTAAAATAAACTTTAAAAGAATTGAACTGCTTCACTATAGATTACGGAATATTTAGTCAAACTTTACAAAATCCCCGCAAAAATTTCTGAGATTTATTTTGGTCATTTTATCGAAACTTTGTTGTAAAATAGTTTTCTGCATTTTAAGCTCTTAACTTTTTTAGTTTTATTAAATTGATATCTAACTTTAATAAAATAAGTTTTTGTTTAAATAAAAGCTTATTATTATGTGTAGGTTTAAATTTTAGTTTTGTTAATTTTTGGTAACTTTATTATTTTGACATGCCGAATAGCTAAACAAGGATCTTTAAATATTTTTTTGATGGACTTTAGTATTTAATAACATTAATGTACAAAATTTTAATATAAATCAAAACTGTTTTCATTTAAAAGTACCTAATTGGCTTCATTTAATTTTGTTGGTTTTATTGTACACAGTACAAATTAGTATTTAGAATATATTTCTGATAAATAACAATTGATTATATTTGTTCATTTAACGAAAGAACTTGTTAATTAGTGTTTTGTAAAAGACTGAGACAGTGAAATATAAATGGCACCTAACCGTTTTTTATTTCCAATGTTTTTTTTAAACACTTATTATATTAAATTTAACTCTCATTAATATGCACAAAGCAACAAAATAATTATAGATTGAATTACTAAGAAATATTTTGATATAGTTTATATTTAAAAAAATATTTACTAATTCTTAATAAATTGTTTTATGTAATGAATACAAATATGTTTCAGTTTAACATAGTACTTTAAATTTCAATTGTTTTTCTTTTAGTTATTTACATCTAAAATAATTTTGTAAAACTGTTAAGGAACTTTGTTTTATTCTGTTTTTATTTTTTTATTTTAATAATAACACCGTTTTTTACAACGTTAAGCATTTAATTATAATAATAGTTTAAAATAAAAGTTTTTTGGTAACGATTTAAATAATTAGATAATTTTGTACAATAACAGGTTTTAACGAGACTTTTAATCAATATATACTTAATAAAATAATTTAGTCACACGTTATCGGTATGTAGTTACAGTAAATTGTTTTTCTAAACAACAGAATTTAAATGAAGCTACCATTAGAATCACTTATATATAAGTTATAGTATTTTTTTAAAACTAATGAAGATAATTTACGTCTCTTGAATTAAACATCAAATATTTTTATATATCTTTAGTATATAATTTCAAAGATAAAGCACTATTCAGTGTACAAGCAAGGATTTGGATTTTAACAACAAAAATGTAAGAAAACAGTTTTTAGCATATACATAAAACAGTTTGGTTTTGTAGTTTAACTTAAAATGTTTATCTTAAGTAAGCTTACTAGTTATATTTTTACCTTAATATCGTTTTTGAAATTAGTTATAAAAAGCAAAAGAGTTTATTTTAAAATAGTTTTATCAAAAAAAAAAAATTGAACATCGCAATTATTTTGCTTTTAGATTGATTTAATTAACAATATTCATAAACAACTTTTACAAAATTGTGGCCACACTGGGCTAAAAAATTTTGAAGGTATGTGAGATAGGTTGTTGAACTCTAAATCTATAAAATTACAAAGACAAATAGTAAATTTGCAGGTTTAATCTAAGTGACGTCACTAAGAGAGTTTTTTGGAACTGAGATATTTTAGTTTTTAGTTCTTATAACTAACACTAATAAAATAATTGTACGAAACTAAAAAAACAAAAACTTAAAATAAATTTAAAAGTTTAACTTTTTATTTAACATTAAAATAGTTGTATAATGTCAGAAAGTTTTTAACTTGATACTAGCATTACTAAAGTTTCTATCTAAATTCTAACTAAACTCACGTTGTTCGAATATCTCATAAAGTTTAAGTAGTTAAAAAACGAAATAAAAATCGGTTAAAGTTATAAATATTTACAAAGTAAGAGCTTACATTAAAAAATTTTTAACTCAAATTTTAATAGATATGAGCTCAGTAAAAGTTTAATTTAGTTTTAAGTGAGGTTTTGGTAACTGTAATAGTTATCTATGCAAATGACTATCAACATCTAATTATAATAAATTAAAACATAAACTTAAAAGTAATTTATACAATAGTTTTAGTTTAATATTGAAAAAATAAAAGCGAAAACACATATAAAACCTTGTATACTTTTTACCAATTTTCCAATTAAAAACTAATAATACTTGCCTGTTTAATGATTTTTGAAACTTGATGTTTTATGATGTCAGTTTAACTACCTAGCAAGCATTAAAGTTGATTGTAAATATATATAGAAAGCTGAATTGGCAGAGAATTAAAAAGTATAAAGTACTTATTTTGTAAGTCATGTAAAAATGACTAAAAAGAGATTATCATTGACGAACTATCTAAATATGGATTTCTGCATATAGTTTTGGATATGTGGATATATGTTTTTATATAACTTCTAAAGATTGTTTTCTCTATAAGCTACAATAATATTGAAGTAATGTAGAAGTTTACCACAATAATAGGGCTTTTTAAATACTTTATGTAAACATAGTTGCCTAATTAAAAACATTTAAAAAAAAAGTATCAATTTTGAATGTTTGCTTGAACCTTTACACTCGACTATTCATATCATAGTCTTCAAATTAAATACAATTGTTAAAAGCTACTCTTCACACTTAATAGATATAGACTATCTTATTTAAAGTTTTTCAGTTGTACTAGAAAATTAAATATTGGTGCTTAGGTTTTGTAAATTTTATTAGAATACATTAAAAAATTTAAATTACTTACAAAAATTTTAAAAAGTATACCTAATGATAAAAAATCTTAATTTACTGTGAAACAACTGTTAACTTACAAGCATGATATTTATTAAAGAGCAAGTTAAAAGTAAAACGAAGAATATATACTGACTGTATATAAAACAATTCATTTTTTTAAAATGTTTAAAACACTTCAATTAACTCTTTATCTAAACGAGGTTTTAGTAATATTTTGTTAAAATCTTTATGTGATTAAAAGAAACGAAACAACTCAAAAATATTAAAATAAGTTAATATTTTTATCGCTAAAATCATGTAAGGACCGAAAAATAATCATTTTAGTTTATTACTGTTTTAATTTGAAAACATTAACACCAGCTTTTCTTTACCTAAATTCAATAAAAATCAACATCGAAACAATATTCAGCTTTTAAGAAATACCGTAATTTTAACAGGCTTATGCAATTTAAACCCAGCGTAAAAAACCTGTATATTAAGAAATATACTAATTTAAAAATAACACTTTGAAATAAAATCATGAGTAAAATTAGTATATCTTCAATATATTCACAAATTTTTAAAACTTTTTCTTGTAATGTATTGATAATGCATCCCTGATATTAATTTTTTAATATCAAAATGAAACTTGTACAGTCAATAATAATTATCACATTGCTAATTGCCAAATCACTTATTATTATTATGCATAAAAACTTGATTGAGTATGCAATAAAACACACATTTTTATTACTGGCTTGCAGCCACTTCAGTGTTGTTAGGTCATAGTTTTTTATTTAGATTTAAGTGTTGGTATCAGTCCACAGTAAAAATATAATACCATATGACTAAATTATATTTAACTTTTAAGTCGTTTTTTTAATTAGTTCTAATTATCAAAGGATTTTTTTCTAGCTTATATTTTGTTAAAAAAGAGTTAACAATTATTATTGTTTTTTTTTGATTATAACGTTTTCATAAAAGTTAGTGTTGTTAACATAATAAACGTAAATTAATTATTTTTAAACCTATGAACATAATATTGACATGAACTGAAGTAAGTGTAAGCTAAAAAAAATTTCCAGTACGTTAAGTGGGTCTTTAAAATCTTAAAAAAAAATTGAGTAGGTAAAATTAAGTAATGTCCCTTAGTGACTATAAAAGAAACATGTTGTTTATTTTTTTGTTTTTTAGAAGAAATATTTGAATTAATTTATGTGGATAAATATTTTTTTTCTTTTCTGCAACTTATATAAACAATACAAAACTGTTTGGTTATCTATTGCTAATTACGACTAGTATTCTACCTTGTAAAAAAGACATTTATTGTTTTCCTCTTTGCCGTGGTCTGTAAATATAACAAATTAATTAAATAAATCTATAAACAAATGTATACTTTATTCTAACAAAAATACTATATTAATCAAATTTAGTATAAAAGTTTAGTCGCATTATTTAATTTGCAAACATACTTCACACATTTAATCAAAAATTATTTAAAGTAATCTTTTTATTGGAAATAAATATTAATGACTTCCTTAACTAGTAAAAAAAAAGTGAGAAACATAAACTTAATATTCATAAAATATGTACCAAAAAGCTTTATGAAAATATAAGAAGATAAGTTTTCAAACAACAAAATATTATTAAGTTTACCATAAAAACCACAGATAAATTGTTATAAACTAGTAACGTTTAGTTACGTCACTTGGATTTACCCAGAATTTTTATTAACTCTCTTAGTTAATAATTAAAAAAATAATCAGATTTTAATTCTGTTTTTAATATCTGAAATTTGACCACAAAATTGTGGCAATATATTTTTTAATATAAAAAAAGAGTTTATTGTGTAATTACTTCGTTTTAATCAGTTTTTTTACTAGGACTTTTTTGTAAATTAAGTGCATTTTAAACTTTAAAACCTTAACTTAACATAATTGTAAAAAAAGTCTTTTTCAAATAAATTGCTAGTGAGACAGCTATTTAAACACTTTTTTAATTAATAAAGTAATCTAACTATATTATTAGAGTTGATAATAATTTTTAAATAAATAATAAATACGCAGGTAAAACTAAGTAGTTTCACTAAGAGACTATTTGAGAAACATGTTGTTTATATTTTGTTTTTAGAAGAAATATTTGAGTTAATATATGTTACTATGTTTATTTTTTTTCTATAACTTTGAACAATACAGTGGGTCTGAACAAGTTGTTTTAATGAATTCATAAACAAAAGTATAAATTAATTTTACGGTAATTTTAAACTGATCAACTTAGTTTCAAACATTAACTGCATTATTATATTTGCAGTCATAGTTTACATATATAATCACAAATTTTGTATAATGTCATTTTAATTAGATTAAATGCTAGTATTTTTTTTATCTAATAGAAAAAAATGTAACAAACATATATGTAATATTTATAAAATATTTACCGAAAAGCATTATAAAAATACGAAATGAAATAAGTTTAAAAACAACATAATATTATCAAATTTACCGTAACAAACACAACTAAATTCTAATAATTATGTTATAAACCACTAACGATAAGTTACGTCACTTAGATTTACCAAGAGTACTTTTTATTACTTTTAAGTATATAATTTTGAGAAAGTACTGATTTCGTATTGAAAACTTAAATTTTAACAACATAAATTTGGCAATTTTATTGTTTTACATATATAATAGTTTTTTTTTGTAGTTATTTTGTTCTTTTTAATCTTTTTAAACAAGACTTCTTTTGTAAGCTAAGTGCGTATACTATATATGTTTTTAACAGTTAAACCGTAATTAAGCATATTTGTAAAATCAAGCAATTTATTCTAACTTAGTTTTTATCAAGAAAACTAATTTAAAAACTACAGTTATATAGTTATTAATTACAATTTCGTTATTATTGCTATGTTGTGTTATTAAGAATATCATAAGTTCGATCAACTAAATTTATTAACATCATACTACAAACAACAATAATAAAAATGTTGCTACATTTTAGGGCTAAAAACTATAAGCTGTAGAATTTTGTCGAAGCATGGAATACCAACTCTATTTATTTACAAAATTAATGATTAGTTTGCAGGTAAAGTTAAATGACATTAATAGGAAACTATTTGCATTTTTTTAAAATAAAAATAAGACTTAAGTTTTGTTATTTTGTATGTTTTTTAATATCTAAAACTAAGTCTATATTCCCACATTACTTTGATTTTAAAACTTGAACATGCTTAAGAACAAAACTTCATCAAATTCATTTAATCTCCCGCCTAAGACGTCATAATGAAGCTAAAATTTGAATATTTAAAACAAACAAACTTCTAGCGATGGCCATTTTTTAATGACGCTATCTTACCAGGGATAAATACTAGGTTAACTGAAATTTTCTTAATAAAATCAAATCATAAACTTTAAACTCTTCTTTTTCTAAAAACATTCATTTATAGAGTAAAGTTTTTAAAAATATTTATAGTTAATAAAAAGCTAAATTACATTTTATTTAAGAATTGTCCCATTCCCTTTTTATTTATTTATATTTAAAAACTATGAATACTGTCCATTTTAGGGATTAGTAAAACGAAAACTTGATAATTTTGTTGACATATTTTGATAAAATCTAGTAATTAAAGCTAGGTTGACAATTGTTAAACAATATATATTTTAATTATTGAGCTCTTTCTATTGAGCACTGTACGTCATAGAGTTTTAGAACACATGTAAAATTTAGTAAAAAATTATTATTATATAGCTAAGCTGCTAGAATTAATATTTAACCTCTAAACTAAAACAATTAAAACCAATTCTTAAGACTTGTAAATTCCAAAAATTCACGTGTTTTTACACTTAAGATATATTAAAAACATTATTTAATGGTGTTTATTAACCCCAATTATAAAATTGTTTACTATCTTAATTTCTTGGGTAGAAATTGTTTAGAATTTGAAACGTAATTTCATCTATTAGTTTTTTGTAAATTAAATTAACATATTTTTTTTATATCACTTTTATAATAAACATGTTTCGCATTTAGTCAGTTAGAAATAATTCTATACATTTTTATAAATTTGCGCGACGAACTAAAATATTTTTATTAAATATATTAAATTAAAGATTTATTATAAGATTACTTGTGAAATTAAAGAGTTATTCAAATATTAAAACTCATTTACTTTATATCCAGAAAATATTTTTATAAAAACGATAAAAATTTAGACTAAAATATATATTAAGGTAATATACTTCAGTTAAATTATCAAAGCCTAAACATTTACACAAACAAATCTCTCTTTTTTTTATAACTCAATATTCTCAGAATTTAATAGGTTTAGAAAAGTAAAACAGTACGAAAACATGAAGTCTTTCTTATTTTTATACAGCGTTTATATAAGACATCGAATGAGATAACAACTATCTATATTGAAAAAAAAAACAAAATTATTTTAGAAAATTTAACGATCTGTTTCAATAAGACTTCATTTTTCACACATAAAAACATATAGAGTACTCATGATTCAACTTATTAGCAAGATGTTGTTAGTCAATTTAAGTATAAGGTCATTTGACAAAAAATATTCCACAAAATTTTAATTTATAAATTTTTCAAAAACATTAAAATTTTTACACAAATACTGTTTTTTGTTACTAGAAAAATAGGTCTCCAGAAATAAGGGTTTTTGTTATAAAATAATTTTACATTGTTTAAGAATTTTCAAATGATTGTTCCTATTCGAACTTTGTGTAAATCTTCTACCACAAACATTACATCCAAATGGTCTATCTCCAGTGTGATTTCTGACGTAACGGTTTAAGTTTGACTTCCGTGAAAACTTCTTCTTGCAAACTTTACATTCATAAGATTTTTATTTGGTGTAAGTCAACATGTGTTTGTTTGAGAAAAAATTTTTGTGCAAAGTTTCTTTCACAAACTTTACACTGAAAATCTTTTCTACCACTATGTATTAATATGTGTTTTGTCAAGTTAGCCATCTGAGTAAAATATTCTTAACATTGTTCTAATTTAAATGGTTTTCATCAGTATGAACTATTGCATGTTGTTTTAGTGTACTTCTTTGTTAAAAACATCTTTTGCAAGCATCACATTGATAAATCTTCAAACCGGAATGAGTTAGTTGATGTGTTTTCAAACTACTTTTCTGTGTAAATCTCTTGTTACAAACTTCACAAATGTAAGGATATTCACCATTATAAATTCTTTTCTGAACAAGTAATGCTGATTCTCATATAATACATTTCCTACAAGTTGAACAAAAATGCTTTTTATCATCATTTTATTTTCTTTTTATTACTAATGCAAAATAATCCTTAATCTAAATTCAGACTACTTAGACTTTATAAAAAATTATATATTGTATATGCAATTTTTATTCAAAGTAGTAAACCATTTATTGTATTTAAAATTTTCTTTAAATATTTACAACAGTTGGAAAATTTAATTGTTTTAATGTATAATTATAGAATGTTATTTTACTTATCGACATAAAAACAAAACTACTTTACGACACATATACTTACAAATATTTATTAGTAAAGTTTTGTTTAAAAATTTTTTTTTTAATTGTATTTAAAAATTGTATAGTTTTTCCTTTTCAAAATTTTTATCACACTAACTGTATATGTAACATGATTAAGGACACAGAACAAAATCTTAAAACATTTAATACAAAAGTTAGAATATCTCAAAAGTACTTACCTACATATCCCTTTAACATAATATAATTATAAATACTATAGCTAAAATTTGAACTTGATATTGAAATAAACTTCTGTCATCGTTTGGTGAAAAATAAAATAGCAGAAACAAGAAAAAAATAATTGTAGTTTTATAATTCTTTTAATTTGAATAAGATTGTTTGTTATTTTATGACGCTTATATTTCTAAAGCACAACTGTACTAGAGTATTTTCAACAAGAATAAAATCTTAATTTTAAGACGAAGTGTTTGTTTTTAGGTTTTCTCACATGTCAAATGGTGAAAAATCAAAAAAAAAAAAAAAGAAATCTTAATCTTAAAAGGAAAGACTCCATATTTTTATCTTAATACAGTAGATATAATTTTTTTATTTAATTTTTTTATTATAAATAACATATAGAGATGACCTATATCGTTTTAAAGTTAAGTTAAAGTTTAAGTAATTAGCTTAAAGACATGATAATTTAATAACTTAAACACATTTGAATTAGAACATTTCATAAGAACTTCACGACAATTTGAACAAAGGACCTTTTTTAATAAATTAAAAAGTATTTCTTTTGGTCAAATACGCACAACGATACTTTCGCACAAAGACACTTTTGCACAAAATTTAAAAAAAGTAAAAAAAAAGATAAATTTAAAAAAAAAAGAAAAAAAATACCGACCGAAGGTAAGGGTTAGGGGTAACAGTAATAGCAAAAATAAAAGAAAAAAAAATTAAGAAAAAAAAATTAAACTAAAAATAAATTAACAAACAAACAAAATAAAATTACTGACCGAACGTAAAGATTAAAGGTAACAGTGATAAAAAAAGTACAATTTTAATTTTTTAAAATCAATAAAACAATTGTTGTAGTGCAAACTTAGAACGACTATACTATTTAACAGTGCTTATTTTACGTTTTTTTATAATCTAAATTACTTATGTATACCGATTTAATTTACTGTTTTAGAATAACTGTAACCCGCAAATTGTTTTTACAGAGTATGGCTAGTAAGAAGTATTGGCTTATTGATTCTATGATATCTAGTCATAATTTAAATATGAGCATAAAATTATACATATAATGTATGAAGTAAGTATTATTTCTACAAAGTAGATGTATAAATTTAAACATTTTTATACAACATGATCTAATTAAATCGAATAGCTTTCAAATAAATTATATTTATTCTTTGACGTTACTTATATTTAGAAGGAACACTTTTTAGCTAATTTTAAATACTAATTTTTAAATGTTTAAATTTTTTGTTTTTTAGTTTGACTTCAAGTGGCAATAAAAATTTTTAAATAGAATTGGCATATAAAAATAAAACAGCTTTGTTTTGTTTATATTTAGTTTAATTTTAATTAAGATTGAAAGTGTCACTGCGTACATATATGTTTGTAATATTTATGTCATGTTTCTACTTAGCTGTAAATTACTAGAGTTTACCCTGACTAAATTTTATTGAGATAATCTATTTAAACACTTTAGTTATTTAATTTATAGTTACAATATTTAACTATAGGTTAAACTATAGTTACATTGTTTTCGTGAGGTTTATAAGTTAATGACATTGATTTCATTATTAGCATATCATAAACAACAAATACAAGTTATTGCCACATATGTGGGCTAAAAATTTATGTTTTGTGGTCAACTTGGTTTTCTGCAATCCTAATTAAATCTATTTACAAACAAATATTAAAAAATTGTAAGTAAATCAATATGACGTCACCAAGAGACAACGTGAGAAACATGTTGTTTAACTTTTTAGCTTTAAAATTTTATATTTGAATTAAATTTAGTGTAGATAAAAAGCAAGTTTTTTAGCAAGTTACTTTAAACAAAACACTGGTAAGTATTTATTAGTTTTGGTAAAAACTATTTTTGTATTCGGACTATTTATAAGATAAGCTTAACAGTTTTAAACAGCTAAGATTAAACTTTGCAGTGTACTAAAATATTAATAAACAAATGTATGTACACACTGTTCTACTTTTCTCAGATTTTTGCCCTGAATCCTTCAAATAAGTAAACGGTTTAAAATAGAACCGTTAGGTAAATGCATATGTATATAAAAATAGTAATTAATTAAAAAAAAATGTTATAGCACAACCGATTATTACTTCAATGTATTTTTTAGCACAAATTGGCTAGTTTTACAAATTTTATAAATTTTTAACTACGTTGTACAAAAGTAATATAATTCATAATTGATACTGAAATTGAGATTATAATTTATTATATGTTGCTAAAACTAAATTCATTATAATTATATTTTTTTGTAAGTTTATAAATTTTCAAGGTTTTTAATAAACTTTATAACACAAAAAAAGTCAAGGAAAAAATGTTAAAAGGTATCTAAGTGGTGTGCGATTTGATAACTGAAAGATTTTTTAGTCCACCGAGTCCTAGGACCATATATAATTTAGCGATATTTTTCATAAATTTATAATATAAAATAATATAAGATTATGTTTAAGTATGCTCTTCTTTTATTTCTCACTAAAACACTATAAACAATTTATTTACATACAATATTTTTTTATTTTTGAGTAAGCTTAAACATTTTTATCTCAATTCATTAATGATTATTATTTTTAACATATAAAATGTCAAAATTTTTATTAATGATCGGTGTTTAGAAACTGATAAACAAAACACTTAAAACGCTATAAAACTAACACTTATCTTTTAGCTTAGTTGTGTCGTTGATACGAAAAATTGTACAAAGTAACTAATTTGATGTAAAGCTGCGTACAAACGTGTTTTAATATTCATAAAATTTTCAATTTTATAAGTTTGGCAGACAATTTAGCTTATGTTATATGTATGATGTGTTTAAATTTTGCCTAATGTTAAAAAATAACTTTTTAAATATTATGTGGTTTTATGCTTTGGTTTCTTATGCTTATTCATCATAAGAAGCGATTTTGAAAATGTTAGCACAAAACTTTAAAAATTTACTTGACTACGATTACAACATATTTGATGCTAATATCAACATTAACTTTACAAAATTTTAAAACAAGTTAAGCCACAAGCATGTGGTAAAATTGGCGCTATACAATTAAATTTTAAATGATAAATATTCTAATTTAATTTATTTTCAAGTTGTTACACAAAGTTTAATAGTAAAACAAAATGACGCCATTAACATAAAGGTTTTTATTTTTAAGTTCTGTAAAGTAAGAAATCTAATAGTATTTCTTTTTTTTGCATTTGTATTCTAAATTAAATTTAAATATGAAATGTAAGTTTAAAAAACAAAACATAAATAAAGATTTAACTGTCTTATTAAAACACAGAAAATGTTTTCTTAGTCACAGTTAATTTTAGCATACTGTAAACTATTCAATAGTGGCAAAAAACGTTAAACTTATATAAAGTTCTTCTGTTTAAATTTACTTGTATTTCTCCAAAAATAAAAGTATGTATATCATTTTAAACTACTTTATTTTATTTCAAATCTCTCAAAACATAATTAATTTTACACTATTTATACTAGCGACGTCAAATTATTTTGTGTAACAACTTCAATTAATATTTAAATACACGATTTGTTTTAATAAATTATTTAAATTATTTTTGCTAAAACATTTAGCATTAACACTGTGGATAATATTAATTAGAAAGCAGCCTAAAAATATTTCAAGTAATTAGGTTTTAAGAGTTAGGTTTTATTGGTTAAGGTTTTATTGGTTAAGTTAGGTTTATTAAGTTAGGGTTTTATTATAAATTTTTAAAAACTTTAACAAAACCTAAAAAATTAAATAAAAATAAGTTGGTTTTTTTTCATGTTTACTTAACAGTACATAAACTGTATCAAAATATTCTTTAACTTTAATCTAAACAAAATAAGTGTTTTAGCATTTCAAATGAAGATTTTACATATTGCTTATAATATTTTAAATATTATTACGATCATCCTTAAATAAACTTAAAAATATTTTTTGTCTTTAAAATACTTAAAACAAAATCTAATAATAGAAGTCTAAAATAATGTTATTTTCCGGTATTAGGAGTTGATTTACTTTATTAGAATACGGAATGTAAAATATAATTACTTTTTCTAAAATTAAAGATTTTATATTTTACTTCTAAATAAAATACTGAAATACTCACATCTAACATACAATTATACAAGTAAAAATATAAATTTTAATTATTTTAAAATTTTTATTGACATTTACACAAATGAAATTTTTTTATAATTTGACCAGAGTTTAAAATATTTTGATATTTAGTTTAAGCTGTACTACTTAAAACAAATATGTAAATAACTTCAATGACTCTAACGTACCGCAAATAAACACTACATAAGTAATTAATAAATTCAGAATTACTTAGAAGATAAAAACATATAGATGTAATATTTTAAAATGTATTGTATAAAATTAAGGAAGCATTTTGTTTTACTAAAATATTTTAGTTTCGCAAATTTTAAAACCTAATTAAGATATTAATTAAAAACTTAGGCAATATAATTCATATATGATTTCAAAATTCATTATATAGAATAGCAATTTATAAATTTTCGAATTAGTAACAAACTTATTTGCAATATATTTCTCGTTAGATAAATATTGAGTCATTTAAAGTTAGCACTTTTGTCATTTTTTATGAATTTTCAAATGACTGTCTCTATGTGAACTTTGTGTGAATCTTCTTCCACAAACATCACATTCAAATGGTCTATCTCCACTATGAATTCTAATATGAGTGTTTAAATTTGATTTCTGAGAAAACGTCTTCTTACATGTTTTACATTTATGAGGCTTTTCTTTTGTATGAGTCAACATGTGTTGATTTAGATGGTATTTGTAAGTAAACTTCTTTTTACAAAAATCACACTGAAAATTTTTCTTACCGCTATGTATCAACATATGTCTTTTCAAGCTAGTATTTTGAGTAAAACTTTTGTCACACTGTTCACATTTAAATGGTTTATTATCAGTATGAATTACAGCATGGCGCTTTAGAATATGTTTATGTGAAAAGCATCTTTTGCAAATATCACATTGATAAATCTTGAAACCAGAATGAGTAAGCTGATGTGATTTCAAATTACTTTTCCGTGAAAAACTCTTGTCACAAACTTCACAACTGTACGGTTTTACTCCAGTATGAACTCTTTTGTGAATATCCAACCCTGATTTGAACTTAAAATGTTTCTCACAAGTTACACAAACATGTTTTTTATTATCGGCAGACATTTTTTTTGTATTACTTACGGTAAATAATCCTAAATTTTGTAAAAATTAAATAATCTAAAGACTACTTCAAACTTATAAAAAATTGAGTATTTTTAATGCACCTAAAACAAAAAAAAAATTACATTTATTATTATTCTATTACTTTAGCAAACTATATTGCTTATAACTTTTGTTTACATACTTTTCTGTATAATATTTTTTTTTATTTTTACGATTTATTGAAACAAGTCAATTATAAAACAAAAAAAAAAAGAAAAAAAGTTGAAATCTTTATACAGCAGTTATAAACTTGATAGTTTTATTTTATTATTTTAGAAAAGTATTTAGCTTCTCAATATAAAATCAAATTCCTTTTATTAAACACTCAACCATATGTAAATGAAATATTCAAATATAGTTATTTGTAAAGTTTTTTTTAAAATAATATTTTATCAAAATTTATATAAAAAAATTACTGTTCTATTTTTACCTTTTTCAAAATGTTTCATATATTAACTAATGTATGTAAAATGATTAATTAAATTAGTTTAATAAGTTCTGAAAACATAAAATATAATGGTTACCTCAAAAGACTTACTTATCTACATATCCATTTAACATATTTTAGTTATGACTACTTAAACTAATACATTGAATTTGATAACATAAATAAGTTCCATTTTCGTTCAGTAAAAGAAAAAGTGAGCAGAAAGCAAAAAAGTACTTAACTTAATTAATAATAAATAAATAAAACTAATTTTAGGTTGAATATGATTGTTTGTTATTTTATAACGCTCAAAATTCTTTACCACGAATTTACCAAGGTATTTTTATCTCTTATAACAACTTAATGTTTATGGTACTTTTTTAAAACATAAAAAATACTTATTCAGAATCGGACAGTTCATAATTCTACCACTAAACGATTTTTCAAACTGCAATTCTTTAATAGAAATTCTAAATTTACAAAACATGCCAAAAACTACTAAAATTTAGTTAAATCATATGAAAAAGATATAGTAAATCATGTTTTTTAAGTTACAATTATAATATGATGGTTAATTGGGTTGTTGTACAGAAATTAAAAATAAGTAATTATGAAGTTTATTAAGATTTTTAGAAAACTAGACAATGCAAACTTTTTTTTATTTTAAATAAAAACTTATTTACTTTTAATTTAAGCTTAGAATTGTATTACTGTTTATAACAAAAATTGCTTTGTACAAAAAATGCATATTTCTATAAACTTTAAGGTAAACACGATCATACTTTTTTGGTTGAAATTCATATTAATGTAGAAAAAATTAAATGTATAGTATATAACATATATATCTATATAGGCTATCTATATTAAAATCACCAAAATAAAGACAGTTATTTAATGATCTTAAAAACAATATCGAACTAAAATAATTTAATACTCAGGGTGGGTAAAACATAACGCTTTTAGAGCGATTAATATGTTTGTAAAGTTTTAACTATTAAAAAATCGTCTTAGTAATGCAGATATGAAAAATAAGTCGTTTTGTTTTATTTATGGATTTTATTTTATGATAAGGAATCCTTCCAGGTTGCATAGGTACATGTTATATAATATGCTTGTGTTATTTTTACAATTTAATTTAAAATTTATTCAAAATAGTATTTATCATTCTTTTTATTTAGATTCTATAAGTTGTTTGATAATCATGTGTTAATTATGTGTGATAGTTATCTGGCAACACAACCTTACTTTTTATTGCAAAAAGCAATAAAAGCATTCGAATTTTTCAACTGTATTAAAATATTCTTAAACTCAAATCTAAACCAAATAAGTATTTTAACATTTGCAATGAAGATTTTACACACTGCTTATAATAATTAAAATGTTAATACAATCATTCTTAAATAAACAAAAATATATTTTTTGTCTTGAAAATATTTAAAACGAAATTAAATTATAGAAGTCGAAATGAATGTTTAAAAATATAATTTAGAAAGTGATTTACTCTATTAGAATACGAAATGTAAAACAAAATAAATTTTCTAAAAATAAAGATTTTATATTTTACTCCTAAATATAATACTGAAAAATTCATAAACTAACATACAGTTACACAAGTAAAAATACAAATTTTAAGTTTTTTATAATTTTCATCGACATTTACACATGTAGAATTACTTATATCCACACTATCAGAACGGTTTAACAATAATAAATAAACTTGTTATTCGTTTTAATAATTTTAACTAAAAGCTGATATGAATAAGTAAAATGATATAAAAAAACTTAATTTACAAGTTCTTATAAAAAATACAAAGTAAACAATTTACTTACAACAAGACTAATGTATAAACTAAATAAAGTTTAGCATTCCAACACATTAGTAATAAAATAATAACAAAATAATAAACAACTAGTCTAAACTTCATAATGTGTTAAGTTATCATATCTTATTTTAATTAATTGTTTTTTAATGAAGGTCATACTATAACTTAACATTGTTTTATAGATATATTTTTTAAATTTGTTTGTTACATTCTATTAGCTTTTTGAAGTTATCTAACTGTAATTTGTTTTACAAGTTGTACAATTTGTTTTGTGATTTTATATTGTGTAAATGAGTATATACGTGTGTTTTTACTTTTCGATTGTATTAAAATACATTCTTAAAAAACTTTTTTAAATTTAATCTTTATAAAGAAAATACTGTTTAAAATTACAATGTTTTGTTTTCACTTACAGTGATTTATTTTAGGATATTTTATAGTAACTTGAAACACGTAAATGAGTTATATCTACTTTCTTAGCAATATATTTATTTTGTTTAGATTGTTATTTTGAAAGCATTTAACTTTTTTATGCAACTAAAAGTATTATTCTTTGTTTTTTTTTTCTCTTTCAAAAAAAAGTAAATTTTAATAAATTTAAAGTTCGTTAAAATGTACTATGCTTGTTCCATAAAGTAGTTTGAAGTCTTATAAGTAGGAACACTTTTAACAAAATACATTACTCAGAAAAATACTTTTTAAAATTTATTAACTTTAAGTAAAGTTATTAATTTACTGTTTAATTTGGTACTTTTTTTGAATGTATCATGTTAAATTTTACTATAAAAATATTTCTTTTCCATATACTACTTTAGTTTTTATGTTCTTAAGTTTTAAGTTAAATTGGTTTTTTTCTTATAAACAAGCTTTAAAACACAAAAAAACATCTTTTGGTTAAGTCGTAATTTATTTCTTATTATGTTAGTTTATATAAGTAATAATAATTAAGAAAAAATACAGACCATTAGGTTTAACATTGTTTTATATATTTTATGCTTCATAAAAATAGTTAATTATATAGTTTTTAGAGTTGTTATTAAACTGCAGTTTTAAGCGATGGAAATGTGAAAATTTGGCTGTTTTATAAATAACTTAAAGTTGTTACACATTTTTTAAATGTCTTTACTTTTATTTAGTCTTAATATCTTATCTTACTGTATTCTAAACACTTTTTGAACATTTACAGCAAAGTAATTTTATCTGTTAGGTAAAAAAAAATGAAAATTTGAAGTTTACATTGTATGTTGATGAAAATATATTTAAACTATGTATCTTTTTTACAAAACAAAGTCTTAGAAAAGCAACATATTTGTTACTTAAATCATTAATGAATATCTAACTTGGATTCTTAAACGTGTTATTAAAATATTTAAGTCAGACTAATTTGCTTTGTATCTTACTTATAACATTTTATTAATTATTATAAAAATACCAGATACAGGCACAATGTTAATTTGGATTTTAAACTAGTTTCATAGTTTTCAACGTTTTTAGTTTTATAAGTTGTATCAATTAGAATACTTGATATACTTTAATTATTTTTTACTTGAATCAGTATTACCATTATTAAATACTGATTCTAATTTTTTCATGTTTTAATAAATACCTCACAGAATGCAATAAAAATTAAACAGAAATGTTATTCTGAAATCTTATAAAGTTTTAATATTACATTGACATCATGTTAAACTTTCACCAAAACTTTATTTTGACTAATAACATATTAATGCACAAATCGTTGTATATTCGCAAATTGATTTTTCAGGGAATTTTAAAGCTACTAAAATGTGGCTAAAATAGTTGAACTACCGACTGAAATTTGAACTAATCTTATGTAAAAGCTGTTATGCTAGTTTGAGAAAGGATAAAACATATAGACACACTAGTTCTATAAATATATGTTTTTTTTTTTTTTTTTCGTGCCATCAAAAACAAACAATGAACTTTACTACACAACAATCAACAACAGTATGCGAAACAACATATGAATAGTTTCGCTCTTATTAAAAATAATACGTCTTAACTGAATAATAAATATGCAAGTTTATATCAATAATGTCACTAAGGGACTATTAAAAAATACATTCTGTTTAACTTTATGTTTTTAACAAGAAATATTTTTAACTATTTTAGCTAAAAGTATTTTTTAAAGCCGCAAGTTATTTAAAAAAATAGATAAATAGTTGTTTTGCTGAAGAGTTGATTTGTAGTTAGTAAATAAAATATTTATTTTTTTTAACCGTGGGTCTACATTTTTTCTATATTATATGAATTTGCAAAGGTGTACCATAACCTTGCAACTGGAGTTAAATTACGTAAATAATAAAAAAATAAATACCAATTAACAATCAATATTATTTTAATTTTTTTGTTTTTAACTTAGCTTAAATAAATAAAAATATTTACAAAACACTGATTATGACCTATCTATGATTTAAAAATAAACTACATAAAATTTGTAATTAACTGAACTTATACTCTTCTTTTTTTAGTTTTTAGCGTTTAAAGTTTGTTTATTGCAAACAGATTATTGAATAAACTTATTGAATATTTAAAATGACTTATTTAAATATAACTTTTAGTTACTACATTTATTACTTTAAACGATATTATATTTTATTTAAGTGCATAACAAATATATAAAAAACTATTCCAACTATTAATGTGATAGTTTAATCAGATTTACTACTTTTCGTCAGAACCTAACAGTGCAACAAATTTAAAATTATAAATAGTTTTTTTCTAACTAAAAACACAAAAATATTAAACTAACAAAGTAATTAGCGTAATAAAAAATGAACTATTTGATACCTCATATATAGTTACAACAACAATAGTTATAATAGAAATTTATATTATTTTTATTATTTGCTGAATATTTTCTTATGAAAAATATTTTCAATTCAATACAAATAGCTTATTAATGTCATTTTACTCACTTGTCATGTTTAAAGTGAGTTATACTTTTTGTAAACATAAAACAACAAGCTTGTTGTAAATGTAAATTAAATTGCACGAAGACATAAATAACGCGATGGGACAAAATTGTACGGAGGGTCAATTTTGCGCGAGAGTAAAGTTAACACAAAAAAAAACGGTAAAACAAGATAAATTAATAAAAAATAAAAATTTTCTGACCGACGATAAGGGTCAGAGGTAACAGCGATAGTAAAAAAATAATAAGAGCACTGTAATGAACTGCTGCCAATACTTACATTATTTATTGTTAAAGGCTGAATATTAACAGAAAATATGATACCTGCTCGAGTTACTTGCACCTAGACAACAATGACCATGAATGGTATTGAACTCTTAAAGCATCCAAATGAGCTAACCAGAAAAAAGGCTGATTAACGATGAAACACTTCAAAAAAAAAATAAAAATTATAATTTTGATATGTTCAGTGAGTGTTTTTGTACAGCTAAATAAAGTAGTTTAAGAATAAATTCTTAATTTAACATTTAAATACATAAGAGTATGTATTGTTTAGATATAAGCTAAATATTTTAAAAGGTGTTTAATTGCTTAAATATTTGAGCCTAATTTACATGTTAAAAAGTTTATAAAGCATTTCATAGTTTATTGCTAACCAAAAATTGTTTTATTTAGTTTTTAGTAAGTATGTTAAACTTTTCTGGAAAACATTTAAATAGTTGCTAGTTCTTTAAGTGTTTTATAATATACCGCACTAGAATTTGGTTTGTTATTAAGTTGCACTTTTACCAAATCATTTATAAAAGTTATAAAAGTAACTTGTATTATTTAAATATAGTGCTTGCATTTCTTTGTAGTTCTTTTGTATAATAGATACACCACCTAAACTGTCTTGTACAAAATATATAAAGAAGTCTCAAATAAGGTTCAGTTTTTATTAAATATTATCTAAATAAGTTAATATCTAGTTATGATGAGTAGTACCAATAAAATAATTGTACTACAATCCACACCTTACAAGTTATCGACTGGGGATAAGGGTTTGGGTTAATAGTGATAGTAAAATAATTAAAAACACTTGATTAAAGAAAAAAAAATGAAAATAATTAATAAAATTAAAATATAAATAAAAAATTCAACCTATGAAAAAATACATCCGTGCAAAAGTGTCTTCGTGTAATTTTGTCATCTTGTGCAAAAGTGTTTTCGTGCAATTTTTTCTCCTCATGCAAATTATGCACCAACCCTAATCTTTACCGGTGATGATGATTTATAATTATAAGTTGACAATAGCACATGTGATAAAAGCGAAATAACGTAAGGTATTCGAATTAAATTTGCAATTCCAGAAATAAATTTTATATTATAACGTTATAAAGTAAGGATTAAATTTTATTTGTTTAGTTATGTCAATAAAATTTAGAAATCTAATAATATTTGTTTTTTATGCATTTAAAGTCTAAACCAAGTTTTTACGAAGTGGAATTTAAAAAGAAACAAGACAAAATATAAATAAAGACTTAAATGTATTATTAAAACATATAAAAAGTTTAAAAACCAAAGTTATTTGTAGCATAGTAAAATTTTTAAGTAGTGGCTAAAATATTTAAATTTATTTGAAGTTGCTCTGTTCAAATATCATTTGGTTGTGCATAAAAAAAATTTAATATTTTAAATACTTCTCTTTATTTTAAATATCTAAAAGATAATCAATATTATATAAACTTATATTAGCGTCGTCATATATTTTGTGCAACATTTTCAATTTTTAACTAAATAATAAAAGCAATTTGTTTAAGTTAGTCATGCAGTAATTTGTCATTTGAATTTTAAGCTACAAATTTGTGGCTAATATAAAAAATAAAAAATCCTTAAATTACCTTAAACTTTAAAGTAAAATTATCTTACAACACATTACTTGTTTAAATTGCTTTATAGTTAAAATTTGACAATATGAAATTAAACATTTTGAATAAAATTCAAAAAATTAAGTAAACTGTGTTTATATTTTTTCCTATTCACCTAACAGTATATTTGTTTTGTATACTTTTTTTTTAACCTTAAGTGGTGAGTTTGTATTCTTTTTATTAACAATTCCTAATAAATAATTTTAAAAAGTTTATTTTAAAATTGTTGATATAAGTTTTAGCTTAAAATGATAATAAAGTTTTTTTATTAGTAATTAAAACGGTAATATTTAATAAATAATGTGGAAAATGAATACGCAATAAAAATTTTAAATAACTATTTTAAATAGTATTTAAGTAGAACTTCATATCGATATAACTTTTTACTGTTTAGTCACTAGTTAGCATAACTTTAAAAATTCTAGTTTGAGTTTAAAGGTGATGTTAAGAATTTTAATTTTTTAAGTTTTATTAATATCCTGGAAAAAAGATATCCGTGATGTACCACTCGATAATTGAGAGGTTCTTTTTGCACCAAGTCTTTAAACCAAATATTCTTGTGTCTTTTTTTTTGTTTAATATACTATAACTAATAACAATAAAATAAACAAAAAAATTTTTGTATAAAATATCAAATATTTATTTTTTTGTCTTGGGTTTAGTTTTGTTTGTAACGTGACTAATTTTTATAAAAAAATCAATAAAACGACGACAAAAGATTAATTTAAAGTTTTATTCAATTTTATAACAGAGCAAGGTTAACGTTATGATAATCTCACTGACAAACATTAACTTAATCTTAAATTTTATATTTAGAATACAAGCATAAAAAATGGTTTCTAGGTATCAAGTTATTTTATAAGTCACTAAAGTGACTAAACACGTTTTAATTTTTTTACATGTTACATGCATAATGATAGTTTGCGTCATAACTTAATTTAATTGCTTTTAACATTATTTGCTTTAAAGTTCGTAAATTTAAAACTTGAATTTACTTTAAACTTATTAGACTTAAACTGATACTTATAGTTATTATAATAACTTAATATTTTTCCTTACTATTATTTTTTTGCAACTTTAGTACATACTAAGAAATAAAAGGTTTAGTAAAATTTTGTCCACTTGTATTTTCTTCTGCTTATACATAATACTTTATAAAAGAAAAATAAGACAAATGTTTTAAATTTGTTTGTTAATTAAATAGTAAAATTGATTAAATGAACATTTAGTTTGCAGCTTAAAGATAAAAAAAATATTCTTCGCACCAGATCTTTTTATGATACTATTTGAGCTTTAATTTTTATATTTTATTAAAAAAACAATCTTCGTAAATAGTTATACAAAGTTTTTTTTTGATATCTTAAGTTTAGAAATCCCATTTTAACTAACTGCTTAATCTTTATTGATACTACAGTTAAAAATGCTTCTTTAATAAAATTTTTAAAAGTTTTTAAAGTTATCAAACTCTAGTTTTTATTTTTACTTTTTATCTTGTTTTTGTGATCTTATACAGCTGTTTTCTCACTAATATGCCACTATTTATTACTTGTAATCTGAGTTTAATAAGTTAAATGTTTATGAAAACTTAGAATACAAGTTTGAATATATGATTCAAAGTAAACTATATACTAAAAACAATACTAATGTATTAAAGAAGTAAAGTTCAGCATTTAAACACAATACATTTGTAATTTCTTAGTTAACAAAACATCAATAAAACAAAATAAGTTTAACTAATAACTATAACAAAACTTCTCAAAAAATTTCCAATCCCGTTTTAGCTTATTTCTTATTTATTAAGGTTAAAGAATAATTTTACATTTCTTAATTGATAAAAATTTTAGTTTTATTTTTATATTCTTCTCATTTTTAAATATTATACACTTGTAATTTAATAACAACTAGTCTTAACTTCACAACGTGTCAAGTTTTCAAATTCTGTTTTAACTAATTGATTAATTATTTGCTTTAAAGGCTGTACTGTATTTCAACTTAGTTTCATTGATATTTTTTTTTTTTTCAAAAATAAAAAGTAATAGTTTTTGTTATTATCATGTGTAAGACTTGCTTTTGATAAAAAAAAAAGAATTTTTATTTTTACTTATAGTTTCGATGTAAAATTAATGAGTTGGAATTGTTAATATGTTTTATTAAACTTAATGCATTGTTATTAAAAATCTTGTTTTAACTAACTTCTTACTTTTTAAAGTTTATACCATAATTTAACAATATTAAATAGTTTAACGTTATAAACAGCTTATTTTGTTTTACACGTTTTAAAATTTGTATTGTGATCCAATACAGCTGTTTTCCCGTTGCTATGCTATTTTAGATTTTTTTACTAATAGCCTCAATGTAAATTTATTGTATTACAACTTTTATTACAGTTTTTAATTTGCTTTTGAATGTTTATTAGAGCTTCTGATTGAGTAATATTGCCTCACGTATGTTTAACACTTTTTTTTTTAAAGGACAATATTACACAACACAAACATATTTTATTTTAATATTGTACCATGTTGTTTTTAGTTTTCATTTTGTAAATAGTAAGTATTAACATTTTACTAGTTACATTTTTGAACGAAATTTTTAGTTAACTCATGAAAATTTAAAATTTTATCGGAATATTTTTTAAAACTTTAAAGATTTTAGTTTTTTAAAGTTGTTAGAGTTTCTATTTATTAATATATATCAGAAATGTATTTAAATTCTAAAATCGCACGAAAAGTTATAGCAAAGCCTTTAATAAAAAAAAACCCTTTCAAGTATTAAAATACTAAATAATTTAATTAATCTTAGTGCGTCATGTAATTTAACTCACAAACTTAACTTTATTTTGAAAAGTAATAATGAGCTAAAACTTATAAAATATACGCTTTCGTACAATCCCAAATATTTTTACCACATCTTGTGGCTTGAATTTACTTATTGGTCAATGAAATATAAATACTTCTTATAATTTGTAAACTTAATATGTAAAAGTATTTACCTTATTGTTATCTGATGTATATCAGATGAATATAATAAATATTGAAATTATTTTCAATTACACGATTTTGATATTAGGCTATTTAATAAATTATATAAATCTTTAAATTTTCACACTGAAATACTGATAGATTAAATTAAGTTAAGGTGTACCTTAAAATAGTTAAAAAAGTATGCATTTATATTATTATTGTAACAATATTTTCTATCTGTTTAACCCTGCTATCGCAAACATATAAATATTTTAGAACTACTACAGATAAAAAATAGCTAAGCAAACAAATAATTAATTTTTATTGTAAATATAAGTATAACTTTAAACATGTATAACTTTTACAAATACAGCTAAATGATAGACAAAGTTAATACTACTTCATAAATTATTCAACTATCATCAATATATAAGATGATTTATGTTTTGACTCATAGCTACAATTTAATTATCATTTAAGGAAACTAACAACGAACGTTAACATTATTTTTAAAATTATATTGTTTGTTAAATTTGACATCCTACCTCGATTACAATATTTTTATTTTGTACAGCTAAATAGCTGAATAACTTTACAAAAATTCTTTTTGTAAGTTCACTTAATTTCTGCATTTAAGTTAACTTAAATAGATTTTTAATCATAGAATACCATCAAATAGTATTATTAAACCAACTATTGCAATTTTTTGTTCTTTGTCATTATTACTAATTTTTAAGTTTATTTGACATGATTTTTTGCTCTAATAATATTTTTTTATATATTAAAAAAATTGAATTAAGGTCTGATACAACTGTTTACAACTGCTTTTTGAGTTTTTACTAATGTTTGGGATGTTAACTCAATGTTATAAATTTTGGTAAAAGTTGTTAATTTGTTTTATAGAATCTTGTTTAAACTTCTAATGACGTAATGTAATACTGCCCTGCATTTAAATATAATTTTATTTGTATAAAGCAAAAGAAAAAATTTAGACAATTTTTATCTACTTTATTCTTTTTTTTCAAAATTTTCACACTAAAATATGGATGGTATTTAGATTTCACAAAGAAATTAATTATATTAATACTTCTACCTGTAAATGATTTCAACAATGTTAAAAGTTAATTTATTAAAATTAAATTAGAGTTTTGAATACTTATAAAGTCATTGAAAATTAAGTTATTTAAAAATATAAAATTTCTTAAGTCTTCTTGTTTTAAATTTGAAAATTTGAAGTTAATTTTTTAATGTAATTCACGTAATCTGTAGTAATAATTTATTAAGTGCCTAAGAATGCATTTTTTTAATACTAAGTTTGATTTGATTATTATTTTTTTTAAACCTTGATACGACATTAAACTATATTACTTGGTGTATGACTCAATAACCGAAAGGTCTTTTCTTTAACTTAGGATTTAAAAAAAAGAATTTGTTTTTGTTGACTAATAAACAAACTATTGTCATTTAAAAACGTGAAAATGTATATATGTTGGTATGTAGATAACTTTATTAGAATAATTACGCTTATAAAATCAGCTTTAAATGACTACTATAAGTTGGCCTAGAAAATAATTTCGAGTGTTTAGAGTAGTTTCGATTGTTATTTTCATTTAAAGTGGCTAGAGATTAAGTGGTTTCGGTTTTCGTTTTGCATATAACACTTAAGTTGAGTTAAGTCGCAAGAAAAATTATAGTAAAGTGTTTAATATAGATAAAATAAATACTTTTGAAAATATATATGTGAAGATATAAGCAATTTTACTAATATTAGTTATGTCACGTAGGTTTACGCACAAACTTTACATTACTTTTATTGAAAATAAATAGCTTAAACTTTATAAAATTATAATATCACTTATGCCGATATTTACAATAGAACTTTACCTATATTTGTATATAGAATTTATATAAAATGATTAATAAAAACTATGTAATATAAATCTTAATAAGCTGTTAAAATAACGAGCAAGCAAACGTTATATTAACGAATTAGAGGAATTATCGTAACTTGATAATATTTAAATCATGTGACTGTGACTACAAATCATCTTAAAAAGTTCTAAATTTTTATTTTGTTGTTTGTATTAACATGATTTATAAACTAAACTTAGTGGTGAAAAATAATTGTTTAATTGAAAAAGTTTTAAATAATACTTGTTTTAAAAAAGACATTAATAGATAAATATACTTAAATAGTTTCTTAATTTATTATTAAGTTTAGTTTTTATTAGTACATGACTTCCTTTTTTTTCAATATCCTTACTTTTGAAAGTTTTTCCATTATAATGTTGTTTTATATCGTATGAACAATAGAAAATTGAAAAAAAAGTTTAAAACTTTTAACTACTATATTTTTATAATATTTAATTTTCATGTCATAATTTTACATAGTAAAAAAAAAAAATTTAGCTGTTGAATAATAGTATGTTAAAATCAAAGTTTAAAAAAAGAGCTAAAAATTGCAAAAAGGCAAAATCACGAGACGTCTGTTTTATTATCTACAATTATCAAATATCTACAAATATCACAAACAAAAGTGATGTGAGATACTAAAAAACGAGTTACAATATACAATAAAATATAAACAAAATATAAAATAAAAGTATTTAGTATTCAGACACTATACCTTTGTAAAACATTACTATAAAAAATGTGTTTAATTAATTATTATAATAAAACTTCTCAAAATTTTTTCCAATCCCGTTTTAGCTAATTGCGTATTTATAAAGGTTATACTATAATTCAACATTGCTTTATTAATAAATTTAGTTTTACACATTGTAAAATTTATATTGTGATCACAACTGTTTTCAGTTTACTATGCTATTTGAGTTCTTATTAATATTTAGGATGTAATCTAAATGTTCTAGAATTTTGGTAATAGTTGTTAATCCTTAGTAGAGCATTTAAATTTATAAAGAAAACCTTTGTTTGATTTAAAAGTATAGATTAAAAAAAAAAAGTTAAGTGAGCTTCACTACGAAATTAATTTTTAGTCGCGTAAAGTGACAATACAA
This sequence comes from Thalia democratica, assembly GCF_965202585.1. Classification (NCBI taxonomy): domain Eukaryota; kingdom Metazoa; phylum Chordata; class Thaliacea; order Salpida; family Salpidae; genus Thalia; species Thalia democratica. The sequence goes on from NC_139167.1 coordinate 10,375,132, forward strand.
GTAGTTTGTTTATATGCAAAGTATATATTACTTTTTACTTAAATATAATACTTTTTTTTTAAATATCTTGTAATACTTAACACTAAAAAATTAATAAACAGTAATGATACTTATAATAATAAATTTTTTTTAAGTAGCATTTGATATTAGAATAAATACATAAAAGTTATCAAACTGACGTTGTGCTGCTAAGCCCCACTAATCTTTTCTTAATCTTACTTTATTAAACATTTCTTTAATTTTAATGAATTTTAACCACGAAACCGTGGTTTTACAAACTATCTTATGGAACAGTTTAAAACTAAACTATTACAACACTTAATGTACTTAACGTCTGTGTTGCACAATTTGAAGTTTTATTACTTTGTTTAGTTGTTAATATATCGTAGCTCTTGGACTTAAAAACTCAAAAAATTTTGATTAAACGAATTTATTAACTATTCTTATATTTTTATACTGCCCTGAGAATTTAAATTTTTTTTTTAGGTTTTAAACTTTTCATATTAAAATAATGTTTTTTAACTTTATTGTTTTAATTAGCTCAAATGTTTTATTTAACTTTAATGTTTTTGATATAAGCCATTTCCGAAAACTATGTTGTAAAATTTAAAAGTTTAAAAAAAATATTACATAAGTTTTAAACCATAAATTTAACTTAATTTGTTTTAAACTAAAACAAACAGTGCAAAAAAAAATTTTTATATCACAATTTAATAGTAATTAACCTTGATGACGTTATCTTGATTAGTATTGCAAGTGTTAAGCTAAGTATTATGAATAAATAAAGGCTATTATGCCAAGTAAGTGGTTTAAACTTTATTTTTATTTCGAAAAAAAACATCTCAATTTGTTTTATCGAAAAAGTAGTCACACAATAAGTTTTTCAAAACTTCTTTTTATAGTGAAAAATCAGCGTAAAAATAAATTTAGTTGATATTTTTATTTACTAAAAAGTCAGACAAGCACTATATAAATATTATTTAAAAAGTATTCTGAATTATTAAATATGAAAATATAATTTATGAAAACTCTTACAACTGCAAAGTAAATAAATTAAAAGGATACTTTAGTCTCTTAATACAAATTATTATAAAGTAACACAGTATAATTATGCAATTAATGTTTAACTATTTGTTGGATAAACTTGCTGTGATTTATAGTATTATTTTTTTTGTAAAATTAATTAACCAGCATATTTGTGGTGGAAAAATGGATTTATCATATAAAAACTGTAAAAATGAATTGTTGAATGTAGATACTATAAGTATATTTTTAACATATACTTCGTGACAAACATAAGGTGTAACAAGTAATAACTTTATACATATAATTATGTTTGTTACAAAGTTTGTTATACTTATGTTTTTACGTAAAGAGATAATTTGAATGATATTTAATGATTTTATTAAACACGTTTTTTAGACTAATACACAATTTAAGACTAAGTAATTTACTTCATTTCTGTTTTTGTTTGGTCGGTCCTTGTTTTAATTTAATATCTACTTTGAAAACAAGTGATTACTTTTAAGCAGTTTTAAATCAATATTTTATAATTATCATAACAATTTAAACAGCACTTTAGTATCATAGCTAAGCTAAAACACTTATATATATTACAATACATTTAGTTAGTAACTTATAAACATCTTAACTCATTTTAACATGAAATATTATTTTCATACTACTGTCTGTTTAAAACCTTCTTCTACAACTCAATATATTAATTTACAAACTTATTGCAGCAAGAGAAGAAAAATTGGTTTAATTAAAACTTTATTTCAGAGAGCTAAGAAAGTATGTTTCCAGAAGTTTTTGAGATCGAACTTACTGTAATAAAAGAAAAGCTATTAAATAAAGTATATTTTAATTTTTCGAATGATAGAGTTTTTAAAACTACAATTAACAAGTTAAATTACATAAATTTTTATGGTACTAAAAAGTGTCCAGTTCATTTAGTTTTGCCTTGTACAGGTAAAAAATCAACTCTGGTTAAAAGTAACACAATGAAGTTAACGAAAAAACTATTTTATGCTGCTAAACCTAGATTTATTTTCACATCAAGTTCTGTTTTGAGTCTTAAATTTAAAGACATCACATCTCAAGAAAAACAAAAATTGCATGGTTTACACCTTTATATGATTTTATTAAAAAAGTTATGTTGGTCATACGTCTAGGTTCCTAGAAATCCGGATTTAATAACATATTCCAAAATTTGTAAAAGATCATATTAGCAATCAGCATAAGACAATTAGTAAAGCAAATTCAAATGCAATGAATAGATCTTCAATATTAGAACATTTAACTAAAAACCCCATTTATGGAAAAAGTTACAATGAAATGCTTTTTAGGATAATAAGATTATGTATTAATATGTTAGACTTGATGAATTATAAAGCCATAAACATTCATTTAAATAAACCAAAGTCGTGTAAGCAGTGAGCTATAAGAGTTTGAAATTTTCTTTATTTTGTAACAAGTGCAACACACTGATGAAAATTTTAAATATTTGTTTATTGAAAAATCCTGTTTGTTGTTAATCATGAACAATCGCAGACTAATGTTTAAAACATATATTTTTTAAAGTATGTTTTTGTTAAGTAAAAAAAAAACAACAAATAAAACTTATTAAACAGATTCGCATAAAAATCATACAGAAAAAAAAGAGTTAATCGATAAATTATAAGGAGAGGTAATATACAAATTAATAAAAAAAAAATCAAAACTTTCAGTGATGTCTTCATGTTTTATTGCAAACGTTTACATTAAATTTTTATATTAAGTCAATTTAATCAATATATTTTATCTGGTTTTTTAAGAATATTTTAAGCCACTGACATATGGGTATTAAAAAAAATATAAAGGTAATTACGCTCACTATAAACATTGCATTTTTATTATAGTAAGTATTTATTAAAGCTAAAAAGCGTTCATTTTTTTTTCTACCATTAGTAAAACAAGTTTACCTATTACAATTATTTACATCTTTTTTGTACAACTATACATTTATTGTTTAAAAAAGAATAAGTAATATTTTAAAGATTTATTAAAATTTTAAATTTAAATATTTATAGAAGACAACTTTAAAAGCTTAATTTTTTACTTCATAGTGTTTGTTGCCATACTTTACCTTTATTTACTAGACTGTTTAGCATACAGCAGAAACTTGTTTTGTAAAAAAGTTTGTTAAACAAACTTGCTATAAATCTTAAAAAATAAATAAAGAATTTTAACGGATAGATGTATAAAAGTATTTACTAAGTAATTACTATACTTATAAAAAACATTAAAAATGTAATAATTTTGGTATAAAACTTACCTTTTATATTTAAAATATCTAAATTTAAATTTAAATTTCAAATTAACAAACGATTAAGTTTCTCGAAGTTTTAAAGTATAGTTGTATTGTTATTTCTTACAATTTAGTATACAAAGTTTCTTAACTTTTAATGTTTTGTTTTCTTCAATAAACTAAACTTAGAAAATATCTTATTTCTTTTTACTACTAGTTGAAATTCGATGAAATTCAATTTTTGTTTTCTATATGTGTAGAACTTTTTAGGTTCTTGAATTATTTTTTTAAATTTACCAATTCTTATTAAAACTTTTACAGATAAAGACATTTATGTTTACTTTAGCCAAATGTTAATGACTTTTTAGCTTTGATTGATATTACGTTGTAAAATTAAATGTGTTTTAGTTATATTCTTAATCGGTTTTAACTTTATTCATAAAACAAATTAGTTCCTGGTCAACGAACAAAACATTTATAATACTCGGATAAATACTGTTTACATATGTAGCTTAAAATTGCAAAAATGTAACATGTTAGAAGCTATTATTAAGCATTGTAACTTATACAATTTAAAAATAAGTAAATAAACAAATAATAAAGACTCACAGTGTAATTAATCTATATAGTATAAAAGTTAACACTATTCTCTTATAAGTTTCTTGTTCGTATCAATAAACTCAATAAAGTATATTGAAAACGGATATTAAAAAATAATAAAAAATTATTTTAAATAAAAATGAAGCGATAAAACGAATATTGCTATACTTTTAGTTATTTAACAGTGTAGTTAGATATTACAGTACTTGGTTTATGTTTAAACTACAATAAAATTTGTAAAAAAAACAAAGTCTTACTGATGTTTTTTTAATTAATCACATTGACATAAAAAATATCTTAAAACTCAAATTTGTTAAACACTAGTTTTTTTTTAATTACTTGTGTTGTGACGTATAACCACCCGACAATATAATATAAAACTAATTCATGGTTTTAATACTGGTATTGATTAAATTATTCTATTTTAAAATATGATATGCAAAGTCAATTTTTGTCGTTTTTAAGTTTTAAATCACTACTATTTGGTTTCTATTAGCAAAAGCAAAGTAAAGATTTTTTCGTATGTAGTGACCTAAACAAAGCTAATAAACTGTAAAATATAAACAATAAAATTTTCGATCTACTAAAACTTCAACAAAAGTAAATCTTTACAAGTACTTGTTTACAAAGTCATGTATCACTCTTGTATTATAAAACTAAAGTCCTTTATAAAAGTTCTTAATTAAATGTTAATATAATGTTTATGAATTGATTAGTATTTAACTTTAAAAGAAGAATATTTGTAGAATAAATTTATATTTTATAGAAATACACATTATATCATTTTAAAACGTGTTTTTTTTGCTAACCGCTTTATGCTAACCTAATAAATAAAAGTTGGTAATAACAAATATACTTATAACAACATGTTAAAAAAATTATTTATACTTATTTTCTGAAAAATGTAGAAGCACTACATTTCTAAAATCATAGTTATTACTTAAATAAATACCTCTAAAAACCTTTAAAAAATTTCACATATATATAAATTTAATTAAGCTGCATTGAAATTTTAAAACTTTGCGCTACGAACTTTAATATAGTCAGCAAAGGTTAAAAGAGTTTTCAATCGCAGATATATGACAATAATTTATAAACATTAAATATTTTTTTTCAAAAAACATTTGCTCAAGTCCACTTTGGTATAATAACCCTTTACCAACAGTGTGATTATACAAAATATATTTTAAAAAGTCTTAAAGAAAAAACTAATTAAAGTTACTATATCTGCATACACTTTTTTAGTCTTACCGAGTTGTGTTTTCTTATAAAATTTGTCAAGAAATAGTATATTTAGAAAAATATACTTAAAGCTTTGGTACTTGAAACTATTTTTTCAACTAGTTCTATTCCTCTAAATAAAAATTTTTGAGTCTATATTGAGGTTTGTTAAAGTTTAAAAACTATAAAAAGTTGGGTTTTTGTGAAAAATAAAAATTGTAGGATAGACTATAAATAATTAGTTTTTATCATGTAGTTTTATGTTAAATACTGTAGTATTAAACAATTTTTTTTTAATTTAAGTTTTAAAACCTTATACTGATATAATTTTATTCAATTTATACTAAAAAACATGTTTTGTAATTAAGTGAGAGGAAATTATAGTTCATTGCTTTATATGTTAATTGTATGTATTTGCCTAAAATAAAATTATATTTATTAAGGGCAGTGAACTGCAGTAATTAATTTAGCCTATTCATAAACTATGTATATACAAATATTTTCTATAATTCAATTTAATTTATCGAAAAACTAAAACTATCAACTTGAATTTTACTAACTTTATTCTAAATAAAGTAAAAAAAAATCTTAGATATGAATAAATAAATAAATTATAAATATTTATAAATTTTAATAATAAAATAAATAAAGTATAAATTGTTATTCAATGCTAAAAGGCTAGTACGAAAACATTTGTTTACTTATATCATTTAAAACAATAATTCAAACATTTTATACGCCAAACATTTATTTGTACTAATGTTTTGTATTGTAAAAACATGTTAAAGTTAGTTGTTTTTTTTTTCCGAATCAATTTGATAACTAATTAACTGGTATTTTTTTTTTAAAGTTTATAGATATTTTTTACTATATAATGCTAGTCGAAGCTTCTTTAAAGTTTATTTTTTGAAATTAAAAACAAATAATACGTTAAAATTAATATTTTGTGTACGATAAATTTGAATAAACCTTTTTAAGAAAATATGTATATAAAACAATGATTTAAAGAAATATAACAATATAAGAAATATTTTTCAATTAATAAAGATCGCAATGACGCACAATTACGCAAGTATAAATATCCCGCAAGTTTTTAATTTAATTTTAGTTTATAAATCAAAAATATCCGGTAACTTAACAGGCAAATACTACAGCAAATTTTAAGTCACTAATAGTGAAGATATAAAAAACTAGTAAATTAAAGTTTTAAAGATTAACTTCAAAAATTTCTTAAAAAAAAACGAAAATTTAAACACCATGTTTCTCAAACAGTCCCTTAGCTTTACCTTCATATTTACTTTGAGTTAAAATTTATTAGCTCTAATAAGAACAAAACTGGTCGAAGGTTGTATCAGATACTGTTTATTTTGGTGGTGTGGTAAATTATTTATTACTGATGGCGAGAAACAGAATATTTTAAAACAAATATTTAAAGAACTAGTGTGTATATATGTTTTATCCTTTTTTTCAACATAACTTAATAGTTTTTATAAAATATAGTTCAAATTTTAGTCATTTGTTTATTTATTAGCCACAGTTTATTAGCTTTAAATATTGCCTTAAACAACCGGCAGACTATACAAATTTATGTGCAGCAAAATGTTTTAAGTAAAAATATAGTTTTGCTGGAAATTTATTATGACGTCAGTGTAACACTAAAACTAAAAACAATTGAAAATAACCAGCATAAAATTAAGAACTAACTACTTTTTATACTACTTTATTCTTTTAATAGACATCATATATTAATGAAAATTACTTGAAACAATTTTTTTTTAGTTTTAGAACTTTTATTTTATTTTGATAACTTCCAGTATAACTTTTCTGTTTATTTCTAATTATATTGTCTGTATATTTATTCAATAAAAAATCAAAAATAATAAAAAATGATATGATATCATTTAATTAAGTAGAAATCACTTCAAATTAAAAGATTTATCTTTTTTAGTATCGTTTCTTAAGCAGCTCTTAAGTTATTTAGATTAAATTTAATGAAGCTGATTAAAATTTTATAATTTGATAAGATTGCAATGACTTATTTGAAGTAAAATTAATTTAAACTTTTTTTTCCTTCTTTTAAGTTTGAACACCAGAAGTAAATTATAGCTAAGATTTCTATAGTTTGATGATAAATGTGTTTTATAGATGATGATTGATAAAAGGTTATGCCTATTTTAATACAGTTTATACAGTTAAACCTATTTGTGTATTACAAAGATTGCTTAGTAAAAATTCTCAAAGTTATTATTGCTAATAATATTTGTTTGATATGATCAGCACAAAAAAGTTCATTATAGTATAAAACAATAATTTGCACAGCAATAAAAATAAATATAGATTAAAAATTAGACTTCGTTAAAAGACTAAACAATAATTAAACTTCGTTTCTCTATTCTAAACCAATATTACACTTGTACTGAAGTTTTAAATGGGTAGCTGCCAATTTGCACGAGAGTACAACATTGTACAATCGGACAAAGTCTCACGAATGCAAAAAATTGCAAGAATACACTTTTGCACAAGCAGACAATTTTTCACGGGTTTGTTTTTTTTCTTAATTTAATTCTTACCCCTATCCCTTACCCTGGGTAAGTAACTAATATTTTCTTTTTCTTTTTTATAAAATATTCTTTTATTTTTTAATTTTTTAATCTTATTTATATTTGTTTTTTTTTTTTACTCACGTTAAAGTATAGGATTTGAAATGATTTATCATTTAAAACAAGTTTTTGTTGTAAATATTATTAGTTTATTATTAATATATATTCTTTTATTCTTTTTAACTATGGATACTGTTTAATTTGAGTTGTATAAATAATTTCAAACTGTACTGTTTAAATATGAAGCACCAAAAGTATTTCCAGTGTTTAAAAACACTAGAATCAATTTATTTTTCGTCAAACATTTTAAACTTTAAATTTATTTTTATTTTTTATGTGTAAAAATATGATTAAAGTTTTACTTAGCTAATCGAAATGTAAATAGCCTTCTTAATCAAAGTCACAGAAAACTAAATATAATTAGAACTACAACTTATGTTTAATAAAACATTTTATACACTAGAAAAAAAAAAAATTAGTTAAGTTTAAGTTTGAAAAAGTTAGACATTCAACAAAACAATATGAGTTAAATCTTTAATATTAGCGTAATTAAATATATTCAAGCGAATAACTAATTCAATGCAAACTTCTGATGTCTTAAAAATATTAAGAATATCAAAATAATTAATCATATTCTACTTACAACTTCGATTTAAGGTCACCCAGTTTTTCCTATTTTAATCAAAAACTTGATTTACATATAAAATACCGTCGTAATGCATTGTTAGTGCATCCCTGATATTAAGTCTTGAATATCAACATGAAACCAATCATAATCAACGAATCTCTAATTGCAAATCACTTATTATTAAGTATGAAAATGCATTGTCATGTTACGACTTAAGGAAACTAATTTTGTTTTTGATAACTGGTTTTCTATCACTTTAAGGTTGTTAGTCCACAAGTTGTGTATTTGGCTTTGAGTAGTGAATTAAGTTCTTTTATAGCTAGTTTGAATTGAATTTGTTGCTTGTAGTAATACAAGTTCTATAGTTGGCTTTGAGTAGTGAAACCAGTTCACTTACAACTGATTTATATTTGTGTTTCTTGTTTGTTAGAACGCAAGTTATGAATTTAGCTTTAAACAGTTGAATTGGAACTCAGTAGCGAGTTTCCAGTTTAAAATAAAGTATCATTTTTAATTGCTGATTTCTACTTATTTGTTAGGACTGATACTAATTTAAACTATTACACTGCTAACTTGTTTTACTAAACTAATTGCAAATTTTTTAAATTTTACTCATTTTTTACCCTCTATCAAAGCTACCCACTAAAAAACCTTATCAGTTTAATGGTGGTCAATAATGTGGCCACTATTCCAGGGCACTCTACCCGTAATTACTACCGTGATTAGATTATAAACATTACTACAATATAAGCAAAATTCATATATATGAGATTCGGTTTGTGAATAGCATGTTTTTTTTTTACGAATAACCTAATTTGTTTTTAAAACGAAAATGTTTAAAGGTAAATTTCAGTTTTTGTAAAACTAATTAAAACGTTCACACTAAAAAGTCTAAAATGAAATTTTGTGCTTTATAAATGTTTTTTTAGTTTTTTTTAACTTTTATTTGAAAAAATTCACAATGAAAAACACTTTTTTTTTAATCAAGCAAAGTTAATACTGTAGTAAATTTTCTATTTTTTTCTACTGTTAGTTTTGTATGAACTAATTAACACATCATTGTACTTTTTTTTTTTACATTTAAGCGATAAGATCACAATCTGGTTTTAGTTTTAATTAAACAATTATAGTGATCATTGATCATTAATAATAACTATTAGTTTGTTTTTAAAAATATTTAAAGCTTACGAATCAGCATGCATAATACTAATAGGAAGTCACTGTATAGTATATCAACTTTAGAAAGTTATTATTGTTCTTATAAACTTCAATTAATACAATTAAATGTTAGTTTTTGATAAAAAAAATACTTTGAAACTTGTTGTTATCTTAGTAAGAATTATATTAATATAACTGGTTAAATAAATTGCTAGTTGACTTATTATAGTTTTTATTTTTAAAATATCTTGTTATCTGACTAAAACTAATACGGTTATACTGCTCTTAAAATTCAACAAATGCAAAACATAAGTAATTTATGAAAGATTTAATAGATTTTATTATTTAAAAATTAATTTAAAAAATTAGTCAATTTGTGTTTAATTTACGTTAAGTTTAACAAATAACTTATTTATTTTTAAAATTTTATTAGTTTTATTAATAAAACACTCAATGACGTCATTAAGTCTTACATGCAAATGTTAGTTTTATAAAATAAAATTCATATCAAAAAATTAATACTAAAACATGTTTTGTAAGTAGTATTGTTTGAAAACACAATGAATTTTTGAGTCTCAGTAAAAAAATAAAAAATAAACTAAGCAGTTTAAATGAAGACTTTCACTACTTACAATATCATGTTACAAATTAAAGTTTTCAGTAAAAATATAAAAGCTGTGCATTTTAAAAAAATGTTTGTACTTATAAATAAAATGATAGAAAAAGATTTACTTTTATGTTTTTTTATTTTACATATAAACATTGTTTCAAAAAATTAATCAATTTTGCTTTAATGTTTTATTAATTTTAAGACTGATATGTACAGTAACAGGTATTACAATGATTAATTTACGTACTCGTTTTCTATGATACAAACAACAATTTCTCTAATATTGTTGTAAAAGTTATGTTTTTTAAGAAAATTTTGAAGTCACCGAAATGTGACAAAACTAATGTAAAAACTGAGTAAAGTTTAGCATTTAAACACTACACATTTGTAACACATTAGTTAAAAACGCATAACTTTAACTCAAAACTTCTTAGTTTGTAAAGTTTGCAATTGTAGTTTTTATTAATTGGTTTTTATTATATGTTACTTTATTTCAACTTAGCTTCATTGTTAAAGTTTTTTAAGTATTTAAACGTTATTAAATGAGAATTTTTATTTGTGTACATTAATAATGTACAATTTCTTTTGTGGACTTATACAACAGTTTTACCTTTATATAAATTTTAACTTTTCTACTAATAGTCTTGAATTAATTTCTATGTATTATAATTTCTGGTTCTAATTATATTATAGTTGATTTTTTTTTTGTTTTTTTTATTCTAGCTTTTAATGACGTGAGGTAATTTGTTCTTTAAATGTTTAAATTTTCTTTTATAAATAAAAATAATAAAGTTGCTTAATATCATTATCTTTTGTTCTAGTTTTGTACCAGTAAAATTTGGATGGTTTTTGGTTATCATTTTTAAAATATTTAGTAACTAATTATACTTTTAAAATTTTTTAGTATTTTAGTTCTTTGGAACTAAAATAGTTGGTGTAAATACTTATTAAACCTTTTAAAATTTAAATGTTTATAAAGGTGAAATTTCAGTAATTTATATTATTTAAAAGTCGCAATTTGTTTAATTTTTTTATTTAAAAAACCATTGATAAGACATTAAACTTTGTAATGTGGTGTATTACTGAAAAACAAAAAAATGTTTTTGATCAACAGGAAAAAATGTTAGAGTATTTTGTTGTTCGATAAACAAAGTAATAGCATAAAATAACGTGATGTCACTAGATATATTGATATAGCTTTTATAAAGCATGTTTACGCTTTTTTAATAAGTTTTAGCTTAATTTTTTGTAATTTGTTTTGGACGGTAAGATTATCAATAAAGTTTAGTTAAAAAAACAAATTATGTCTTTATTGTTGCAACAATGTTGTGTTAGTTCAAAGCATTAAATCAATCTTGTCTAAATAAATAACTAAAAAGTTACAAGTTCAATCAGTATTTAAGTGCTTTCAGCTTTAGTACAATTAAAGGCTAGCTTTAGTTTATATTTTTATTGGTATGGAGAAAGTAAAGTACTTATGTTATAGTTTTTTATAGGATAAAAAAATAGTTAAAATGCTATAAACGTTTTTAAATAATTTACAATAAGCAACTCAAAATAAAGACAAGGTTTTCAAAATTTTTTTTTTGTTATTTTATTTTCGCTCACGATATATCAACACACCAATAATTTACCATTGTAATGATAAATATTGATTAATGCATGGATAATGTAATTTTATTCAAATAAATTAAATTTTACATATGTTAATAAATTTTTAGAAACATTTATGATGTTATAAGCAGCTTGTTAACGTTTTTTTTAGTTTAACATATAAAAGAATCGAAATCTTTTTCAAGTATCTAACTTACCCTAAAACTGAAATTTACTAAAATAGTCTGAGTAACTTAAATTAAAATCCACTCAATTGTTTGACTAAAACTAAGCTAAAACTCACTGTATATATCTGATTACACGAAAAACAAATTAACTGTCAGTATCTGACTAAAGTTAAAAAAATAATTTATTATGAATATCTGACTAAACCTAAAACCAAAATCAAGTATGAATATCTGACTAAACCTAAAACCACAATCTAGTATGAATAATTGATTACACCTAAATTTAAAATACACTTTGAATGTCTGAATAAAACTAAGATCTGCTGTGAATATCTGACGACACTTGATCAAAAATAAACTGTGAGTAGACACAAATTCAAAAAACCATCTGATTTAGTCATTTGAAAAAAAATCAACATTACTGTACAGTGAATATTTATTTATATCAATCAGTTGTTCAAATAGATTTTGTAGATATTTTAGAATCTAATAGCTTTCATACAAACTTTTGAAAATATTTTTATTAGAATGTAAATTTAGTCAAAAAATATTTATTTTGATTTTTTTTAATAATAAATAGTTTTTCACTTATTTACGTCGTCCACCTAATAAAAAAACGGTTTTTAAATTGGAAGGCATTTAACTTTGATGCATAATTTTGTAAATCTGCTTGATTGATTAGCGAATTTAAATTTAATATAATTAAAAAAAAAAGAAAAAATAAACCGTTTACTTTATTTTACATTTTTTTTTATTACGTAAGAAAGTAGCTGTCAGATTAGCACAAACGTACAAAAAGATACGAAGATAAATTTGCACGAATATACTTTTGCCCGAAAACATTTTTGGATGGATCTTTATTTTAATATTATTATTTTTTTTATTAATGTTTTTTTCCTTGGTTACATTCGTCACAAAGATATTATTCACATAGGAAAGAATAACATGATTGAAACTTATACAGAGAATACTTATATTATGTAGAAAAGTTGTAACACTTTAGCAATTTTAAACAAATCAAAGAATAAGATTCTTAAACTACTACTAGAAACTAAAAACTAATGTAATCAGTTACAAATATTAAAAAAACGAGCTTTCAAATTAAAAAAAAAAACAAAAAAAGTTAATAAGAAAAAGAATGCTTTTTTCTAGTACTTTTATATGCATTTTAAATCAAAACTATATAAAAAAAGACTTTAAAATGAACTTAATGATGGGATATTGCATTACCATCAAATACTGTGTTGAGATTAGAAAAATAAATTAAAAACAGAAATTTGACTTTTAACTTCCACTACTACAGTATTAATCTAATTACATAATAATGTGGCTTATAAAAATTGTACTACAAAAACGTTTACTTTAATGGTTTAAAGTTACTAAAATATTAGAATCAAGTTATTTCAAAGACTCAACAAAGTTTTGATTTTTTATATTTTTATTTTTCTATCTAGTATTTATTTTAGTTAATAAAGCATAAACCAAAATGTTGATAAAAATATTATTGAAAAAAAGTATGAATAAAATTATGTTAGATTCTCTGACATACTATTTATTGATTATTTATTTTAAAATCACTTTAACATTCTTTTATAGCAAACTGAATATGTTTTTAAAACGAAAAAGTATAAAAACTTATACTTTTTTTCAAAAATTAGCAAATTTTTTTCTAGTTCAATAAAAAGATGTATATTGTTAGCTGCTTAGAAAATAGATATCTTATGCCACATAAATTTAGTTTAGAAGTAAGCTTACTTATATTGCAAAAACAGTGAAATTATTTTTTATGCTATAGTTAATCATTTTGATTGTTAAATTTTTAATATTTGACAAAAAATTCAATCTATAATGTCTAATTGTACTTATTTATCAAAACTATATATAACTTTTATTTTCATACAATTAATTAAACAGTCTTTGTAATAAAAAATATAACTATGTAGTTTTAGAAAATAAATAAAAAGAACAACTAGCTTGAAAAAAAAATATATTATTGTATGTATTATATTTAAGGAACACTATAAACTAAATTTACACTTTCTAAACGTACAAAAAAGAGTTACTTACTAGTAATTATTTAATTATATGTTTTAGTCTAACTTTAAAAGCAAAAGCTAAGAAGTTATCTAAAGCATTAAATTTGTTTTATAAATTTTAAGTTTTTTTTTACACTCAACACATAATATAAACATAAAATACTTTTTCTTAAGTTTTTATTAGTATTTACGTATAAAAAACGTTACTAAAGTCAAAAAAAAAACAAAATCTAAAATAAGCTTAGGCTATTTATGATAATTTAATATTCATTTAAAATAAAATGAAGTAAACAAATATTATTAAAGTTTAAAAACTTTTGTTTTAATAATTTTTGTGAGGTCAAATGCTTTAAGTCATAAACTTTTAACTTTTTGGAAAACATTAATAAATGAGTCACTTTTTGGCTTTTTTTTTACACAAAAATGTGTTTTATGTTTAACTTGTTTGGTTTTAAGTCTAAACAGAATGATTATTTTTAATAAGAATTCTTACTAAAATATTTCTACTACGTAAGCTATTTTTAGAAAATCATTTATAATGTTTATAATAAGTTTTGTTGTGGTGTCAATTCATAAAAAAACATTACACTATTACACGTATCTAAACTTTTTTTTATTATATATAAATTACTCCTTTTGAAAATCTGAAAAGTTTGTTAAAATTTTTGTTTTGCACTGAGAATAGTCAAAATGCAAAAACTTAACATTACTTTACTACAAACTTTACTTAAGAATGAATTATTTAAAAGTTTTATAAAACATAGATAAGTCGTAAAGAGGCATTTTTTAAAAAAATGTAAATTTAATGAATTAACTTTATAAATATTTTTTGTTGCTTTTTTAAAAAGCTTAAATATAGTATAATACAATATCATATTTCTTATTGACGTCACTTAACTTTATCTTCATGTTTATAGTAAATATTATGTTGGCACTTTCATTCAATCGATATATTGAAACTACAGACCAACGCTTAAGAGAAAACGCGTAAATGTTTTAAAATAATGAGAAGGCTAGTTTTTATGAAAACTTGGTTAACACTTATTTATCTTTTGTTTATATAACTTGCGGCCTTATTATACTTTACCTTTAGTTACACTAAACTAGCTTCAAATATTTATTGTAAAACACAAAAAAGATCAACAGCATGTTTTTTTAATTAGTTTGTTCTTGACATCACTTAACTTTACCTGTAAATTCATTATTTACCTTTGTAGATATATCGATTGCAATGTTACACGTTAACGTGTATTTAGCCCTTAAAACTGGTATTTATAATTGTTGTTTATACTATCATGTTAGTAAAATTACTTTATCTAACTTAAGTTTCTCTTGTTAACAAACGTAACCTACAAAAACAATTGTTAACTTAAAACAATATAGCAGTAGTGTTAAAATAGTTTTACTTAATGAAAATTTAATTGAAATTAATTTGTTTGTTTTAGAAACATGTCGAAATACGATTTAAAACTTTGAAACATTGGTAGTATACTTAGTTACACTTAAAATTTTAAGTAAAAAATTAGAATTAAACTTAATATCTACAAAAAAAAATTGTTAAATATGCTCAAAAAATTATGTTACCACATTTTTGCGGTTAAAATTCAAGTTCCAACACAGCTATAGAACGTTTAAGCTTTCTAAATTATATACATAAGAGAAGATATTTACAATTTCTTTTTAATAAATCTTAGTGATGTCACGAATCAAAGATAAATGTATTAAAGAAATATGAATAACTTCATAGTAGTTTTAAATATATAGTTTGTCTAAAAAGTACTTACTTCACTTTTTGGTGCACAATTCAGGAACTTTACATATGCATATTATTTAATATTAACTGTTTTACTACTTTTATAGTTAATTGAAAAGTATTTCCTTGTAAATGTTGTTTTACAAATCACAGGATATTTAAACTTCTAAATCCTTGAATTAAATTTTGAATTCTACTTAAAAATAGGCATTTAAAGTAATTTAACAATTTTCAAATGAATAAAAAGCATAAGTTAAGTGAGTATTTTTTACTTTTCTATATTCTAAGTTTAAAACAAAAGCTAAATTTTCAAAATTTGTTTTAGAAAATTTTTTTATCGTCTAAAAAAAAACACTTTTTCAATTTTGTTTTAGTAATTTCGTGAAAATAAAATATAAATTATATCTAACGTAAGCTGTTTTAAACAATCTGGGATTAATTTAAAATAAAATAAAGTAAAAAAGTAAAATCAAAATGTAAAACCATATCTAACAAAAATTAGTTGACAGAAATTACATTTTAATTGAATGCACAAATAAAGTGTTTTGGTAACATACTTAATTAATACCGTTTGCCACAAAATTGTTGATTATATTTAACTTTTACAAAATTAAGTACAAACAGTATAACTATTCATATAAAGAACACTTACTAAATAAATATTTTTTTTGTCGAACTATTCTTTTTTTTAATTGTTTAGTAAATTTATTTTGAAACTTTTGTTTTGGTACTGCTTATTTGAAAACGATTATTTAAGTTATAAACATTTTTATCTAGTAAGTTTTACTTTTTTGAATTGTTCATTATTCAATAATTTGTTTAGCACCAAACATAATTAAAACACCTAAAACTAGCGTTAGTATAATAAAAACTTAAGTGAAGCATAAAACGTTTAACTTTTTTTTTAAATCATAAAAAAATAAATGTAGATTAATTTAAAGTAAATGTAACGTTTGTTGTAACTCTTTTAAATTTTTAAATTCATTAAATGAAAGCAATATTAAAATAATTAAGAAGACACAACAAGTCAATCTAACTCAACCACATTACTGTGACTCCAAAATTGCCTTCTGATGCTTATGGAACATTTGGATTATGTCACTTAGCTTTTCCTGCAAATTATTTATTTATCTTTATAGATAAATATGTTTAGGATTACAAGATTTCAGTACAACGTTCTCTTTAAAGTTTTTAGCCCTTGAGTGTGGCATTATTTTAAGTACTGTTGTTTGTAATATAATATTAAGAAAATCAGTTTATATATATATAGTTTATTAAAATGAATAGGGTAAACTCTTAAATTTAAAGTCATCGTGTAAAAATTAACTGGGTGTTAACGAAATATTAGTAAAAAAACGATTAAAAACTTTTACATAATGTTAAACACTAGCGGCGCTAAAGAATGTAATTTGGGAAACACATAACTTTATTTTTTTGATTTAGGGTCCACAGATTCGAAGTAGCGTGCCGACCACTGGTTTATAGAGTTAAAAACATTTCTGGGTAAATATAAATGAACTTCACTAACTGTTGATAGTTTAAACAGAATAATTGCATTTTTTTTATATTGTTTCTATCGAACTAACGATACTCTGTAGTTTAAAAAACTTATTCTCTACTTTAGTTCATGCATTTCAGTACATACTAAAAAAATATATTTGTGTTTCTAATAAGTTTTGTTTACTACTTAAACAACTTATTTATTTTTTTTTCAATTCAAAAATATTCGACATAAATTGTGGTGAGATATGCAAAGTATCTTTGTAAAATTATTTAAGTTACTTTATAATCTAAATCTATATTTTTTTTACCGTGACAATGAAATAAAAAATAATAATTAATAATGCCTTATTTGAGAACCGTATTGTTTTAATTATCTTAAAAAAGTTTCCGCATAATACTATAACTAGTATAATTATAATTTAAGTTTTATCTAAGGCGCAAAACATTTTTAAATTTTTATATCATCATATATTTCTAACCCATAACAATTATTTTGTCAATTATTAAAATATAAAATATAATTATGCTTCCATTTGTCGACTTAATACTTAAATATTTTTACAACAACATTTTTGTTGCTAACGTTTTCTTTTTTCCCCAAACTATTACAAAGCTTCTAAAATAGCCAATTTTAATAAGTTCAATTAAAAGCTAAAATAGTTAAGTGAAATGGTTACAAAAATGAGAACACGTAGTTAACAAATTACTAACAAAAAAAGTAAAGTTTAAACTAATTAAAAAAAGTTTAGCATTCAGACACTATACATTAATCAAATCCAAATGCACTTAAGTAACAAAACTATTAATAAATATCTTAAAGATTTTAATTTGTAATTTTTAAATTTTCGTTTTAATAGATAGCTTATTTATTAAAGGATTTACTATAACTTAACATACTTAATAAATAAAACATTTTTAAATTTTTTAGAGTTAACAAACTACAACTTTTATTCCTACACATTGTACAACTTATTTTGTGATTAGATACGGCTGTTTTTACTTTGATAGGCTCTTCTGTTTTTGTCCTCATAGTATTACAACTTTTTAATAATTGTGATACTTTTATTATTTAATTTTATTACAGCTTCTAATGACGTCGGGTAATATTGACCCTCGTATGATTAAATAAAAGTATTGTAGTATAAAAATAATAATATCTACACAGCTTCAATATTGTTTTGTCTAACTTTGTACCATTAGTATGTGGATCAGTTTTAGTTTTCATTGTGAAGTAAGTGAACATTATTTTTTATAATAATTACATACAATTATTAAATACTAATTAAACAATTCAACTACTAATAAAAGTTAGGTATAATGGAGTACTTAGAAACAACTTTAAAAGCTAACAGAACTTAAGTAGTAAAAAAACAGAAGTTCTTAGGAGTTTAGTTTTTATTTAAAAAAAAATAAGGAAATTATTTAATGTTCTACATTAATCCACTATTTTACGGTAAAAATTTTCTTGATTACCTGCGAACTTATGTTTATAAATTTTGTTTGTATCTATTCAATTTTTTAAATTACAAAATCACATATAAGAACCTTAGTTTTCTGGTGTATGACTCAGTTACCAAAAGGATTTTAGCGTGCACCAGATCTTTAGACCAAAGTTTTTGAACAATTTTTGTCTTTTAATGTACAAGACTAGTTATGTTGATAAGCAGATAATTTAATATTAACTGAATTAGATAAGTTTTATTAAATAAGTTTAAATTAATTAAGTATTAACTAGTTGTTTATACATAAGTTGTTCGCTATTTATTGCAAGTTGTATAGCAATTTTTATCAAGAACACTCACAAAACAAACAAGCTATATAAATTAAAAAAAAATTGTAACGTCAGTAAAAAATATTTTGATACTGTTTTTCATCAGAAAACGTTTGTTTAAATTATTATATTTATATATACTTATTTTTACAATATTTAAATTACTCACTTAAAATTTAGAATAATTTATTTAAATTTTTTGTTTAGCACTAAACAGGCTTAAAATGCTAAAATCTGATAATAGTACCGTATTAAATTTAAATAAGTAAAAAAACTTAAAAGAAAATTTTTTTGAGTAAAAGCTACGTTGTAAAGAATTATTGTAAAGTAAATGTAAGCTTTTTTGTAAATATTTTTGTTTATGATATTATAAAGACTAGTTTTTAAAACTTAAATAGTTTGTTAATTAACATCATCTTTTTTTTTGACGTATTTTAGCTTAACCTACAAATTAATGTATACCTTGGTAAATATATTCAGTCATATTACATGTTGAAACTATAGACCTACGACTGAAAGAAAACACAATAAATGCGGAAACTGTTTTTTTTTACTACAACTTTTAAAACAAACACTTGAGTATTGTTTAAAGTAAATGGCGGCTAAAAGTTAGTTGTAGCTTCACAAAACTAACTTCAAATATTTTTTTGTAATATACAAATAACTTAAAAATATTTTTTAATAGTCCTATACTTACATCATTAGCTTCACCTGCATCTTCAGTTAGGTTAAGAACGTTAGGTTATTATTAGAACGAAAGCGGTCGTCGACTGTCTCATATACTGTTGTTGATGGTCAAGTTTTCGTTAATTCAATTTTTTAGCTAGAGTTTAGTAGCTTATAAAGTTCAATGATGTATGACCAGATTGAACAAAATTGTTTTGCATTGATATGTGTTTAGTAAAAATAGAGTTTGGCTACAATTTTAATGTGACGTCAATTTAGAATTAAACTACGAAACTATTAAAAAAGTGGCTCAAGGTTATGTGCTATCTGCTTTGAACTACAACTTTATTCCTTTAACAAACTTCTTATGTTTAGAAAAAATTAATTAAAACAAAAACTAAATTTCTTTTTTTTTTTATAAATTATTAACAATATTTATGTGAAGTAATATAATTTTATATGTTTTTATTTAAAAGTTCCTAAACATTTTTCTGTTTGTATCGTCCCCATAATACGGTGTTAATATTAACATTGCTATTTACTTGATAACTGTAAAGTTAAAAATGCTTACATTTGAAACATAAATCTAATAATTAGTAAAAGTTGACTTATAATCAGTGTATCGAACGTTTAGAGTATTTTACTGGCGAACTCTTGATTAAATTTTGAAAGAATGTAAGTATTAGTTATTTAAGTTTTGAAAATTTTTCTAAATAAAATTTGTTTCTATCAGTTAAAAACAATTAATTAATAAAAGTCAAATTGTATGTTATAGTGAACAATAAAAAATGCTATTTTATTAAAATTTTTTAAAGTTTATAAATTTTAAAACACTCAAACCACATATTTTTATGAAATTGATTAAAATCTATATATTTGAATAAGATTGCAATGGTTTATGTAGAGTATACAATAGAAATGTCCCGAACTTTTTCTTTTTTTGAAGATTAAAAATCAAAAGTAAACTGAAGCTGAGAGATCTAGAATTTAATGATAAATGTGTTTTTTGAATAATAAATGTTAAAAGCCAAACTTAATTCACACAATTCATACGGTAAAAGCTATACTTATATCACAAAGATAACTCAATATAAACGCACAAAACAATTATTGCTATTGGTATTTCTTAGAAAAGATCATAAAATAAAATTCATTAAAACTCAACAACTTGAACAGTAATTAGTTAAAACTGACTTTGTTTTTCTATGCTAAACTAATAATAATTTTTTTTAGAATTGTCAAACATATTAGTTCTATACGGTATTAAAACATTTTTTAACACTAATCTAAGTTAGTCAAACTGTACTATAAACAAAGATACCTTAAAATATTAACTTATCTAATTAAAATTGTATTAATTGTATTTAACAAATAATAAAAGTAGTTATTTTTTAACTATTTTATGAAAAAAGTTAAATCTCTGAAAGACGTCATTAAACTTTTAATACAAAACATCCTTTATTTTTAAAAACATAAATTAAAAGAAACTTCATAAGTTTTATTAAATAACTTTGGTAAAAACTTTTAAGTCACTGACATGTGGCTATCAAAAACAAATATCATTACAGAAAATAATAAACAAGTAACTGGGACATGGGATTAAACCAAACTAATAAAAAGTGAATTTATACAATAAAAACTAATAAATTTTTGCTGCATTTTAACTTTCTTAACTATTAAAGGTTAAAAAATCGTTAAGAAAAAAAACATACTTTACGAATGCCTTTATCTAGACTTTATGATATGCTAAATTTTGGCCTGATGCTTAGCTAATAATATCTAAATAAATAAAACACAAAAAACTTCAATTAAAAGCTAACTACTATTCTAATTTAACTTATTACTAATTTAGTTTTATAGAATTTCATTCATTATCTTACTAAAATAATTTGCGCTACTTTTTGTAAATAGATGGTGGTGAAAAGCTTGAAATCTTAAAAATTGAAACAGAAAAATATTTTAAATTAGTAGTAAAAGTTTAAAACTTTCGAAGTTCTGATATAATTATAAAAACTTTTAATTCAATTTAATTTAATTTACAAAAATTAATGTGATGTCTGAAAATTAAACCAATTAAGTAAGCTTACCAAAATGTCTACTTTTAATATTTGATTTTAATGTTCTGTTAATATTTTTATTTCATTATTGAGTCTGGTCATTAGTGTTTAGTTAAAAGCGTATATAAGTTTATTAGTATAAGTATAAGTTTTATGTTTAACTTTTTTTTCTAGTTAATCTTTAAATATTTCATTAAGTCATCATTTCTGATTATATCTAATTTGTTATTTATCTTTTTTGTTTTTTAATTATGAGTCTTTTAGGCTAAGTGACCCAGGTTTTAATGCCTTGGTCCAGCGTAGTACAGTAAAGATACAAAAATAATATAATGATTCTGCTGAACTGCCTACCATTTATATTTAAAAATTAAATATAATCTGACTCACACAGATACACTATTTACTCGTGTAAGGTATTTCAATTTTCAACAGTGTTGCTTTATATCTGTCTTAAAACAATCGTTTAAGACTTTAAAGTAATAAAGAAGTATATACTGTTTTAAATTTCTTAGCTTTAATGTTTTAACTTTGTAATCAAAATAAAATCTGAAAACATTTGCATGAAACAATAAAGTTTAAAAAAACAAAACGTTTAAAATGTTTTAGTGTTAAAATTGTAAACATAATGTCTTAATCATAATTTTTAAAATTCTACACCTAACTTTTATTTTACTGAGTCATAAATGTTAGAAAATAATCTGAGACAATAAATTTCTTATAGAATATATGTTTTTTTTAGACTTGTTTCAACTTTTAATTAACAACTAACAGTAATGAAAACACATCACTACACCATAGTATATCAAGTAATAAAGATTACTGTTAAAAAAATCTTTATAAGCGTTTTTTAATAAATAGTTAATAAAAATTGTCGTGATTTAACTGAAAAGTAAAACTTGAAGAAATAAGTTTTCATACAGTTACGGTACATAAACTTAATAAACTTAAACAAGCAACATTTATGTGGTTAAAATAAATTATCTAATACTCAGGTTATTATTTACAAAAAATATTTATTTTATTTATAAAATTTAGCATGTTGTTTGTGGGATAAACCAGATGACGTCAACTATAGCAAGGGTATTTTTAAATATTCAATTTCGTTTTTAATTAGAATAATATGATGTGGTTTAAACTTTTTTTTGAATTTTAGTTAAAATAATATAAGTTGTTATGAATTCAAAAACATAATTTGTTGCAAAAGTTTTAATATTTAAACAGACTTTATGTGAAACTAATTAGTTCTCAATATCATCAATTTGTCTATGTATAAAAAAAATGAATTAAAAAACCTTTAATAAAGTAATCAATTTAGATTCTATGGCACAACTAAATATGTTTACTTTTATTTGTATTACTAGTAATACATTGTTCAAAAAAAGGACTTTCATCATAATTGGTTTAAGGTCCAGGTTTGAATATCAGAATATAAATTTTATTCACTTGAGAATTAGATTGTATACTTTTTTCAAGTGTTTTATGAAAAGCTAATGTTAAAAAGACTTTGTCATTTAAAAAGTAAAATAAGTGCAATCCAACTTTAAAACCTAGATATGTTTGAGTCTCAAAATGCAAGTGTCTTTTCCAATGATTTTTTACTTGAATTACGTGTAATTTGTAGAAAAAGATATTGTAAATAATTTTAACATGTACCGTTTTAAATTAGAAGAAAAAGTAAAAAAAAAGTTGGAAAGGAATCACTACCCGAAGTAAAATTAGTTTAGTTTGGTTTAAAGTATAGAATATAAAGCTAATGATAGCCACATGTTAGTGGCTTGAAATACTGCCATCAGATTTTGTGCACAAATACTATCATTACATTCTGTTTAAAATTTTATTGTAAATAAAATTTTGTGGGAATGACTTTTTGATGTAGCTAACAGCATTTTATTCTTAATGTCGATAAATTCAGTTACCAACTCTCAATAAAAATCTATTAACTCTTTATTATTAAACAATTTTATGTGCGACTGATTTTTCTTAAAATATCAAAATTTAATTATTAACTATCTTTTTACAAAAAAGCTGTTTTATCTGCAAATTATTTTTTTTTTAGTTTAAAAAAATTAATTAGTATAAACTTTCTTATTTTTTCTCGAATATATCTTTAGTTTTGTTTATGGATGCAGTTGAGTTTGCATCATGGTGTTTTTTTGTAAATTTTTATTTTATTATTAAAGTTTTCTTAGTATTTTTATTGTTGTATAATTCAAAAATACTTTCTATATAGTTTTTTTTTACGTGACAAATATTTCCATTTCATGTTTTGATTAAATATTCAAAAGCTTATACATTAAAAACTGATTCGAACTTATGTTTTACTTAATTTAATTTTTTTTTTAATAATTTAATTTTTTTTATCTAATGTACAAATTAAAGTCTTTGTTTTTTGTTACCTTAACAACTTTGACTTTTTTTCAAAGGGAAAATTTATTTCAAATTTATTTCAATTATTTATTGCTTATATTTCAAGTTAATTTTAAGCAAATTGCTTACATATATAAAAGTGTAGTTAGTTTGGTATTCATTTAAAACAAAATGAATAACATTAAGTAAAAAGATGCTTTAGTAGAAATTTTTTTCTTTCGAATACTAAGTTTTAGCATCAAAAACATAAAGTTTTTTATATTTATAAAAAACTAAAAGTGATTAATAAGCCGCTTTGTAGTGGCTTCAAAATCATTAAAAATAGATTTTTTAATTTTATAATAATCATTTACAAATATATATTTTTTGATATAAGTTGTAGTTTGAAGGTGAAACTAAATGACATCACTAGGGTACTAAACAATTACAAAAGTTTAAAAAAAAGTAAAAAAAAAGTTTGATTTATAAACAATTTCTAAAAAACTTTTAATTTAATATTAATTCCTATCGAAACCTTTAGATTATTTTATTATTTCTTCTAGAATTTTTCTTAGAAGATTAATATTTTTTATATCATGGCTTTATAGCTGAATTTTCTTTATAAGTTTTGTTTTATATCTTTATCTGTTTTATAATTTCAGTTATAAATCCTATCGTTATTAATAGCTATAACTGACTCTTTAAACTACCCTTAAAAATGTATAGCATTAAATAAGTAAAACAGTGCGTCATATTTTAGTTTAAGTAAGTTTTTTATAGCTATATTAAAAAAAAAAAGATTTTTTTATCCACGCTCATCAGTATTCTAAACGTAGCTTAAATCGCTGTAATAACATTAAATAGTAATAATACAAATAAAACATTTATACCTTTTAAAAATAAATAAGCGTGTTTAATAATAACAAACTAAATTTAAAAAAAAAAACGTTTAATCAGTATAAAAAAATAACATCAGTGTACTACTTAAGTAAATAAAGTATACAATTAATCGTTAATACTCAACGATGTAAACAGAAATGTGTCGATTTCTTGCTCTAGGCTTAAGATGTCCGCATAGTTTTAAAAGTTAAGTTTTATTGAATGTCTGAAATAAAATTTTTAGTAATCTTAACGATGATATTTTATAACAAAATAGTTTAATACTGGTAAACAAAAAACAATCTGAAATTGTACATAATTAATTTCTTTTTACATCATATACAACAATACATTAACACAAACTTTAAAAATGCATTTGATTTTAAAGGCTCACAGTTTTTCATACATTTATTTTACTTGAAATATAAACGTCATGTACTCTTGTTTAATGGTTTTTTTTTTAACGTTTTATTAACTCATTACAATTATTTTTATTATTTTAACAACAATATTTTGTGCTAGAAAAGTATGGCTATTCATTATTTTCAAAAACTACAATTAAATACTTCCAATACATGAATAAGTATTTTGTGCTTTGTATGGCTATAATGTTAAGAATTTACAACTAGTATTTTTTTTTAATGTGAGTAAAATTTAATTTTTAAGTATTATTTACATAACTATATAAAAAATTATATAAACTTATATAATCTTTTTTTAAAGTAATCATATAAGTAATTTTACTAGCTAAGATATGAAGCAAACAAATTGTTTTTTATGCGATAAATAAAAAAATATTTTTATGTATAGAATTGAAATAAAACTGTTACGAGCTTTTTAAACTTGAAGCTTAAAAAAATTATTATTTTGACAGTATATTAATATTTTTCGTCAAAAAAAAAATTTTGTTAGTTAATTTTATAAATTTTCTTACAAAATTTTTTTCCACAAAAAGACATCTTTTTAAGATTTTTTAATTCTATTATAATCATTTAAGGACTTTGTTTTTTCTATAGATGTTAAAAACTAGATAAAAAATTAATTTTAAAGTACTATAGTATTAGCTGGATTTATCCAAATATGCAACTTCTTAACAAACTTTAAATGCAAACATAACTAAATAAACTAAAAAAAAGTATTATACCGATATTGTATCCTTTAAGTTTTTATTCTAAACTTTGTAACGAAAAAATTCGGTATAAATAGACTGTTCGTTAAAATAGGATTTAAGCAAATGTATCGTAAGTAAAAAACCAACAATTTCAACAAAAAAAAATTTGATGATTAGAAATATAATAAAATATTTTTACATCAGAGTGATTAAAACTTTGCCTAAAAATTTTGGCCACATTTTACTTTTTTCAATATAACTTATTGTTGAAAATTAAATTGAAGTTTGCAGCGCAAAGCTTTATGACGTCAATGCAGCTTAACTTACATTTAACTTATATGTCAAATGTTTTAAAAGGTAGTTTTTAAGCAATTAGGTATATACATCATATTAAAAACAATTATCCTCAAACAAATGATTTTATTGATGCAATGTGTACACTTCTTCAGAAGATAAGTTTAAAAATATTAATACTTTTATTGATAATAGCTTAGTACAAATGGTTAAAAAAAAGGGTTTAAACAAAAAAAAAAGTATTATGGAGTCATAGTGTGTACTTTTTCGCACACTTTAAATTTATTCTACGAACTATACTCATTTTTTAGATTATTACTAATTGTTTTACAAACAACATATGATTATAAACATTGAATTAATAGCCTTTTGTTAAGGATTTTGTTTTGATAGTACAAAAGTGATAGATGATTTAGTAAACAAGTAATTGTAAATTATTACTCAACTGCAATGATTTTATTTGTATATTAAGGTATAAAAAATTTTGCCTTATTGCCCAAATTAAGGCCCTATAATTTAATACTTTTAGAATATTTTAAACCATTTGGTTGAGCAAAGTGTTTAGAAATATATATATGTTGTAAACTAAGTTCAAGCTTGGACTTATTTGTCAAAAAAAAACGTATTTTTATAGAAGTTAAAACTAGCATAAAAAACACTTGTATTTATTTTAACTTGATTAAAAATGATTTCTTGAAAAAGTTTGTTTAATGTTTCATAAGTTTTAATGTTCAGAACATGTCTATAACTGAACAATGAACATTTTTAAAAAAATTTCAATTATGCAGGACAATTAAGTATCTAGTCATAATTTAAATATGAGCACAAAATTTTCTTAGTTAGTATTATTTCTACAAAGAAGATGTATATACTTAAACTTTTTTTTACAACACAATTTTATTAAATCTACCATAAGAATAACTTTTAAACAAATTATTCACATATATATTCTTTTAAAAGTGACGTCACCTAGAGTTACCCGAAAAACTTTATAGCTTTTCTTAAATATAAATCTTAAAAATTTAAATTATTAATTTGAATTTCAATGTGGCAAAAAAAATTTCAGCATATATAACAGTTTTGTTTTGTATACATTTAGTTTCATTTTTAAATAAGGTTTTAAGTGTCACTGAAGACATTTATTTTTGTAATATCTATGTCAGGTTTCTAAGTAGTTGTAAATTATTAGAGTTTACCCTGACTAAATTTTATTGAGAAAAATATTTAAACATTACAGTTTTTTAGTTTTTAGTTAGAATATCTAATTATATGTTATGTTGTTTACTTTAGGTTGATAAGTTAATAACATTGCTTTAATTAATAACACATCATAAACAACAATTACAAGTTATTGCCACATTTGTGGGCTCAAAATTTTTTGTTTGGTGCTCAAGCTGGGTTCCTGCATTCCAATTAAATATATTTATTAAAAAAAAAAAACTTGTAAGTAAATCAATATGACGTCGCTAAGAGCCAATGTGAGAAACATGTTCTTTACACTTTTGGTTTTGACAACTTATATTTGAATTAAATTTAGCGTAGATAAAAAAAAGTTTTTAATGTCGCCAGTTACTTTAAACAAAACATAGGTAAGTGTTCATTAATTTTTGTAAAATACTGTTTTTGTAGTTTGACTTTTTTATAAGATAACTATTTTATTCAGCTTGGATTAAATTTGGCTAAATTATTTAATAAACCTATGTATGTACACACTATCTTACTTTTCTCAGATTTAACCATGAATCCTTCAAATAAGTAAACAGCTTAAAATATGTTCCAGTTAGGTAGGTATAAATGTAAAAAAAATAATTTTAGCATGATCGATTATTACTTCGATGTATTCTTTAGCATAAATTGTATACTTTTACAAACTCTTAAAGTTTTTAACTACGTTATACAAAATTTACATTCAGAATTGATACTGAAATTAAGATTATAAGTGATTATATGTTGCTAAAATTGAATTCATCATAATTATTTTTTTGTAAGTTTTTGAAGTCTAAGGTTTTAAATAAACTTTATAACACAAAAAAAAGTCAAGGAAAAGATGTTAAAATTTATCTAAGTGGTGTACTATTTGATAACCAAAAGGTTTTATAGTCCACATGGTTCAGGACCATATATAATTTAGCGATATTCTTTGTATTTCTTTAAATGAAAGTAAAAAAAGATTATATTTAAGTATGCTGTTCTTTTTAGTCAAATTTTACTACTATAAACACTATATCTAATAAATGTATTATAAACAAATTCAAAAAGATAGTTATTAAATAGTTTATAAGTTTAAATATATACTTACCCATATTAAAAGCTTCAAGCTTTTAGAAATCCAAATGCTTCTGAACAACTAATAATTTTTTTTTAATTATAGTAAGTGATTTAAAACATATTATATAAAGCTACATGACTCAGTAATATATTTAAAGTATTTTAGTAGATTATAATATATTTTAATTTTTATCTGTTTACTCATAACAATACATTTAAGTATTCTAAATTTTCTAGCTATTAGTTTTTAATTTACACTAAATAAATATTCAAATATTAATATAATTTAGTTAAACAGTTATTTTAATTTTATAAATAACAAAAGTTCAACTTTGTCAAAAAAAAAAACTATAGTATTAAATAAATATATCTTTCTTGGTTGAGTTTATTCACAAACTAGTTACAAGAATGATAAAGTCTGTAATACAAAACATAACTTAAATTAGGTAAATACTTCTACATCTCCCCCAAGAATTTATCTACTAAGGAGATAAAACTATAAATTTACCTAGCAAAACAATTTTTTTATAAAATAATTTGTTACAACTTAAACACTTTTTTTAGGTCTAAAATTCAACGAAATTTAACTCAAAAAGGCAAAAACATTTCAAAAATTACGATTAACTTAGTTCACTAATAAATGATTTGTTAAAACAAACTACAACTTAAACAAACAAACTGCACAAAAAATTTGAGACTTAATCTTTACTTTTCTTCACTCAGTTGCCGAATATAAGCATTTAAAAACTTAATTGCTTCACCGATTTGAACTTTTCAGCTTTGAAAAACGAAATCACACGTCATTCATCTAACCACCTTGAAACTTCACTTATTTTGCTGATAAACACCTTTATCATATTTTCGACTTTAAACAAAGTAGAAGGTGCATTACTGATAGCATTAAACACTGACGAAATACTGCTACACTTATTTTCCAAATACTCGATACCCACCAACAGTTCAATTATTTGAAAGTCAATCTCTGCGTCCTCATCCAAGATCACTTTGAACAGATGGCTGTTAGACTAGTCTGCTGCAAAGTCAACTACAAACTATAGGACGTCACCATTGGACTAAAACTCATTCATTAGACCATAAAATATTAATTTACAGTGAACATTCCAACTTGACAATAAATGAATATCAGCAACATCGGTGGCACGAAGCTTTTGAAAAGCATCGTAAAGTCTTACACGGAAACGCTGCAAATAACCCGATAATTTCACATACTCATCCCGAACAAATTGTTGTTCGCAGTAAACTTTGGCTGTCTCTTTGCCTTTCTGTAGAAAATATAAGTCAAGAAATTACAGATCAAAGCAAATCCGAGCCATTCCAGTTCTGCATCAATTTCGAAGAAAACCATTAGTACAGAAGGAAATTACACAATGCTTCACAAAAAGAATCTTCCTTATATAAAAACATAGAACATTAAAACTTTTCTTGACATCTTTTTCTCAACCTTACAGAAAAGACAAACTTTTACAGTGGTATGTTTGCCTTTCTCAGATAAAGGATACTACTTAGAGATTTGCAAACAGGAGGGGTAAATCTTCTCAGAAACTTACGATTTTGAGCAGTTAAGCGACTTGATCCATCAACTTTGACAACACATTGATGGCAATCTTTCACTTCCACCACCACTCCACTATTCCCCCACTTGCTAGAAAAGTTACCTGTTCGATTTAGTATCACGACATGATCACCGCAATCAGTGGTGGCAACGATTTTGTGTTCTCACTTATATTTTCCAGAGACTTAACAAAAAAAATACTGAGAGATTCTTCCTTTTTATTCCAAACGTCACGCCACATTTTTGAGATCTGCGAGTTATTGTAGGTCATAACAATTTTTTTGACGTAAGGTAATGACTTCTTTAAATTTCGTCGCGAACCAGTGTGTAAAAGTACGTTTTTCTGTACCTCCTTTTTCTTCTTCGCGTTTTTCCGCTCGAACATATTTTTTCTACGACCTCGACTGGAAAGGCCATCACAGTTTTGTGTATACAATCCACCAACTAGAAGTGCATTTGACTCATCAGCATAATTTTGATGACTTTGATAAACTTTTTTACAGGACTTTTACCAGCATTTTTTACAGGCAGAACACTCAATATACCTCATATTTTTACTGCTCCAAACAAATTTATCAGTTGATTTATTACATATGCTTCAAGTTGTTTTACCACTTGGTTTTTGTGTGGTTTTCTTTAAGGATTTGCATATATTTGGTGTGTATAATCCAACAACTAGAAGTGCATTTGACTCATCAGCATCATTTTGGTGACTTTAATAAATTTTTTTACAGGACTTTAACCAGCATTTTTTACAGGCAGAACACTCAATATACCTCATATTTTTACTGCTCCAAACAAATTTATTAGTTAATTTATTTCATGTGTCACAAGTTATTTTACCACTTGGTTTTTGTGTGGTTTTCTTTGAGGATTTGTATGAGAAAACTGATGCTGTAACAGCGGGTTTTTACATTGCATCACGTGCCATCTCTTTTCCTTCAATAAAACCGATTGTCTCATTGACATTTTTCTCATCTAGATTTTCCCATCCTAGCACCTTTTTACGGATATCCTCATCGGCTTAACCTGTTACTATGACATCTTTTACAATTATGTCTGTAAAGTCTATTATTTGATTACAGCCATCCTTTGGGCATTTACATGTGTACGAGCATGTAATGGCTTTTCCCTTTAAACGGCCAGCAAATGATCTAGTGTTTTCAGTCAAATCCTGTCTTGCACTAAGAGAGTCTGATTATCGTACAACAACTGAAACAGGAATAACTGCAAACTGCTTGATCATCCTTAAAAGCTCTTGCTCACTTAAATTTACTACATCTTTATGTCCCTTCAGAATAGCATCGCCTAAATCTTCCTCACAGCACTAGTACAGTTGACGGCGTTTTTTTACATCTGTCATCTCCATGCTTTCTTTAAAAATAGTCCACTTTTAAATATGTTCCAACCCTCTTCACTGCAGTATGTCCCTTTTCGAGGACGGTCCATCTTTGGAAGCTTTGGTTTGAAGAACTTGCTTTAATGTGTACATTGTTGTGAATGATAAGCAAAGAGACAACTACAGAAGCATCGACGTCTGGTGTTTCATATGTGCAACTCTCAAGAGGTCATTTATTCACAGGCATTGTTGATTCAATTAAGCTTAACTTTATCATAAATAAACGTATCTTTCTTGGTTGAGTTTATTCACAAACTAGTAACAAGAATAATAAAGTCTGTAATACAAAACATAACTAAAATTAGGTAAATACTTTTACAAGTATAAATCATTTTTTAGCAAGGTTGCTTAATCGCTTTAAATTCAGCAATTTGAATATAATAAGAGTATAACTCACATATAATATAAAAATAATATTCATATTAGCGAAAAGAGTATTTTTCGCCTTTAAAATGTGGCTGACATTAACAGTACATCTAAGTAAACGTGTATACCAAAATAAAATTTTCTACATGCTATAAAACCAAAAAAGTTGCAACGCTACATCTAATTGAATTTAAAGCAATTAACTTTATATTTATACCTTGAAGTACAAGTGTGTACTTTAAACTTGTGCAATGTTACTTTTCTACATTTGTATTTATTTTATTTTTCTTATAAAAACAGTACAGATACAAATTATTTATAACATATTCATTTGTAAATTACACATAACACAAGTAAAAGCTCATTGAAAAAAAAAGACACTTGCAATTCGAGACCGAAGCTAGGTTTTTAAAGTTGGGTTGTAAACGTTTTACTTGATAAATGTCGAAGTACTTTGAACAGCAGCTTCTCATAAAAAATACTTGTAAGAATATATAATTGACTACTCAATATGTAAAGTTTATGTTCTGATATTTAACATATTGAAACTAAGTAATAAAAATTTAATATAAAAAACGTTTACATTTAATGATTAAAACATTTAAGGTAATTTTTTACAGGAGTATCATAAATTAAAGAAAACAATCATATTAAGATTTTATTTAAAATATTTAAATAATTCAAAATATTTAAAGCATAATTTATAATATTTTGTGTAAACTAGTATAATATTTTTATGAAAATTGTCTCCATTACTTTTTGTTTTGTTTTGAGTACAAAATTAAATTTAAACTTTTGTTTAAATAGTTTTTAAAATAAAACTAATTGTACAATATTGTAAAAATAATCAAATCTTATTAGTATATCTTATCAGTTGGTTTTTTAAAAGACCATAATTTTGAACTTTATTGCGAAGTTTTACAAAATATATGATAGTGTTTTTGTATAATTAAAACTAATGTTTGTGGTTTGTTAGAGTTTTAAAACTAAGCCCACTGTCTTGTTAATTGACTAAAACTAAAACCAGGTTTTAAGCCGCCGAATTGCGACCTAAAAGTATAATTTTAGTTATAATTTGATAGCAAACTGTTGAATAAAAAACATTTCAATAGTTGGTATTTAGAAAAACAAAAAATATATTCGAAGCAGTAGTGCACTATTTGTTATTAGTTTTTTAATAATTTTTAAGTTTGACTCATGATTAATCACTCGTTGAGCTATCTCGCCAAAAGTTATTTTTTTTTTTTAAATGCATTTCATAAAAGCTTTTTTGGAAATTAAAAAAAAAAGGAAAGTAAAAAAACAATTTAGTTTAACATTTTTTTTACTGCATAACAATATTAAATTAAAAATAAAAGGTTTTAGTCAAACTAGTCTTTTTTTTAATTTTTAAGTCTCTTTCTTAAAGTAATAAAAACAAACTGATATAAAAAGTGTTTTTTATCAAACTTCTACTTTAAGATATAACTTTTCAACATATACAACTTTTATGCATTTGTGTAATTTTTTACTTACTTTTAATCCATAATAAAGAATATTACTTGTTTTAATCATTTAATTCTTTACTGTGTACTATGAAACTTACAAAAATAAACGAAATCAATTTTTTAATAATTTTAATTTTAAACTAATTTTAAAATAAAAACAGCTTTCTTTTATATTAACATTTTGTAAGTTAAGGTTATTTATTATTAAAATCTATCAAAAAATATAAATATTAAAAAAATCTTATTTAGCAATTCAAGACAATTAGAAATAATTGACAAATAAAAAGTTTTTTTATTTTTAAGAAGTGTAGTTTTAGGTAAAGTAATAAAAAGTTTGTAAACAAAAGTTGAAAAAAAAGACTTTATTTTTTTTATCAGGCATTGTTAAAATCGTTTTTTATCGTTTAAACCGTTTTTTGATTAAAATAGAATAAAAAAACTGCAAACGTTTAAAACTATTTGTCGATTTTAATTTAAATTTTTTTATACTTGAAGATATAATAAGTCATTGTTAATGACTTATATATACCTAATCTCGGTAATTTTTTAAAAATGCTTATTTTTATAATTTAGCATCAATAAAATTAGTACATATATTTTGGTTATTTGGTGGAAAAACAATACAAATAACTAGATACGCCTATTTTATAGTTTTTTTTTTATTCATGACTTAAAAATAATATAAGCAAGGGTTCCATGCTTGTTTAAAAACTTGTTATTTAATAATTGGTAGAAACTAATGTTTAAAAATTAGATTTTTTTTACAAAGTTACAATTATGGTTTGTTGTAATAATTTTACCCTCTTTCACTTTAGTATGCTGCTAAGATTAAAATTCTTGTAAATATTTAATATTTTGAAATGTTTTTTTTGTAAACCTAAAATGCGATTTATTTTTGTTTTTGAAACAGATAAATACCTAAAAATTTTACTAAAGTGATTATTATACTTATTTAAGCCTTATTTAACTTAATAAAATCTATTTCAGAATTACTTATCATACTTAAAATACTACAAATTACATATAAAAAACACATTTTAATTTTTTATTTTAGAATATGAGTGTATCGTTTTTTTCCCTCACGTTAAAAAAAATGTTTCTTTGTGTGTAAATCTTATGCTTTGATAATAGAATTAAACTTAGAAAACACCTTTAATTGTAATTACTATTTGAATAAACTGCAATAATAAAAATGCTAGATGATCTACGGCAAAACCTTCTTATTCAACTATTTCCTTGTCTTAAACATTTACTTTGTATTTAACTTATTAACTTAGTTGATTTTATATCTTGTTCTAGTAGGTACACATTTTGTATACATACTAAATCAATTTCGATTTGGGTTGTTAACGTGCCATATTCAAAAGTTTACGCATACTGTAGCACACAACCTCAAGCAACAATTTCCAGTTTGGATCAATTTGAACATTGAACTCCGCATAAGCCCACGCATTCTGTGGCATAACTTATTACTTGTATCTTCAATTTTTTTATTTTAATTTTGTATCATTTTATCTCGCGCGCTCTACATCCAGTGTCAACGAGTAAGTAAAAGTCTCTGCTTTCTGAACCAGTAAAATGTATGGGCAACCATTTGTTACAGCACAACTAGAAAGAAGCCTTCTCGAGTAATAAACCTTTCTGATTGTGCCTTTTAATTTGTTGTATAATAAAGCATATAAATACTTGTTAGTCTATATTTAAACTTATACTATAAGTAAAATGTCGCAGACCGCGGTAGCAACCAAAGCTACTGCTAATCTGGTTCTTGCCAAACCTGTTACAGAGACGATTTCACATAAAGCTAGACACCCAGGTAACCCGGAGTACATCAAACTAATTATTCATATATACTTACTTTAAACATATTTAAGTTACTCCTTTTGAAAGTTCAAATAGTTTTTTTAAATGTTTTTCAAAACTTAACAAAGTTAAAATTATAAAATATAAAATTCATTTTAATTAAAAAACTTTTGATAAGCATAACATCGTTGAAAGTTTTATTCAAAATAGATATAATGTAAAGATTCAAGTTCTATTAAATGTACAGTAAATATTTGTAATTTTTTGTAATTTTCCTGTTTGTAAAAATTAAAAAACTTTAAAAGAAAAAATCATAATGTAACATTATGTTTCTTGTTTACGTCATTTACATTTACCTGTAAATTTAATGTATACCTTTATAAATAAATTCATTCAAAAATTAATTTAAGCTATAGACACACAGTTGTAAGAAAACAAACTAGTATTTTTTTTTTATTGACAAGAACTAATTTTTACTATAACTATTGCTTATGTTTTGTTTAAAGTAACTTGCAGAAATAAAAAAAAAACTTTTAGCTTAACAAAAATTCTTTCAAACGTTTCTTGTATTTAACAGAAAGTTAAACAGAATGTTGTTCAAGTAGTCCCTTAGCGACATTACTCGGATTTACCTGCATGTTTATTATTTATTTAAGACTTATATTTCCTAATAAACGAAACCATTCCTAGATACTGGGGCTGATGGTCGTGTTGTCATTAGTTTAATTTTTAAGCCATATTTTAGTAGCTTTAAATTTTCCATTTACCCAACTGAAGGTCGTTAAGTTTGCAAACTTATGCTTTTAGTAAAAATATAGTTTTGCTGCAAATCTTACATGACATAAGTGTAATACTAACAGTACAAAACAAATGTAAAACAGCTATGTGCTACTTATTTCAACTAAAATTTTATTCTTTAATATGCATTATTTGTTAAGTAAAAATGATTCAAAACAACTTACTTAAATACTTTTTGTTTTATAGCTTTTATTTTATTTTGATAACTTTCAGAACAACGCATATTTCTTTACTATTTATAAGGTTAATAATTAAAACAGTCAGTATGTAGTTATGATAGTATTAGTTTTAGTCAAACCTACTTAAATTTAACCTAATTTTCTAATTGAAATAATTTTCTTAATAAAACCTTAAAAAAAAAAGAAACTTAATAAATATAAAAATTACCATTTTTTGTACCTCATTACTTATTAATAGTAAATAAGATATTGTATTATATTTATTTAGTTTATAGATAACACATTCAAGAATTAAAACCGAATGCTTAATATTAATTTAAACAAATTGTACTAAAATGTTGTCTATCTAAGTATTTTGTAAAAAATTATTAACTAAGTTCAATATTTTGTTGTAACAAACGCACAAAGTAAAATTTTACCTAAAAGTTAAAAATACACTTCGTAAAAATTTTGAAAATTGTTAAGAATATTGCTAATCAAGGCAAAAAGACTTAATAAAAGTACTAAAACATATTTAATAATTCAAAATTAATTATGAAATATTCAATTTTACGTTTCCATCGCTTAAACTTGCAGTAACACAACTATTCTAAATTTTAAATTATTCATGGAGCATCAAATATATAGAATATACAAAACAGATGTTTGTTTAAGCTATAAAGCTTTGAATATATTAAACTAGTTTAGGTAGCAAACATAATTTATAACTGTAACAAATCTAAGCTATATTTAAACTTTCTAACTATATTTATTGTGCAGATCAATAAGTTCGTTTAAAAAAACTATTTAAGCAAACAAAAACAGATAGCTTTTATTCCTATAAATTTTCATTATATAACTTTTCAGGCCATTAAATTCAAGCTTAAGATGCACAAACAATCTAAAACAACTTTGTATATACTGATTTGTAGAATATAAAATATTAACTTTATTTTATTTACGAAAACTTAATTTATTTTTTTTGTAGAAAGTTAATAATAAGTGTGAAGTCGATTATGTATAGCTTATAAGTCTATAGTGTAGAAAAACAACTTTAAGAAAAGTTTGAAAAAGCTTCGTATTTTAAAAGTCGCTTATGTGTTGAATAAATTTAATTTTCAGCTACACATAAGCTACTTTAACAAAACGTTAAACATCATGCTCAAATAGTTTCTTAATGACTTCGCTTGTTTTTACCTACAACTTTATTATTTATTTATATATATACATATTTTTTCATTAAGTATTGCAATATTTTGTATAAGGTAAACTTAGAATTTTTTAGCCCGCAAATGTGGCAATACATTTAATAATATTTGTTATGATGTTCACAAACTAAACCGACATAATTAACTTAAGTTTCGTCGTATAACTCTATAATCAAAACATTGTAACTAAAAACTGAATAACTGTAATGTTTAAATATTCTTTAACGAAATTCAAGTTTAAATAAGTTCTGTAGTTAATTAGTCAAAAACATATCTTTAGTTTAAAACTTTATGTAGTATACTTAGTTACACTAAAATTCTTTATAAAAAGCTTGAACTAAACTAAATAACTTCTAAAATAAACTGTATTATATGCTATACTACGTATTTTATTTCCACATTTTTGTGGTTAAGGTTCGAGTTCAACAATAAAGTTTTTTAATTTATTCTAATTTATATATTTAATAAAGTTTAAAAGATCTCTTGGTAAGTATAAGTGACTTCATTAATCGTAGATAGTTTTAAAAAAACAAATAACATTTATTAATAAATTATATCTATAGTAAGCTTAACTATTTAAAAACATCATTTTCTCTACTTTTGTTCATACTTTTTAGCATTAACTTTCAAAAATTTTATTTATGTTTCTTATAACTTTTTTCTCCTAGTTAATAAGTCAATTAACTTTCGGATTTAATTTAAAAATATTCTACATAAATTGTGGTGAGATATGTAATGTATCTTTGTAAAGGCATGTAAATAACTTTTTATCTTACAGATATTGGAACACAAGTGACCAGTAAATATACAATAAGTTACACAAGACACACAATTTCAAGAACACTAAATATGTTTCGAGCAATTCTCTTCAGTAGAGTACAATGCTAACAAATAGTAAAATTTTACACACTTATACAGTAACCAAGTAATCATAAAGTAATCAAGAGATTAAAAAAAGACTAAAGCAATTAGTAATTGTTAAATCAAATAAATTCATTTACGTTATAATGGATCTACAGTACAACTAAACATAAATAAAATGAAAACAATCCTTATAAATATTACGAAAATAAAGAAACAGTATAGTCAAAATATTTTTGCTTACATAAAACGGCTTTCCTTGACAAAATATAAATGGCTTCTTATGTAGATATGGCTATTTTTTTCTTTATTTTCGTAACATTTTATAAAAATTGTTTTCAACTTTTTTATGTTTAGTTTTACTGCAGATCAATTATAACGTAAATGGACTTTTTTGATGTTAACTGTTACTAATTGCTTTGTCTTTTATTAATCACTTGATTACTTTGTGATTACTTGATTATTTGGTTACTCTATAGGTGTGTAAATACTTATTAATTTTTAGCATTGTTCTGTACTGATGAGAATTTCTCGAAATATATTAAGTGTTGTTGAAATTGTGTGTCTTGTGTAACTTATTGTATATTTTTAATTATACTTGATTTTTTTATTTTATTGTAAGAATAATGTAGAAAAAAATACTTATAAAGGTCTTGTTGAAGAACCGTGTTCTTTTATTAGTCTTAAAAAAGTTTCTAAGTAATAATATTTATGAAAGTATATGAAACTAATTATACAATTTTCTAATTAAATAAGGTTGCAATAACTTAAATAGAGTAAAAATATATCGCATCTTTCTTTCTTTTATATTTAAACTGGTAAACTAAAGCTAAGAGAATTATAGCTTATATAAATAGTTCTAAGATAATGATTAAAAAAAAATTAAGCCTAGTTTATACAGTTTATACAGTAAAACCTATACTTATTTTACAAAGATAGCTCAATATTAATGCTTAAACTATGCTTTTAGTGTTTATTAGAAAAGATCATCACAATATAAGTTCATTTAAGTATATTACAACAGCTTGTATACTGGTTAACAAAAACTGACTTCATTTTTCTATGCAAAACTAATAATATACTTTAACAGAACTTTTAATAATATAAGTACTTCAAGAAGTTAAAACATCTTTTTACGTTAATCAGAATTTGTTATAGTTTACTTAAAAAAACAGAAATATCTTAACAAACATAGAGTAGTATAAAGTATGTTTGTTTCAGAAGAAATAAGTTATTATATAACAATATAAAACTTACATAAAGAGATTTGCAAAAATAACTTTATTTCTTGATTTTCTAACTTTGAAACTTAAAGAGAATGTTTAATTTCAGTTATTTTAAGAAAAATATTAGGTGTCGTAGCGACATCATGAAATTTGAGAAAAAGAAACTGTTTATGTTAAATTTATAAATCAAAAATAACTAAAGAAATTGATAGTTAGCATGAAAGAAATATTTTAAGTTGCTAACAAGTAGCTATCTCGAAAAATGTGGGTTATAATAACTGAAAACAATAATAATGTAACAGGGACATGCGATTGAAGTAAACTAATAAAAAATAAATTGAAACGTTAAATTAGTCATCAAAATAAAGTTCTTAAAACAAAACATTAATTATGTGGTTCTTCTTTTAAGAAACGAAAAATTGATTAAATTTGAGTTATCTTATGAAAAACTTATTTTATCTAAATACGTCACGAAATATTAAGACCAAAATGTTCTTTCTATTAGAAACATAAATAAAATGTAACTTGAGAAAGATTGTCAGACTATTGTAGAAAATATTTAAAGTCACTGAAATGTGGCTATCAAAAAATAAAGGTAATAACTATAATAACTAAAAATTATGAATAAGTAACTAAGACATGCAATTGAACCAAACCCATAAAACGTTTATATAATTGATAAAAAGTTTTTCTGCAATTAACTTTATAAAAGACAGAGACTTGTTAGGACATTTTAACAATATATAGTTTATGTATAGTTTTATTTAGACCTATTATTGTAGTATATTTTGGTTTAATGCTTATACCAATAACATCTAAAATAAATAGTATAAAAATGGACTCTAATTAACAGATTTCATTTTATATAAGTCAAAAAAATTAAAGTTACAATTTTCAGAATGCTGACATAATTACAAGTTTTTAATTTACAAAGAAGAATGCTCGCTGAAATATTTTCAAATAAAAACAAATATTAGTATTGAATTGTAATAATTGCATTATAAGATCATATAATATTTCGTTCAAAACATAAATAAGTTAACTAGTATAAGTTTTATGTGTTAGCTTTGTTTTTCATGTTAGTCTTAAGATTTTTTATTAAGTAAAAAATATTATTTTTTTATATATTTTTTCTTTTTAATTTTATGTATGAGTCTTATAGGTTAAATGTCCCAGGTTTTAATGTCTGAGTTCACCATAGGACAGTAAACTTGGAAAAATTATATAACGAAACTTCTAAAACGTCTACCATTAACAATTAAAACTAAATATAATCTGACTCATACAATTGTATAACGTGTTCGTGTAACGTATTTTAAACTAAAACAGTGCTACCTAAAATAGTTGTCTTAAAACAATTTTTTAGTATTTTAAATTAATAAAAACGTGCATACTATTTTAACTTTATTAACTTTACTGTTTCAAATTTTTAACCAAAAATAAAGTCTGAAGCCAATTGCATGAAAAAACGAAGTTAAAAAAAAATTAAGTTGAAAATTTTATTGAACTTTTAACAATATATTTATCTTATCTATTTTTTATTTTACTAAGTCATAAATATTATAATTTTAACTATCTTAAAATAATTTTAGTTAAAAATTTTCCTATATAAATTAGATTTCTTTAGAAATTTTTAATTCAAAAGTAACAATAATGAAAACACATAACTACATCATAATGTATCAAGTAACATTAAAAATAGAGATTACCATAAAATATATTCTTAATAAGTTTTTCTGAAAATATTTACTAAAATTAATCGTTATTATACTAAACATAAAAACTCGATGATGTATGTTTTTACAGTACTTGATAGGGAATAAATTTAAATAAGCCACATTTGTGTGGTCAAAACAACTTCAAAAGTTATTGTAGCCTACAATTTAAAAATATATTATTTCCAAGTTTTAGCATTTGGTATGTTGGATGACGTCGGTTATAGCAAATAAATTTTTATTTATTGTTGATTTTAACTAAAATAACTTGACCAGCTTATATCTTTTTTATTTACTTTTAAGTTACTACAAGCTACTTTAATTTTTTAAACGCGGTTTGTTGCATGTTATGTTAACATTTTAAACTTTTACTCAAAACATTAATGCTAAAAATGATTAATTTGTATTTGTTTAGAAGAATAAAACTTCAAAAAGATTAAATCAAGTAGTCATTTTAGATTTTATACAGCAGTTAAAAAATATTATTTTTATAAGTACTATTAGTTGTACATTCAACAAAAAAAAATTAGTATATGGACCTGGTGCAAAAAGAGTCTTTCAATTATCGAGTCGCACACCACGGATACTTTTTTCCCAGGATATTAAAAGTTGATCAACTTGAGTCTCAATTTGCAGAACGTCTAGTGTAATTATACACTATTCAACTTTTTTTTCCTTAAAACGATTTATTGAGTTTTAGATGTATTTATATAGTTACAGTTTAGTTAATGCAAGCAATCTTGATTGTTTTTCAATGTAAAGATTTAATGCATAACTAGATAAAATTTTAAAACTTTATGAGTCAAAATATGTTGATTTTCAATAGGATTAATTTAATTTTTTTTAATATTAAAAATTTTGGAATCATAAATTTACTATTTTCAATTATTCACATCTATGGAAAAGTTTTACTTTTATTACTATTAGTAACAGTATATTTAACAAAAAAAACACGCTCAAAGTATTTGGTCTAAGGATCTGTTGCACAAAGAACCTTTAGATTATCGCGTCACACAACGAATACCTTTTAAGGTCTTGTCCAAGACATTATTACATCTCCAAAAGTTCAAACTCTTGATGAGTTATACTTTGTTTAATGTATAATTTATAGACACAGATGTTATAAGTAATTTATATATGTACTGTTTTTACAATAAGAAAAAGTGAAGTGGTTTGAAAAACAACACTGCACAAGTTTAAAGTACATACGTTGACTTTAATATTTAAACATAAAGCTAAATGTTAATAACTTTTTATTATAATAACTCTTTATTGCAATTTTTTTATAATTATATCGTAAATAACACTTTGTGTGAATGATTTTTGAGGTAACTAAAATATTTTTATTTTAATTTAACAACTTCAGTGATGAAATTTCAATCAAAAACTCTATGTTAACTTTGAGACTTTTTGGAGAAATTTTTAAACAGTATATTTTAACATACAATTTTTCCTCAAAGTTTGAAAAAAAGGAATAAAAAATCTTTAAAAAAAAAAATAACTTTTTATTTGAAAGGTAGTTTTTAAGGTTAAATATAGATATTACTCGAAATTGTTTTAATGCTTTCTTTTTAATAAATTTTTAAATTAACTTATGATTGCTAACGTATCTTTGATATTATTAATTTAACTGATTAGTCTGATTTATTCTAACTTGTTTACATAGTTTAATTTTACTATTAAAGTTGTATAAATATTTTGTATTAAATGATTTTAAACGTTTTATTATAATTTTTCCAGATAATAAAGTTTAAATCGAACCAAAATTTTAGTCTAATTGTTTTTGTTTTGTTAGCTATCTTGTAATCATTAACTACAACTAAAAACCTGAAATATTATATGTAAGAATCATTTAATAAATTAAAATTTTTGAAAAGACTTATTTGGAATAAATAAAAACAACATTATAAGTAAATCTTTTTCAAAAAAAATGGCTAAATAATATTCTTTCTAGGACGTTGTAAACGAAGATATTTACAGTTAGTGAGTAGTACACCACTTGTATGCCATTCATCGTTTTGTCCAGGACATGGTTCATTTTTGCGTTAAATAGTTTATTAAACGTCTAAGAACTCAAAAATTAATAAAATAATAAAAAGTTTCTAGTAAGTTAACTTTTAAAAACATATAGTAACTTATAGTGTTAATTTTAATATGAAACCATAAAATCTATAATTTTCATATAGCATAGTGAAATGTTTTTATAATTTTTAAAAGAAATACAATATATTCTAAAGCGTACATTCCAGTCCGAATTATTTGTTTTTTAACGAGACTTTTTTTTAGAGGATGTTTAATAATAAAGTTT
Source organism: Thalia democratica (assembly GCF_965202585.1). Lineage (NCBI taxonomy): Eukaryota > Metazoa > Chordata > Thaliacea > Salpida > Salpidae > Thalia > Thalia democratica. The sequence continues at coordinate 10,418,605 of NC_139167.1, forward strand.
TAAAACACAATTAGATTTAATAATAAATTATTAGGTAAACTAAGCTTATTATTTTGAGTAAATGTTCAGCATATGTTTACAAACGTTTTTCTTTTTGTTGTGACATATACTTTGATTTTATTATAAATCACAAATATGTGATAAAACTTTTAAAAACCTCAGCTCAAAAATAATAATCTATCCTAGTTATGTTTATTTTAAATAATTAAAAAAATGATTGTTGTATAAACAACATAATTATTTATTTTAGTTTCTTTAGGTAGACTAGTTTAAAGTTTCAATTTATTGTCTAACTTTTTTTGCATCACCCGTTTCCCTGTAAAGCAGTTCATGAGACGCTAAAAAAGCTTTTTCAATAAAAACTAAAATAAATATATATTATTTTGAAAAAAGTTCTGATGAAATTTTAAAAATCTACTTTGAATTAAAAATTACATAAAATGTTTAAATTTGTAAACTTTAATCATCTAGAAAATTAAAGAAATCTTTTTTTTCGTGTTAAAGAAAAAAATTAGACATTTATAATATTGTCTTATATCTTTTGCCACAGACTGCACATTGTTTTTAAAAAATAGATGTATTTAGATTTCATAAATATTATTTAGTACCATTTATAATACTTTTTAACGCAAAAACGTGGATAACCTAATATTATTTCTTACGTTTTAATATTATTCATAGTCTTAAAACGAAAAGTTCAATAAAGTCCTTTACTTTTAAGAAAATTATTAGTTATATCTAAAACCCTGTAATTTATTTTTTCTATACGAGTATATGCAGCTATAAGTGTATCTGTATGAGTATATCAAACAAAGTCTAAACTAAAACACTAAATAATATAACTAAATAAGTAACTAAGTCAAGCGATTTAACCAAACTAATGATAACTGATTGAATCAAATAAAGGGTTTTGCTGAATTTATCTTTCTAAACTACTAAAGGACAAAGACTTGTTAGGACATTTTAACAAAATAAATTTTATGGATGCCTTAAATTAGAGCTTTTCGTATATTTTAGTTTAATAATTAGCTAATAATACCTAAAATAAATTAAGTTAAAATTAAAAACTACTAATTAACAAATTTAGTTTTATCAAAGTCCAAATATCATCTTACTCAGATAATTTGCGCTACTTTTTTTGTAGATGGTAGTAAGAAACTTCAAAGCTTAGAATTAAAAAAATCTTGTATTGTGAGTTAATAATTAGAGTTTAAAAATTTTACTATGCTGACATTATTATTAACTTTTTGAAATTCAATTTACATAAAGAACTATTAATTTTATTAATATTAATTAAATTAGATTGTGACTTAGAAAGTAGTCAATTTATTAAGCTTACCAACATATCTTCTATTGAAAAAGATCTAATTTTATATATTGGATCACATAACCTAATCGCATTATATTTACTTCAATGCGTAAATAAAGCAAATAGTATAAGTTTTATTTGTTAACGTTGTTTTTTCTTATAAAAGTCAATAAATTTTCATTTTTTCAGATTTTAAACAATAATATTTTCTTTATGTTATTATTTCTTTTGTTTTTACCTTTAGGTAAAGCGCCTCAGGTTCAGACTCCTTGGTCCAGCGTAGGAGACTAAATTTGCAAAAATAATACCTTTTTTAATAATTTTTATAATAATAAAATAATAAATCTTCTAAGATTTCTACAAATTATATTTGAGACATAAATATAATCTAACTCTAAATATAATTTGCTCATGTCAAGTATTTTAAGTCAAAACAGTGTGGCTTTATATTTATCTTAAAACAATCTTTTAGCCCTTAAATGTAATAAAAAACTGTATATTGTTTAACTTTTGTTATCTTTTCTGATATAGCTTTGTAATCTAAAAATAAACTCTGAAGCTGAAACTCTGAAACTCTAAAACTCTGAAACGCTGAAACTCTAAAACTATGAAGCCATTGTTATTAAAAAGCAAAGTTTAAGAAAACAATAAGTTTAAAATCTTATTGATTTTATTAACAATGTGTTTACTCTATCTAACTTTTATTTCAATGAGTTATAAATATTTAGATAAAATCTTTTATTATTATTTTCTTATAGAGTATATAGTTTCGTAGCGCTTTGCTAACTTTTAATTAAAATCTAACAATAATGAACGCACATCAGTACATACATAACATATGTACAAGTAACAGAAATAATAAAGATTATTATAAAATTTAAGTTTAATAACGGGTTTCTAACAAATAGTTGCTAATTTTTATCTTGATTTTACTGAAAATAATGTTAAAACTCAACTAGGTAAGATTATCTTAAAAGTAAAAATTTTAAGAGCTTTTAACCCACAGATAGCTACAGATAAAGTCAAAAGTTAAAATTTTCCACAATATACCAAGGTATAAAACACAACTTATTAATAAAACCCAGTTATAAAACAATGATTTAAAGTAAAATAAAAGTTATAACAAATGTTTATCAGTTAGGTAAGGTTGAATTAACGCAAGTAGAAATATCCCGTAAGTTTGTAATTAATGCTTTACCTTATGAACCGATCGCTGATTTGCAATTTGGTATGCTTTTCTTAAGCTAATTTTAAGTCACAAGAAGTAGCTAACTAAAAATTAATTATTCTAACATATTTTGTTCTTATTATAAAAGGTGTTAAAGTTATTTCAATTTTAAGAAAAAAAGATGATCAAAATATTTAGTCCTAAAAGCTGGTGAACAGACATCTTAAGTTGACAAAAATGTTTAAAGACAATGAAACTAAACATATTTTGTTTTGTTTTATTAGATTACATAATAATATTTTTGTTTATTATTTTATTATATAAAAGTTTGTTCATAAAACCATAAGAGCTAGTAATCAGTTTCAAATAACGTGAAAAATACTTTAAGATAATCATTGTTTTTTTCATAGAAATTTTAAATCAAACAACATTTAAAACTTTGAAACTAAATAAAGTACAAGTTACTACCATATTAACTTCATTACTATTTTAGTCAAGATATTATTACAAGAAAGATATTCAGCAATTTTTTCTTACTTTTAACTAACACATTCAACAATAAAAACTAAATATTTTTACTGTTTTTACAAAGAAATATATCGTTTTTCTAAGTGTTTTGCATTAAAAATAAATACTAAATTTAAACATTTTTTCACTATACATATGTATAAATCTTTAAATTTTTATTTATCTTACCTAAAAGTTATAAAAGACCTTTTGTTAGAATGTCATAAAAGTGTTTAGAATATAGGAAAACAAGGCAACAAAACTTAGTTAAAACATGTTTTATGATTTTAACTTACTTATAAGATAGCTCCATTTATACGTTTCCGTTGCTTGAAATTGCAGTTTTAATATTAAATAATTAAAGTCATGGAGCGTCAGATATATAAAATATACGAAAGGTTTTGTAACTTTTTTATAAACCGTCATAATCTGTTTAAATGTATTTAAGAAATTAAATTGCGAAATAATCAGAAGCTGTTTACGTTTTATGTGTTTTAAGCTTGTTTATAAAAAAATTCAAGCCTAATTTAAATATAATAAAAGCATCTGAACAACTAAGTTTAAGTAAAAACATTCGAAATCAAACACCATAATTAAAGTTTGTTTGAAAACTTTTACCTCCTGAGAAATTTATTTTGTTAGAAGTTCTTCATGCTTTTATATTAAACTAGTAGAGAGAGCAAATATAGTTTATAATTTATACTTTATTTAAGTTTACTTCCTTCTGCTTTAAAAAACTAAAAAAAAGAAAACAACTTTGTCTTTTAAATGTAAAGAATAATAGATGACTTCGAAAGAGTTGTAAAAACAAAAAAAAAGTATACTTTATATTCATATATATTTTTTTAAATATATTTTCACTTGATAATTTTTAGACCACTAAGTTTTGGGTTTAAATGCGAAAAAAAAAAATTAAATAATTTCGTATAAATCAGTTAAAATTTTATTTGGTTCACAAAACTATACTTATTTAGTTTTTATATAGAAGCTAAGTAACAAGTTTTAAATCGGTTATAGCATAGAGTGTGAGTTTATATTGTAAAAAAATAACTTAAAATTGGAAAACTGTAGAAAAAACAAAGGTAGTTCGAAAAAGTACTTTTTAAATAGAAATTTATTTATTTTTGTTTTAATTGTTTATTTTCGTATTAACAGTTTACTGAGCGACTATGACACCTTAAAAATAATTTAATAAAGGAAACTTTATTTTCGTAACTTGTTAATTCTTTTTATTTAGATAAATCAATATAAATTTTGTCACATATAATGTCCTAAAAACTTGTCATAATTGAAATATCATCATTGATTAACAAGCACAAAGTTTATATAAATTTAAAATGTTTTTTGTTTTTCTATGACCATGTCACAAACGTTAACTTGGTATTTTAAGAAAAAATACATCACAATTTAGTTTAATATAAATCAAATAGTGTATACTTTGTTTACACATAATAAAGTATTTCAGCCTATTCGTTATTTCATAATTAAAGTTTTTTGTATAAATATTTGTACTGTTATATGGTTTCTTTTTAGTATAACATTTTTTCAAAACATCGTTTTCTTATAATTTAAGTATTACAAACAGAAATACATTTATTGATAAAGTAAAAAATTATAAAACTGCTTTCAGTTGGATTGTTTATAATTAGCTTTAAATTGGTTTTTATGTTTTATACAAATATTCCATAATGAGATACCTCCGATGAATATTAAAGTCATGAAATATTTTCAAAAAAATACGAAAAAATATTAAATATAAATATTAGTTACTTTAGTACTTGTTAGAGTTGACTTTCAGTTTTTAAACACATTTGCACATAATATATGTGTTTTTTAATAGTATAACTTACTTTTATTGCTAGTTTATCAGTAGTTCAACTCAAAAAACATTAAGTCATCCAATATTGAAAACAATTGAAAATTTAATTTGGTTAAAATTAGATTTGGTTTTAAGCTTCAATTATATAAGATGAGTGAAAAGTTTCAATTAATTTCATTTAAATATATGATATCTATGAATTAATAAATTTTAAATAGTTTCACCTGTTTTATTCTTACAAAACTAATGATAAAATATTTTAATAAAGCTAATCTTATAAGACAAAAAAAATATATTACATGTAGATTTTACCTAAAATTTTAATCATTTATCTTACAGTTTATCAACACTATGTCACTGAACTCGGTCGTAGATTGTCTTGGATACTGTTTTTGATGCCTATTTAGAAAAGTACATTATATATAATTGATATGCGAAACAAAATAAAAGATCTATAGGATGTTTTATCCTTTTTTTATAAAATAGCAGTTTTTACAACAGTAAAATCAACGTTTAGTCGTTAGTTCTGCTTTTGTAGCAACATTTTAGTAGCTTTAAATACTCCTTAAGATTAACTGCAGATTACACAAACTATTTAGCAGTAAAATGTTTTTAATAAAATTTTTGTTTCCTGCAAACTTAAATGAAGTCAATGTAATATTAAAACTTCAAAAACATAGAAAATACAACAAAAACATAACATAAATAAAAAAATATAAAAAGCTCAAAGTTATGTGCTAACTGTTTTTAACTAAAATTTTATTGTTTATACAGACATCTTATGTTAAGAAAAAATGATTCAAAAAAAAACTTAAAAGAATTTTGTTCTATTACTTTTATTTAATTTTGATAACTTCCAGAATAACACTTATGTTTAGTTGTTTTCTATTTGTAAGTTTAATTCAACAATATATAAAAAATAAGAAAAAAAAAAGTTAAGTATTCAGCGTTTTGTTTCAACCGAAATCACTTTAAATTAAGTAGATTTTCAAATTGATACAATTTTTAAAGAAAACAACGTTAAGAGCTCTGAAATTGTTATGAGTTAGATAGAAAGTAAACTAATCTAACTTATAATTAACACATTAAACAATTTATACCGAACATTTACTATCGATTTAATTAAAAAATAGTTCGAATATGTTACTTTAATATGTTTATGAAAAAAATTAACTTAGTTTAAATATTTTGTATGATTAGAAAAACGATATAAACTTTACATCTTATTTTATCTCACTCAAAAGTTAGAAAAAAGTTATAAAAATTCAAAAAATGTTGAAGATATATTAAATCAAGGCGACAAGATTTAAATAAAAATTAAAACATGTTTAATTACCTCATACAAGTTAAATAATACTTAAAGTTTAACATTTTCCTAAAATTTAAATTTTAAAAATAAACTTTAAAAAATAAATTTAAAGTTTATCTTTTTAAAGAAAAAAATAAGTTACTTGATATTCAAAGTTTCCTTGATTTTTCAACTTTTTTTTTTTTCTATTATTTTGTTAAAATGTGTTTTTGTTAAATAAATAAAAGTTGAAAAGAAAATTTGATATATAATTTTTAAGCAAGTTTTACAGGATAAGATTATATGTAAATAAATATTCAACCTGCTTAAAAAGTAATATTTCTCACAATAATTTTTTAATTCAAGCTTGTAAAGGATATATAACGATAAAAAACAAAAATTTTTAAAAAATTACAATTACAAAACAACAAATTTAAACTTTTAAGAAATATTTAGCAATTAGTTAAAATTGAAATGACGCATGTCAAATATCTTACAAAAAGTCGATTTATATTTTACTTTGTAAACTAGTCGCTTATTGTTTATTAGCATTTTACAACTTAACCTAGTTTTAAGTCATATGAAGTGATCATTCAAGGACATAAGTTTACAGTAGATTTTTTTTTTTATTATAAGGTTATACACAGTAGAACAAACGTTCAAATTACTTTTACCTAAAAATTGAGTTATATTTAATATATTTCCTTCTATTTACTTGTTTTATTTAAAAAATTGTTTTATTAATAAGTAACACATAAAAATGTTTTAAAAAATAGATGTTTTACAAAATAAAACTTTATTTTTAACAAATTGACTATCTTTATTGAAAAAAAACAACAATGTTTTTAAGTTAGTTGTTAATTTTAGGAAAATTATGTGTAACTACAATTAGAATGTGTAATTACTAGTTACGGAATATTTTTCATTTACAAATTTCACGCAAAAATGTATAAGAAATTTTTATTGTTTTATTTTAAATGAAACTAAAACGATGATTTAAGCATTTTCTGTATCATGGGCAGTAACAATCTTTAACTTTATTTAGTTTTGTATAAAATTGTAGTTTATTTTACTAATTTACGGTTTTATTTAAAAGTTGTTAGTAAAGGGCGGTTCATATTTTACTTTTCAGTGACTTTACCATTTATTACATATTGAAATTCAAATAAAAATCATTTCTTTCTTTTTTTGAAATTTATTAATACTAATTTACTTTAATGCAGTAAAAATTGATATAAAAGACATTTGTTCTTAACTTAGCCGTTTTTCAAAATCATTATTCAATTTTGTTGGTTTTATACCACACAGATCATAAAAATGGCATTAACATTGTTAAATACCACGTTAGTACCCTTATTTTTTCATACACTTCAACTTCTTATTAAGAATTAATTGTTTGAGAACGATTACACGATTTTTTAATAGCAAAGGTACAAAAAATAGTTTGCCATTTCGGCCATTATTCTAAAGAGAGCGAAGCGCTAAAAAAAATTAAAATAGATGTTGACCACGCACAAACTAAACAAAAAGCTATTCTTCTTGTAAAAAATGTGGATACAAGGTGGATCTCAACATATTTTTGCTAGAGAGACTGAAAAGGCTAAAATCAAGTGTTCGGTAGTATCTGGCTAACCATAAAAACGATCAAGATTCGAATATTACTACAAAAGATTGGTAACTGGTTATAGACTATATTCTTCTGCTCAAAACCTTTATTACGTAACAAAAGAGCACAGTAAAAACAAGATATTTGTAAAAACAAAGCAAGACAAGGTATATATCAGTGATTCCGACATTCACAATCACTGACTAACTTATTTATCTTTTATAGTAATTCAAAAGAATTATCAAATGTTTCTAAAATTTTAGCCAAAATATATGTTGCGAAAGAAGGTTATATACTAATCACAAGAACTTAAACTCGAATGACAACCAATTACTGTTAGTCGCATAGCTGTTAATCCACGATATCGACTTTCTGCTTTTCTTTTTTACCTTAAAAATAATGTTAAAGAGCAGTTTAAATTATATGTTAGAAAGTATATGTTACGAGACTGAATAAGGTAGTAATTCTCCTATATTGCCACAAAAGAAACTAAAACCGCAACACTATGTAAATTTTTATCTGAAAACTTTTTAACTTGCTATTATTTGTGTAAAATAGAATCAAACACAGCTACGCAGGAAGACGAGCAATATGATTTTATTGATGAAGAAGTTGAAGCACAAAAAGAGAGCTTTTATGCTACAGAGTATTTGATTGCAGAAACTGAAGAGTATAAATTTTTTAAAAGGTTGAATTTAACAGGACAAAATACCTTACTAGTTAAGCCAGGAATTATCTTGCTGCACCACGATCTTCTGTGTATTCTAAAAGACTATTTGCTTGGAATACGTCCGAGCAAAAGCGCAATCGATTGCGTCAAAACACCGGCAGTTTTTTTTTCTCCACAACAACTTAAAAAAACTAAATTAGGTTTTTTAAGTATTACAAAGACATTTTTTGCTATTAGATTTCGTTTATAATTTTTTAACAGAAGCTTAAGTTAATCTTTATTTCTTTTTTTGTATGGTAAAAATCGTAAATCTAAAAGGAATTTATAAACTTTTTATTAAAATTGTAACTCCTATTCTTTTAAAAGCCTTTACTACAGTTGGTATTATATTTTAATTTATTACGGCTCCATGGTTTTTTAACTGCACTTTGTTTTATAAATATGAACACTTGCAAAAGTTTATGTTCTAATTCGTTTATGGTCACAATAAGAACTAACTCTTTAATTAAATTTAAAAAAAATTAGTTTTTATGTGATTTGTTTTCTGCTTTAAGCATTTATTAAAGTTTATAATTTAATTATTTCGCACAACAAGAGTACAACGTAATTGTTAATGTTGCACTCATGGATATCAAAACATTGGAACCAAATTTAAACTGCAGTTTTGCATCAAATAGTTGTACTTTTATATTTTTTACGTTAAAATAAAGTTTTGCGACATAAATAACATAACGTCAATGTAATATCAAAATTACAAAACAATTATAAAAAAAAGTGGCTTAAAGTTATGTGCTAACTGTTTTTAACTAAAACATTAATGTTTTTTTAGATATCTTATGGTGAGAAAAAATTGTTTCAAACAATTTTTTTTTTATGATTTACTTTTTATATTGATAACTAACAGAGAAAGTTTTTCGTTTATTTAATTTATTATCTGTAAATTTATTCAATGAAATATCAAAAATTAGAAAAAAGTTGTTAAGTTATGATAGCATTTGTTTTGGTAAAAATTACTTCAAATTAAAAAATTGAGCTTGTTAAGTAACATTTCTTTAGCGGTTCTTAAATTATAAAGAATTTATAACACTTCGGTTCACAAATTTTGACCAATACTGATTTTATTTGAAACTGATTATAAATATAGTAATTTTATTAAAACAATGATTTGTTTTAGATAGAGGTATAAAACTTCATACTAAATAAAGTTGCATTGACTTATAAAGAGTAGAGATATCCCAAATTTATTTTCAAAGTTTATAAAGCAAAGATAAACTAAAGCTGAAAAATCTGTAGTTTTAAATGTTTTTTAAATAATGGTTAATAAAAATTTAAACCTATTTTATACTTTTTATACAGTAACATCTATAATTATAATACAAGATAGCTTAAAATAAATATTACTATTAATGTTTCATAGAAAACATCGGCACAAAAAAGTTTATTTAAGTGAAATACAACAACTTGCACAGTAATAAGTTAGATATAATTTTAGAACTGCTTGCTAAACTAACAAACATTATTTATGATTTTCTTATTTTTAAAATTAATAAAAAGTTGTTAATTTTAAGTTATTTTGATAAAAATTTAATTCTCTAAAAGACGTCATGAAAATTTCAGAAACAAATATTCTTTATTTTGAAAGCATAAACAAAAAATGGACTTAAAAACAAATATCAAACTCTTGGGGTAAATATTTTAATTCATTGACATGTGGATCATATACTTTTAATTTTTTTGTAAAAACCGTTTAATTGATTTGCTTAAAAAATGTTTTTAACTTTTATTGGTATGTTTACTAAATAATAAACTAAAGTTTAAAATTAAATTTAAAAAAAATCTTATATATATAATAACTTAGTAATAAAAAGTGTAGATCTGTTTATTTGCACAAACTAATTATGATGGTATTCATTTCGATTGAAAAATTGAACTCAATATAAAATAGTAAGAATATTTTTTTGTTGAAAACACCTAAGACTTTAAAAACAAGTTTCAAAAATAAATAAAAATGTTGAACACAAAATCAGTTTACGTTAAAACACTTGTTGTCTTAAATCAATTGTAATAATTTACTTCAAACTTTGCACAAACTCAAATTTAGCAATAAAATAAAATGCTCTCTGACGCAAGTTAACCTACCCCATAAGTTTAAAATTGATTTTTTAGTATATAATCAAATAAAAGTTTATTTAAGACTGAGCAGACCTTAACCTGAAGTTAATTTTAAGTAACAAAATGTGACTAATATATATAGTAGTATATAGTATATAATATATAAATACTATAGTATTTTAAAATGTTACAGACTATTCTTATATGAAGGAAAACATAGTATTTAGGAAAAAGAAAGTAATTTAAAACAATTCAAAAAATTAAGTAATTTTTTTAAAGTTCTTTAAAACTTAAAAACGTCGCTTTATTAACTAATAGGTTCCAATATTTATTCTTGAAATTATAATGAAATGCTATAAGATTTTAGTTATCAAAGCATCGTCCAAAACATTTTACTAGTAGCTCAGCATTATTTATATATTTGTTTTATATTACACAGTTTCTTTTTATTATATTCAATTTCAAATTTATTGTTACAAATAAGTCTTAGACCAAACAAAAAAGTTTTGGTTTTTAGTTTACAAAAGATCATCCAAAGCTTTAATAATAGTATTTCAGCTTTATTTATTGATTGGCTTTGTATTTTATAGTTTCTTTTTATAATATTTTAATTTTTAATTTGTTGTTACAAATACTTCTTAAATTAAACATCAAAATAAGAAAATATTTTATTTACATCGTACATTGTTTTTAAAAGTTAACTTAGTCATTTAATAGGGTTTAACAAATTTTGTGTTTTTTTACACTTACTTATTTTATATACGGAGGGATTCCATAATGCTCTTACTAACTAGTTCTAAATTATATAAAAAAAATTTATAAATATTTAGTAATAAGTAAATGAAATGTCCCATTTTTTAAACTAGTAACAGTGACAAAGTTATTTAAGAAAAGCATAAGCTCACTTAAATTTAATATACAATTTTAAACTAAAGTAAAACCAAATTTTGAGTTTTAAATTATTTGAAATGTCGTTTAACAGTAACTTATTTATATTAATTTTTTTTTTTAATACTTCATTGACTTTTATACTCTAAACGTTATTTAAGTTTAAAAGGATAATTAAAATACGATGTGCATAATAATTCACAGTAGATTAAATTTGTATCACAAACATCACAGTTGTATGGTTTTCCTTTACTACGAATTCTTTCATGTCTAACCCGTAATAATTTAAACTTAAAACATTTTCTACAAATTACACATACATGCTTACTATCATCAGTTGACATTTTTTTTATTGAAATAATGCTGAAAAATCCTAAATCTTGTAAAAGACTATTCAAAAAAATTTTAAAAAGAATATTATTAATACAGCTAATTTTGTCACAATACATCTATATTTTTTATTTCCTGATATCTATGTATGTCTAAACTACTTATGTCTAAATTAAAGTTTGATTATAACAATTGCATATTCATAGACTTAATAAATTTATGTTAAACATTGTACTAACTAATTTAAATGAAACTCTAAAATATTTCAACATGACATTTTGTTTATACTAATACAAAAACGTTTTTTATAAAATTAATATATACAACTTATAGATTTTTTTTTTGGTTTTAATGAAACGTTATTGTTAACTAGATATTGTTACATAGTAAAAAATTATGCATAAATTCTTTTTTATCACATTACAGTGGTTTTGATATTTGCTCAACAGAAGCCAGCTTAACAGAAGCTGTACATAAATGTTTATGGTGTTATTTATCTAAATAAGCTTTTAGAAAAAAAAAAACTTTTACTTGTAAGGTTAAATTGCGTCACCAACTATTTAGAAATTAAGTTTTTAAGTTTATGAAAAATAATAGCTAAAATTACATTGTGCATTAATTTTGTATCACTTTTTAAAGTTTATAAACAATATTAGCGCAATTAATAAATAATAGTTCAAATCTGCAATAAACCCCATAGAACCAAAATTAAATCGAATAATGGTGTTTAATAATTCTGTGTTATTTAAGTTTTTTTATTAATAACTAGCCTTTTGTACATAATTTTGAATAAAAATAAAATTCTACAAAAAGTTTGAAACCATTAGGTTTTTTTGTTGAGTGCTTATTGGTTTATATTTTAGTTTTAACAATCAAGTTTATTTTTAGATAAGTTTTTGCAAACTTCTTCTTTAACAAAAACATCACTACTTTTGTTTTTAATTATTACAAATAAATCTTATCGTCCGCAGTTTTAGTTTTAACCAATCCAAAAATGGAATTAAATTTGCAGCAACGATTGAGTTTTAAAGTTTAGTATTAAAAACTTGTCAGCAATTATAGGTTTATAATTTAGTAAGTTGTAAAATCATTTTAATGACGTTAAGGCCTTTTGTGATGTTTGTAATATTTTAAGTTTTTTATTTTTTTAGGATGTTAGTACATAAAATATCTACTCACTGTTTTTTTTCCTGAATTTTCCAAACTTATAAAATAGCATTTAAGTTATCTAAGTAATTTGAGCATGCAAAAATCCAGTTTTTTAAACAGATAAAAGCCATTATTAACTTTAATTTAGTAAAATTAGTATAAAAAAATAAATACTGTTAAGCATTTAAAAAGTTATGCTATTTTAACTTTTAAAACCTTTTAGTTCAATAAAATATATTAATAACTACATTTAAATGAAAAGTAGTTTAAGATTGGTATTATACAGTAATTTAGATACCTTATTACGGATATTTAAAATTATTTTTGTGTTCTTTTTAATTATTAATTATTTTAATTTTATTTGTGGGTTTTTTTTTTTTTAATATTAATTTAATAAAGAAATCGACGTTCTAGTAAGAAAAAAAAAATGCAAAAAATAGTTAAAATGACAATCTAATAATTTGCAATGAAAAATTAATCTAATTATATTAAGCCCAGGGTTGCCACTCTTTGAAGAAAAAATATTTTTTTTATTAAGTCAAACATTGAAAGTAGATATAGATAAGCAAGTTTGACATTTACAACCCTTTTATTCAAAATTGTCTTGATTGATTAGATACTGTCCTGGATGATTTTCAAACTGATCTGTAGTCATTTAAAGTTTTTAAAAATTCTTTATCTTTTTTTTTATTCTAAAAATTTGAAAAGCAAGAAATACTAAGCTTAACAATAAAATTAACCAAAAAGTAATAACTTATTGAAAATATATCAACTATATATTTTGTTCAAACTGTAGAAAAAAACTGGCATAAAATCTTAAAATTATAGTGAGATAAAAGTTTAAGAACTTATGTACGTTTAAATTAATTATGTCAAAATACCTATATGCCCATAGCAGTTGTATAGACTTATTAAATTTATGTTTAAAAAGTATTAGCCATTTTAAACAAAACTGTAAAAACTAAAATTAAAACATTTTGTCTTTACTAGTCCAAGAATGACTTTTATAAAATACATATAAACAACTTAAGCATTTGGTTTTGTTAACCTTCAATTTGTATCTTGATATTATTACTTATTCAAGGGGATATAAAGCAGTTTAACTTTTTTGCCTGTGGTTTTCAAAATCTACTGAACAGAAGAAGTCAGCTTAACAGCATTATATGTGAATTTGTAGCATTAATTAACTAATTATAATTTTATAAAACTATCGTTTGCTGGTGAGGTTAAATGACGTCACTAAGTGATTAAAATTAATGCGTTTAATTAAGCTCGCAATCTTGTGTTACTTTAGCATATTTTTTTAAAAGCTTGTAAACGAATTGCAATTAAAATTACTAGTTGTAACCTGTAGATGAATAAACACGTAGAAACAATAGTAAACCATTTTAAATAATGGATTTTTATAATATTGTGTTTATTAAAAAGTTTTTTTTTATTAATTATTAGCTTTTTTAAAATAGCTCTGAATAAAAACAAAAGTTCTACCAACAGTTTGAAAACATTAGGTTTTATTGTGCTTAGTGGTTTATTTTAGGTTAAAAAATTGAGTTTTTCTTTAAAATATTTTTTTCAAACTAATTATAACGAAAGAAAAACTTTACTGTCTTTTTAAATTATAGTTTATAAATCTTTGCTGTCCACAGTATAAGTTTTAGCTTTATTCCCTTAAAAAACCGTATTTAATTAGCATCAACGTTTGTGTTTCAAAACTTAATATTTTAAAATTTTTAGCAAATAATGGTTTCTAGTTTCTAGTTAACAATTTAATTAAAAAACTATTACGTTTTATTCATTCAAAACAACTTGCGTTTCAAAGCGAATTTTGTTTAAGTTAACAAAAAAAATTTACTTAAGTTTTTATTTTGGAAAATAAAAATTAGAAGCGTGCAAAAGTGAAATTCCGTTCAAAATTGACTGATTAATTAAAATTTTTGCACTTCATAAGTATATCCGTTAAAATGTGCGAAAGTGAACCTATGTTAAAATGTCGCCATGCAAATATAACTTCGTGAAAAATTATTACGTGTAAAAATGTCGCCGTGCGAAAATGACGCTGTGCAAAAGTGACCCTCCGTGCAAAAGTGTCCCCTCGTGCTAGAGTGACGCTTGTGCAAAAGTGACCCGTTCCGATAAATTAGACCAAACCACATTTTGTGGTAAAAATTTTAAGATGTTTTGAAATTATTGTTTTAATATTTTGATTGTTAATAATCGCAAGCCATAGCATGATATTTGCTTGAAAATTCAGGATGATGTCACTAGAATTTAAAATTTTTTTAGTGAAATTAAAGTTTTTTCGTCTTTCATTTTAATATTTTTACCTTGTTTTATCTTTTATCAAAACTTTTTTTAAATGAAAAAAGAGATTTTTGATTTGTATTTACTATGAAACTTTCAAAAAAAGCAAACTGTCTACCAGTCTATCTTAACACAATTTAATTTAACATATAATTCTTTTCATTTTATTTGTATTTTAGTAATTATTAATTGTAAGTAGCTTATATTCTACTTAGAAAAAATTGTTTTTTTTTTAATTTAAACCTAGCTAGTAAAATAAATAACCTTTGTTTTAGAAACTTAAAAAGTTTTGATTTTTCTTTTTATTCACTTTATATTATATATCTATCATAAGTGTAATAATAATTTTAAATTCAAAGTAAAAGAAATTTTGTTAAAAATTATTTAAGACGGTTATGATAACTTCTGAAAAAAAAAAAACATTTTTAATACTTTAAAAATCATATTTGAAATTTTAAGATAAATTAATTTTTTTAATGAAGCAAACTGGTTCAAATTAAAGCATAATTGTTAATTTATTGTACATAAAATTCACTTATTTTTAACTTTTGTCTATTAAAAACTTTTTGTTTTCACTCTGGCTCTTCAATACCAAATGATTGGCAAACTAAGTTTTTCATTTTAGTATTAACTGCAAAATCTACAATGTTCTAAGGTTTGTTACACCACAGTTTTATTTTAAGATCACCAAAATAAGTAATTTATAACACTAATTATATTATTCCACTAAGTTATATAAGGACGAATATCTGTAAAAACGCAGACCTTTGCATAAAGTTTAAGAAAGTTTAACTAAAAACAACACTTACTGCTTATTTAAGCGGTGCAAAATATGAGCGTCTTTTGATTTACCAATTTTTATTTTATTTAGTATAATCACAAACATCACAACTGTAAAGTTTTTCTTCTAAATGATTTTTTTTAACATGCAATTAAAGCGATTTAGCTTCCAGATGTAATTAAATTAATCCTTCAATTATTATTTCAACAAATGAAGAACTTTAATACCTGCAGCTAAAAAACTACGTACTGTTTTCTTAAAAATTTAAGATTACTACCATTATCATTAAAGATGTTACAAGATATACTTTGGTATTCTTAATATTTAAAATAAAATACAATGATAAGAGTGCTTTAAAAATAATTTTAAAGTTAAGTTTAGATGGATTTACTGTATAAGATTAGGTACGAAATACTTTTCTATATGTAGACAGTTTATATTGATTATTTATCTGAAATTAAGTAGAAAAAAAAATACGTTAACATCAGTTATAAAAGTAAGAATAAAAACTAAAATTATTTAATACTATTTATTGACATCTTTACTTGTACGACAGTTTGAAATTGCTAAACAAGGCTTATTTTTGTGTATTTAAATGGCAGAAGCTAAAAACGACAATAAAAAAAAATAAAATGATTTTAAAAGTACCGCTGGTATATATGTTCTAAATAAGTTCAATTTTACTTAATTTAGAAACAGATTTAACTATTTGAAAAACATGTGTTATCATTAAAGTTAAATTAAGAAACTACATTGTTTTAATTTTTTTTTTAGTTTTCAAACATAAATATTTAAAAGCCAAAGTTAAAACATCAATTCAAACTTAGACTAAAAACATCATATATCAGCTCACAAAGTGTATATAAAAAAAGCATTTTCTTAATCGTTTAATAAACATTAAACTTTTATACAATATATATATGATTAGATAAATTTAAAGTCTTAGAAGAAAGAACTTTTGTCATTGTTTATGAATCTACTTTATAAAACACTAAAATATATTTAATTGAAACATTCAAATATAGTTATTAGTAAAGTTTTGTTTTTAAACAATATTTTATTGAAATTTATTGAAAAATAAATATTTTGTTTTACCTTTTTTGATTTTTTTTTTGCTAAAAAATTTTTTTTTATGATTAAGGATACTAGTTTAATAAATTCTTAAAACCTTTAATATAGTAGTTAGATTATATCAAAAATGTTTATCTATATATCTTTTCAACATAATATATTTATGAATACTATAACTAAAATATTGAATTTGATAACAAAAATAACTCTTATAATTGATTGGAAAAATAAAAAGTTAAGCAGAAGCAATAAAAAAAGAACTATTGTATTTACATAAAACTTATTTTATGTAACTACATACTTAATTTATATTTTTACTACTGTCATTTTGTGAAATAAAACTAAAGTGTTTAACAAAAAAGCACTCTTTATAATAAAAGTTGACTTTTTTAAATAACGCAAAGCAACAAAACAAATAAAGATTTAATAACCATCAGGGAAAACTCGAGCAGAACTAGTATAGTATTAATTTGGAATAAATTGTCATAAACATAAAGAAAACGTTATTTTTTTACATTGAACATTTTATTGAGTTAAACAGATCTTAAAATATTTCAAAATAAAAGTTTTTGGTTCAGATTTTAGTTTTATTCTCCGCAGCACCTAACAAAAAATCACGCGATTCCACTGATGTGTAGCAACATGAACTGCCTTGTATACAATTGCATTTGATATGTAGTTTTAAATAACTGCATACTTTATTCTAGAACAAAACTACCTTGTTTCCACATTACCATGTTACGTCATTATGCGTCAACCCTGATATTTTTTGTAACGGCAGGTTCAAAACTTTTTTCGAGCTGGATACATCCTTGTAGCTAATTAATAAAATGTTAAGAACTAAATACTTTTTATATTTGTTTATATTTGTTAAGAACCGTTTTTACTTTGTTAAATTTAATGCGATAAAGCTATCTCGCTACAGCTTGATTAATATTTTAGGTCTTTTTTTACAAAAATAAACTTAATTTTGTTTGTATACTTAAAATAACTATTTAAAAAAAAGCATATATTCTCACAACAAACTCCAATATTGATAATAATCATAGTATTTAAGTATTTTCTATCATACACCACAGAATCGACTTAAATCATTTTTAAGTTTTATAAGAACTACAGATAAACGCTAAATTTATTCATAGTTTATTAAACTTATACTATTATACACATTACTGTGTCATGTAACTTAATACTATTTGTTCTAAATCACACTGTAGAATGTAAAACAAATTTATTGGCTTTATAGATATCACTTTCAATTTTCGAAGTTTGAAGCTATTACTATGGCTAAACTTAGTTTTTAACTTGGAAACCTTTACTAAAATTTTAAATAAATTAAATGCAATTCATTTACTTTCAATTGAAAGTTTTTTTTTTTTTTTATTATAGTAGACTTTTTCTTCGTACCCCGATAAAACCAAACAAATAGAAATTTAAAAGTCTTGTAGTATTTCGTTTTGTTTATCACTTTGTAATCATATATTTCTGACAAAACCTGAAACAATATATTTTGAAAACAAGACCATTTTATAAAATTAAAAAAATAAAAATTGTCTTAAATGAAGAGAACAATATATGTAAAAGTTTCTTATAGAATTAAAAAATCAATAAAAAAAAACAATGCTTAAAATGACCTTTCAGTTTAAAAAACAATTAAATACTTGTTAAGATTGAAGAGTTTGTAATAAATTTAGTTTTAGTAACATATATCGACTTATAATGTTATTTTTAGTATCAATCTTTGATATTACTAATTTATCGTAGCGTACTTAGATACTTAATATTTTTTTATTTTCAACAACTTTTGGTGTATGTTATGTGTAAAACGTGTTAACAAAAACGTACTTTTTAATTTGATTTCCTTATTAAACGTTCTTTGAAGCTTTATACTATGCGAACTATTCTAACTCATACTTTATTGCTGAAGATTTTTTATGATAGTAATTTTATTTTAAACATTAGTAACAAAAGTAAAATAACGTAAGATAAAAAAATAAATGTTGTATTAAAATTTTGTAAATTATGTATTGGGTTTTATTATTTTTGTTCTGTAAAAAACTTTTAAAAATTTAACATTTTTTTACTTTTCATGCATTCAAGTTTAAATTAAGTTTAAATACAAAGTGTAAGTTTGTAAAACAAAACAAAACATAAGTAAAGACTTGAATTTCTTATTGAACCATAAAAAAAGTGTTTTAAACACAGTTATTTGTAACATAATAGAATCTATTGATAATGGCAAAACAAGTTAAATTTATATTTTGTTGGTAAGTTCAAATATACTTGTTTTCGTGCATAAAAAAAATTATTTATAATAATATTTTATACTATTAATACAATTATTTTCAACAATTTTATTTTAATTAGTATTAGTGACGTCATATTGTTTTGTGCAACAAATTTAATTTATAATTAAATTTAAAAAAAAATGTTATAATAAATCATACATATCATCTGTTTCTAAAATTTTAAGCTACAACTTTGTAGCAATTATAAATCCAAACAAAGTATTAAAGTACTCCAAACTATTTTTTTACTTACCGTACGATTTATTTACCGTACAAATTTTCGACTTGTTTTAAATAATTAAACTGTTAGGATGTTATTATATAAAGTTTAGTAGTAAAAACAAAATTAAAAAATTTAATTAAAAATAAGTTAATAAACTTTTATTCAGTTAATAGTACATCAATTTTATTTTTAGCAAAAACGGCAAATGAAGAACTATTATATACTTTACTTAACATATATTAAAAACATGTTTTATTTTTTAACTTACTAAAGTCATGTCATATTGTTTTCACTAACAAACCCTAAAAACGTTAAGTGAATAAAAACGATGAAGCTACGTAAATTTCTTTACTTACAAACAATGCTTCAGTGCAAGTTCACTTAATCATAAAAATAATAATGTCATAAAAGCAGTTTCGAGGATATGCCTGCTTAGTGAGTCCCAACGGTAAAAACTATGCATTTTTGCATCTTATTTAGCAAAGTAAAAAAGTTATTGACATTGTTTTTTGAAGTAAAATTAGCAAAAACATCATCGACAAACCTATAATACAAAAGTGGCTTACTGTTGTCTAATGAAAGAAGACTATTTTTGTAGTAACCGACAAAAATGTTAGCAAGAAAAGGGCCTAGAGGGCTTTCCATCGCTAAACCGTCAATTTGACTAAACATGAGATTATTAAAACTAAATTGCACGTTTTTCGTGTCCATACATAGCATATCATTGCAAACAGATATTTGGAAAGGAGGGGGAAGGAACAGTCATCTATTCATCAGCACCTCCTCAACAACCCTGTTTGTACCGAGAACTACCTGGATAATAGTTTTGAAACCCTATCCTGAGCTTGAAACACCAACCGTCTTTCAGTTCTAGAATCTTTGTTTATTAGAACTTGCGAGCCAGAAATTTGCAAATAAAGAGATTTTCATAGTTTAAAACTTTATAAATAGGTGTTTAGTAGTATAATTAATGTTGTTTTTGTCGTATTTTATAATGTTCTTTTTATTTAATTTAGTTTTAGGTAAAAACTTCCACCAATTTAAATGTTTTTGTTTTTGCAATTTTGTCTTATAAATTACTTCAAATTAGTTTAGTACAACTTAATTCTATTTTTCAAACTTTTTCTAAACATACTTTTATACTTTATGACGTTATTATTCTTAGCTAGACTTTTCAAATTCACTGTATATAAATAGAATTACTCCATAATATTTTAGTTTTTAGCAATATTATTCTGAAGAGAGCTAAACGAAATTACTTAAGAAACTTTTTTTGAAAATGAGTGAGATATGTTTAAACCTTTTAGTGAAAATCAGTACTTAAACCAAACTATTCAATAAAATAATCATTGATTTCCTTACCTTTATCACACAAATTTTTATTATTAATTTTAGTATAGATTTTTTAATTAACAAGTTTCGCTCTTTCATTATTTAAAGTTACATACAAGTTGCCACTTTAATGTTTATCAATAAAAATAAATATATGAATATAGATACTTTAAACTCAATTTTCAATTAAATAAAACATTTTTCAATATAAGTTAGCTAGTACATGTTATTCTTGATCTACCACTTTTAGTTACTTTATTAAATATCAAACTCTAATATCTAGGTTTATTTTTACAATTAAAATAAAAAACTTAGAGTAATCTATTAGATATTATAAAAAATTGGTTTTTTAGTTACTTTTGTAGTAAAACCAACTCTTTAGATGACCATGTAAAGTTAAAGCAATCTGATGTAAGTAAATAAGTACTTTGTATAGAAAATTTGCACCATTTATTATATGTAAACGAATATAAAACGCTATACGTTCAAAATACACTTCTTGGATTTTAAGCACAACTTATTTTTTTAAACCAAAACAAAATTTTACTGTAAGTTTTGAAATAAGATTGGCAAAATTAAAAGTTTGTTACAAGTATTTGTTAATAAAACAGCACACAATAAATTATTTGTTTTAAATCTGATTCTAATTTTATTATAATATAAATAAAGTTTTACGTTCTTTTGATTTTTATAAGCTTAGTAGACAGCTAAACTTAAATATTTGATGTATTTCTATTTGGCCTCACTTAAAAAAAAAATCAAATATTACGTGGTTTTTTGCTTACTCATCATTAGAAGCGATTTGGAAAATGTTAGTAAAAACTTTTAAAATTTACTGGACTACGACTACAACATATTTATATTTACTTTACAAAATTTTAAAGAAATTAAGCCACAAGCATGTGGTAAAAATACCATTCGAAAATCAAATTTTAAAAGTTAAGTACTCTTGTTAATTTTATTTTTTAAATTTACACAATGTTTACCGGTAAAGCAAAATGACGTCATTATCATAAAGAGGTAAAAAGTTTTCATTTTATAGTTCTGTAAATTACCTTTAGAGATTGGATAGTGCTTGATTTTTATGCAAACTGTCTTATTAAAACACAAAAAAAGTTTTCTTTACT
This sequence comes from Thalia democratica, assembly GCF_965202585.1. NCBI lineage: Eukaryota > Metazoa > Chordata > Thaliacea > Salpida > Salpidae > Thalia > Thalia democratica. The sequence continues at coordinate 10,440,574 of NC_139167.1, forward strand.
GCAGATTCTTTTAGCATTCTCCAAACTATTAAATAGTGGCAAAAAACGTTAAATTTATATATAGTTGTTCTGTTCAAACTTACTAGTATATCTCCAAAAAAAAAAGTATGTTTATCATTTTAAACTACTATATTTTTCTTTCAAATCTCTATGCACATAATTACTTTAACACTATTTATGCGTCGTCATATTATTTTGTCTACATATTAACTTCAATTAATATTTAAAATACACGATTTGTTTACATAAATCATTTAAATTATTTTTTGCTAAATAATTAAGCAACAACACTGTGGATATTATATTAAAATGCAGTCTAAAAATATTTCACTTATGAAATTTTATTTATCAAACAAATCTTCGATTTTTCGTTAAATGCTAGGGTTGTAATATAAATCGTTGAATACTGTAACAATACTTGAAAAATCCGAACAAAGTATTCATTTTTTTTTAACAATACATGCATTTTGTTTATAGTAATTACAATAATTAAACTAAAAAAAGTCGCATCATGTGATATACATGAAGTAATACAAAATGTTAAACGTTCAAAACATTTTTTTTGTGCTTAAAGCACAACTTTGTTGAATTTAATATAAAACATTATAATTAGTCTGAATGTTGCAGTAAGTTTTGCATAACATTAAAAGTTTATATTAATAGTTTTTGTGAATAAAACTGGACAAAAAATAAAGTTTGGTTTGAAACTGACTATTATGTTGTTGTAATGTTTATAAAATTTTATGCTTACTTGTTTTTTTTATAAGCTTAGCAGTCAATATAAATTAGGTTAGAATATTTATTCTGTATATTTTATATTTTAATTTAAAAATATTACAATAAGTTACACAATACACCCAATTTCAAAAACACTAAATATAATTTGAGCAGTTCTCATCAGTAAAGCACACAACTAACAAGTAATAAGATTTAACAAACTTATATAGTACCCAAATATTCATAAAGCAATCTAGAGATTAATAAAATACAAAAGCAGTTAGTAACAGTTGAAAATCAAATAAGTTCACTTACGTTATAATTGAACTGCAGTAAAATTAAACATAAGTAAAATCAAAACAATCCTTATAAAGTGTTACGAAAATAAAGAAACAGTATAGTCAAAATCTTTTTTTTTTACATAAAACAGGTTTCCTTAATAAAATACAAATGGCTTCTTATTAAAGTCGAAAACATTACCATAAGTTTAAATAATTGTTAATCTATTTATAATATAACTATTTGCACAAGCTGAAATTTTAACTAAATGTTCTGCAAAAGATAAACGTTTAGATGCGTTTATAACCTTGACCGTTTATCATCTTTCTCATCTGAAAGACAAAAACTCTCTACACTTTTTGGTACATGCTCTTTTACTTTCTTTAGATGTCTTGTCTTTTATCAAATATAATTTGATGTACAGCAGTAGCTGTATTTATAGATTACCATATTTTTTTTTGACACTAGTCCTTACGTCATGGTTTTAATAGTAGTAGAGATGAAAACAATTCTAGGGTTTGCTGTATAATATGTATTTCTTATTAATTGTCTAATTTACTTTTCCACTATCTCTGAGCTTTTATTAATGAATAGAACTTTTAAAGTAAATACACATTTTTTCGGTCATATTGTCTTTATTATATCCAAATCATTTAAATTTAAATGAATTGATTTGTTAACTAACTCTTGTGGGTAACCGCTTTAATTAAATAGTAACTTGATCAGTTTGATTTCACTTAGTAGCAATACTGGGGAACAAATTTTGTGTGCACGATGACACTAAGTTCTACTTAGATTTACTTTCCTACTTCAATTAATTGCAATTTAAATAAAGTACTGTTAATGGTTTCTTTCTGTACACCGAACTTAAAAATCTATTTCTTTTCGTTTAACTTGTAGGTCCAAAAGTGCAAATTCATTATTTTTTCCTTTTCTATTTTTAATTTAATAGAATCATGAATATTATTCAATATATTAAAGAATTGATCCATAATTTTTGGGCTTCTAACCAAAACAATACAGTCAACAACATACCAAGGGTTTTATTAAGATTTAGTTTCAGCTTGTTATTGCAATTGTAAGATTAAAACAATTTAGGTTATAGATATATTGAATAAGACTAGGTTTAAAATATTTTAATATATCTTTAAAAAATTATATTGACTATTTTAATTGAATAAAAATAATGAAAATATTAGATTAAAATATATTTATAAAGAAAACAAATTGGAATTATTTTATGTTGTTTATTGACACGTTCACTTGTACTATATTTTAATACATTGACCAAGAAGGCATATTATTATTTATTTAAAATAAGCAGTAGCTAAAAAACGATCATAAAAAAAAACTATTATGATTTAATAGTACTACTGATAAATAGTTTATAAGCAAGTTCATTTTTATCTAAAACTAAACTAATAAAAAAAAAATGATAAGTAAAATAAAGGAACTACTACGTTTTAGATAATGTTTTGTATTTTAATGAATAAATATTTAAAACTAAGTTAATTAACTTTTTCTAACTTAGTCGATATAAATATTATACTAGCTCACAAAATATTATATAAAACAGCAATTTATTACATTTTTAATATAGATTAGATTTGTAGTTGTTAGATTTAAAAATTTTTGTAATTGTTTATGAATTCTTAGATGTCTGTTTCTACTTGATATATCTGAAAATCTTCTATGACAAACATCACATCCAAAAGGTCTATCCCCAGTATGAATTCTTATATGACCGTTTAAATTCGATTTTTGAGAAAATTTCTTCTTGCATGTTTCACATTCATGGGGCTTCTCTTTAGTATAAGTAAACATATGATGTTTTACAAGACTTTTTCGAATAAATTTCTTCTGACAAACATCACATTGAAAATCTTTCTTACCACTATGTACTAACATGTGTGTATTCAAGCTTGACTTTACAGTAAAACATTTGTCACATTGTTCACATTTGAAAGGTTTATCATCAGTGTGAACTAAAGCATGTTGTTTCAAATTACTTCTTTACATTACATCTAAACTTTTTTTACAAACATGACGTTGATAGATATTCAAACCAGAATGAGTAAGTTGATGTCTTTTTAAAGTACCATTTTGTAAAAAAACTTTTATCACAAACATCACAACTGTATGGTTTTTCACCAGTATAAATTCTTTCATGTCTAACCAATGATGACTTCGATGTAAAATCTTTCCCACAAGTTACACAAATTTGTCTTTTATGGTTACCTTGCAAATTCATTGTATAAAAAATGCTTAAATAGTCATAAACTTTGTAAAATTAGTTGATAAATATAAATGCTACAAAGACTACTTAAATTATATAAATTACTATACAGCTAATACTCAAAGTAATATTAAAACACTGCATTTTTAAATTAGTACAATATTAATCAAACTGCTTTGGTCTTTTTTTTATTATTATTTCTACAGTGTATAACTCTTTACTATTTTTTATTTACTTAAATAAATTTAAAATAATTGATAACTTTTAATACTCATTTTAAAAGCAGCATTGTTTTCTTCTATTACCAAAAAACTTTATTTAACTTATTAACTGGATAATAAAGTTGATTAAGCATTTAAATTTACTCAATTGGAGTATTGTAGTATTTACTGAAATATATATAGTAGATAAGTAAAATTTCAAATTAACTATTATTTAATTCATTCAAAAAATGTTGAACTTTTGTCAACCTTTTTCGAAATGTTTCATTGACAAAAATTAGTCAGTTTAAGTGAAATAAAATATGTGAAATAAATAAAAGGACTAGTTTGGTAAATAATTATGACATCTAATCTCTAAACCTCTGCTAATTAAACGTTAAAATCCAATTTTAAATAGACAATTAACTAAGCCGGGTATTACCCATACACTAAGAACTTTTCATTAGTTAGATACATATTTGTTTAACAATGTGTAAATATTTATGTAACATATTATTTTACTGTAGCTTATAATTTTAATTAATATCTGTTTATATATGGTATTACTTTAATTTTTGTATACTTAGTTGGTTAACACTAATTTTTCGTTATTTTGCACATTATTTTGTTGATAATGACTGATGAAAAGTCGAAACTTCGACTGCGATTAAATTTTAAACTTAGAATGTGTTTCTCTTTAAATTGGTATTCAAAAGTTAGGTAGTATAATATTTGAGTTAAATTTTGATTGTGTGCAAAATTTTAAATTAAAAATAACGTTATTTATGTGTTAATTATTAAATAAACAATTTTTTAATTTAACATGTCTTTACTCATTGCATAATTCAGAATTTTTTTTAAAGTTTATGTTGTGTGTAAACATTTAAATATAAGATTAAAAAACTAGTATCAAAATACTAAATGTATATAATTTTGTTATTCAAAGTGATGTTAATGTAAACTAAAATTAACTAAAGTTCTGTATGTTATGTCTCTAGTTAGTTTGGTATAAACCTAAATCCTTTGAAAAAATTGCAAAAATGACTTAAGATGATAAAGTTAAAAAAAATTTGAAGATATTTAATTGCTATATTTTTTGAATGCTTGTTATTTTAACACTATTATTGAAATTAACTAACATCGAAACAGAAAATACTTTTCTCAACATGAGAATAAACTCATCCGTGAAAGATGACTGTAAAATTTGTTTTATCGTATAACAGAATCTTAGAACGAATTTTTAACGCGTTTTTATCGTTTAATAATTAGTTAATAATTTTAATATTAGACAGAAACTTAAAAACAAATATAGTATTTTGGAAAAGACAACTCAACATAAAAAAAACTACAATATTTTTTTAACCCTTTAACTGAAGTCATATCTCAGACAACCTTCGAGTTATAAAAACTGATTAAAAATGAAATAAAATACTGAAGATGTTTAAACTTTTGTTTTTCATAGCGATTCGGCATACTTTAACTTAATATAAAATTTTCTTACACGTTTTATTGAAGCTTCAACAGAGATTTTAATATTAATTGAGTTCTTCTCATCCAGTTGTACTGAGGTTGGCAAACTGCAGCTCACTGTTTCTGACCCTCGTCGTTTTCAATAAAACAATGCTTAATAAGCGAGCTAACTATTTAATCTAATAGTCTCATTAACGTTATATTTTCTTATTACATTTAGAGATATTTCAGTTTTTGTTTTTACATAGTAATTCGGTATAATTTAAGTTAACATAAAAATTTCATAATATTTTCTTATTAGTTCATTTGAAGCTTTTTCTTTAATCATTTTAACTAAATTAAATTATTTTTATCAAATTGTACTGAGATCACCAAACTGCGACTCAATCGCAACGATTTTAGTTAAAAATTTATAATGCTTAAAAAGTGAGTTCATTACATTTAATATTTTATTTAATCTAGTATTTTCTTATGTGTGTTACTAAAATACGCTGCCTATTTTATGTAGTTTGTTAGACGATTGCTGTTATACAGTGTTTATTGAACGACATAAAAAGCTCTCAACATTCTTTGCCTTAAAACCTTGTGTACTAAGGAACCTCTCAGTTATCGAGTCGTACTATACATTTATTTGTTTTTATTTTGTTTGTATTTATCAATTATCATGTTAACTATGGCTTACGAAGAATTTTTTAACTTATGTTTATTAATAGATTAAAAGTATTTTTTCCTAAAATAAATTACAACATTTTTGTGTCTTTTTTAATGAAAACAGTAAAAGCAGTCCGACAATGAATATTTAAAAATTTTATTTAGTTATTTTTACCCTATTATATCTAGCAATATGAACACGAATTATTTTCTTTGATTATAAATTTATATTTTTAACTTCAAATGGAATAACATAAAGGCTATCAAATTGTCGTATATAAAAAAAATATATACTTAAAATAATTTATACTATTGATACATGTAATATACATGTAAAACAATATGAACTTAAGATAATACACAAACTTAAGATAATTTATACTATTTATACATGTAAAACAATTTGATAGATTTAATAGCAAGGCTATCAAGTAATATTTATAATTAGTTCGAACTGTACTTAAAAACAAAAATGTATAACATTTTTTAATGATAAGAATACCGCATTTGAACATTTAATAATTTTCATAAAAGTTCATTTGTAATAAATGAAATAGTTCGAAAAATTATATTTAGCTAAATTAAGAAAGTATTTTGTTTTATTAAAATAGTTGAGCTTTGCAAACATTTAAAATAAAAAAACTATAGTTAACATATAAATCTAAGCTTAGCCAATATATATCATATGTTAATCCACAACTGTATATAAATTAGTAATTTATAAACTTTCGAACAAACAAAAATTTTTCTTACAATATTGATTGCTTTCATTCGAATTAAAAAAACTATTGTTGTTGCTTATGAGTTTTCAAATGAATATTTCTACTTGAGCTTTTAGTAAATCTTCTTCCACAAACATCACATCCAAATGGTTTTTCTCCTGTATGAATTCTAACGTGACAAACTAAAGTTGATTTTTGTGTAAATCTTCTACCACAGACATCACATCCAAATGATCTATCTCCAGTGTGAGTACGTAGGTGACTGCTTAATTGATGTTTTAGTAAAAATTTCTTCTTGCAAACATATCATTCATGAGACTTTTCTTTAGTATGAGTCAACATGTGCTGTTTTAGGACAAATTTACGAGCAAACTTTTTCCGACAGACATCACACTGAAATTCTTTTCTACCACTATGTGTCAACATGTGTCTTGTCAAGCTTGTTTTCAGGGTAAAGCATTTGTCACAGTGTTCACATATAAATGGTTTGTTATCAGTATGAACTATTGCATGGCGTTTCAAACTACTTCTTAGTGAAAAGCATCTTTTGCAAACATTACATTGATAAATCTTCAAACCAGAATGAGTAAGCTGATGTGATTTCAAATTACTTTTCCGTGAAAAACTCTTGTCACAAACTTCACAACTGTATGGTTTTTCTCCACTATGAACTCTTTTGTGAATATCCAATCCCGATTTAAACTTAAAACATTTCCAACAAGTTACACAAACATGCTTATTATCATGAGCTGATATTTTATTTGTATAACTAACGCTGGATTATTGGAAATCTTTTAAAAATAATATTATTACTACTTAATAATGAAAGCAATTTATTTTAATGCGGTTTATACTCGAAGTGTTAAGGTAGTTATTGTACTTTAAGTTACTAAAGTAATTTAGCAAACTGTTTTTCTAATATTTTTTTTAGATATTTCTCTATAATAATATTTTTTTTCCTATGATATCTTAAACAAGTTAAATATAAAACAAAATAAAAAGTTAGAATTATTTTTGTAACAGTTATAAATTTTAATTATGTTTTTTTTTATCATAAAACAATATTTTACTTATCAACATAAAACAAAAGTATTTTACGACACACTCCAATATATTAAACTAAAATATCCAAAAAGATTTATTAGTTAAATTTTGTTTTAAATACTGTATTACTAAATTGAAATAAATTATAATTTTTACTTGCTACAAAATGTTTTTTTACTTAACAAAGTATGTAAAATCATAATAGACACTAATTTAATAAAGTCTTAAAACATTTAATAAAACAGTTACCTCAAAAAGACTTACTATCATATTCCTTCAACATAATATAGTTTTGAACACTATAAGTAAAATATTAAATTTGATAACAAAAATAACTCCCATTTTTGTTTAGTATTAGAGAAATTAAGCGAAACAAAAAAATATTTATTGAAATCATAAAACTTGTACACGTTTCAATAGGATTGTTTCTTATTTTATGACGCTCAAAACTTACCAAAGTATAACGGTAACCAACGGTAATAACAAACAAGTGATTACAATATTTTTTTAAAAAGGTTGAAAAATATTTAAATATATATATAATCCTTTTATATAATAATAAGATAAATTTATTATGTACTTTATAGAATTGCAAATAATTATAAAAATGACTTTACATGTAACAATGTTTGAAATATATTTTAAATCTAAAATTTTACTTAACTTCATTCCTTATAAATAATTTAACTAAAATATTTTACTAAGCTGTTATGCTATTTGTGTATTTTAGATACAAAAGTATGGCTATTTATTAATTTAAAATGAGTTTTATAAACAGTATTTTTTTTCCAATTTTTTAATCTGTTTAGATGACTTTTTTAAAAAATTATATTTTTTATTATAAGTGTATTCTACTCTTTAAAACATTCTGAGGTTTATACAAAATAAATTTTGATTAACTTTTTTGATAAGCTCAAATTTTCAAACTTTCTTTTTTACAGTTGTAAAAACGAAATACTATAAAAATATTTAAACTCTTATTTTGAAATGGAACTTATTAACTATTAGCTTGTAGAACTGTGTTTTCATTATTTTCTTTTGTAAAAGTAGCCTTGAGTAATTGTTTAAGGTTTTCCACCACATATATATGGCTTGTTTAAAATTTATATGATACAATTTAACGTATCGGTATAAAAAGTCACGTTATCGAAATGTATTTTCAAAAGAAAAATCATAAAAACTTTCAGTAACTAATTATTAGAAAATTTTTATTTAATTTATATTTTATTTTAATACTTAAGAGTAGTGTTATTTGTACGTATATAATGCTTGTAGTGCTGTATTTTCATTATTTTATTTTGTATGTTATTTTAGTTAATTTTCTTGAGTAGTTATTTAAGTTATTTCTACCACATATATTTTGCTTTTTTAAATTTAAATGCTACGATTTACCGTATCTGAATAAAAAGTCACGTTATCGAGTTTTAATATAAGTTTCAAATAAAATCACAAAAAATTTTAGTAACTAATTGTTAGAAGATTTAGATCATTTAGATTATATTTTAACTTTATCTCTTATAGTTTTGTTATTTGTACATATATTATGCTTGTAGTGCTGTGTTTTCATTATTAATAGTTGTGAATTAATAATTGAAACATGTCTGCAAAAATATATATTCTATAAGAAACAATTTTCTCAGATAATTGTCAAACCTTTATGACACAGTTTACTAAAGCATTTCTTTATAATCAAACTCTTAAAAATGACTAGACTGAGTAATTATACAAAAAAAAAAAAGATTTTAAACTTAATGTTTTTTTAACGTTTTTTTTATGCAAATGGCAAAATTGTATTTTTGATCACAAAATTGAAACAGTAAAGTTAAAAAAGTTAAAACAAAATTCACTTCTTTATTTTTCTAAAGTGTTAAAACATTGTTTTAAGATAAATATAAAGCCTGATTTAGCTAAAAATGCTTTACATGTATAACTTATACAGTTTTGTAAGTCAGATTTTTTTTTGAATATAAACAGTAGACATTTTGCACTTTTTTCTATGTTTTTGCAAGTTTTTTGTCATACGCTGGACCCAAAAAATAAAACCTGGCCACTTAACCTAGCAGACACAAAAGGTAAAAACAAAAGAAAAAATATTAAAAAATAGTATTGTTGAAAATCAGAAAAGGTGACTTAATAAAAATTACTTAAAAATCAAGGTTAACACATAAATAGTTGACTAATTAACTCTTTTTACGCTTTAAAGTAAATACGATATGATCAGATTATATTTTTTAAATAAAAATATTACCATTCTCCTTCAATTGAAGATATTTTGGTAAGCTTACTTAATTGGTTAATTTCTAAAACATCACATCCATTTTTTAAAGTAAATTGCATTAAAATTTTTAAATTTTGTCAGCATTCTGAAAGTTATAAATTCTGATTACAAGCAGATAATGAAATAACTTATTATTTTGGAACTTTCAATTTTCTTACTTCCATCTTTAAGAATAGTAGCGCAAATCAACTAAATAAGTTTAATGTTTGATTTTTATGAAACTAAATCTGTTAACTAGCTTTTTTTTTATGTTTTTAATTATTTTATTAATTATTAGCAAATCATCAAGCCAAAACATAATATATCGAAAGGTCTAAATAAAGGATTTCAAAAAGAAAATTTTGTGAAACTTTCCCGATAAGTCTTTGTCCTTTGGTAGTTCAGACATTTTAATTCAACAAAACACTTTATTAATTTTAATAAATTTTCATTAGTTTGGTTTGCATGTCTCAATTATTTTTTTAATATTTCATGTTATTTAAGTTTGTACTTATTTTAAAAGCCACATGTCTATGACTTCAAATATTTACTTAAAAGTATTTGATAGTTTTTCTTAAGAAGTTTTTGGTTTTTACTTTTGAAATAAAGAACATTTGAATCTATAAATCCCAAATCTAAATTGTATGTATATTACCATAAAATACTTGAAGTAAGTTAATAGTCTTTTACAAAACATCTAGATAAAAACATATTAGTATAATTAGTTTTTATCAAAAATAATTATTCAGTGTCGATTTTTATTAAGCTAGATTAGTTTCATACAATATTTTATTTATTACAAATAAGTAGTAAGGTACAACATTAATGGTAATTTTAATTTTAATTTAGTTTCTTAGTTTCCAATATATTAATTATAACAGTTTTATCAATTAGAAAATTAAGTTAAACTTAGGTACTTTTAATTAAAAACAATATCATCATAATTAACAGTTTTTACCATTTTAGATTAATGTTAAACTAAACTTATAAATAGTAAAAAACTAAACATAAATGTTTTTCTTGAGGTTTCAAAGAAAACCAAAATTATAATGCAAAAAATATTTATTTTTGTAGTTATGATATTACATTGATGCCATGTTAAATACGCAGCAAAGCTCTATTGGTACTAAAAAATATTATACTGCACAGCAGGGAGGTAGCTATCTTAAAAAAGTTACGAATTTGCTAAAAAAATCAAGAATAATGTGTGATGACATCATAACGGGAATAGAGTAGTTTTACCTAACCTTTAATTTTATATGAAAGTGTGCAGTTTTGTTCAAAGTTTAGAAGTAAATAGAATGTTTAAGTATAATGAATAGCTAAATACAAGGCAATTTGTACTGCTCTTGACCCTCTATATTTTTTTATGTGATGAAACTTTTATGAGCCTATAAAACCACTCATTTAAAATAAAAATATTAATAAAGAGTTTAACTTTAATTATATTACTGATAGGCCTATAATATATAACTTTGAAAACAGTTTCCCCACCTCAGAAAATATTTGCAAAAATTGTTGCTTTTACTAGATAAAAATCATGAATTGTAGGAGTTCAACTATTAGATAAAAAACAAAAGCGATATAAAATAAAAAAATTCAGCATATTAGATAAAACTCAGATGTACAGATACTTTATTTTGTGAAAAATAATTCATAAAGAAAGGAAGAGTACACGTCTTTGTAAATGTTATTACTAGCTTTCGTAGCTTAAAGATTTAAGCTGTAAAAAAAGAATAAAACATTTTCTTATTTAAAAAAAAATGTTAAATTAAAGCTTTAAAAAGAATCAAACGTGAAATCAAATGTGAAACATATAAATAATTCAAACATAAATATTTTTGAACATAGAATATATTATTTTTTTTTTAAACTTGTTATAAGTATATAATACAACTATACAATTGTTAAATAAAAAGTACTAACTTATTCATTTTAATCTGAGATTGAAAAAGTTATATAAAACTTGTTTTAAAACTTTTTATCATTTATCAAACATTGATTAAAAAATTAAACTGATATATTTTTAAAATTTGTTAACTTATTTAAAAACAACAGATACAATCCATATTCTTGATATGTTTAAAGAAAATATTAAATACAAAAATCTTCATATTGTAAACAACAATGATTGTAGAAAATAAAAATTTACAGTAATATTTAAAAACAAGTTGAAACAAACTTTATATTTTATATAGTTTTCTGAAAACATCATTCAATGAGCTTTTTCTTGAAGTACTTATCTGGAACTCATTGTAACAAACTGAACTTCAGATTGATTGACTTTGTTAAAAGCTTTAAATGTCAATGATACCAAGTGGTCGGTTTTACTTTCAAATGATATTTGCATAATTTTAACCTTAGAAGACTTAATTTTGTTAAAATCCACACATAGTGAACCAAGTTTACATTAGTAATACAAATAAAACTCAAAAACTACTTTTCAAAATGTTAAGCTAACTAGAAAATACAAATGAACTAATTTAATTTTTGTAAACTACTTAAAAATTGTTAATATAAAGATGAGAAAAAAAAAGAGATAATGAAAAACCTTTGAAAATTAGGAATAAAACCAAAAACTCTGAAAAAGTCTTCATATAATAAAACAATATGCATAGAAAACAAACTCATTGTATTAAAATAACATAATAATACAAGTAAAATAAATATAACAATAGCTCTACCCTATGACCAACACCAATTCCGAGATTTTATTTTTAAATTTTTCTTCTTACTTTTTAAATTAAGACTAACTTTTCAAACTTATCAATGTTTTTTTTACAAAATTAGTTATAAAATAAAAATTTATTAAAACTAGCTAAAAAAATCTTATGTAAATCTAGGAAAACATCTGTTATGAAATTATTAAAAAATCTAAAAAAGTTTTTAGAATTCATAGATAAAAAAACTATACTGAGTCAGTGGCGTCGCGTGGTATTTTTGTTAGGGGGTGCTGCAGATTGAGTTTGAGAACTTAAAAAATCCCCTAATTTGAAACACTAAAATAAAACTCAAGGAGTTAGAGAGAAATAGGGAAATTTTTAAGCTAAAAGTCTTTAAAATATTAGCTTAAATACTTCTTAATATGAATATAAAAAAAACATGATATACTTAAAAATATATATTTTATACTTTTAATCTTAGTTTCAAATATACGAGAAATTTGTTTATAAGTACTTAATGAAGGAAATAGATTACTATGTTGCTAAAAATTGTTATCATCATACAGTACATAAATTTACAATATATCATAGATTGATAAAAAGTTTGTATGTATAAACATAACTTAATTATAAGAGCAAAATAATTTTTTTTTACAGATTAAAAAATTATTATTTTTTCTTGTTTATATAACTTCTTACAATACAACTTTAAAAAAGATTTTAAAACTACGTATTTAACTATTTAAACATCAATGCTTTCAGACGGTACTGATATTTCAAAGCTAATATTTTTTTTTTCAATGTGAAAAGTATCTTGTAATATATAAGTAACGCTTTAATTCAATTTCTAATGTTAATTTTTGTTATAAAAATATGATAGATCCCCTATGTCCTATATATTAAACAACTTTTTCATTTAAATTAAAAAGATAAAACTTGTTAGTTTTAATACAGGTTGATATAAGTTTAATTATGAGAACTGTCTTTTGTTGTGTAAGTAAGAATATCTAAAAACTTTAATGTATTTGCCTAAAAAATCAAATTGGACATAAACAATTAGTTTGTTTTTTGTTAAGTCAGTTTGTACTTCCCTCTCTTTATAAAATTTTAGTGCTCTCAAATTTTAATAAAGTATGTTGAAATTCAATTCAAAGAGCAATTCATAACAATTTATAGTTTACTTAAAAGTCTACAAAGTAAGCTCAAGCTGTATTAAATTATTTTATTAATGCGTTAATATCAATTTAAATTTCATGTCAAACCATACAGAAATCATGGAGTTGTATCAGAGTTCTTTAAAAACTGTTTTTGTTTTTTTGATCAGAATCAAATAAATGCTTACAACAAAACTAGGGCAACAACAGGTTCTTTTTGTAAGAAATTTGATAGAAAAAAAAACTATTTCACTATATCTTACCTTTTCCTTTATTTTCAGCAATTGTTAACAAAGTTTTTTAGCAAAATAATTAAGATTTTTTAAAATTTTTTAAGAATAGAGTTTTTAATTTTTGAGTATTTTTTAGATTTAAATATTTTTTTTAATATCTTTCATCATAATCTTGTTCTAAATATTTTCACATTAAGTTGAGAAAACTTTAGGTTGTAGATCTCAACATGAACATTTTCATTTTTCACACGAATTTCATTATCAATATAAGGCATTTAAAACTTGCATGTAATATGTTAGCTACATATTGCTTATTTCAATAATAAAAATTATCAAAAAACAAAGTTAGTTATATTTAAAAGAAATTTATTATTTTATGTAAATAAGATAGGTAGTCTTTGTTTTCTTTTGCATTAAGGTAATCTGAAATAAAAAATTATGATTTATAAAAAAAAAATTAATGACCATTTTTTAAAGAATTATCAATAAAACACACACAAATTTATTGAGTTTTGATTTTTTTTTAATAATATTCTTTAAAAACTTATTAGAACTTTTGGCTTATTAATTTTTTTTTTGTATATGTGTTGACCACTGGGTTTTGATGTTGCAACTTTCTCCTCAAAAACTAAAATTTACTTTCACTGTATTCAAGTTGTTTACATTTAGTAGTTTTTTCAATGTATAATGTTCAAAAACTAATTAGCAGTATATTCATATTCACTATATATATTATATTCAGTTTAATTCACATAGCGCTGCATTGAATGCAGCTCCAAAAATAAGCATTTCAACAACTTTTTGTATAGGATACTGGATATATGTTTAAAATGCAGCACACACAGTTTTAGCTTGCAGCGCCATTTAACGAATTTTTGAAAATTGAATGTAAAATTTTAAAAACTAACAAATTTATCGTTCAGTTCAATGAAAAAAAGCAGGGAAACTGAAATAAAGGGAAATTTTCTTTTTCTTCTTTTTTTTTTTGAATAGGTGGGACTTCAGCCCCAGTGTGCCACCCCACGCGACGCCCCTGTACTGAGTTCAAAAATAAAACTCTCCTCAGTTATCCAGAAAACTTTGAATGTGTGGCTACAATGTACAATTTAAATCTTCCAACTTTGCTAAAAAATGCAAAAAACACTTTAGCTAAGGTAAGCATTTTAAAAAATCTTTGAACCAGTTTCAATTAAAAAAATAAAGTTCTAAAATACGAAAAAATACAATTTGTTTCTATTATTCTTGAAAAAATGTTTATATTATTGAATTTTTCAATTTTTCTTCTTGTTGCAAGCTAATTGTGTTATTTTTTCTGAATTAGTAGATTCTAAAACCTTGATAAAACTTCAGAAAATGAGATGATTATCACTGTTTAAAAAGTTTTTAATTTTTGTTCATTTGTCAACTACAGGGATTTAATCTTAAAACATTCAACACAGAGTCAATTTGATTTTAAAAAAAAGTTAATTTTCCATGTTACTTTACTTTGAGGTTCATCTTTTCTAAAATTCATTTTGTCATATATCTTTTATCTGTATTTGCTCTTTTGTAACACAAAAAAATCTAAATTTCAATAAATGTTAAGTTCATTTTGACTTACCACAAGCATTTCAATAGCACACGATCCTATCTCACACATACACTTTTTATTATCTCACTTCATTTAAACTAAATCTAAAGCATCGAAATGGATTTTTTACAATACTTTGCTATTTGATAATAGATTTTTACACCAAGCTATTTGTATACAATTTAGAAGTATTCAATTTGTTCAATATTTACGGACACTAAAAGTGCTAGAGGGTACCAAAAAAAAAATTTCTCAGGAGTGCAAAACTTAGTATTAACGAAACGAATACTTGAAGCTAAAGAAACAAGATCTTAAATCGAAAGACACAAATGTTTACGTTTCTGTAGATTTGCAGAAACGTACCAAGTTACATGCCTGTTGCACAGTAATTTATTTAAACTGCAGTACAAATTATCAGAACATTTAAAGCTACTAAAGTTGTGCTAAAAAATTGATATAACGAAAACCTATCTAAGACATATTCTGACACAACCTACGACTGGTTTCGTTTTTTTAGGACAAATAAGTGTTAACTAAAAATAAACATGCAGGTAAAGCTAAGAATGTCACTAAGAGAATTTAAAGACTAATTATTTTAGATATATATAGCCAAGCATTAAACCGAAATACAATATATCAAAAGGTTTAAATGAAGGTATTCCTCAAGTATGTTTTGTAAAAATGTCCTAAAAAGTCTTTGTCTTTCATTAGTATTGACAGTTAAAATGTAGCAAAACAATTTAATAGTTATATTCAATTTTTAGAGTTTTATTAAAACGCATCTCGCACTTACTTCTTTATCATTTTCTGTTTCAATAGTTTTGGTAGCCACATGTCAATGACTTAAAAAATATACCCCTAATGATCTGATAATTATTCTATGTCCACATTTTATCTGTGGTTTTTAATTAAAGAATATTTTGTTCTGAAAATTTCATTACGTCTTGAAGAATTTAAATTTTTTTTTGAAATAACTTAACATAAACCAATTTTTATTAATTTTCAAAATAAGAAAGGCATTGATAATGTATTGTTTCTAGAATCTTACTTTTCTAACTTATTTCGTTTTATTTGCATTGAAATACAATAAATTTTACTCGAGTTTATGTTATAGATGTATATTTGTTTTGTTATTTTAAAGTTTGACTAACTTTGATAACTGTTAAAAATGTTTTAATTCTTTGAAATACTTGTATGTTTAAAACTTCTCGAAAAATGCAAAATTAGTTTAGCATAGAGAAATAAAGTTAGTTTTACATCATCATTGGTTTTAATAACATATTCAATTAATATTTATTGTTATAATTTATATTACTTTACACACTGATATTATTTTTGACTATTTAGTCACTAGTAAGCATAACTACAAAAATTTTTAGCTTAAATAAAAATGTATTGTTAAGTAAGTTAACTTTAAAAGTTGTAATAAAATTAAAGAAAAATTATCCTTTGTTAGCGATTAAATAATTAAAAAAAAAATTGTGTGCAAGGACCAAATATTTTGAGCGTCTTTTTTTTCTTAATATACTATTACTAATACTAATATAAGTAAAACTTTTTAATTGTTGTACATAATCTAATATGATCACTACATTTAAGTTCTTAAAATGTTTGTTATTTTTAATACATACAAACTAATCATACTGAACATTAACTTTTTTTAACTTATTATTAAATAAAATGCTTTTATAAAAAAAATGTCAGGCATAAAACTGAATTTTATCATTGAATTGAATTCAAAACATTTTGTAATAAATTCACTAAAACTATATTTAAACATAAAAACCTCATCAAATAATTCTAGCTAAAAAAAATTTAAATAGTTAAAACATTACTTGCTACAATTGACTTCATCTGGTTTATCACGCAAACCTTATGCAAAGATTAAAAATGTAAAAAACTTATACTTTAACCATCTGGGTTAGAAGCTGTTGAGATTATTTTCATCACATAAATGTGGCTTACTTAAATTTACTCACTATAAACACTGTAAAATGAAATTCTCCGTAACTTACTTAAAACTCATCTGAAAACGAAATTTTATTATTGGTAAAATCACCTTAAGTTTCAGTAATTATTTATAAGAAACCCTTTACTCAGATAGTACTTCATTTTTATTAATAATGTTTTTTCTACATATATTATGATGTAGAGCTGTAATTTTATCATTGTTGGCTGTTAATTAAAAGCTAAAACAAAACTAAAAAACATATTTTCTTTAAGAAAATTGTTATCTTACGTTATGTTTAAGCATTTGAGACTCAGAAAATAAAAAGTTAGATAAAAAAAAAAATAATTTTAAAATATCAACAAGGTTTTAAAATTTGCTATTTTGTTTATTAAAATGCTATTTCAAACTTTATGTTTTCATGAAAATGGCTATAAACTTATTTTTTTATTACAAAGTTATTACAGAGTTGATAATATGCACTTCTTTATTAACTTAACGTGCTAAAATATTGTATTAAGATAAATATAGAGCAACACTGTTTTGGCTTAATACACGTCAAACTCTTAAGCTATACAATTGTATATACAGATTACATTCATGTTTTGAATTTAAATAGTAGACATTTAATTTTGATTATTTTTTAGCTAGTTTTCTGTCCTACGCTGGACCAATGCATTAAAATATGTGCGATTTAACCTAATAAAATAACATACAATAATAATATTATTGAGAATCAGAAAATATAACTAAATAAAAAAATTCAGGCTAACATAAAAACGGATTTAACACATAAAATTAATGCTAATAAACTTATTTACGCTTTCAGGTAAATATTATATGATCAAATTATAATAATTCAGTACAGATATTAGAAAAATTCTCAAATTGAAGACATTTTTGTAACTTATTAAATTGGTTAAATTTTAAGACTTCACATTTATTTTTGTAAATTAACTTAAACTTAATAAAAAGTTTTTACCACAGATATTCTTGTGCTAAAACTTTATTTCAACTAACGGCGTTTCACTGCTCTCAAATAAATTTAAGAACAGATCTACGGAGTCTATAAAATATTAACACAACATTAAAAAAAAAGCAGAAAAAGCATGTAAAATTATGTATAGTGTTTATGTAGGTAGTAACTATAAATGAACTTTATGGTTTAAAAACAAAGTTTGGGATAAAAACATAAAATTATAAACTTGTCTACAAAAAATTCAAATTTAATAAAAGTAGGCACTAACCTCAAAAAGCTCTAAGAATAGGCAAGTTTTTAAAATGAAATTTAAATTGAGTTGTGCAGAAATATTACGTCATAAAAAATTTAACAAATTGGTCAATAATTTATACAGCTTAAAAACATGAAGTATTGAGCTTGCAAGTGTATGTAATTGTAATGTGAGTGTTGTGAAATAAATTAGTACATAAGTAGACAGAGTTATTTAAAGTAGAATCGTCGGTTGTGGGGACAAATATTCGATAAATCTTGCCGCTTATTCAGAAGTAGGTCTTTATCTTCTGCTGCAATTACTGCTCTTTCTGTATTGAAAGTTGGGCAAATTCTACTTACTCCGTTGGATGCATGTTTAATCTTTGAAACAATACTCCACTCCATGTTTGGCCTTTTACCGTACCTGTGAAAAAAGCTCCAGACATAATCCGATAAACGCGTGCTTTGTTTTTTAGTTATATTTTTAAAAGTATGTTCATGGTTAGCATATCTATCCTTGAAACTACCTGCTGTACTTCCGATATAAATTTTATCTGGGCCCTTACTTTCAACTTTAACTTTATAAATTACATTTTTTATTTAACAATTACCTTTTAATGGGCAATTATCTTTGTTTAATATACGGCAATTACATGGTTTAGGCATATTACTTAACTTATTACTATTAGGGTTAGTTGGTTTTGAATATTTATTTATAGTTTTATTGTTATCCATTTTGCTTATACTTTTAGCGCTTTTATCACTTACTTGTTCTAAGTTTTCTTTTATCATTTTAGAAATACTTCTAGTTATACGTTGATTATTATAATCTACAGTATTATTAGTACTATTGATATGGATATTTTTATTATCATTAGTATTAAAGTTATCATTACAGCTTATATCTTTAATGTTTAAAGTTTTAATATGATTTACATTATTGTTGCCATAATTAAAATTTTTACTATTAGGATTATCATTATTATTACTGTTATTATTACTATTATTAAGGTTATTATTTTTATTATTACTGTTATTATTAATATGATTAGTGTAATTAGAAATATTGTACGTATCTACGTTATTACTAACTTTATTACTAGAATTATTAAATGTATTAGCTTTGATATGTCTATTTTTAAAGTTTGAATTTACTGTTTTGTTGTGCGATTGTATTAAAGTTTTAACATTACTCATGCAACTATAAGAAATTTTAACTGTCTTTCTATTAAAAATTTTGTTATAAAAGTGGCTTTCGGGGAAAATTTATCGACTAGCTTTAAAAATTCTTTAGCTAAGTTTATATTAACTGAAGAGCAATATGGAGGATTATACCACATTATATGTCGGTTACGCGGTTTTTTGCGTTTTTTATCTACATCTAATTCTTCATACTTTAATTTACATTTAAAACCTCGATTTTTTAATTCATTTTCGTACGGTGATTCCATTTCGTTAAATATCTTTTTATCCGAAGAGAGGGTACTTAAACGGAGGAAAATTATACTAGTTAAAATTTGTATAGATATTTTACCAATATGCATTTTACTTTTACTTATTAATCTGCACTTGACTGTTACAGGAAAATTATCTTTATGATCCTTTACTGTTATATACGCTTGCGATCTTTCTAACTTAGGTATACGTTTACCAGTAATATTGTTTTTATTTAAAAGTTTTTGTGAATCTATCGTATCAGTCGGATTATTGGTACATTTTTTATAGTTTTTTGTGATATTGTCTAAAAGTAACTTACCATAATTTTTTGGACTGATTTTATACAAATTATTAGTTTTGTCTGCAAATAT
Organism: Thalia democratica; assembly: GCF_965202585.1. Classification (NCBI taxonomy): domain Eukaryota; kingdom Metazoa; phylum Chordata; class Thaliacea; order Salpida; family Salpidae; genus Thalia; species Thalia democratica. Next base: position 10,460,739 of record NC_139167.1, read on the forward strand.
AAAAAAGTTAATTAGACTTTTTTATAGAATTAATCTTGTTACGTAAATTATATTGAAAGTTATTAGTTTTACCGGGTTTAAGTTCAATTTTATTAATTAAATCAAAAATATATATAAAATATAGTTTTTTAAATTGAAAATTTTAAATTAAATGTTTTTGACGTCAGTTAAATTACCTAGCAAACGTTAACGTTGATCACAAATTCAAAAAAAAAGCTGATTAATGAGAAACAGCAGGGATAGTTTAAATTTATTTTGACGGACCACAATGACTTAACAAAATTTATCAATAATTCAGCTAGATAAATAATGATTTCTGTATATAGTGTTATGTATTTGACATATGTGGACATATTCTTAAAAATATTTTTAAGTTGTGCTTTCTAAAAACTACAACTATGTTAAAGCATTTGTCAGAAAGATTGTATAAAAAATTACGACCCTATTCGGAGATTCTAGATAACTTTTGTAAACATAATTACCTAATCTAAATTACTTTTATTTTAAAATATATCAAATTTGAAATTAGTTTATTTGAGCCTTCTACTCGGCTGTTTATTTCATTATCTTCAAATTAAACACTTAACATTACTGTTTGCAGTTAATAGACTTAATCTATTTTCATTTAAAGCTCTTTAGTTGTATTAGATAATTAAACATTCATGCAACCCTTTTGTACATTATATTATAGTACATTAGACTGTATTTATTACTTACAAAACTTTTAAAAAAGTTTCTAATAATAAATAATCTTAAACTTTCGTGATAATACTGTCAATTTATAAGCACGGTAATTATTAAACAACACCTTAAAGTAAAATTGAAATACGTACTGACTGTATATAAAACTATTTTAAGTTGAAAAAGAATCTAGTTTCAAATAGGAAAATTCTATGGCTAAAAAAAATGTTGTAAAAATTTGTAAACATCTTTATGCAGTCCAAAGATATAAACGACTCAAAAAGAATGAAAGTAAGTTGATACTTTTATTGCTGGAATCATGTAAGGACCCAAAAATAGTCTTAAAAGTTTTATTGCTGTTTTTTTAAGAATATTATTATTTTATTATTCACCAAATAAATATTGAAATATTATTTAGTTTTATAGAAACAAGTACCGTATTATTACTTAGCTAATGCAATTTAAACGGTGCCTAAAAAGCGTACTTAGTACAAAACAGAAAAAAATTTAAAAACACTTTAAAATAAACTCATAAGTAAGAATAGTATATCTTCAACAGGTTAACAAAGTTCAAATACATTTTTGATTAAATGTCAATTGTTTCTTAAAGTAATTTATTTCTAAAAATTTATATGGCTTACAAGATAAATAATTAATTTAATCTTCATGCATAACATATTGACACCAGAAAAAAAATAGTATGCTAAAGGCTTAATCTTTGGTTAGACACGTTTCGTAACTTAAAATGAACTAGAGGCATGTCTGAACAGTTCTATTCAAACTTTAGTTTATATACTAAAAATAAATTAATAAAATATTTACTTACAACATTGAGTCATCATTTTATCGCAAGTTATCTGTTAATATTAAACTTAAATTAAACTATTAATTTTAATAAGTAAATAATACAAAATATTTTGAAAAAAAAGTTTAGTGTGCAATAAACAGTATTATTAATTAACATTAAAAATTAAAAAAAGAAAGGTTCATTACACTAATTCATTTAACAACTCAAAACTTGATATTTTTATAGTTATCCTAGTTCAGTGAAATAAATCAAATTTAGTTGAGATCGTTTCAATTCACTATAATAAACAAAATAAATTGTGCATAAAAATATAAGATTTAAAGTAAATAATAGTAATTTTTTATAATTTAGATACATTTTATATGAATTTTAGATAAATGTAATAATAAGTGTAGATAAATATAAAAGTTACGTCAGGTTTCTATGTTTAACAATTTTTGGATTATATTTCAAAATAAATTTTTAACTAGACGTATCAACGGTACCGCTTTTTCACTAGGAATATTTTAAGCTACAACGTGGCTACAAACCAATTTACTAACATTCGTTAAAATACTTTAACTTTTAATAAGTTTATTTTTCGTTTCAATTGCATACTTATTGTTAAATACTTTCGATAAGATTCTAAAATATTTTTTTTGACAAAAGTGTTTACTTACTTTTTCGTTGTCAACTAAGTTTATACTTAAAACTATTATTCATAAAAGAACATTGAAATTTTATTAAAAAAAATACTATAGAAAACACTGTTACTAATTTGAAAAATTGAAAAAAAATAGCTTTAGTAGATGATTAACTAAATAAAATTAATGCATAATTAGTTTTATTTTCGAGCATATGTAAATAAATCAACAATTAAAAGATTTTCACTAACTAAAAATTTTGTATTCACATTTAAAACCTAGTCATGATTTAAATTTAAAGCATCAAATATTTTAATAAATTGTAATGCTTTGCGATAACTGCTTTGAGTTCTTATTTTAGAATCAATATCTAACTTTACGCTATTAAACAGCTAAATCATTTTATTTGTTTACTATTATGACTAAACATATATTATTTTTAACAAAATCATAGTTATATGTCTTTTAACGTTTAATTCAATTTTCCTTGTTCATACGATACAACACGTTAGTAAAATGAAAGAATCTCGAAAAGAAAATCTTATGCTACTGAAAATTAAACATAATTTCGAAATTAATAAATTATTTAGAGTATTAATTTATTAATAATATTTTTAAATAAATACTGTTCAGTACTATTTTAATTTAATAGATTTTTAAACAAGTTGTTTGAACTAATTTAGTTTTTAGTACAATAATGTTTATAAAAAATACTTACTAAAATATAATCCTTATTTTGTTTTACTAAACTTTGTCACAGTTTCACTGTTAAAAATCTAAATTTAAGAATATTTTACAATTCTTGTTCGTTGCTTTGCTCTTAAAGTTTATATGCTTAAAAGCTGCATATACTCTTAATGAACAAAAAAACCTACCAGTTTTAATAATTTAACTTGCATTTCATAAAAAATGTAAATGACAAACTTAAACTTTTAATTTTTGATCGTAAATTAAAAGCATTTAGTTTGATCACCATTAGAAATGTTAACAGTCCTAAAAAATTATTTTAAAATTTAGTTTAGCTACTAGATTTACTGTATTATATTAAGTATAAATTATTTTTTATATGTAGACAGTTTATATTGAGTAAGTAAAAATATTAGATTAAAATACATTCATAAAAGTAAATACACAAATTAAGGTTGTTTTATGTTATTATTTGAAGTTTGATAAATTGACAAACAAGGCATACTTTTGTAAAAAATGTTTAAGCTTTAGTTTAAAAGCAAATACCTAAAATTTAAATGAGTTTATAATTATCAATTAATTATTTTAAAAATGAGTTAACTAGTTAAATAAGTTCTAAACAAGTTAAATTCATTCATAATAGAAACATTTGAAACTATACAAAAAAAACATATCATATTAAGTTAAATAAAAGAACTATTTTCTTTTAAAGAAATATATAAGCTCTGTATACATAAATAATTTAGAACCCTAATTAAAATATTAGTTCAAACTTTGCCTAAATAAATCATATATCATCTCACAAAACAACATATAAAGTAGCAGTTGATAAATTTTCGAATAAGTTAAAAACTGTTATACAATATAATCATTAAAAGATAAATTTTAAGTCATTAGAAATAAGAGCTTTTGTCATAGGATATGAATTCCTAAAAGCTTATTCCTATTTAAACTTCATGCAAATCTTCTTCCACAAATATCACATCCAAATGGTCTATCTCCAGTATGAATTCTAATGTTTTAATGAATTCTGATCAAACGAGCATAGATTATAATCTTATTTTGAGCTGACTATTTCTGAAACGCTGAGTTTTGAATGATTAAGCTGTGTCAATTTTTTCAACTTTACCCAGATGCGTTCGCTTCAGTGCAGTGTGAGCCCGCTTAGTTAAATTTCAGTAGTAGTTTTTCTCCACTATGGCTGCCTGATGAGTCCTATAAGGATAAAGATGGTCGCGAGTCGTCTCGGATGCTGTTGTTGTTGGTCGTGTGATTAAGTTCATTATTTATCATCAATTAAAACTTAAATAAGCTTAAATTATGTTTAAACTATACAAACTTTTATAAATTTGATAATGCAATATTTAAAAAAAAAAATAATAATAACCTTTAAACATCTAGAGAGAAATTAGATTCTTTTATAAGCCTTATTAATTCACAATGATAATAGTGATTTAACTTTGATAGTAATTTTTAGATAAAGGTTTAAATTTCTAAACATTTTAAAAAGTTTTGTTAACAAAAGAAATATGGAAATACGACTAAATTAACAGTAAGCAAAAATTTTTAGTAATTTACGTTGTAATAGAAAAAACTTATTCTAGTTTGTGACACTCTAGAAGTAAAAAAAATATTAAAAAACTAAGAAACAGAAGGTTTTATACCGAAAATTGTGAAAAATATTTAAAAGAAAACACTTTTCCATTGTAATTCTACAATAATACAGCAATCTCTAACGTTATTATCTATATCTCGCAAGCCCTAAACTACAGTAAGAATAATAAATTCTAGTAAATTTTTGAAGTTTAGATCATTAAGTGATTCAATTTTTAAAGTCAATTATGAGTCGCTACTATAATTTTGTAAATAAACAATGCTTGAATAGTTTTTATTTCAAGCGCAATACATTTAAAAACAAAATAAAAACAGAATAAAATATTTTTTTATTGATAGCTAGTAATAGGTTAGTTGCCGATCTACCACTAATAAGTTACTCTATTAAGTAGTACAATCAAACTTTTTTCTCGATTTATTATCTATTATTTATTACTATTAAAATAAACTTAAAGTAGATTTTTAGTTACGAAAAAATTTTGAACTACTTTTTTTAATTTTCTAATTTTTCAGAGAAAAACTATCTTTTAAAACAAACAACTAAAAGAGAAATAATCAGATGTAAACAAATCAGTACTTTGGATTAAAATAAGTCACACTATATGCAATATATCAAGTTTTATAAATTGTTAAACGTTAAAAATACATTTTTTTGTTTTTTTTAAATAAAGCAAATTATTAATTTTTGATGTCACGAAATCATTTTGACATAGCATTTAAAAATTAGAACAACGCCTTTTGTTAATAAAACTGAACATAACATACAATTTAATTTATAGCTGACTTTTTATTTGCTTTAATATTTTTAAATTTTTATGTTCTTAAGATTTTTTTAAGCTTTGTCAGATAATATATCTTGTGCTGAAATATTTGATATGTTTATATTTTTCTTTACTTATAAATAATTTTTATAGCTTTTCGAATATAATGTTGTATTTTCCTTAGTCATCACAAAAAGAAAAAAGGAAAATGTTAGTGTAAAACTTTGCTTGACTACTAATTCTACATAATATGGTTCTAACATTAATCTATACAGTATTTTTCAACAAGTTGTTCATATGAGCAACAAATATTTAATGATAGCAGTTCTATGAGTTTAAAACTTATAGGTCAAATGTCTGGCTTTAAAATTAACAAAATATTTACTGTTAATTCAACATGACGTCATAAAGTTCAAGTTCGTAACAAATTACTTCTGATGGAACCTTTAAGTTAAAAGCATTGAAAAAGTTTTCAAAAGAACAATTTTGTTCTCACTAAATTTTTGTAGATTGTTTCATAAAGCTACTATTAACTGTTATAATCTTGTTTTAAAGTATAATTATTACTGTTTTTCTTTACTATTATTTTAAAGCAATCGAATTTGATTGTGAATTTAAATTTGATGATAGTAAAGTAATACTAAATATCTTAATAAAATAGTAGCTGATAAAACATTTTGATATATTAATTACAGTTTTAACAACATTTGTAATATTAAAAGTTTATCTTTTTATAAACTGCACAAATTTATTATATTAACATAGCTTAAATCATTGGTACAGATTTATTCATAGTATTTTATTTTCTTCTTTGTTTTTAAGCAGTAAATATAAAACAATCAGATTGCTGTGAATGTAAAGTATATTCAACAATTTTCTGTGATGTGTTAAGTGTGTAATATGTTAGCAAACTTGTCTTATATAAACTGAATTTAGTTGTAACATATTGCTTTGAACTTCACGAAATTTTCTTGCCTAAAAACAATGCAAATAAAATTACTTTAGTTATAATTTTAACAAGGCTGGATAGTATTTCAAAACGATTCGTTTCACATAAAAATTATATTTTTATTATTAAAGTATTTCATTTCTTTACATAGTTCTTATTTTTTACTAACAAATGCAGTCATAGTGGTATTTCATTTGTTTGTTTTTAAGGAGATAAATTAAATTCTTTATCAGCCAAACTTTGTGGCTGTAAACCTTGCGAATTGTTCAAACCTGTGTTATTAACTCTCATTAAATTGTAGTTTTCGAACTACAATTAGATACTTTATCATAGTTTTGTACCTCTAATATAGGGACAACTTTTTGTTTTTATGTTGAAACTAGTTAGGTTGGATCGTTTCTTTTACTAGTAAAACTTTTTCAAACAATATTTCGAATTAATTCATAAGAATTAAAATATTGTTGTGAAAACTTTAAAAGCCTATAAAAGTTTTTTATTTAAAAAAAAGAACTTAGTAGTTCCTGTTTTAAATTTGAAATTCATGAAAGTGTTTAATTGTTTACTGTAATCCACCATTTTGGGGTTATCTTATTTCAAATATCGGATAAATTTTTTTTAACCATTTTATTTTAGTTTTTTTGTTTTTGAATAAAGATCCTTGATAAGACATAAAACCTTAGGCCGTGGTGTATGAGGTGTATAATCACTTGATATTAAGGTACGTTCGCTCACTTAATATTTAGAATAAATCATTTTTGTTGTTCAATATACTTTTTACAAGACATCACGATATGTTAATAAAAACATATGTTTTTTATAAGTGTAACTAAATGTTTAAACTAAGTTTAAAACATAAGGTAACCAGTTTAGTTTTTATTTAAAAGTTTCTATACAAATTACTGTCCGAAAGGTTGCCATTCTATGGTGTAAATACTAAGTATAAACACTGTAAATAAATACTGTACAAGTAATTAGAAAATATAAAATCGATTTTAATTAAGACATAAATTGATAAATATTAAAAATGGGTAGATTTCAAATTCTCATGAAGGGTCACTTTTGCGAGAAGACGCTGTTGCAAGAAGTTTATTATGTACGAAGGGGCATTGTTGCAAAAAGACACTTTTGAACGGGTTTATTTTTTTAAATTTATTTTATTTATTTTTTTTTTCGTTTTTATTTATTTTTACTATCACTGTGACTCTTAACCCTTATTTTTTTCTTTTTTTTAAAAAGCTATCTTTTAGTTTTTAAGTTTTTTGTTGTTTTTTTATTTTATTCTTTTTTAAGTTTATTTTTGATTTGCTTTTAGGTAAAATGACCTTTTTTGCTAAAAATACTCTTCGTTTAAAAGTTGCTTTGTGCAAAAGTGTTTTGTACAAAAATGTCTCATGTGTAAAAGTGTCTTCGTGCTATTTGCTGTTAATCGTTTTTTGAAATTATTTATCGGGTAAGCATTTTATAATATTATCTTCACAATGTTTTGATATTTGATGTACAATAATTTCGTCTGGTTACTTGAAAGCATAAAACTTTTGAGTACTGTTATTTATGTCAATTTTAAATACCATATACAAATATGCCCGATTGTAAAATTCAAAGACCCACAACTATCCGACTGTCAGTGTAGCAAAAAAATAACATTTTTTAATTTAATTAATAATGATTATTTTAAAAAGTTTACTTTTTTGTCTAAACTGTTTTTATGTGAGACATAACTAATGTACGTTTTAATATAATAATCATTTATTAAACATGAAATCCCTCATAAGATAAATATATTTTAAAATTTACAATTCAGATTAATAGTAGCCACACTTTGTAGCTTAAAATACTCACTATGGCAAAACCATAATCATTTACTAAATCGTTTTGTTTTATAATTTAAGTTATTATTAGCGATTGTTAATGAAACAATATGACGTCACTACTGTAACTTGAAATATAAAATATAAATTAAACAAGTGTTAAGTAAAGTATCTTATAATTTTTCCCTAGACGTTTATCCTATGAATACAGTTGACGTACTATCAGTTTTAGAGTTTTTTTTTTTTTTAATTTCAAAAAAAAAAAATAAATAAACACAGTTTTGACTTACAGGTGTTTTTTTGTTACACACTGTAAATTACTTTAATGAAAAGAATTAATTAGGTTTTAAAAATGTTATTGAACTTGTTTTAGAAAAATTTTTACCACAAAACCGTGGCTTACCAAGAGTTTATTTGAAAATCGAAATCTAGTCTCTTGCATTTAAATATTATTTACAGTCACAAATTCAAAAATAAAACAAGTCAACTATTTTTAGTTCAAGTTATTAGTTAAATTGTTAAATTTAAATTTTTATAACGGTTATATGCATCTTTTAAGCTCTAAAAACATTTGGATCTACAAAGAATATGAACCGTTTATAAGCAATTAATTTAACCGATTTAAAAAGTTGGACTTTGTGGCGAAATTTAACAAAGTAAAAACTTTAGTTTCGTAGTCATTTTAATTAATGTTTATGTTTTAACTGTACACTTATTTAAAAAAGCAAAACAAAGATATAAGTATGCCTAAATAGTTTATCAATTCAATTAAACAGTTCAATTTTCAAGTAGTAAAACTTAGTTCTTCAACTTTACTACAGTGGCATGTTTTATTAAACATACACTACCAAATTGAAATGTTATATCGTTATTTGTTTTAATCTAACCTTTAATGTATAAAAATACAACTTTTTGAAGAAAATAAGTAAATTGTAAACGTTTTATTTTGAAAAATTGTAGCTTAAACTAAATTTATAATTCAAACTCTACTGAGTACTGATTTTTTATGACTCACTATCTAAAAAATTAAGTTGTTTTAAAATGAAATATGTAATTTTATAAGTTAGTTGTTTACTTTCTTATAATCAGAACATAATGTTTTAGTAAATATTTATTTATTTTTCATAACAGGTTTTATTTATATTTGTTACTTCAAATTTTTTCTTAACTTTAAAACCAGCTTTTGTCATCTTTTAAAAGTTTTATTTTATAAATACTTGAAATAAATTCGATAAATTTACGTAAAAATTTTATTCATTTTTTTGTTCATTAAACAATTGATTAAATTAGCTTTTGACTTATAAAATTTTCTAAATGACTATTACTTGTAAAAGTTATTTAATAATAAAACTAACTATTAATATATTTTATAGCAATTAATGTGAAAATTTTATTGGCTAAAACAATAAAAGAAATTAATAAAAAGCTAATGCTTTTTGATGCTAATTGATAGTGTGCAAATGCATTTTAAAGTACAATAGTCACTAAATTTTTATTTCCGTTAAAACTTTTTCTAGTAAATTTGTCCTCTAGAGTTATAAAAGTCATAAAATAATAAACATTCATATTTGAATTAAAATAAGTTTTAAGGCACCATTCTAATCAAACAATAATACATTTATTCTGCTCAATATTTTTTCATACCAGTATAAAACTTAATTTTCTTATCAATTTCATAACTTCAGTCAAAGTACTCATAACCATGTTATGTTGAAGGGTTTTATATGTAAGTTTTTTAAGATATTCTAAATATTCTATAAAATATCTTAAAAGTTTATTAAACTAGTATGTTACCATATTTTGTAAAAGTATAGTTTACTTTGTTTTGAAAAATATAAGTATTTAACTTAATTTTTTAAGTGAAATCCAATAAAACAGTTATTTGAAATATTTTTTTGAAGTTTAAAGCTTAACTTCTACAAAAAGATATAACAACGTGTGTCACAAATTATTTTACTTTGATCATTTAAACAAATATATTTAATTTCAAAAAAAGTAACACAGCTTATATTTTATTAAAACATTTTTTAAAGTTTGAAGTATATTTTTGTTTAAAAATTTTTATTTTTCAATTAAATAATTCAAGTAAACTGTTATTATTTCAAAAGTTGAATGATTAGAAAAAATGTTAAAGTCAAAAGTAATTCACAACTTCAATTGATAAAAGCAATTCGGCTAAATGTTGTTAAAACTATTGAATTCAATGAATTAAGTCTTAATACTTTTATTTTGAGCTACACCAGTATCTTTTTTTTTTCTTATACCAATACTAAAATTGATAATAAAATTGTTTTAAAAAAAAATACGATTTTACACAAAATGTTTTTAACACTCATATGACTTCAGGCAAATAATTTAAAACAAATGTTATGAGTTTAGGATTGTAAAGCATTACATAATGTCAATCGATGAAAAAAAGTATGTATGTGTAACTTGTGGGAAATGTTTAAGTTGAAATCAGCATTGGCTCTTCACAAAAGAGTTCATTCAGGAGAGAAACCTTACATTTGTGATTTTTTTGACAAAAGTTTTACACAGAAAAGTAATTTGACAAGACATCAACTTACTCATTCTGGTTTGAAAATTTATCAATGTGATGTTTGTAAAAGATGCTTTTCACATAGGCATAATCTAAAACATCATGCAATTGTTCATACTGACAATAAACCATTTAAATGTGAACAATGTAATAAAAGTTTTACACAAAATACTAGCTTGAAAAGACACATGTTGATACATAGTGGTAAGAAAAATTTTCAGTGTGATTTTTGTAAAAAGAAGTTTGCTCAAATATTTTATGTAAATCAACACATGTAGACCCACACAAAAGAAAAGCCTCATAAATGTAAAACATGTAAGAAGACGTTTTCTCAGAAATCAAATTTAAACACTCACATTAGAATACATACTGGAGATAGACCATTTGGATGTGATGTTTGTGGAAGAAGAATTGCACAAAGTTCACAAAGAGACAGTCATTTAAAAATTTATAAACAATGACAAAAGGGCTTACTTTTAATGACTTGATATTTATCTAAAGAGAAAAATATTGTTAAAAAGTTTTTTACTAATTCGAAAATTTATAAATTGCTATTCTATATAATATTTTGTGAGAAGATATATGAATTATATTGCCTAAGTTTTAATTAATATCTTAATTAGGTTTTTAAATTTTCAAAACTAAAACATTTAAGTAAAACAAAATGTTTCCTTAACTTAACTTTATACAATATGTTTTTCAATATTTACATCTTTTTGTTTTTATCTTCTAGGTAATACTGATTTTATAAAGAACTTATTTAGTGTTTATATGCGGTACGTTAGAGTCATTGAAGTTATTTTATATTTGTTTAAAGAATTACATGTTAAAATAATTATAATAATATTTTAAACGCCTTGATGGTTAACTTAAAAAATCATTTGCACATGTGTATATTTCAATAAAGATTATAAAATAATTGAAATTCGTATTTTTACTTGTATAACTGTATGTTAGATTGTAAATTTTATAGTATTCTATTTTAAAGTAAAATATAGAATCTTCAATTTAAGAAAAAAAAATTTAATTTACATTTCGAATTCTAATAGAGTAAATCTATTCCTAAATTATACTTCTAAAATATTCTTTTAGATTTCTATCATTAAATATTGTTTAATTATTTTAAAAACAAAACTATATATTTTAGTTTTTTTAATGATGATCGTATTATTATTTCAATTATTATAAGCAATGTGTAAAATCTTCATTGCAAATGCTAAAATACTTATTTTGTTTAGATTTGAGTTTAAGAATATTTTGATACAGTTGAAAAATCCGAATGCTATAATTGCTTTTTTCGTTAAAATGTAAGCTTGTTGTTGCCTGATTATTATTACACATAATTATCAAATAAATTATGGAATATAAACGAAAAGCATGATAAATACTATTTTGAATGAATTATTATTAAACGTGTGAAAAATAACACCAACTATATATTATTACATGTATTTATGCATTCTAAAAAGATTAATTACCATAAAATAAAATCCATAAATAAATAAAAAACGACTTATTTTTCAATGTCCGCATTACTTGGACGAGTTTTTATGATAAAACTTTGCAAATATATTCATTGCTCAAAAACGTTGTGAATTACCCAAAATAAGTTTTTAATTATTTTTTAGGATTATTTGATAATTATTTCTTATTTTGATGGTTTTATTAGTGATAGCATATACTGAAATATACCTTTTATATTATGTAATTAAATTTTTCTACATTAATATTAATTTTTAACCAAAGACGTATGATCACGTTTACTATACTTTATAGTTTATAAAAATAGACCTTTATTGTACAAATCTATTTTTGTAATAAACATAATACAGTTCTAAGCAAAATACAATAAAACAATATTAAAACAAAATAAAGTTTGCGTTATCTAATTTTGAAAAAGGCTTACTAAACTGTATACATACTTATTTATAATTTCTGTACAGCCACCTAATTACCCATCATATAACAACTAAAACATAAAAAACATATTTTACTATATCTTTTTCATATGATTTATTATTATTTTCAGTAGTTTTCGCATAGTTTGTCAACTTAGTATTTTTTATTACAGAATTGCAGTTTGATAATCTTATTAGTGGTCAAATTATAAACTGTCTGAAATTATAATTATGCTTTATGTTTTAAAATAATACCATAATCCCTTAGTTATTTTACTGTTATTAGAGATAAAAATTCCTAGGTAGTTCGTGCCAAAGAATTTTAAGCGTTTTAAAATAACAAACAGTTATGTTTAAATAAAACAATTTTTATGTTATTACAATAATTATTTTTTTCTATTCAATTTGTCGTTTACTAATCAAAAATTACAGTTTTTTTTTATCAAATTCAATAATTTAGTTTTAGTATTTATAACTTTAACATCTTCGATGGATATGTTAATAAGTCTTCTGAAGTAACCATTGTATTTAATGTTTTAAGAACTTATTAAAAAAGTGACATTAATCGTTTTACAAACTTTATTTAGTATGATAAGCATGTTGAAAAAACTAAAAGTAGAACAGTATTTTTTTCATAAAATTTAATATAATATTATTTAAAACAAAATTTACTAATAACTTTTTTGGATATTTTCAGTTACATATAGTTGAGTGTATAATAGAGAGATTTATATTTTATGGTGTTAAGCTAATTACTGTTCTAAAATAATAAATTTAAAAGTTAAATTTTATACTGATGTAAAAAATTTCAATTTTTTTTTGTTTCATAAATGACTTGTTTAAATAAATCGTAGTATGAAAAATGAAACATTTCTTATTAAAAATTTAGGATTATTTTGTATTATTAATACAACGAAAATGTCAGTCGATGATAAAAAGCATGTTTGTGTAACTTGTTGGAAATGTTTTAAATTGAAATCAACATTGGTTGTTCACAAAAGAATTCATACTGGAGAAAGACCCTACAGTTGTGAAGTTTGTGATAAAAATTTTACACAGAAAAGTAATTTAAAAACACATCCACTTACTCATTCTTGTTTAAAAATTTATCAATGCGATGTTTGCAAAAGATATTTTTCACTAAGAAGTACACTAAAACAACATGCAATAGTTCACACTGATGAAAAACTATCAAATGTGAACAATGTGATAAATGTTTTACTCAGAAATGCAACTTGACAAGACACATGTTGATACATAGAGGTAAGAAAGATTTTCAGTGTGATGTTTGCGATAAGATATTTACTCAAAGTAGTGGTCTAATACGTCATATGTTTACTCAGACTAAAGAAAAGCCTCATCAGTGTGAAGTTTGCAAGAAGAAATTTTCACAGAAATCAAGTCTAAATGTTCACATTAGAATTCACACTGGAGATAGACCTTTTGGATGTAATGTTTGTCATAGAAGATTTTTAGATAGATTAAGTAGAAGCAGACATCTGAAAATTGTAAACAATGACATATGTTCTTATTTCTAATTACTTAAATAGTTTTTAATAATGAATATATGCATAAAAGTTTGTTACTTACTTGACAATTTTATACAGTAATATTTGAGCTGGTTTACGATTTATAATGGCTAAGATTGAATCAATATGTTAACTAGGTTTTATAAACAATACTAAATAGTTTAATAAAACAAAATATTTTTTACTGTAATTTCATATATAAATTATTAAAAATTTCATCCGTTTCTTATATGTTTTAGTTAAAATTGAGTTATTTATAACTTATTTAGTCTTAATCTGAGATGATATTGGAGTCGTTAAAATTTAATCTATATTCGATTTTATACTTCTTAAACATAATATACAAATTTTATTTACTTTATTTTTTACTTCCTTTATTTAGTATGAAAGTTCTTTGCAGGCCATGGCTTTTGTAAATACTTATATTTTAACTAAATATGAAAGAATAAATGCAAAAAAAATATATTATGAAATAAATAAAATAGGTAGCACATTTTATTCCATACAAAATAAAATGTTATATTAAATATGGTTAGTATAGTTAGTATAAGTATCTTATCAATTTTTTAAACTTAATAAAATTAAAGAAAATACGTGTTGTTATAACCATGTGAATTAGATATTTACAAAATCTCTCAGTAACGTCACTTAGATTTACCTACAAAATTATCGAGGGATAGGGGTTATGGTGATAGTAAAATAATAAAAACTAACTAGTTAAAAACATATCAAAATTAATAAAAAAAATAAACAAAATTAAATCAATAACAACATAAAAGAACACTACCGACCGTGGTTAAGGGTTAAGGGTAGCAGTGATAGTAAAAATAAAATTTAAAAGTAAAACGCAAAATCTAACCCGTGCAAAAATGTCTCTGTGCAAAATTGTCGCTCGTGCAAAATGGTCTTTGTGAAAAAGAGATCATTAGTACAAAAGTGTTTTAGTGGAACTTAATCTTTTCGTGCAATTTTGTCCGCTCGTGCAGATTTTACACTTACCCATTATTTACACATGTAGCTTAAAATCGCAAAACTATATACTTTTATGAATTTATTTTTCAGCTTGGTAACTTCTATAGTTTACAAATGTTTGACAAATAATAGAGACTCACACTATAACTGTAATTTATATTTAAAAAACATTTTCCTTTATTGTATTATTAGATTAATTCAATAAATTTTTTTTGAAGATTTATGTCAAAATGGCTATTTAAAAACATAACAAACTTCTTAAAATGAAAATAAAGCGATAAAACGAATCTTTTTATACTTTAAACTATTCAACTTTTTAGTTTGATGTACATATTACAGTACTTTGTTTATGTTTAAACTACAAAAAAAATTGTATAAATATTCAACGAACTAAATCTTACTGATGAGCGTTAATTAATTAATTTGGGTCAGAAAAATCTGAAAACTCAAATCTATTAAACTTTAGTTTATTTTTCATGTGATGTCGTTTATATTCACCTAAAAAATATAAAATACAATTAATGCATAGTTTTAATACTTGTATTAAAAAAACTTTTCTATTATGAATTATGAAATTCAGGGTCAATTTTTGTAGCTTTTAAGTTTAAAACCACTTTTATTAGCATGCTAATAATAAAAGCAAAGTAAAGATGTTTGGCTTATATGTTGATTTAAACAAAGTTAATAAACTACAGAATAGTAACAAAAAGATTTTTGATCAACTAATACTTCAGATAAAGTAGAGTTCTTGTTTATTAAGTCATCTATCACTCTTGTACTATCAAAATGAAACCCAAAATAAAAGACTATTAATTAAATGTTGTTTATAAAACAATTAGTAATAAAATTTTAAATGAGTATAGTTTGTAGAATAAAATTAAGGTTTTTTCAAAAATACACATTATAACCGTTTTTAAAACCCGTTGTAAACTTCTTAACCACTTTGTGCTAAGTTATTAAATATATGTTGGTAATATTAAAAATGTTTAAACTAACTTGTTAAAGATATTTTAAGATTATTTTCTGAAAAATTAATTTTCATTTCATTAATAAAATCATTTTAATGAAGGTTGATGTTGTTACCTAGTTGCCTTATAAAAGACCTTCTAAAACGTTTTGCATAAAAGTTTAGTGTTAATTAAGCTGCATTGACGTCATATAACTTCGCACCGCAAACTTAGTTTAATTAATATTATAAAAAGATATTACAAATTTCTCAATATGTTAGTAATAGGTGGGAAAAATTTTAATCACACTTATGTGACAATATTTTAATAAGTTTCTAAACATTAAACATTTTTTGTTGAAACTATTTGGTTTTTTACTTACGAAAGCTTTGCTTAAATCCTATTATAACGACCAGTCTAGTTATACCATATGTTTTTCTTACAGAGTCTTTTGAGTAAAAATTTAATAATGGATACAATATGTGATAAAACTTTTTTTAGTTAACTGAGTCATGTTTGAATTAAAAGTTTGTTAAGAAATTTCATATCTGAATAAATCTTGCTAAAAATATGTTTAAAATTACTTATCTATCTATTTATTATCATCTATAGAAAAAACTAAGCCTTTAAAGGGTTATACTGGAATTGAAAATTAAAAATTTACGATATCAGTATGTATTTTTTGGTCTTACTAAGTTATACTTGCTTAAAAAATTTGTTAAAAAGCTGTTTATTTTGATAAGTTTAGCTAAAACTATGGTATTTGATATTTATATTTTGTCTAGTTTTTATCATTTGTAGAAAATATAATGAGACTATAAAGAGGTGGATTACAAAAGTATATATTTTTATAACTTAATGATACTTATTTAACTTTAAATTTACAGCCACTGTTGTTGTTTAAAATTACCTGTGTACTTACTTTTTAAGTTGAAAAATAATCTTATTTATATGAGTTATTGATATATTTTAATCGTAATTGAAACTTAAACAAAACTACAAAACGTCAGTATTTTAAGTAAATTTAAGTGTAATAAAATAGATTTATTAAAATGAACTGCATTTTAAAATTTGTGTATTTCAATAGACTATTATTAACGGAATTAGACGAAATTTTTTATATAGAAGTTCAAATAAATTTTTATTTGCCGGTTTTAAATTATTATATCATAAAACATAACAGTTATGATTATTTATTTTCAAAAGTATGCGTTCAGATAATTTTTAAAGCGTTACTTTAGTAAGAACCATAGTCATGAAATATCTTTAGTTTCTGCTTGAAACAACAAATCTAAAAAGATTTTCTTTTAAAATTTGTTTAATCCGTTGAATTTACATTGATGCTCTATTTATTTAATTAGTACACTTAAGTTACACTTTTATTAGTACTAATAAAGCATTTTATTTTTTTTAATCTACTCTATAAGTTGTGTTAAATTTTATAAGTTATCAAAATTTTTTTTTTTTTTTTTTGTTACAACAACATCACCCACGTGTAAAATACTAATGATCGTGAAAAAAAAAGTTTTTTCGTTTATATATATATTTTTAAATTAATTTGAAAAAAACATAAATTTGAAACAAAACCTTACTTAGATAAAATATACAAATTAATAACAAAAATATTAAAACAAAGCACAGTTATCATAACTAAAGGAAGATAAATTAAATTATTAAGTATACTGGAATAAAATTAAAGTCAGCTTATAATAACAAATATTTGTAATTTTTTATCATAAAACGGTTTTCCTAATTTTAGAATATAAAAAACAACAGGTGTTTAGATTTTTCGCATAAAATGCTGTTTAATTAAAAACTATTAACAAAAAGTCATTAAGATATTTAAATACGCATAAAGAGAAATATCTTAATCTGATTCAGTTGGCTATAATAAAATAGAAAATTAAACAAGTGTATTATGAGAAAGTAAATGTCGCTCGTGATTTAATAAAATATTAATCAAATTTATATAAATGTAATTAAAATAAAATGATTATTATTAATTAGATATATACGAATTTAGAATAGTTAAAATTATTTTGTTATTATTAAATAAGCACTTAGACTTACTTACATGGTTATTTAAAATCTTTTTTATAAATGCAATTTTGGTTACAAAAAAGAACTATCTAAAGCTATTGGACCGAACTGATGATAAATAGAAATATATAGTTTGAATAAATGTTATACAGCATTTCAGTTATATCCAGCAAACTTAAGATGCTTCGTTTTTAATCCAAAAACACTTACACTGTTATAAATGTTCGATTTTGATTTGACAATTATCATTAGAGTTTTTATGTTAAAATTAATTGATTTCTATTTAAGAAGTTTGTTTAGTCTAATATGTAAAAATTCTAGTATTTCTTTATACAGCAAGACTGTTCTGTTTTTCAGATATTGTTTTAAGTTCAAAATAAAAATAAAATTTAGATTTTTTATATTTCATAAATATTTAAATAATTATACAAACTTTAGTTTTGATAGAGAATAGTAAGAAAATTGTTCACAAACTTATTCATTTTGTATCTAAATCACTTTTTTTTTTAACAATGTTAATAATTTACTAATGAATAGGACAGCACTTTAAGGTAAATAAATAATCCTTGTAATCAGTTTAGGTGGCTTTTAGTTATTGTTGTCAAGCAACTTATGAGTCTTAAGACTCGTTTTTATATCATTAACTTAAAATTACTTATCAAACAATAGTTTTTTTATTTTTATGTATAGTTTTTAAATCAACGTTACTTTTTAAGTGGTAAAATATATAAGTTATTATATAATTAGCAAAAATTTGTTATACTTATGTATTTTGAGAATAATGTATTTTAGTTTGTTTGATCTAATGTTTTTCAACACATGCAAGTTTTTGAGACAAGTACTCCATTATACTGAATGACTTATAAGAAGAAGTTTTAATGTTTTATTTTCAATGTTCAAGTCCTTAACTTAATTCTAAACTTTGAAGAGAAGTGATTGTGTGTCAGTTATTCAAAGTCATAGTTATATAAATATACTAATAATTTATGCAATACTTAAGATTTCATTATATATCATGGATTAAGCTAAGAAATTAAAAACTTTAAAATATAATTAGTCACTGTTAATGACCTATAAATACTTGAACTAATTTTACCATGATGGTTATAATTATAGCTTAAAATATAACTCTAAAATAAGCTACAGTTTATCAGTAAAAACATCATTATGTTTCTTTGTATAAAAAATAAAGAAAAAGTTAATTTAAACTTAACAAATACAATTTTTATATATCTGAACTAAAATAGTTTAGTTAAAAAAGTGTATGTTCCTAAGCTAACAAATAAGAAAACAAACAAAATTTTGAAAATATATTCGCATAAAAGACTTATTTAGAAAAAAACTAAAAAACTTGCTAATTTAGAAAGCTTATAAGAATAATTTATATAGATTTTTAAAAAAATCAAGGCTCTTAGTGACGTCAAAAAGTTTTAGCATTAAATGTCGTTTAAATTAAATTTATATAAAAAATTTAACTTAAAATTTAAAAATTTTCTTTATTATATTTTAAGCCACTGTCATATGGTTATCAAAAATGTAGTAACTTTGAAAAGTTGCAACCAAATTACATTAACTGCTTTTTAATCGCAAGAAAATATTTTATTTTGTTATCTACCATTTGCAAAGTTATAATATATTTTATATAGTTCGTAGTAAACCAACACTAATATTAAAGTTTACCATTTATTAAAGTTTTTTCTATGGTATAATAAAAGTAAGTCAGCCTTTCATGCTTTTTACTTTAATAAAAGTGTTACTTAATTATTTGTTAAAGTAAATATTTTTCTTTAAAATTTACTCTAATTTCATATTAATAAACATAGGTTGTTGTTATGTTTTTATTTTCTTTTACTAAACTCTTCAGAATGCAGCAGAAAGTTGTTGTAAGTATAAAACATGTAAATAAATTTGTTGTAAATCTGAAATTTAAAAAACACTTTTTTGCATTTCTTAAATTTTTTAAATATTCTCATTGAAACATTATACCAGCTAAATTTTGTTGCTCAAAATGTTGATTCGTACTATGTGATAATCTAGCTTACTATGTTTTTATAAGTTTGGTTTAACACATTTTTTAAAAACATTAGTCCTACGCATGCGACTTGTTTTTTTTTTTTGATTAAGTAAAACAATGGTTTTATATAATATATTATCCATATAAGTTTTAGAATGATAACAGTAAGCTTAGAGGAATATATTTTAAATAGGTTAACGTTCTAGAATTAGAAAAATCTGTAAATATTTGATTTTGCACAGTTAAAGATTTTATAAGCGAGTAATAAATATTCTGCAAAGAATTGTTGTTTTTATAATTCTCTCATAAATGTCGAACGAAAGTAATCCAGTTTTAAAATATAAAATTAAAACATTTAGTACACGTTAGTTACTAAAAGTAAAAACACAACTTATACTAAAGCAACAAGTTCGTGAAATTTATATTATGAGATTTGGTTTGTGAATACTAAATGGCAAACTATTATTTATTGGTGTTTCAAAACTTACAGATTTTTTTTATAAAGTTAATCATTTAAATATAAAAGGTAATCTATAACCTTTACAAGTAACTTTTAATTTTTATGAGACTAGTTTAAACGTATATATCAAGCAGTCAATTATTTTTATAAAGTAGGTTTATTATGTGTTTTTATAATAGTTTTAAACACTTTGATTAGAAAGTTTACACTTTATACACCTTTTTTTTTAACTGATTAAAAATAAATTTTACAGTAAAGTTTAATTTGTTTTACTACTAGTTCTAGAAAACCTTATTAACTTTACATACAACAAGATGCAATTAGGATTGCAATCTTTTAGCAATTAGGTCATAGTCTAGTTTTAGTCAAATAGATATAGTAACTTATGATTATAACCTATAACTATTAGTATTTTTTAGTTCAAACAATATATTTAAAACTAAAGAATCAACAAGCTTGATATTAATATGAAGTTTCAATATATCAGTTTCTAAGTATAGTTTTTTTAGTAATAAACATAAATTGAAACAAAATATATAATTTTAAATAAAATTTAATTTGTATTGCTAATTGCTGGTTTATTTAACATTATTGTGTTAATATACCTGCTTAAATTTAGATAGCTCAATAGAATATTTTATTTTAAAAAAATCTTAATGTTTGAATAAAACTAAAACGATTAGAGTAGCAGTTAAAAATCAACAAATTCTATAGAATATAACTTATAGAAGATAACTGTAGTGCATAACTTAGTTGTGTAAAAACTATTTAGCTGCTTAACTTTGTTGCAATTCAATATAACTTAACACTTTTTATTTATAGAAAAAAAAAACAAAATATTGCTTAAATAAAGTTTAATTTTGAATCAATTGTCTCTATCAGTTTAGTTTTGTCTTATAAATTGATTCTAAATCATTTAATGACGTCATTCAGCCTAACTAGCAAACACTATTTTAATACAATTTTGTTTAGTTAAAAAGCATAACTTTACTAAAGCAAGTTTAAGTGATAAAAGACTTTTAAAAGTTTAAATTTTTAAATTCACAGTAATGTGACAAAAAACAGTTAATTAAAAGAAATATATAGTTTTTTTTAACATTTTTCTATTATGTAATGTACTAGTGTGTAGAAAATGTTATAAAAATTTATTTTGTTTTTTTCTATTTTTGGATGTTGTATACAAATGTTGGATATAAAAACTTAATCAACTTGATTAAAATGTCTATATTTATGCTTTTTATATTTATTTATTCGAGTTTACCTTTTTGCCTAAAACATATATCTACTTAAACGATTTAATTTTGTAACTGTGACGTAAATCATTTGATATTTATTAAGATAAAACCAATCATTCAGATTAAATAAAAATTCTAATCTAACTTTTGATCAAAAAATACATTTGTAAACAAATCTTAAACAACAAATTAAGCAAAAACAAATACAATCATAGCTTAATTTTACAAAAACTCATTAAGTTTAAAGAACTTAACATTTTTAACGCAGCAAATACTCTAACTTTTAATTCAAATATATTGAAAGTATTTTAAGCGAGAAATTAACATTAAGCAAATTTTAAAGTTTGTATTGAACAAAAAGGTAAAACTGTATATATAAATTAAGATCGAACCAAGCTTTTAGTTTCTATCTAAAACAAGATGTAAATAATAAACAAATATTACCTCTATACTAAAATTCTTAACAAAATTAAAAGTGTAGCTTTTTAATACTTTATTTCGTGAAATTTGCAAAATACTAGCAAATGGAGACGATATATACTAGTGTTTCAAAATATAAGTTATTTCAAATAAGTTAAACAAACATGGCTTCAAGCAATAGTATATTACATTTAGTACTTGAAAGAAAAAAAAGCTCTCAAACATGGTCGCTAATATAAACAAAGCATGTTATAATAATTAGTATTAATATTCTTAGTTGGTTTAGATATAGTTTAAACTAAAACCATTGTGGTTATTTTAATAAAACAAAACATTTGACACGATTAGACTAGCTTAAAAAATTTAACACTAGTTTAGGCCAAAAGTTTTGTAAATTGAAAGGAAACCTAATATTAGTTTTAATAATCGATTACCAAAAATTTTTTTTTACTTTGTTACAGTACATTGCACAATGCAGTTTTGCTTAAAATATACTTTTTTTAGTTTTAAGAGTTCTTACAAATTAACAGTTTGTTTTGTTTGAATCAATTTATTGTAAAACAAATAACATAAATAGTTTATTAGTTATAATTTAATAAACAGACTTTTTACAAAACGTACAATATTAATGAACTATACTTAGTTCCGTTACTATAAAACTAATTAATTAACTTTTAATGTTTTAATGGCGTTACTTAGCAACTTAATTTTGTTGTTTGTTTCATAGAAAACGAGTACGTAAATTAAAAATTGTAATAACTGTTATTTTACATATCAGTCTTAAAATTAATAAAACATTAAAGCAAAGTTGATTAATTTGTGGAAACTATGTTTATATATAAAAGAAACAAATAGAAAAAAAAATTCTCACATTTTATTTATTAGTACAAAACATGTTTGCAAAATGAAAAGCTTTTATATATTTACTACAAAAATTAATTTGTAACATGATATTGTTAAGTAGTGAAAGTGTTCACGTATACTGCTTAGTTTTCTTTTAATTTTTTTCGCATTACTGCGACTCAAAGGTTCACTGTGTTTTCAAACAATACTACTTACAAACATGTTTTGGTATTCATTTTTTTGATATTAATCTTGTTTTATAAAACTAACATTTGCTGGTTAGACTAAATGACGTCATTAGGTGTTTTATTTAAAAAATTAATAATATTAAAAAAAAAAATCATTAATTAACCTAACATAAATTTGACACATAATTGATTTTTTTTTAATTATTGATTTAAATACATAAAATCTATTAAATCTTTATACCTTACTTATGTTTTGCATTTGTTGAATTTTAAGTCCAGTATATTTGTAGTAGTTTTAGTCAAATAACAAGTTTTTTAGAAATAAAAACTATAATAAGCCAGCTAGCAACTTTTTTAACCAGTTGAATTAATATAATACTCATCAATATAACAACAAGTTTCAAAGTACTTTTTTAATGAAAAATTTACATTTAATTATCTTTCTTTAATTTTATTTAATTAGGTTCATCAGAACAAAAATAACTTCCTAAAGTTTATTTACTATACAGTGACTTCATATTAGTATTATGCATGTTGTTTGTTAAACTTTAAATATTTTTTTAAAAACAAATAGTTAGTATTAATGATCTATGATCGCTATTATTGTTTCATTAAAACTAAAACCAGATTTTGATCTTATTGCTTGAATGTAAAAAAAAGCTTGTACAATGAGATGTTAATTAGTTCGTACAGAACTAACAGTATAACACATAGAAAATTTTCTACAATATTAACTTTGCTTATATAAAAAAAAAGTTTTTTTCATTGTGAATTTTTTTCAAATAAAAGTTAAAAACAACTAATTAAACACTTATAGAACACAAAATTTCGTTTTCGACATTTTAGTGGGAACGTTTTAACTAGTTTTACAAAAACTTGAAGTTACCTTTAAACATTTTTAGTTAATTTTTTTTCGTTTTGAAAATAAAATTTGATTTTTTTTAAGAAAAATTTGCTTTTCAAAAACCGAATCTCATATATATGAATTAATGCTAACAATGTTATATTAATGTTTTTAATTTAATCAAGGTAGTAATAAAGCCACATTATTGACCACCACAAAACTGATGAGTTTTTATAGAGGGTAGCTTTGGTAGAGGGTAATAAAATGTTTACATCTTTAGAAAATATGAAATTAGTCAAGTATAAAAAGTTAGCAGTGTAATAGTTTGAACCAGTATCAGTCCTATTAAAATTGTAGAAATCAGCATTTAAAAATTATATTTTATTTTGAACTGGAAACTCGCTACTGAGTTCCAATTCAACTGTTTAAAGCTAAATTCAGGATTTGTGTTCCAACAAGCAAGAAATACAAATGTAAATAAGTTGTAAGTTAACTGATTTCACTATTCAAAGGCAGTTATAGAACTTGTATCCCTACAAGCAACAAATTCAAATCAAAGTAGCTATAAGTGAACTTAATTCACTACTCAAAGCCAAATACACAACTTGTGGACTAACAACCTTAATGTGATAGAAAACCAGTTATCAAAAACAAAATTAGTTTCCTTAAGTCGCAACATGACAATGCATTTTTAAACTTAATAATAAGTGCTTTACAATTAGAGATTCGTTGAGAATGATTGGTCGTATAGTTTCATGTTGATATTCGAGACTTAGTATCAGGGTTGCACTAACAATGCATTACAACAGTATTTTATATTTAAATCAGTTTTTGATTAAAATAAGAAAATTTGGCTGACCTTAAATCGAAATTGTAAATAGAATATAATTAATTATATTGATATTTGATATTCTTATTAATTTCAAGAAATCAGTTGTTTGCATTAAATTAATTTCTCGCTTAGAAATCTTTAATCATGCTAATATTGAAGATTTAACTTATATTATTTCTTAGAATGTCTAAATTTTTCAAGCTAAAACTTTAATATTTTTTAAGTTTTTTGAATTTATATTGTATAAAATGTTTTATTTGTAATGACAGTGCAAAATTCCTTGCATTGTCATTGTGTTAGAGAGTCAGATACGCTTCAATGCACGAGCCAATGAGAGTCATCTGATGTAATGTTGAAACTAAATACTGATGCAACGGTGCGTCAAGGCGTGACAGACAGCTTATGTGTAAGCAGTCAGTTAGTGGTTTGCAGCTGGAACTACCTTGTATTGATTTGTGATTGTGTATTGTAAGTATTGTTTTGTGTTAAAAGTGAATATTTTAACTGGTATTTAATTGTTTTAATATTTAAGCCAGGTTTATAGTTAATAGTTTATTCTTTTACAGTTTCTTCTTTACTAAAAGTTTTATTTAATTTTTAGTTTATTGTTTAAAGTCTTTTAAAGAGATTTAAATACATTGTAGTTTCTAAAAAGTTTGTCATAGTAATTTATAGTTTTGTATGTGCTATTATTTCTTTTTGTGTTTTATATAAAAGATTCATCACTTAAAACTGTCTTGTCTGATTTATATAAAGTAGCATTAAGTAGTGTATAGTTAATATGTCCAACTACAATAATATAAATGAGAAGTATGAACAAAAAGGTCAGGTTGACTATCTGCCCACAGTAAGTCATCCTGACCCAACTGAGGCTTTAGATGTTGGGTCACCAACATCGCTAGCCCACATATTAAACATAAGTTGTAATTTTAATTATATTTAATTTTCTGTGACTTTAATTAAGAAGGCTATTTACATTCCGAATAGCAAATGAAAACTTTAATTATATTTTTACACCTAAAAAATAAAAATAAAATTAAAGTTTAAAAAATTTAACGAAAAAATAATTTTGATTCTAGTGTTTTTAAACACTGGAATTACTTTTGGTACTTCATATTTAAACAGTACAGTTTGAAATAATTTATAAAACCTGAATTTAAACAGTATCCATAAATAAAAAGAAAAAAAATATATATTAATACTAAACTAATAATATTCACAACAAAAACTTTTTTAAAATGATAAATTCATTTTAAATCCTAAACTTTTACGTGAGTAAAAAAAATATAAAATATAAATATATAAATAACATTAAAAAAACAAAAAAATAAAAACTAAATTCTAAAAATGAAAATGAAAAAATAAGTTACTGACCCAGAGTAAAGGATAGGGGTAACAGTAAAATTAAAAAAAAAAACAAACCCGTGAAAAATTGTCTGCTCGTGTAAAAGTGTATTCGTGCAATATTTTGCATTCTTGCGACTTTGTCTCATTGTGCAATGTTGTACGCTCCTGCAAATTGATAGCTACCCATTTAATACTTCAGTACGAGTGTATTGTTGGTTTAGAATAGAGAAACGGTTTTAATTAATTTCTGTGCAAACTATTGTTTTATACTAAAATGAACTTTTTTTTGTGCTGATCATATCAAACAAATATTATTAGCAATAATAATTTTGAGAACTTTTACTGATCAATCTTTGTAATACAAATTTAGGTTTAACTGTCTAAACTGTATTAAAATAGGCATAACCTTTTATCAACTATCATCTATAAAACACATTTATTATTAAACTATAGATCTCTTAGCTATAATCTACCCCTGGTGTCTAAACTTAAAAGAAGGAAAGAAAAGTTAGGGTTATTTTTACTTTAGATAAATATAGATGAGATAAAAATTTTTTGATTTGAATTATTTTTTACTTAATTAAATGCTATCATAACATTTTTTCTTGTTTTGATTTTTTTATTGAATAAATTTACATATAATAAAAAATAATTAACAGAAAAGTTACACTGGGATTTATCAAAATAAAATAAAAGTTCTAAAACTAAAAAAAAATCAAGTATTTATTAATAAATGATGTTTATTAAATGAATCGAGTAGTATTTAAAATAGTCAGCACATAATTTTATGCCGGTTAATTCAATTGTTTTTTTAGTTTTAGTGTTACACTGACGTCATAATAAATTTGCAGCAAAACTATATTTTTACTCAAAACATTTTGCTGCACATAAACTTGTATATTTTGGTGGTTGTTTATGGCAATATTTAAAGCTACTAAAATGTGGCTAAAAAATAAACTATTGACTAAAGTTTGAACTAAATTTTGAACTATTATGTTAGGTTAAAATAACAGGATAAAACATAAATACACACTAGTTCTAGAAATATTTCTTTAAAAATATTTTATTTTCGCCATCAGTAACAAACAATTTACCACACGACTAAAATAAACAGTATTTGAGACAACCTACGACCGGTTTTGTTCTTATCAAGAAAATATGTTTTAACTAAAAATAAATATGAAGGTAAAGTTAAGGGATTGTTTGAGAAACATGTTATTTAAGTTTTTGTTTTTTTTTTATAAGAAATCTTTGAAGTTAATCTCTAAAATTTTAATTCACTATTTTTTTATATCATCACTTTTAGTGACTTAAAATTTGCACTAATATTTGCCTGTTAGGTTTCAGGATACTTCTAATTTACATATTAAAATATAAATAAAAAAACTTGCAGGATATTTATACTTGCGTAATTGTGCGTGATTGCGATTTTATGACAAATATTTCTTAAGTTGTTATGTATGTTAAAATCATTAACTATATATTGATTTTCATCATTAGGTTTATTTTAATTTATCGTAGAAAAAATACTATTTTTACTTATCATTTATTTTAAAATATAAACAATAAACTTCGAAGAATCTTCGACTAACATTATATAATAAAAAATACCTAAAAACTTTATAAAAAATTTTTTAGTTAATTAGTTACCCAATTGAATCGTAAAAATAGTACAACTAACTTTAACATATTTGTACAATAAAAAAAAGGGTAACAAATAAATTTATGGAATAAAATATGTTTGAATTATTGTTTTAAATGATTTAAGTAAACAACTATTTTTTTACTAAACATTTAGCATCTGAATAATAATTTATATTTTATTTATAAAGATTTGCAAAGTATTTTGTAATCATGTCTAAGATTTTTTTATTTTTTATAGACTATAGTTAGTAAAATTCAAGTTAACAGTTTTAGTTGTTCTATAAATTTAATTAAATTATAATTAAGATCTGTAATACATAGTTTATCAATTAAAATAATTTAAATATTGCAAATCAATACGCTTAATAAATATAATTTTATTTTAAGCAAACACATGAAGTTAACATATAAAGCAATGAACTATACTTTCCTCTTATAAATTAGAAAATATTTTTTTTTGTATAAATTGAGTTAAAGTTATATCAGTACAAGGTTTTAAAACTTAAACTTTAAAGAACAATTGTTTAATACTGCAGCATGTTAATATAAAACTACTTGATAAAAACTAATTGTGTATAGTCTATCCTACAAGTTTTATTTAAAAAAAAACAACTTTTTTTAGTTTTTTTCAACTTTAACAAAACTCACTATATACTAAAGGATTTTTATTCAGATGAATAAAACTAGGTAAAAATGATTCAAGTACCAAAGCTTCAAGTGCATTTTTTTAAATATACAATTTCTAGACAAATTTTATAAGCGAAAATAACTCAGTAAGACTAAAAAAGTGTATACAGGTATAGTATCTTTTAATAAATTTTTACTTTAAGACTTTTACTATAACATGTATTTTGTATATTAACATTATTGGTAATGGGTTATCTTACCAGAGTGGATTTGAGCAAACGTTTTGAACAAGAAAACTATTTAAAGTTTATAAACAAATGTCACATATCTGCGATTGAAAACTCTTTAACTTTTGCTGACTAAATTGAAGTTCGTAGCGCTTAGTTATTATATGTCAATGCAGCTTAATTAAATTTAATTATATATCAATGTTTTAAAGTTTTTTAGAGGTATCATATTTAAGTAACTAACTATGATTTTATAGATGTAGTGTTTATGCATTTTTCTGAAAATAAGTATAAACAAAATTTTTTAACAAGTTGTTTTAAGTATATTTGTTAATACCAACTTTTATTTGTTAAGTTTCAAATAGGTATAGTGTGTGTTTTTTTAATATAATATATTAATTATATTCTACAAAAAGACCTCCTTTAATACTACTAATTTATAAACAACATATCAACATTTGAATAATGTCCTTTTATTAAGTAATAATACAAGAGTGATACTTGACTTTGAAAACTCGTACTTGTAAACATTGATTTTTGTTAAAGTTTTAGTAGATCGAAAATATTTTTATTAATATTTTGCAGTTTATTAGGTTTGTTTAAATCTAAATGTACGTAAAAAATCTTTACATTTGCTTTTGCTAATAGAAATAAATAATTGTGATTTAAAACTTTAAAACAACAAAAACTGACCTCGCATTTTATACTTTATGATAGAATAGAAACAAAACTATGCATTAATTTATTTTACATTTTGTCGAACAGTTAATAAGACATCACAAGTAATTTATAAAAACTAATTTTTAACAGATTTGAGTTTCGAGATATTTTTTATGCCGAAGTGATTAGTTAAAAGTGCATCAGAAAGATTTTGTTCGTTTTTTTTTACAAAATATCTTTTAGTTTAAACATAAACCCAGTACTGTAATATCAAACTAGATTGTTAAATAGCTAAAAGTATAGCAAAAAAATATAGCGTTTTTCAATATCATTTTTCAATATCCATTTTGGCATAAATTTTTTATTGAATATATTGATACGAACAAATATATTTATAAGAGAATATTGTTAGTTTTTATATTAAACAATTAGATTAAAATGTTAGTCTTTGTTATTTGTCTATTATTTTTATATTTTAGAAGTTACCATGCTTAATACAAGCTTCTAAATATAATACATTTTTGCAATTTTAAGCTACATATCTAAACAATATTTATAAAAGTATTTTTTAATGTTATGTTTGTCCACCAGTAACTGTTTTGTTTTATGGATAAAGTTATAACCTATTAAGAATATAACTATAACTCGTTTGATTTTACAACGTAATATCAATTAAAGCTAATAATAAGAACAGCCATGAAATTAATTTTACAATTGATATTATTTTTCGATCAAAAAATTATAAAAAAATAGCAAGAATAATAAAATATAGGTTAGAAAATAAAGTCAATTTTTTTATTAACAAAAGTTTTTAGTGACTTAATTTAATTTCTTTGCAACTTGTATTTTTTGTTTAAATATATAATTTTATAAACACGTATAAAAATAATCAGTAGCTTGTGTAAGTAAAGCTATTTACATGTTGACTAAAATGACCTAGTAACTAAAAGTGATGAAAAGTTTAACTGAAACTTGTAATTGTACAACGACATTTAATAATTTACTCATTTTGAATTAAAAAAATCTTGCTTTTCAAAAAAAACTTAAATAGCTTAATCATACACAAAAAGTGATGTCTGAAATTATTATTTATTTTTAGTATTAAAAGAAAATACCTTTACAATAAAGATATAAAATAATAACCACATATTAGCTGTTGTTATAATTTTAACATATTTTGATTTTAAAATTAAATTAAGACATTTTGAATAGCTCTGAACTGTAACAATAAGAGCATTATATGTCAAAAATACTTACTTAGATTTTAATTTGAGAGTGTGATTTAAAACAAACGGTGTTTAGCTACTTGACATAGTAATGTATATTTAAGTTCAGTTAAATTCTAGATAAATTTAATTCTTCTCTGAAATCTAAAACTGTACTGTAAAAATTGAGAATATACCATGATTCTTATATAGAAAAAAAACTGTTACGGACTTAGATGCGACCCCTGAATTTTAGCTAGACTTTTTTTACATATAGCAATTCTCACAAAAACGCATTAAGCAGAATTTCGACAATCTGAGGAAAACATTTAAATATTTTTATTTTTACAATGAAATGACCATAATATCATAATAATTAGTAGTTAAGTAAAAATATTTCTAAGTTTAATGATCATTTAAATTTAATTAATTGTAAATCTCATGTTGTAACTTCAAATAGATTTTGAATTAGAAAAATAATAATACTTTAATGCAGTTTTTCTTAGTTGTACATTTGCTATAAATAATCATATTAGTAAAAAATGAGTATTAACAGTATTTTGCACATAGATGAAGCTTTTTATACAACTTTGTCGATGAATACCAAAAAATAGTATCAGACGAGCGTAGACTATAATTTCACAACAAGCTGACAATGCCTTAGATTTTGAGCTGAGAACGTTTTGGTTGTGAATATTTTTTCAAATTACTAACAATTGGTCGTCTCCGTATTTTGTATTTAAGCCCGCTTAGTTAAATTTGATGGCGGTTTCTTGCGATTAAGCCTGCCTGACGAGTCCTAATCGGTTATAGATTGTCTCGTGTCATTGTTGGTTGTGTGGTGAAGTTAATTATTATATATTTTGTTAAATTAATGTTTGTTTGGTCGTTTTTCTAACAGCTTAATAAAATTTCAATTTCAGAACTTATCAAATTTTTAATTAATAATAAGGTATAAAACTAAATTAATCTATTTAATTTAATTCAAATTTGAAATATTTTTTAAAGTTTTATGTTTTTTTAGTTAAAGTTTAATTAAGCCACAATATGTGGTAAAAATATCAGCAAAAAGTGAAACTCTAATTTATATTGAGTTTTACCTAATATTTATTTAAGATAATAATAAAACCTTTGTGAGTTAACTTACACGACGTAACTAAGGGTAATAAAATTATCCTTGTACTTAATACTTGTAAAAGTATGCAGTTTATCTATATTAAGGGCTTTGCTACGCACTAGTAATTAAGTATACTACGTATCGTTTTAAACTTGAAGTATGTTTTTAATTAATTAACAAAGGAAATTATTTAAACTTAAACTTATTAAAGAATATTTTAAAATTACGGTTATTTAATTTTTAGTTGCAATGTTTTGATTATAGAACTATATGAAGAAAAGTAAGTTAGTTATTTTGGTTTTGTTTGCAAAAATTTAAAACGACATTATTAAAAATTTTTTCTACGTTTAATTGAAACAATTACAACCAAAATATTTTAATAAACTAGAAAAAACTCTAATAAAAACTCTAACTGACGTCATATGCTTTATGTTACATATTTATTTTATAAAATTTATATACATATAAATTAAAACTTATTTGTCGTTGACGTATGAGGAACATTTATTCACCACATAAATGTGGTTTATCTATTTGTTTACTATTAAGTATAATTTGTAAAACTGCTCACGAGAGCCACATTCACGACATAAAAATTTCCATTGCATTTAGTGTTTTTATAAAGCCATAAGTTTACGGGTAATTTTGTTGATGTTTATTTATCCTAAATACGCTAGAATTAAACTAATTTTTCAACTAATCTATATAAATGTTTTAAAGCGTTCGTAAACTTGAATGAAGTTTTAAAAAAAGTATGTATTATTAATTAATAAAAGGCTAAATTACAATTTATTTCAGCTTTATGCAATTCTCTTTTCTATTTATTCTAGTTAAAAACTATGAATACTGTCAATTTTAGGTGTAGTAAAACAAAAACTTGATGATTTTGTTTATATATTTGAATAAAATCTAGTAATTAAAGCTTGAGTTGACAATTGTTAAATAAAATATATTTTTATTATTAAGCTCTTTATATTAAGCATTGTACTTTATAGAGTTTTATAACATATTTAAAATTTAGTAATAAATTATTATAATATAGCTCAGCTGCAAGAAGTAAAATTTAACTTCTTAATTAAAATAATTAAAACCGATTCTTTAGATTTGAAAATTCCAAATTTCACGTGTTTTTACACGTAATATATATTAAAAAAATTATTCAATGTGTTTGTTAACCTCAATTATAAAATTGTTTAGAATTGGGAACCTAATTCCATCGATTAGTATTCTGTAAATTAAATTAATATTCTTTTTATTTTGTATAACTTCTTTGATAAACATGCATAGCATTTAGTTAGTTAGGAATATTTCTATATATTTTTATAAATTTGCGCGATGAACTAAAATGTTTTTCTTAAATATTTTAATTAAAGATGTAATTTAAGATTACTTGAAGAGTTAAAAATTTATTCAAATATAAAAACACAATTACTTTATAATCAGAAAATACTTTTATAAAAACGATAAAAATTTAGAACAAAATCTATATTCAGATAAGATAATTTAGTTAAATTAGAATAACCTAAACATTAATAATTTATTATTTTTGAGAATAAACAATTACTCAGTTTCACCGCAGAGCGGATTTTCAAATTGTAAATCTGTGGTAAAATAATAATATTAAAAATGACAAATATTTGAAAATTGGTTTGAGTTAAGCTGATATAAAAAAATAAAAAATAAATTTAGAATTATATTAATGTAGAACAACCTTTAATTTTAAAACTATCAAATTATAGTCTACAAACAATACAATTAAACCATAGTACACTGTGGGGTATTGATATCTAATGGATTTAAAGAGATTAAAACTTTTAAAGAATTAGAAGTTATGGAGTAGTATATACATATTATTAAGCACACAGTTCTAATAATAAATTAATAATGTAATAATGTTCAAAATAAAACCAGGGAGTAAGCATTAAAAATTTTTATGAAAGCATTGTTGTTGTTATTGTTAACAGAGTTGTATTATGATGACAAAGTATAAAATGGCTTTTTGTGAAAGTTTTTAGATAAGCGAAAAATAGAATGAGGGTTAGATTTCAGATGTTAAATTTAAAAAATAAGATAAAAAATTGAATATATTTAGTTGAGAGATAATCAAAGAGAGTATAAACTACTAATAATTCAACTCAAGAAAAAAATATATGTATACTAATTCTCCAATAATTATGATTTACAACTGGAAATGGGTATATTATAATATATGCACAATTTATCTTATATCTTAATAAAATATATTTAACTAATCAACAGACTTGAAAAAAAAAAAAAATAAATAAAATAGTTTTAACAGTTTAAGACTGAGAATGGGAATAATATTATAATATATGCACAAATAATAAAATATTTTAATAAAATTATTTTAATAAAACTGATACCTGTGTGAGATATAAATTATAAATATTCATTGTAATTATAAATATCAGCTTAACTTAAACCAATTTTCAAATATTTGTCATTTTTAATATTATTATTTTACCACAGATTTACAATTTGAAAATCCGCTCTGCGGTGAAACTGAGTAATTGTTTATTCTCAAAAATAATAAATTATTAATTATCAATCTCCTATTAGTGGATAGATTACTGTGTCTTATTTATTTGTTCTAAACTCTCTAGTTAAACCTAAACATTTACACAAACAAATCTCTCTTTTTATTTTACAACTCATTAATTTCAGAACTAAATAGGTTTAAAAAAATAAAACTGTACAAACACTTGAAGTCATTTTTATACATCGTATATATAAGAAGTCTAATGCGATAACAACTATCTATTTTAAATCAAAAATATTTTAGAAAATTTAACGATCTGTTTCAATAAAGGACTTAATTTAAACACATAAAAACATATTAAGTACTCATGATTCATTTTATTAGCAAGATGTTGTTAGTCAATTTAAGTGTAAGAGTATTTCATAAAAAATATTTTACGAAATTTTAATTTATAAAAGTTTCATAAAATAGTCACACAAAACACTTTTTTTTTATTACTAGAAAAGTTTATTAAGGTTTTGTTATAAAATAATTTTCTATCGTTTATGAACTTTCAAATGATTGTTCTTATTTGAACTTTGTTTAAATCTTCTACCACAAACATCACATCCAAATGGTCTATCTCCAGTGTATATTCTAACGTGAGCATTTAAACTTGATTTTCGAGAAAACTTTTTCTTGCAAATTTCACATTCATGAAGCTTTTCTTTAGTGTGAGTCAAAATGTGTTGTTTAAGGACAAATTTTCGAGCAAAGTTTTTCTCACAAACTTCACACTGAAAATATTTTTTACCACTATGTATCAACTTATGCATTGTCAAGTTACCCTTCTGAGTAAAACATTTGTCAAAATGTTCACATTTGAATGGTTTTTTATCAGTGTGAACTATTGCATGGCGTTTTATTGTACTTCTTTGTGAAAAACATCTTTTGCAAACATCACATTGATAAATTTTCAAGCCAGAATGAGAAAGCTGATGTGTTTTCAAATTACTTTTCCGCGAAAAACTTTTTTCACAAACTTCACAACTGTAGGGTTTTTCTCCAGTATGAACTCTTTTGTGAACAATCAGTGCTGATTTCAACTTATAACATTTCCCACAAGTTACACAAACATGCTTTTTATCATCGACTGACATTTTCTTTGTAATAATAAAACAAAACAATCCTAAATCTTGAAAAAGAAATGTTTTATTTGTTATACAACGATTTATTTAAACAAGTCAATTATGAAATAATAAAAAGTTTAAATTTTTTACTTCAGGTATAAAATTTAATTGTTTTTATTTATTACTGTAGAACAGTAATTAGCTGATTACCATGAAATCTAAATCACTTTATGATACACTCAGCTAAATGTAATTGAAATATTTAAAAAAAGTTATTACTAATTTTTTGTTTTGAATAATATTATATTAAATTTAAAAAAAAAAATACTGTTCTATTTTTAATTTTTCAACATGTTTATTATACTAAATAAAGTATGTAAATCGGTTAATGTCACTTTTTTAATAAGTTCTTAAAATATTAAATACAATGGTTACTTCAAAAGATTTATTAACATATCCATCCAAGATGTTAAAGTTATAAATACTAAAACTAAAATATTGAAACTGATTAAAAAAAAACTTTAATTTTTGATTAGTAAAAGACAAATTGAATATAAAAAAATAATTATAGTAATAACATAAAACCTGTTTTATTTAAATATAACTTTTTGTTATTTTAAAACGCTTAAAATTCTTTGGCACGAACTTACCAAGGAATTTTTATCTCTAATAACAACTAAGGGATTATGATACTGTTTTAAAACATAAAACATACTTATTCAGAATCAGACAGTTTACAATTTTACCGCTAAACAGATTATCAAACTGCAATTCTGTAATAAAAAATACTAAGTTGACAAACTATGCAAAATCTTTTAAAAATAATATTAAATCATAAGAAAAAGATATAGTAAAACATGTTTTTTAAGTTTTAATTGTTATATGGTGAGTTATTAGGTTGCTCTACAAAAATTAAAAGTAAGTATGTATAAAGTTTAATAAGCTTTTTTGAAAGTTAGATAACTAAAACTTTATTTCGTTTTAATAAAAACTTTTTTGTTGTATTTAAGCTTAGAACTGTATTATGTTTATTAAAAAAATGGCTTTGGACAGTAAAGGTCTATTTTTCAATCGATAAGGTATATTAAACAAGATCATACGTCTTTGGTTAAAATTAATATTAACGTAGAAAAACTAACAATATACTATATATAAGGTATACCTCAGTATAAGCTATCACTAATCAAAAAAACTACTTAGTATGCGGACATTGAAAAATAAGTTGTTTTCTCTGTTTTATGGACTTTATTTTATGATAATTAAACTTTCTAGGATGCATTGGTACATGTAATAATATATGGTTGGTGTTATTTTTCACACACAATAATAATTCATTCAAAATAGTATTTATCATTCTTTTCGTTTAGATTCTATAAGTTGTTTTATAATTATGTGTTAATTATGTATGATAATTATCTGGCAACAATAAGCTTACTTACTCTTAAAATGGTTAGTGAGTAATTAAAAAAAAGTTATAAATTTCCATTTAATTTTTGGCTATTTAAACTTAAAAATTGAAAACTGATAAATGTTTTATAATATTTGTATGTTTTTTACATGTAAATTAAAATAAAGAACTTCAAATGATAACAGTGGTAACAATTTTTGATATACAATGAAGTATTTAATCATCTAATATTTAGAAAATCTTTATCACATGAGCTAAAACTACAATTCAAAAAAATATGTTTCAATTTTTCCTTCAAAACACTTTAACTGTTCTTCATCGTTTAATAATTTTTTTATAGGAAAGTTAGTAAAATAAAATTAAAAAAATTTATAATTATTTCAAAAATAACTTTTGACACTTTTTGAAATTATTTTAAGCACACTTTGTACAAGTTAACAATCAAAGATTAACATTAATAAGAATGATAAGTTCGATTAACCTAACAGTTTTGTCTCACTATCTTAAAATTTTAATCAATCTTTTATTTATTTTCTATTGTATAAATGCTGACTACTAATATGCAACTACTAACTTCTTAATAATTTTACATATGTTAGTATACTTTTTCGTCATAATATATCATGCGTTGGTATACAATTTGTTGTATTAAAAACATATGTTTGGAATTTGAATAAAGTTTGTTTATTAAACATCTTTACATTCCATATTACAAATGTACTCCTAGTAATTTTATTTGTTCTATACTTTAGCAGGCAACTATAACATATTAAGATTATTGTAAAAACTTTTTTTTTGTATATGTCAAGTGTGAAAACGTTTTTTCAAATCTGTATTTTATAAATCCTTATCAGTCGCACATAAAAGCTTTAAACTTCGTGTACTATTCTTACATAAAATATTGTTTATAAAACTATTTATATTTTATTTTAAATTTTTAAAACAGGTTAGTATTTCTATAAGATTTGTTTTTTCAAAAAAAAAAAAAAAGTATCTACTATTGAAGTAGTTTATTTTATAGAAAGTTTTAATTCATAGTTACAAATATATTCATGATTAAATTTAATTTCTTCTATTTTTCAGCAGGTAAATTTAATTTGTTTTCAGCCAAGCTATATGGCTTTAAACAACGCGTAATTTTGCCTAATATCATCACGCTGTTTAGTCCATATTACCTGTAAGTTTACATTATACCCTTGTGATAAAAGTATTCTAACGCAGGTTATAAATTTTACTTTGTATATTACGTAAATAAATTTAAAAGTCAAATAATTTTTGTTATGTTATGTACTCAACTTTAAAATAAATATTAATTCAAAGTGTAAGTTCAATTCAAAAAAAAAACACTAATGAAGATTTAACTTTATAAGCACATACAAAAAATTGTTAATCACAGTTTTTTTTGTAGTATATTAAAAATTAATGTATAGCGATAAAAAATATATTAGTTTAAATTTATATACAGTTGCTCTATTCAAATTTACTGTATTTGTGCTGCAAATTTTTTTTTTTAAAGTGTATTTCACTTAAAATAATTCTACTTTTTTCTTTAGTATGTAAAAACTTAGTTATAGTAGATTATACTTAAACATTTATCAGGGACGTCATCTTTTTTTGTGCTATTATCTTAAATTCATATTTAGTAAAATACTACAGTTCATTAAATTCACACATTCAATAAATTAATCATCTATATTGTTGTTAGAATTTTAAGCTACAACCTTGTGGCTAATATTAATTTAAACACAGTCTAAAAATTCATTAAACTTCTAAAAAATTATATATCATACAGATCTTCGACTTCTTTTAAATAAGTTCAATGTCATTATTTTATTATTAATAGTAAAACATTTGAAGTAACTAGAAACAACTAATTAAAATTAATTAATATTTTTTAATTTTTTAACAGTGTATCCACATTGTTTTAAAAACTATTTAACAAATAAATTATTTTATTTCAATAATCAACAAAAACTTGTTCATATTTCAAATTATAGTAGTTATGTCATATTGTTTTATTAACAATCCTTAATAAATAAATTATACTATAAATTAAAAAAAAATATTCAATTTTTATATATTGTTTGAATTCGTATTTTAAGCTACTAAAAGGTAGCTCTATATTAATCTGAAATCAGTTTAATAACATTTTGTTGTTTACAAGAAATAGATTTGATTACAACTTTTCCAATGTTTTAAATGACGTCACCGTTAAAACTATACTTTTTATTTGAGTATAATCTGAAATAAACTTTTAACTTTTATTATTCACATTTTTCACTTAAAGTTAACTAAAGGGTAAAGGCCTGCTCAGTTTTTAATGAAAGTTATATAAATATATAATTAAATTTAAATAAAAGACGTATGGGGCTTGCGTCAACGCGCTCTTGTTTTGTTGCAATATTTGGCTTGTAAAATAATAGAAATCTCATAATACTTTAAGTTATATCAACTTATGTATCAAGAAATGTATTAGTGAAAGTTATGATTTATATCTACAATAATTTTACAAACAATTTTCAGAATAAAATTAAAAAAAGGTTAGTTATACTAATTCATTTTGCAGTCTAAAACTAGATATTTTTTCTAGTTGTCTTCTATCGTTACAACGCAATAAAGTTTTACTTAATTAATTGAAAATCACTATAGTTTACAAATGTAAGTATGCATAAAAACACAATTCGAAAATAAAGTGCATGTAGGACAAATATATTTACCAAATATTTTATAGAGTGACATCGTTTGATTTTAACTAGCAGTTATAAATATATGTGTTATGTTTAAATCTAAACTAATCTTCTCAAGTATATTTACTCTTTTTTGAAAATTTTGTAAGCTACACTGTAGCTATTTGTTAAACTAACTCAATCGTAAAAGACTTATTATTTGTTTGTAAAACAATTATTCGTCGTATTAAAAGTTAGTTTTCTTTTTAATTCTTTACTTATCTTATATAGACTTATTGTACTTTACTTATTATGAGACTCTAAAACTTTTGTTTATAAAAGTGTGTATAAATTTATTTATTAGTATTTAGGTAATTTTTAAACTTTTTTTTTCAAATACAAACTACTACAAAAACACTGTTATATTGTTTTAAGTAATTTTTAAAAGTATAGTATTCACTAGATTGAAACTAAATTAGTTTAATATATCATAAGTTTCAATGTCGAGCATATGTTTATTACTGAATATAGAATAAAAAATACATTTATTGTAAATTATGTAATCACAATCAAATACTTAGTAATAATTTAAGTATGACCACAAAAATGTACGTATAATGTATAAAATTAGTAATATTTCTACAAAGAAGATGTAGATGTTTTTAAACAACATGATTTAATTCAATTTACCACAAAACAACTTTCGAATGAATTATATTTATTCTGTTGATATTGACATCACTTAGATTGTCCTGAAAAATCCTTTTAACTCTCCTAAATGTAAAATTAAGAAAATTTAGAATGTCTTGTGTCTGAGTTGGAACTTGAATTTGAAACACAAACATGTGCCAAATTTAATTTGAGAGTCTTAAAACAGTTTTGTTTTGTTGTTACTTTGTTTAATTTTAAACTGTTTATTAAGATTTAAAGTGTAACTGAGTATATATATGTTAATAATCTTTATATCATGTTTCTATTTAGCTGTAAATTACCAAAGTTTCACTAACTAACTTTCTATTGACAAAATCCAAATAAACATAACAGTTTTTTAGTTATAAGTAAAAATATTTACTTATATGCTTACGTCAGGTTGATAAGTTAATATTTTCATTATTAACATCTCATAAACAACAATTATAAGTTATTGCCATATTTGTGGACTCAAAATTTATGTGGGTAAAACAAGTTCAAATTGTGCAGTAATAATAAAATCTATCTACAAATAAAAATGACAATTTTGTAGGTAAATTAAAATCTTATATTACTTAAAACTATAACAAGTTGATCTTCGACTTGTCATAATTTTTTTAATTGTCAGGATTAATTATAAATAGTTAATGTTGGAAACAAACTTGAAATAATCAAGTAAAAATAATTTAATATTTTTCCTTTTCACTAACAGTACATTTTTTTTTTAAAGCTTTAAGAAAAAAAATAACTATTTGAATATATAACAAAAATCTTTTTATATTTCAAGTTTCAGTAGTGATTTCATTTTTTTTTCACTAACGATCCCTAATAAGTAGTTTAAAATATAAAATAAAGTAGTTTGTCTTACTTTTATATATTTTCTGTATGCGTATTTTAAGACACAAAAAAGTGGCTTTATACTAATCTGAAATCATTTAAAAAACTTTCTGTTGTTTATTATAAATTTTATAATTTTATAATTTTGGTTACACTTTATGCAATCTTTTAAATTACTTAACCGTTAAAACTAAATTTTCTTATTCATGTATGTTCTAAGATAATCAAAGCTCTTTTATTATTCATATTTTTGACTTTAAATTAACTAAAGGGTAAATGC
Organism: Thalia democratica; assembly: GCF_965202585.1. Taxonomy (NCBI): domain Eukaryota; kingdom Metazoa; phylum Chordata; class Thaliacea; order Salpida; family Salpidae; genus Thalia; species Thalia democratica. The sequence goes on from NC_139167.1 coordinate 10,501,748, forward strand.
CTGCTGAGTTCTAATGAAAATTTGATTTATTTTTGAACAAGAATAAATAAAAGACGTATGACTTTACTAGAGCCATCTCGCTCTTGTATTAGTGTAATATTTGTCTTAAAAAAATTCAAATATCATAAGATTTTAAGTTATATCAAATTAAGTAACAAAAATTTTTTACTATAATGTTACGTTTTATCTGCATTAAGTTTACTAATAATTTTCATTATTAAGTTTTGAAAAAAGGTTAGATATACTTATTTATTACACAATCTAAAACTCAATACTTTTTTAGTTGTTGTTATGGAGTACCTAAACACAATGTATATTTTATTGTTTTTTAAATAACCGCCAGGGGGCGTTAGATGATTGTTTATCAAGTAACATAACAGTGTTTTTACGCTCAGATCAGCCCTAAGACCGTGCGGAAGGCACACCAACTTTAAGACACTAATTAAATTTAAGAACTACTTTATGATTTTCATTTTATAAGATCTTTATGTTTATTTTTATTATTGTATTGTGCATGAAGCACGACTTATTTTGAGACTATGTATTATTAGTCAGATTTAATTTTGTTTCTAATATTGTGACATTCAGACATTTGAAAAAAATTATCAAGAAAATTTTTATTTTTGTTGTTTTTTGTTCTGTTTATTTTCGCAGTTTTTTTCTACTAGCTGCTTTGTTACTTCTACTTTCTAGTCGTCACATTAATATCACTTTATCAATAAATTAACTTCATCAAAAAAATTTTATATTAAGTTTATTACAAATTTAATTATTACTAACTTAAACCTTATTAGATATTAAGTATAAACTAAAAAGGGGACTTCCCCTAATTAAAATTAGTTCCTACTCCAGGCCTAGGACTACAGTACAAAACAATTACATTTAACTTAATTAGTTTACAATCACTAAAGTTAGCAAATGTAAGTATGCTTAAAAACAATTTTAAAATAAAGACTATGTTGGACAGATATATTCAATGTACATTTTATGATAGTAACGTTATTTGATTATGACTGATAGTTTTTAATATATGTATTATGTTTGAATGATATCTAATTTTCTAAAAAATATATACTCTATGTTGAAAATATTTTAAGCTACAATGTGGCTACTTGTGAAACTACTCAAAATCGTAAAATACTTCAACGATATTAAAAAATGTCTTTTTTTTAATTCTTTACTTATTTTATTCAGACTTATTATATATTACGTGTTATAAGACCTTAAAACTATTTAAGTTAAGTGTTTATAAATATATTTATGAGTATTTAAGTTTATATTTAAACTTATCTATCTGAAATATCTATCAGACTTTTTTAAAAGTAATAAATACTATATTAATACTGTTGTTTATTTTTATTAATTTAAAAAATTATAGTATTTGGTAGATGAGAACTAAATTAATTTTATGTATTATAAGTTTCAATGTCGAGAATATGTCTATAACTGAAAAAAAACTTTTTTTATTTTCTGTCAATTGTGTAATCACAATCAAATATCTAGTCATAATTTAAATATGAGCACAAAATTGTACATATAATGTATAAAAATAGTAATATTTCTACAAAGAGGTGTATATAATTAATTTTACCATTAAGTTTTGAACCACAAAATTTAATTAAGTATACCATAAGAATAATTTTTTTAAGGAATTGTGTTACTCTGTTAATAGTAACGTAACTTAGATTTACCCAGAAAACCTTTTAATTATTTTAAGTATAAAATTTCAAATATTAAAAAAATCTTTGTCTGAGTTTAAACTTGAATTTTAAAAACAAACATGAGACATTTTAAATTTTATCAGCATATAAAACATATATGTTTTGTTATTATATAGTTTAATAAAAAAATGTTAATGATAATTTAATAACATTGATTTTATTAATAACGTATTATACACAACATTAATATGTTATAGCCGTATTTGTGGGCTCAATACTTTTATGGCGTACAACAGCTGGTTTCTGCAATTCCAAATAAATTTATTTACAAATAAAAATAATTTGTTGGTAAATCAAAATGACGTCACTAAGAGACTTAATTTGATATTTATTTTATTTATTTGTAACAACTTGTATATGAAGTAAATTTATTGTTGTCAAAATATTTATTTTATGTCGCCAGTTACTTTAAACAAAACATTGGGTAGTTGTTTATTAATTTTGATTAAAAACTAGTTTTGTAGTTTGTAAAAAAATATTTGTTTTTTTTATCGGCGGTTTAGTATTTCATATTATTATTTTAGTGTAAACATAAAAGGTTTCTTTGGGTTTCTTTGTTATACCATTTTACTTTCTTCTAAGTTTATTCAAATTTTTTAAGTTAATATTTTTTATCAATTATTCATCTTCAGCAAAAAAAACAAATTCTAGTTTGTTACTTTAAGCAAATTGTAGAAACTAAACTACATACATGTTTCATGCATTTTATATTGTTTCGAAAATTTCCTCAAATCCAAATTTTGCGGCACGCAAGGTACTTTTTAGCTAACAACACGCATCTTAAAAATAACACAAACAAAAGTTTTTAGGGTAAAAACTTGAAATTTGGCTTTTAACTTTGTTAAAACTTGTCAGTAGTGCTCTTTTTTTGCTTATTTTACTGCATTATTTTTTTATTATACTGGTTTTTTATTGAATATTAGAATTTTTTTAGAAAAACTGCAGCTCACAAAGACTTACTTTTACTAAATGAGAGCAATTCTTTTGTTAATTTGGTCCGCGATTTATAAAAAGCTCCTGACCCCTGGTTTATATTATACTAAGGCTAGTTTTAAGGTTTTAAGGTTTTAAGTATTTTAAGTAATTATGTTAAAGAAAAAAAAAACAATTTAAATAAAGTAAAATTAATTAAATAAAAACTAATAATTTTACCGTATGTTTTCTTATGAATATCATAACCAAAAAAAGACTTTTAAAAAGTATTTTACTTTTTTTTTTTGCATAAATTTTTATTTGTATTGTTTTAAACTTTGTTACTACTGAGTTTTCTAACTGTAGAAAGAAAATTTTCTTTAGAGTTTGAGGTAATTATCTCAAATAACGTTAGCAGAAGATAGATCTTAAGTGAAATAGTCTATTTTTGTCTTTTTAAATATACCATTATAAAGCAAAGTTATCAAAGGAGTTTAGCTCTAACATGCTAACAGCAACGAGGCTACTTAACACCTAAAACAAATTTACTTTTCGAAATTTCGAAATTTTTATTTTTCAGGGGCAACAAATGCACCCTAGTTTCCCATGATTTAAAACTTAAAATCTAAATAAAAATCTTTTTAATTGAACTACTGTTAATGTAAGTGCAACTTTTAATTTAACTTATGAACAACTTTAGTAGTAACAAAAGTTTTTACATTGCTTTATTTATTATTTATAGTTTATCTAAGATAACTTTGTATATTCATTACTTGACAGTTCTATCTAAACTTATAGTTTTTGTAATGTATCGGTAATGTAAAAAAAATCTTTATTTTTTAATCTTTATTTTTTTTAGCTTTCTAATCCTATACAAATATGTTTTTTTACTAGGTTTTTAAAGTTTTAAGTTTTTCATGACTTATTGTATAAAAATTAAACTTAGCATTAAATAGTTTAAACTCATAAGATAGAAATAAAATTAGAAATTAATTATAATTTTAAGTTCAGGTCAGGTTTTTTACTACAAATAATTTAATATGATATCTATAATAAAGCTTTTTAATAACATTTTTTAGTTGTAAATAACAAATAAAAGTGTTCACAAATTTACCTTAAATTATTTTTATATACTTTATGACTTTATCTAAGGTAAAACAACTGGAGACCGTAAAATTATATAATAATTTCATAACTGTTTTCGTTTATTTCTTACCTTTTGGAAATATAAGATCAAAAATGCTTTACAACATGTATATTGATTGTAACTAATTTTTTATAATTTTTTATATACGTTTGTATGTATGAATTAAAGTATATTTTTGACACTATTGAAGTCTAAAAATTTGTAAATATAGTTTAGCTTAAGATAGTTTAAAAGTTGTTAACTTATATCAACGCTTTAAAAAAAATTTTTTTTTAACGTTTTTTTAATGACACTCTGTATGTCTGTCAATTGTATAAAACAATTTAAAAATCAATTTTTTAACTGTTGTAATAGCCACATAACAGTGACTTAAAATACTGAAGAATTATTACAGACAATTATTATAAAACTTACTTTTAATCTATAACTAAATAATGTATAAAAGTTTCTTTGAAAATTTTGAAGACGTCATTAAGAGTTTTAAAAACAGTTCACTATCTAGCAAATTTAAAAGTATTAAAATTAGAATTAAATAGTCTATAAAACTTAAAAGCATTTGAAATTTTTATAAGTTTTTTAACCTATTTTTTAAGTGTTGCTTGTTTGCAAATAAATCATTTTAATGTAATTTTTTGAATCCACTTTCTGAATATAAATAAGAACCATTGTAAAATTAAATCAATTTGTGCAAATAAACAGCTCTGCATATTTAAGTAGAAGTTATTACATTGCTGGCAAATTTTTTATTTAATTTAAAGTTTATGTTTAGTAAATAAAAAGCATTATAAAAAACATAAAAAAACACTCTATAGGCAAAGCATTAAAACGGAATTACTTAAAAATCAAAACTTTTATGGTTAGTTAGTATTTAAAGGTTTAAATTTTTTTTTGTTTTGTCGAATATTGCTAAAGTTTCGAAACATTTAAGAATAAATTTTAAGAATAAGTTTGAAAATTATGAATATAAATATTCTAAGCTCGTTTTAAAATAAATAAAACACCAAATGAAACGAAAAAATCCACAACATGGATATAAATTTTTAAAACTTATAAATCCACGAAAACTCAAAAACTACGTTAATGAAAGTTACTTTCTTATTTTATTAAAACTAGTATCAAATAAAACATTTTAACGCTTCTATAATTTGCTCTTCGTTTTAATTGTCTACTATCTTAAGATTCATTTGTTTGAGCAAAGTGTTTATCAATAAATTTTCGTCAACTAAATTTATGCTTAACCTTACTTTTCAAAAATTTTTTTTATAAAAGTTAAAATTACTGTAGAAAACACTGTATATCTTTTATATAACTTCAAAAACAGTAGTTTTTAGTAAATTGAAAACTAAATCAATTTAATGTATCATGTATAATAAGTTTCACCCGAGCGGATGGCAAAAAATAATAGTTTAAAGATTTTTATAAACTAAAAATGATTTAATCAAAGAAATACCGGGCATGATTTAACTATGAGCACAAAATATTTAAATATAATGTATATTTTAGTAATCTTTTTATATAGAAGGTATTTATACTTATAGAATGTTTTAAAAACATAATTAAATTAAACTTACTATAAAAATAACTCATAAATGAACTATATTTATTCCGTTATAATTAAGTGACATCAATTAGATTTACCAAAAAAATTTTTCAATGCTATTTTATATAAAATTAAGAAAATCATAAAAGCTTTTTATTTTTTTTTTGAACTTGAATTTTAACAACAAAAATGCTAGAATGTTTATTTTAAGAGCATATAAAAATGTAAACTGTTTTTTATCTTTAGTGTCTAAAACTATGCTAATCCCTTTGTTCAGACTGTAAACAACTAAATCTTTAGTGAGGAAAAAATTTTTGTAACAAAACAATTTTACTTCTACTATTTGGAAAATGAACAAATGCACGTTTTTTGACAAGTACTTTTTTTCATTTAAAACATTTTTAAGCGAATCATTTTTTTTTTTGAATACACTATCAACATTTGTTACTTTTATGTCGTTTTGAAATACAGTTTACTCACTCATCTTTACGCACTCTCATTTAGTTACGTTTTTTAGAATTCTTAAAATTTCAAAAAAAAATTAAAAAAGATTCTATTTAATATGGCACAAATTAGGTTTGTTGTATACTTTTAATTATACATACTATCCATTTATGGGCAAAGGTCAAATTAAAAAGAGTTGTAGTAACATTAACACTAGTAACATTAGTAACATTAACAATTTTCTTAAACGTTAATCTTATATTTTATATATTTTTGTTCAAAAGAAGAAAACCATTACAGCACCAAATTAATATTTTTGTAAAATGCTATAGAAACCAATTTTAATATATACACCATACCATTTCTTAGTTGTAAACGAATGCTTAATTATAAATTAAATTTCCTGAGTAGAGTAGAACATAAATGTTAAGTATTAAATAAGTCACAAAAAAAAAAATCTACCATCATTAAAATTAGTAAAATTTTTCTACAAGTATTATTTTTTTAGACAAATTTTTTTTTAAATATATTTATAGTTTTATCTTTCGTTTACATATCTATAAATTAAGTAAACAAATTGTTAAAAGTGGAAAAGTCCCTAGTCTGCTTTTAACTAAAAGCAATATCAAAAAGCAGCCACTATAGTAAGTATATTTCGTGCCTGTCGTATCTTTACGCACTTTTTCTGTGGACACAATGTGCGTAAATAAACGAAAGATTGCTGTAAATGTAAATTAGTAGAAACTGTCTTGACTAAGTTTTTATTAAGAGAATCTATTTAAACAATACAGTTATTTAGTTTTTGGTTCAAATATTTTATTAAAGGTTATTTGTTAACATGACCTATATTAAGCTAGCTAAATTGATTTTGTTAATTACATGTCATAATAAACAAGAAAACAGCATTTACACGCTAAAATTTAAGATATTCACGACAAGTAGAATTTTGCAACGCTGCATGAAAATTTTTACAAAGGTAAATAATATATTTGTCGGTGAAGCTAAACGACGTCACTAAAAGGCTATTTGAGAAATATAATTTTTGTTTTATTGTTTTGATAACGAGTACTTGAAATAACAAAAGTGAAGCCTAAAAGTAAAGTATGTACACTTAAGCCGCATTTTAGTTTTAATGAAACATAAGTATTTGTTTACTTATTTTAGATAAAAATAAATTTGTATTTTGTAAAAAAATATTGTTTTCTTAGAACTTTTGTAGTTCTACTGTTCTATTTTTATAGTGATATATTTTAGTCTTAACCTTAAAATTAGAACTTATATCAATTAAACATATAACAACTTATATCAGCGACGTCATATTGATTGTACAACAATTTTTAGTTTTTAATTAAAGAATAAAACTAATTTGTTCCAATATATCATGCAAACCACTTGTTATTAAAATTTTAAGCTACAACTCTGTGGCAAATATAAATCCAAACCATGTCTTAAAATACTTAAAGTTTTACAGAAAGTTCGTTCATTATACAAATCGTCAACTTGTTTTAAAATGCCTTACTGTAAAAATTTTGTGATAAATAGTTAGATACTTCAAACTAATTTGAAAAAAAGGGAGATTTGTTTATATTAAACGATACATATATTTTGTTTATAGCAAAAGCAGTTGATATATAATTTATATGATAATGTTAATAATATTTATGAAAAATAGTTTTGTAGTTTAAAAATTTTTTTTTATGTTGGTTTGTAACTTAAATTTATATTTTAGTTTATACATAAAGTGTTTCCTTTTGATCTCTGCATTATACTATTTTACTCTCTAGTTGTTTTGAAAACTATTAAGTTAACCAATACTACACACTCAGCAAAGCAAACAAGTTTTAATTAGTTACTTTTTAATCAAACTATAAAAACTAAAACAATATGTTTTATGCACTTTATATTGTTATTATAAGTTTTATTAATGTATCTGTATGTGTTATCAAATGTGTATATACATTTTTTCTGTTTTGTAACTGAAAGTTAAATCTAATGAAAAATTATTACAGACAGTTACTATTAAGATTATAAACTAATATTATAAGATTTAGATTATAACTATAACTGTATAACAAGCAATTACAGTTTAGTTTTTTTGACCAAAAGTAAAATAAACTCTAAAATGTTTTGGTCAAAACACCTGGCGTATAAAAAAAAACATTTCGACAGTTTTTAAAAACTTACATAATGTAAAAAACGTTTTTGAATATAATAGTCTCATTAAAAAAAAACGATAGTTTATATTATTTTAATAGAAACATTTTTATTATTTGTTAATTTTCTGAATATTTACTATGTAAAAATATAAATGCTACCTGTATAAACTTTATTTGCAGTTTATTTTTTATAGGGTCCTTAGAAGAGTATATTTTAAAAGACTTATTATATTTTAATTTTGTATTTATTTGTTATGTAACATCAGGGACTTTGACGACTTCAAAGTTATTATTTTTCAATATAAATATTCCTTTTTATACAAAACTTGGTATTGAAATTTGTTTAAATCATTAAAAAAAAAACGTTTAGTATAAATAAAAGTCAGTGTGTTTATGCTTTTTTTAAATATGTTTTTTATTTAAATCTAACGTTATTCGTTATAAATAGTTGTAACAATTTTAGAAAAGTACAGGTTTTCCATTTTTTCAATAAAAATTTAAATTCTTCTTTTACATAAAATGTTAAACGTACATTAAACACATGTTTTAAAACAAAATTTAAACTAGAAACTGTGTACAAATCTAATAAAAACGTTTAAGTCAAATAAAACTATATGTTGGATAAGCTGAAAAATATTAAATTTTAAGAATATATAATAAAGCCAAGGATTAATATAAAGTACTAAAAATATATAGGTTAGAATAGTTGTTTACGTCATGTGTTTTATGACTTAAATTTTGTTCTAAATGTTATCTATATATTATATTAAATACAAAGTTATAAAGCTAACTTAATTAGTAAAATATTTATATTCCTAAAACGTGGTTTATGTTTATCTAAATTGCTATGTCATTGTGTCTAAATATTATTAAAATCTATGGCATGAACATTAACTATTTTAGCAACATATTAGTTACATGTATTTAACGTTTTTTTACCTTCAGAGTTTATAAGGTAAAACTGGAAAAAAAAACATTAAAATGTAACGATCATAAAAAGAAAATCTTATACTACTCGAAAAATTAACTAAATAATGAAACTGAAAATTTACTTAGGTATTTATACTAAATAATGTCCTTTTTAAAGTAAACACTATTAAAATCATTAAAATAATATTATTTTTTAGACAACTTGTTTTAACAAAGTTCGCTGTAAAAAAAAATATTCTTAAAAATATTTGAATTTTTTGTTTACTTTTTATATTATATTAAATTATTATTAAATTATATTGAAGACTTCAATTACTTAGTTTTTAAAGTCTTATATATAGTACAAAAACACTTAAAATTGTGTTGTTAGAATATTAATTTGTTTATGTATGTTGTTCATGCAGTTACTTTAGTTTTGGATTTTTAAATACAAGGTTTACGCTTCTTTACATTTTATTTTACATATAGCATAAAATAATTTAATCATTTAACTAGTCATTTTGTTATGACTTACAAATTATATTGATAAAAGAAACTACAATTAAGTAATAAGCTAAGTAATTATATATATTATCATAGTTTTTAATTTCATCGAAGCTTTATATGACGTCATTCAATGTTTAGGTACAAAGAAATATCGTATATTAAAAATTTATTCATTTTTAATAGCAAATGTTGCTTACTTTGCATATTATATATTAAAACTATTCATAACAGTAGTTAAACTTTTTTTTCTGCCACCAAAAATAAATAAATCTAGATAATTATTAGAATCGGTAAAATGCTAAAAACAAATGGTTTTTCTTTTATTTAGATCGATTTTGTTTTACTAAAACATATAGCTTTCTATTATCATACTAGTTTTTTATTTATTGCATAAAAAATACAGAACCGTCAGAATGTTATAATTACAATAATTTATTTTATTAAAAGAAAACATCTTACATAACAATAAACTGAAAAACTTATTAAATTATACTATTGATTATGATACTTGTTTAAGGCGGGCTTCGATTTTCCTACTAGTTGTTTTCTTTAAGGCGCCAAACTTCATATGAATTTCATAATGTTGTTGTCATCAGTTTCATTCACTCTCCCGCCTAAGACGTCATAATCGAGCTAAAATTTGAAAATTCAAAACAAACAACCTTCTACGGATGACCATTAAGTTGTGACGCTATTACACCAGGTATAAATACTAGGTTTACTGAAGTTTTTATAATGAAATCAAAAACTTTGAACTATTCTAATTCGAAAAACATTCATTTTTAGAAAGAAATTTAAAAATTTATGTATAATTAATAAAAGGCTAAATTATATTTTATCTATGCATTGTGCAATTTCATTTTTATTTATTTTAATTTGAAAACTATGAGTACTGTCCATTTTAGGGAATAGTAAAACTAAAACTTGGTTACTTTGTTAACATATTGTGGTAAAATCTAGTAATTTAAACTAAGTTTACAAATGTTAAACAAAATATGTTTTAATTATTAAGCTCTTTATATTGAGCACTGTACTTCTTAGAGTTTTGTAACATATGTTAAATTAAGTAATAAATTATTATTATACAGCTAAGCTACCTAAATTAATATTCAACCTCCAAATTAAAACAATTAAAACCAATTCTTAATCTCTGAAAATTCCAGAATTTTATGTGCTTTTGCATTTAAGATAAATTAAAAACATAGTTCAATGTGTTTGTTAACCCCTATTATAAAGTTGTCTACTATTTTAATTTCTTGCGTAAAAATTGTTTAGAATTGGAAACCCTTATTCCATTTATTAGTATTTTGTAAACTAAATTAATATTCTATTTTTTGTATCACTTTTATGATCAACATGTTTCGCATTTAGTCAGTTAATAAAAGTTCTGTATAATTTTATAAATTTGCGCCATAAATTAAATTGTTTATATTAAAGATGTACTTCATTATCACTTGTAAAACTAAAAATTTATTTAAATATTAAAACACGCTTAGTTTAAAACACGCTTACTTTAAAACTAGAAAATACATTTTAAAAACCAATTATTTAGACCAAAAACTATATTCAGGTTTGATATTTTAGTTAAATTAGCATAACCTCAACATTTACACAAACAAATCTCTCTTTTTTACAGCTCAATAATTTCAGAATCAAACAGGTTTAAAAAACAACACAGTACAAACACTTCGAGTCTGATTTATTTTTATACAGCGTATATATAAGACATATAATGCGATAACAACTATCTATTTCGAAAAAAAAAAGCAAAAATATTTTTAAAATTCAATGATCTGTTTCAATAAAGGACTTTATTTTCACACATTGAAACACTTAAAGTACTCATGATTCAGTTTGTTAGCAAGATGTTGTTAGTCAATTTAAGAATAAGGTCATTTCACAAAAAATATTTCAAAAATTTTTATTTTATAAAATTTTTAAATACATTAAAATTTTTACACAAAATACTGTGTTTTATTACCAGAATAATCGGTCTCTAGAAATAATTGTGTTGGTTATGCAACAATTTTCATCGTTTATGAAATTTCAAATGATTGTTCCTATTAGAACTCTGTGTAAATCTTTTACCACATACATCACATCCAAATGGTCTATCTCCAGTGTGAACTCTGAAAAGACGGTTTAAACCTGATTTCTGAGAAAACTTCTTCTTGCAAATTTCACAATCAAAATGCTTTTCTTTAGTGTGAGTCAACATGTGTCGTTTTAAAAGATAATTAACAGCAAACTTCTTCTGACAAACATCACACTGAAAATCTTTCTTACCACTATGAAGTAACATGTGTTTTGTCAAATTAGTTTTTAGAGTAAAATTTTTATCACACTGTTTGCATTTAAATGGTTTATTATCAGTATGAACTACTGCATGTATTTTTAAATATTGTCTTCTAGCAAAACATCTTTTGCAAACTTCACACTGATAAATTTTTAAGCCAGAATGAGTAAGCTGATGTGATTTCAGTCTACCTTTTTGTGTAAAACTTTTACCACAAACATAACAATTGTAAGGTTTTTCACCATTATGAATTCTTTCATGCATAACCAACGCTGACTTAGATTTAAAATTTTTTCCACAAGTTACACAAATATTTCTTTTATAATCACCTTGCAAATTCATTGTAGAACAAATGCTTAGTCATAAACCTTGTAACAATATTAATAATTTCTAATAACATCGAGACTATTTACAGTTTTCTAAAATTGAGTGCTACAAATAAAACAAAAAAGTAATAATAAAATTATTTTATAGAAACCCTTATAAAGATTAAACTTAATTGTAAGTTTATTGTTATTTTAGTTATTTTATGCTTGTAGAGGTCTAGATTTATCATTCTTAGTTGTAAATTTAAATTTAAAACAAGTGTAAAAAATATATATTTTATAGCAAAATTATCATTTTAGATTACTTTTAAACATTTATGACTCAGTAAAAAGAAAGTTATATAAGTTAAATATATTGTTAGAATAAATTTTGAGCATAGTGTTTTTTTTTAACTTTGTTATTTTGACAAAGTTAAAACAGTAGTTAGGTTGTAAGCTAAATCAGTTGAATCAATATAAATTTATTTATTGCATAACACTAAATCGTTAATTGGTAGTTTCTTTTAATTTTAACTATTTAAGATATCATTAGCTAACTATTAAACTAAAATATAATATACCAAAAGGTCTAATTCAAGGCATCCATAAAATATTTTTTTTTTAATATCCTAACAAGTCTTTGTCATTTAGTAGTTTATAAGGGTAAAATTTAGCAAAACCCTTTACTTATTTTAATCACTTATCATTAGTTTAGTTCAATTGCATGTTTCATTTTCTTCATTATTGGTTTCTGTTTTACTTTCTTTGATAGCCACATATCAGTGGCTAAAATATTGTCCTAAAAAGAAATGATGAATTTTTTGAAGTCACTTCTGATTTGTCTTTTGAAAGTAAATGATATGTTATTCTAAAATTTTAATGACGTCACTTAAAGATTTAAAGTTGTTCATAAAATCTTTAAATTTTAACCATTTTTTATCAATTGTTAAAATAAGAAAAGCATAAATAACGTTTTCTGTTTAGAATCTCATTTTGATTTCTTAATTCATTTATTTGTATTGTAATACAATAAATTTTACATTCGTTAATATCTAAAATGTATTTTAGTTACGTATATAGTAGAGTATAACAAATTTTGAGTAGTTTTAAAAAGATATATTATTTTCCTCGTAGTAGCATTATATTTAAAATTTCTGTAAAAGTTTATTGTTAGTGTAGCATATAGAAACAACGTTAGCTTTATTTAGTTACAGTGCAAGTTTTTGTTTTATATTTAAACTGGAAATAATTTTTCTTATTTCGATCTTTTCTGACAAATGTTAAAAGCAATAATAACTTTCATCGTTCATATTGAGCTATATTTGTGATATAAGTTTAGGTTTTACTGTATAAATTGTATAAAATAGACTTCATTTTCTGTTAACTGCTATTTATAAACCACATTCTTTCTTAAATTATAGATCTCTCAGCTTTAGTTCACCTTCGATATTTAAACTTGAGAGAAAGAAAATTTCGGGATATTTTTATTCAATACAAGTCATTTCAACTTTACTTGACTTTAAAATTTTATAATCAGTTTTAAAATTAATTTTATGTAAAATATGATTTTTGATCCGAATTCTTTTAAAATAAAAAGTTAAGTACTTCTTAAGGTAGTTTACTGGAGAAACTAAATCTTGTAAACTTATTGTGAAGAAAAAAACAAGTGTTCGATAAAAAAAAAACGAAATAAAACAATGTTAATAATTTTAAATATATTCTTATTTAGTTTTGTTAAACTCTAGGACTTCAAAAGCATGATTTAAAGAAACTAAGCAACTTTTTTAGATAAAATTAAAGGCATTAGTTTCCAAAGTACAGCAAAAGCAAATAAGAATTGTCAATAGACATCTTATTTCTACAACGTATAATAGAATTATATGTTGAAAAGCTATAATGCAGTTGCCACAAATATATCAAACGTTACAAGTTGAATAGTTATTATATATAAATATCATAAATATTAATGTTTAATTTATTAAAATTAGTTAAAAGTTAGTTAGTTAATTGCTTAAACAACTTAAAATGCGTGTAGGCCATAACTAAACATAAATAATTGTATATTACTAGTTAAAATTTATTTACAATTAAAAGATAAAAATGAAAGAAAAAATTATAAAATATTTTCTTGTTTAAAAGAAAAGAGAGTTTAATAAAAATTTGATTAAATTTGATTTTGATTATTTAAAGGATGAAAACACAAAATAAACTACATAGGAGCACAAAAACACGAATAAGGATTTTGGAAAATGGTGTTAGTTTATATTATTTCAAGTATGTAAATCTATACAACAGTACAAAGATAGATTTGGTAAAAATAAAATACTTATAGGAAAATATATTTTATAATTACTTTAAAGCAAAAAAATTACAAGAAAATCTGTTAACGTTACGAGAAAACTGAAACTGAACCAGTTATAGAAATAAAATAAATCATAAAACGCTATAACATAAACCAACTAAACAACTAGACTTTAAATAAGTAGTTTAGTTTTAGTGGAAATACTGAACCAAACTCCAAATGACGCAATTAAAATTAGCCTGCAATGTTTAACTAAATCTTAAAATTAAATATAAAGGAAATCCACTGTTAAATGTACTGTATTTCCGTGTTAGTTTTAAGTCACAAATAAAGTGGCTAATGAAGTTGTTGATTATTTATTTGATACTTTTAATTAACTCTATTTAATCAAACCTTAGTTTTTCAACTCCTTTATAAAAAAAGGATTATAAGTAAGGGTAAATTTTTTAACTGATTTCAGTAAGTTGATTTACAACCACTGATAAAATATGAAAAAAACTACAATTAAGTATATCTTATATTTGTTGCTACTTTTTAGATGTGTTTTAAATGATTAGAAATAAGGAGTACGTCAATGTTTTATGAGTATTACCCACTCAAATTTCAACGTCAGAAGTTCTAGTTTTAAATAAAAGTTTTGTATGGTATCATCCAACATGTTCAAATTCATACTACTTTTTTCAAAAAATCTAAAAAAGATTTATACTTTTACAAGCATTTAGCTACAATCAATGTTTTAAGGACGTTTAGTAGTGATTGTTTTAAAGCATAAAACTTATGGATAATATGTTGATTTAATAAACATGGTATTTAATGTTATATCTATACTTAAAAGAATAATTCGAAATACTGAAAGTAAATGCTATTTTATTAAAGAAATCGTAAAATAATAAAACAATAAAACCATATTGCAGTTTATTAACTGTTAAACATTCGCTATAAACAATTTAATTCTGTGAAAAATGTTTGTAAATATGGTTTTTAACTTTTTACACGTTTTATCCAACTTAAAATATAGTCTCAGAAAAAGATTATCTCTCAGTCTTAACAGTCTGTGTTTGGATGCTAAATTGTTTAATTTGACTATAATTGGTCTGATTTTGTTATCTGCAATTTTACCAACTCGTTAAAGTGACTTAAACTCTTCTTTTTTTATTTTATTTTCTCCTAATACTTGTTGAATAATTTTTAGATCATTTTTGCAACTTTCTAGTGCATTATGAGTTGGATTTTTACTCTCTGGAATGTTAAATATTATTACATTTAAAGCCTTTTTTTTCTTTCAGTTTTTGTTCATTTTCAGCCTCTATTTTTTCTGCTACTAAAAATAATTTGGTACTAATGTTTGTGATAATTTCTGTTGGTTCACTTTTCTGCATAACATCAGCATATTTGGAGAATTCAACTTTAGTGTTTAAAACTGTTTTTTGAATTTATAATTTAAATTAGACACTTAATTAGTTCTTACAAAACTTACATTATTCACTAATGTTGAATATTTTGAACTAATCTAATTGGATAACTGTTTGATATAGTTTAGTGATTTAAATCACCGTGTTGTTTATTATCATTACTTTATAAAACTATCTGAAAATTTAACTACAGGTAAAGTTTCTTAAACCTAACCACTTAGTTAGTAAACCAGGCAAGAAAATTTTTCTAATTAAATATGTTATTATAATTTATTATTTAATTTTCTATAATTTATTTATTCCTTATTGATAAACATCGATAATTAGTAAAGTTCATTGTTTATTATCGATGGCATAAAACATCTCAACATTGTTGATGATGGCCGAAATAAATATTGGCTAAAACTGATCAAACGAGCGCAGACTACAGTCTCACAACAAGCTGACAATGTCTGAGACGTTGAGCTGTGAATGATATAGCTGTGTCATTTTTTAAACTTTACCCACAAACGGTCGCTTCAGTACTTAGTACTTAAGCCCGCTTGTTTAAGATCACAATAGCGGTTTCTCGCGACTATTCCTGCCTGATGAGTCCTAATAAGGACGAAACCGGTCGTAGGATTGTCTCGGATGCTGTTGTTGTTGATATTGCGGTAAAGTTCATTGTTTATAAAACATTTACAAATACAATATATTAGCAAAATTCGTATGTTAAATCAATAATAATTGTGTGGTTATGAATATTTGTTGTGCTTGTTATGTGTTAAATTAATTCACTAAATATCTAGCTCATAATAACAATTTAACTAATTAAAAACTAACCCGGTAAAAGCATGATGATAATCTAGACTTTAATTTAGTTTCATAGTTTTCAACGTAGTTTGCTCTAAAATATCTTTCAATAAGAAAATCTAGTTTATTTTAAATAAATTTGACTAAAATAAAGCTATCATAACTTAACATTTTTTCTTTTTTTGATTTAATATTGAATTAAACTTGCAGATAGGAAAAAAAAATAGAAAAATAGTTGTTCTGGAGGTTATCAATATAAGTTTTAAGTTATTGTTTTAAATATTTTTTAGTTTTAATTGATGTCATGTTAAATTTGTAGCAAAATTTAATTTTACTGAAAACATTTTAATACTAAAATAGTTGTCTATTCGTCGATTAATTCAAACTAAAAACATTCTGTTGTATAACAGTTTCTATAATCTGCAGCTAGTATGAGAAAATGATTAAATATCTTTTTTTACTAAAATGTAAAATTAACGACTAGACGTACTAGATTCAACTCTGTACAAACTGTTTTGTTAATTTAATGAGCATAAAAAAGTATGTATACCAGTTCTTTAAATATCTGTTTATTTTTATTATTCGCCATCGTAATAAACAATGAAGTTTACCACACGATCATCTATAACAGCATATAAGACAACTTATGAGTGGTTTTGTTGTTATTAGAACTAAAACATGAATAAATATGCAGTTAAGGCTAAGTGACTATTTGAAAAACATATTGCATAACTTTTTGTATTTCAAAAGAATTGTTTGAAGTAAGTTTAGTGTAGCTAAAAGATTTTTTTAAGCTGCAAGTTACTTTAAAGGAAATATAAATAATTGTTTTATTAATTTTAATAAAAACTAGTTTTGTCGGTAGTAAAAAGAGCATTTGTTTTTTCTCAACCGTGGTTTTGTAGTTTCAACATAATATTTGAATTTACAAAGGTGTACAATAAACCTGCAAGTAAAGCTAAGTGAGGTCAATAAAAAAATAATACTAAAGTAAAAATCTGTTTTTGTTTTTTAACTTAGTTTGAACAAATATACACACTTAGAAAAATAATTCAATTACTTTACATTTGATTAAACCTTGCTCTTTACAACGTATTTATATTAATAAAGTTTTAATACCTTTCATCTACAATATAAGTTTACAGTATTCTAATATTAGATTTTAGAACTTTAACTTTATTCAATGTTAATAAAATATTAAATAGACTTTTCAAACTTTAAAAATGAATATGCATCTTTAATAGAACCAAAACCATATGATATAATGTATACAATCAATGTAAAAAATTAATTAGAAAAACAAAAGAACTTTTTTAAACTTATTTATTATTGAAATAATATATTTAACTATTACAGTTATTTAGGTTTTAGTTGAAATTATTACATTATAGGTTATGTTGTAAATAGAAAAACGTAAGTAAATTGTATCGGTTTTAATCAAAAATACCAAACTATTTTAGAAATTATTAACAAACATCATAAAAAACTTTATTTAAACTATTGCCACATTTTTAATCTTAAAACTCCGAAGTTTGTGTTTTACAAAATTTCATAGTGCTAAATGGATATATTTATTGTCGTAAAAAAAAATGTCGTTAAAGATAATTTTTAAGAAGTAAAATTTTTCCGTCTTATTTTCAGTCAAAAACTTTGAATTAGATTTATATTAATAAAAATTTTTGCCAAGTTTAATATTCTTGTTTCGATAATATTGTTTGTCAAATACTCTACAAAACATGTTTCGTTCTGTTATATAAAACACAATTATTTAATACAGATTACAAAATAATTTTTAAATTTTTCATACATCAATTCGTTTGATAGCTGGTTTTGTTTATTCCAATTTAATTAACTTAAAGAAAAATGCCAAATAATTTTGAATAGTTTTAAGAAATAGTATTTTATACAGTAATCATTATTAAGTGTAGTTTTAAGTATTTTGTTAGTTACTAATAGTTCAATTACTGTTAAACTTGATTGTTGCTTCACTCTGTATTATATTAAAGTATTTTATTGATGGATATGCAAAAAATGGCTATAGTCTTATTACAGCTGACCATAAATCGTTTAGGTTATAAAAAAACTAATCTTGATCGAATATTGGTAAAAAATATACTATCGTATTTTTAAAGTAGAATGAAAGAAAATGATAAGGCTAATTATGATTAATTTACAAACAACTATTGAATAATGCATTAAAAATGTTATTTTAATATAAACTATTGTTTAAACAGTCATTAACTTTACGTATTAGTCTAAAAGCGAATATTATTTTGATACAAACTTGAAATAATTTTTTTTGAAAGCAAATGTTAGTATAACATAGAAGCAGTTGTATGAAAAGAATTTTTACAATCTTAGAATATTTGTTGTTTACCTTAAAATTATAATTTAATATTTTAAGTAGTAAAAAAAGTAAGAAAACAAATATAAAAGGCCAAAAAATAAAATTTTTCGTCAAAAACTATAATTGGTGAAATATATTTATGTCACAAAATATATTTTATAAGTTTTGTTTGTATACTTTTGGAGTTAAATTTAAACTGTTGTTATAATTTCAAAGCTATTTTTTCAATAGAAGTTGGTGGATTAGTTTATATAAATAATAAAATAAGTAGTATAAATCACAATTAGGTTATCTAACAATAAGATAAACATTGATTGCATAATTTTAACTTGTTAAAATATATTAATTCCTATTAACGAGACAAAACTAAAACTACCATTTCAACTTATTTACTTTGCAATTAAGAAAATTATCATGAATTTTTTTTTTAACATATATATTTAAAAAAAAAATTAAATTGATTTTCATATAGTGTATGTCTAATGTTATTGTAATTAAAAATATTTATTGAGTATGTTTTTACGCAAAAATTGTAAAAGAGTGATAAAAGTTTTAAATTACGTTTTGTGTGATAATAACTATTTTTTAATAAATCGTCTTCGGAACTTTTTAATATAAACAAAGTATAAACCACATACTTGTGGTAAAAACTAGTGAAAAACGAGATCTTACAATTTTTATATTTAAAATTATTTTATACATAAAACTTAGTTTAATATTTGCAATAATAATCAAAATGACGTCTTTAAGATTTGAACACTTTTAAATTTAGTTAGAAAATAAAACGTTTAAACGCTGTTTGAATTAACTAAAATAAAGTTTTGTTTAATTTTTTTTGAATACTTATGTGAAGCTGGTTAAAGACTTTTAAATTTCGTAAGTTGTTTTCAGAAATAGTTTATATTTAAAACATTATGGTTAAACAAATAAAAAACATTATTTTATTAGAAGTAGTTTCAAAGCTATAAAATGAAAAGAATTTACATTCTCAAAACAGTATGAAATGATAAAAATAGTGAATAAATCAGTTTTTGTTGAAAATATTTTGACACTTTGAGTCTAAGGGCTTTGATTATTTTGCAATTAAACAAAATAAACAAACGTCAAAATAAGCTGCACACACGTTAAATATTTTGATGCTTTAATAGTTTGATTTTAAAATCGAAGCAGTTACACTAGTACATGATATGTAAAACCAGGTTTTTGTGGTGAAAATTACTGGC
Organism: Thalia democratica; assembly: GCF_965202585.1. NCBI lineage: Eukaryota > Metazoa > Chordata > Thaliacea > Salpida > Salpidae > Thalia > Thalia democratica. The sequence goes on from NC_139167.1 coordinate 10,521,761, forward strand.
AAAGATGGGCAATGTTCGATTTGTTATTACAAAAAATTGTAAGTAATAAAAAAAGTAATATTTACACAAAATTAGGGCGAAGCAGTATGACGTCGATGAAAGTTTAAAAAATATTGTTTTGATATGATTAGAAACTTTAATTTTATACTATTAAATTTTTTTTAACAAAGTTCTATAGTTATAAATATTATTATCGTTAATTTATTTACTCTTGTTTTTGTATACTAAATATTGTTTTTGAAAATATTGTATTATTTATTAAATATTTAAATAAGAAAATTAAAAATTTTCTTTTATTTGTCTTTAAAATATAGTTTGTTTAAATAGTTAACAAATTTAATAATCAAAAATTTTTGACTCATAATATTTAGCTTATAAGAGAAGTTTAATAAATGCTTAGCTTTATATGTTTTTAGCTAACATTTATTAAGAAGAAGATTAACAAAAATCATAAGTTTTTGATTTTTTAAATCAGTATATTTATACAAACCTTATATAAGCTACTTTCTATTTAATTGGTAATTGTAAATATTTCTATCTTAAATAAACAAAATGCTTTATTCAAAACTATTTCTCTTTCTTATTTGTTGAACTTGCTCAACTCTTGCAAAAAAAAATCAAAAAATTTGATTATTCTAAAGTAATAAAAATATTTCAAATTATTAGCGACGTCACATAACTTTCTAAAGTTCACTCTGTTAAAACTTTAGATAGTAGATAACTGCTCAGTTTAGAACTTTTAACCACAAAAAAAGTTCTTACAAGAAAAATAATGATACAAGTTTGTACTTTTAACATATAAAATGATTAAGTTTTCAAAAATTTTAAAATAATGAATGTATACTAAGTTTGTTATATATTAAATATAAAAAATAATCTTTAAGGCACATAATTAAAAAAAATTGTTTACAGTAAAAAAAGTAGAATAAGTCATTATTTTTTGCCTATGATAGCTTAAACATTAAGACTATTAAGATTTTTTAATTCTCTAATGTTTAATCTGAAAAATATAAAGCTGATCATAACATAAACATTTTTATTAAGTAAAAGAAAACCAACAAAAAACTTTAAAATATCATTAATTAGTTTAAAAATAAAAATTGAATCTTAAACAATATAAAGCTAATTAAAAAATGTAAAAGCCTATATTAATTATAGTTTTATACCACAGATGTTTCACTAACAGCGTTTCACTGCTGGCAAATAAATTTAAGAACAGAATTGAGAGCAGTGAATCGCCGTTAGCCGGAATAAAATTTGAACACAAAAACATCTAGGGTACATATTCTGATAAATTTATCTTATCAGGATCTCTACGATTTAACGACATTAAATGTTACATCTAATAATATTATATATTTTTTTAGAGTTCTTACAGACTATCAAAATTAATTACAATAGCTAAACTTTTGTTTTGCTAAAATTTACTTGATTGTTGCTACTTTATTACAATATTTATTATTATTTTTTTTTAGATGTTTAGTTTAATTTCATGCTGTATTTATTTGTTTAGTTCAATTTATAACGATTAAAATAGCCACAAGTTAGTAACTTAAAATATTTCAAAAAAACTGGATTCTATATTAACTTACTTACTTTTTTATTATCATACAATATTAAAATAATTGGGTGAAAAACTTCATGACGTCACTAAGAGCAATAACAATTTAAACGATTCACTCTCATTTAATATTTCATAAAAGTATTTCATAAAATTGTGTTTGATTTTATATATCTTTTTCAAACCTTTTTTTGAGGCTTAGGTGTTTGCAACTATAAAATAAGTTGTATTTTAATTAAAAAATATTTATTCTTAAGTTAAACTTAGAATTGTATTAACGTTTATTACAAGAATGGCTTTGTACAAAAAAGGTATATTTCTATAAACGATAAGGTTTATTAAACGTCATCATACGTCTTTCGTTAAAATTGATATTAAGTTTAAAAACTAACAATGTATTTATTATTCATAAATATATATTATACATAAAGTATATCTCAGTATAAGCTATCACTAATAAAACCACCAAATTAGAAAATATTTTTGTCTAATAATCCTAAAAAATAATTTAATACTCAATACGGGTAAATCACAACGTTATAGAGCTTTAAATAAATTTGTAAAGTTTTAACCGTTAAAAAGTCGTCTTAGTAATGCGGACATTGAAAAAAAGTCGTTTTTTGTATTTATGGATTTTATTTTATGATGAGAAATCTTTCCAGGGTGCATAGGTACATGTTATAAAATATTGTTGATGTTACTTTTCACAAACAATAATAATTCATTTAAAATAGTATTTATCATTCTTTTCGTTTAGATTCAGTAAGTTGTTTGATAATTATGTGTTTGTTTGTGTGATAATTATCTGCAACAATAAGCTTACTTTATATTGCAAAAAGCAATTTTGGCATTCGGATTTTTTAAATGTAACAAAATATCCTATAATTCAAATCTAAAAAAATAAGTATTTTAGCATTTGCAATGAAGATTTTACACATTGCTTATAATAATTCAAATTATAATACAATCATCCTTAAATAAACTGTAATATATTTTTTTGTCTTTAAACTACTTAAAACAAAATTTAACAATAGAAGTATAAAAGAATGTTGATTTAGGAATTAATTAACTCTATTAGAATACGGAATGTAAAGTAGAAAATAATTCTCTAAAGTTATAGATTTTATATTATACTTCTAAATAGAATACTGAAAAATTTACAATCTAACATACAGTTATACAAGTAAAAATACAAATTTTAATTATTTTAAAATTTTTATTGTTATTTACACATGTGCATTAATTTTTTCAAGTTGACTAGCAAGGCGTTTAAAATATTTTTATAATTAGTTTAAGCTACACTTCTAAAAATAAATTTATAAATAACTTCAAGGACTCTAACGTACCGAAGATAAACACTATTAAAGTTCTTTAAAAATTCAGTATTACTTTGTAGATAAAAACAAACAATTGTAAATATTGAAAAAAGTATTGTATAAAGTTAAGTTAGGAAGAAATTTGTTTTACTATACTTTTTGTTTTACTATAATGTTTTAGTTATGCAAATGTAAAAACCTAATTAAGATTTAAATTAAAACTTAGGCAATATAATTCATATATCTTCTCACGAAATATTAATCAGAATAGCAACTTATAAATTTTCGAATTAGTAACCAACTTTTTTACAATATTTTTCTCGTTAGATATATATCAAGTAATTAAAAGTAAAAAGTTTTTTATTGTTAATGAATTCTCAAATGACTGTCTCTATGTGAACTATTTTTTTAACTTAAATATATTAAATTATTTTAACTGTAAATTTATAAACTTTTCAAACAAAAAACCTTACAGATTACACCAAATTTTCGTCTCTAATAAAGTAACTTAAAAAAGTTATATAGGGATCATTTATCAGTTTTTATGAACTTTCAAATGCTTATTTCTATGTGAACTTTGTGTGAATCTTCTTCCACAAACATCACATCCAAATGGTCTATCTTCAGTATGAGTTCTAATATGAGTGTTTAAATTTGATTTCTGAGAAAACGTCTTTTTACATGTTTTACATTTATGAGGCTTTTCTTTTGTGTGAGTCAACATATGTCGTGTTACATAAGTTTTTCGAGCAAAAATTTTTTTACAGACTTCACATTTAAAATCTTTTTTACCACTATGTATCAACAAATGTGTAATCAAGCTTGATTTTTGTGTAAAATTTTTATCACATTGTTCACATTTAAACGGTTTATCGTCAGTGTGAACTATTGCATGGCGTTTTAATGTACTTCTTTGTGAAAAGCATCTTTTGCAAACATCACATTGGTAAATCTTCAAACCGGAATGAGTAAGCTGATGTGATTTAAAACTACTTTTCCATGAAAAATTCTTGTCACAAACTTCACAACTGTATAGTTTTTCTCCAGTATGAACTCTTTTGTGAATATCCAACCCTGATTTGAACTTGAAAGATTTCCTACAAGTTACACAAACATGCTTTTTATTATCAGCTGACATGTTCTTTGTATTACTCACGGTAAACAATCCTAAGTCTTGTAAAAAGTAATTTATTTAAAGACTACCTAAAACTTATGAAAATTGAATGTTGCTAATGCAACTTATACTCAAAGTATTAAGATATTATTATGATCTAAAGTATTACAGTACTTAATCAAACGACTATGCTTTTATTTTTTGTTTAGATGTTTTTCTATAGTAGAAATTTTTTTTTTCTTACGATTTATTTAAAAAAGTCAAAAATAAACAAATATAAATATAACTTTTTTTCAAAAAGTAATAAAATTTAATAGTTTTTACTTATTATTATAGAATGTTACTTTACTTATCATCATAAAACAAAAGCATTTTATGACATACTCAATTATATTAAACTATAATATTCATATTCGGTTTTTTGTAAAGGTTAGTTTTAAATAATCTGAAATTTATTCAATATACAAACTTAAATAAATTGAGTAATAAAAAAAACATTTAAATATTTCCAAACGCTTATTTTACTAAACAAAATATGTAAAATATTAAAGACACTAGTTAGACTGGGAACGTGTTTAAAATACACGAAGACAAAATTGCACGCTGGCAAAAAATTGCAGGGCGACAAATTTGCACGAGTTACATTTTTGCACGAGAAGTAAAAAGACAAACGGAAAAATAAAAGCTAGAAAATAATTTAACAAAATAAAAAAAGTTATTGACCGAGTGTAAGGGTTAAGAGTAACAGTCAATAGTAAAAAAAAAAGACAGAAAAAAAAAGTATAATGTTTAATAAGTAACCGACCGAAGGTTAGGGTTAAAGGTAACAGTGACAGAATAAAAATGTTATTAAAAAAAAAAAAACCTTGCAAAAGTATCTTCGTGCAAATTTGTCCCCTTGTGAAACTTTGTACGCTCGTGAAAATTTCACAGGTACTCAGTTAGACTACTTTGAAAAGACCACAGACATATTGTTTCAACATGATATAGTTATGAACATTGTAACTAAAATATTGAACTTGATATTAAAAATAATTCTCATTTAGTTTAGAGAGAAATTTTAATAAAATAAAAAAGGTGCTATTTACATTACTTTTTGTCTAAACATTTCGTATTTACTTAATTTATTTCAATTCAAAAACTATGATTAATTTCTATTTATAGCTAACAAACAAAAACCTGATGGTTATGTTAAGATATTTGAAAAAAAACCTAATTAAAATTGTCAATACATAACTAAGCTGTTAAAATTAATGTAAAAACGTATTGATGCAAATATTTGAGCTTTGTAAATTCAAAAAACTTTAATTGTTTTTACATGTTGAAGTTGCAGTTTATTAAAAAAACATAATATACTTAAAATTTTTTGTTTTAGGATCTGAGTGCAACAAAACTTTTATTGTTTATTCAATATCATCTATGTTTTTTAATTTACAAAACTTTTTTACAGTATTTGTCAACTACAAAATTAAAATAATTAAATACTTAAATTACTCTTGGCTTATAACACCACAATTAGAAATTTACGATGTCTACATGTACTTTCAAAACAGTTTAAAACCCTTAGAAAAAAAATTTTCAGCATACTAATGAAGCAAAAAAAAAATTTTATGTAAAGTTCTGAATGGTTTGTATCTAGCTTAAAAGGAATAAACTTAAATCAATTGATAGTATTGATATATAGATAGTAGATAGCTTCTATTTTAAATATTTACCTTTAAAATTCCATTAGAAAAAATTGTTGAGTCACTTTAACTTTTCTAAAATGTTTTATTCACAAAAACAAAGTCTATTACAGTTTTTATTAAAAAAAATCTTTAAATAGTTAAAAGTACTAGTTTGATAATTCAGTAAAACGTCTAAAAAATTATTGTTTTTAAAATATTTGTATGCTTACAGTTCATTTTGCATGAGGTAGTTAATAGTGTTTTAATTACAGTACTGAATATAACTCTAAATGAACTTATATAATAAAATGGTAAAGAAAAAATTAAATTAAAATAATTTAAAATTAGATTAAACTCAATTTTAAAAAAAGTGTATTACCACAAAATTTGTTCTAGATAAATTATGATTGTTTTTATTTTTATTTTTAATGTTTAAGTACAAAAGTACTCAAGTAATTTTATAAACGGTAAAAACAACTAAGTGATCATAATCCTATTAAAAGCTTTTTAGGACTAAAAGTTAGCATTAAAAAGTTGTTTTTTGAAATAAAAAAATCCTAAAGCATCTAAATCTTACAAAATAAGAAATATTTATAGTAATTTTTATTCTATGATATATTTATCAACTAAAGATAGCTAAAACTGATATTTTTTTAGAACAAAAAATCTAGTTTTAACACGAAATGTTTATTTGGTAACTTTTTGTATGTCAAATTATCAAAAACTGCCAGATTCTAGTCTAGAGTGTCAGACTACCTGTATACCATTCATATTAATATACAGTATATACAAAAATAAGATTTTTTAATTATTTTTTTCAAATTAAAAAGTGTATAGAGAAGACACAAAATGTTTTAAAGTTACTATAATGTTAAAACAAACAAACAAAAAACAAAAGTGTTTAGAAATAAAGCAAGTTATTATTAGAACATTTATTGACATTCTCACCACAAACTGCTTTAGCATTATTCTATGATGAACAATTGCTTATTTTAAACTAAAAAGTAGATGGTAACATAGCAATCGTTGTAAACTTAACTTTTTTATCGGGTAGAAGTAAACTAGTACTCAGTTAAATTTAGATAAGAAGTTTTGCTTAAACTATGGTTTCGCTTACATTACAGATTTACTATCAATCAAAACATTTCGATATATTTTGGTTCAAATTAGTTTTGATATTGAAGTGCAAGTTAGATAAGAACAGGTTATAAAATCACTGTAATTTATCTATACGTCAATTAAATTATAGTTTTATAATGAAAATGGATTCAGAACAATGATTTACCTAGTATGATAGTTTAGAACGACATTTAAGCAAACAACTTCTTTAAGACAAAAAAACAGAAGTACTTTTAAACAGAGATGAACTTGAAAGTATTTAAGTATATCCAAAAAAGATTTTGCTAAGTTTTTGACCTACAAATAAAATTAATTAGTTGAAATGAAACTGTAAGAACAAAGGGTTTTAAAACTTTATGTTAGTAAGTATTAGCCAAACTTTATGGCTTTAAACTACGACGACTATAATTTACTGTCATCTTGCAGCTAAGCCAATATAAGTTTGTAAGTTTACATTAAGAACTCGTGATAAAATATTAAAACGTAAGCTATTAGATTTTTTTTTTAAATCAGTAAATAAACTTTAAAAACCTAACAATATTTTTTTTACGCATTTAAAATTCAAAACAATCTTAATTTATAAGTTTTAGTGCAGTTCATAAGACTTAATCTAATAAACACATAAAAAAGTTTATTAATCACTTGTTTTTAGAGCATACTAAGCCTTATTAAAGAGTGGCAAAAAAAAATTGACTTAAACTTGCATTTAATAAACTTAGTTTTAATTTTATTTCAGATGTGCGTTAAACTAAATATTTTATAACATATTGCATTTTAAAGAATTCTAGTCTGTTTTATTATTTGCGAAGTAGAATTAAAAATATACTACTCATTTTAGGAACATCATATTATTTTTTCCAACCATCTTTAACTTAAATTTAAACACAAAATACATTATATTTTAAAAATTATCTTAAGCTTCCGTAACCACAATTTTAAGCTATAACAGTGTGGTAAATTTAAATATATATAAAGTCTTTCAATACTTCTTAAATTTAGTTATAATGCAAATTTCGACTTGTTTTAAATTGCTTCATTGTAAGGGCTTTGTTATAAATAATAATGTAAAACTAACTTTAATAAATTAAATAAAATTTGTTTGGAGATTTTTTTATTCACTAAACGGTGCATTTATTTAATTTAAAGCAAATATGGTTAAGCTAAAACATTTTATAATCTTTACTTTTTTATTGTTAACCGATAATCTGTTTTAAGCTATCGAAAGTGATTGATTTTAATAGTAGTACTTAAAATAAAAATAGAAATAACTTACTCAACTCTTTTGGTTATTGTATATTTTAAGGTAAAGAAGTGTGAATGTACTTCAATATTAAATTAGTTTATGAAATATTTTGTGTATTGTGTTTATAAATTGTTTCCTTTATTTTTGACATGATTAAAATGACTTAACTGTTAAAACTTTTCTTCCTAATTTAAATATACTTTAATAAACTGTAATATACTTTAAAAATTTATTAGTTACACTTTGATACTTGGTTTTATTTAGGTATTGCCTGTACAGTATTAATGAAAGTTTGTTTTATAAATAGAATTCAATTAATTAATTAAGTTCATTACTCCTAAAAGTTAAAACTAGAAATAAAATAAATTATTAAGTTTTGTTCAAGTTAATAACAAAAAGGTTTTAATAAAAATTAAAGTTTAATCTTCACTAAAACGTATAGTACTTTTTTTCATGATATCAAAAGTAACAGTCATTGTACTAAACAACTTAATAATTAACAATTAGATATTTTTCTTACTTGTCTACTTTCAATAAAAAATTAACTGAATTTTTTTCAATTTACTATAAAAAACAAATGTAAGTATGCATAAAATTATCTAAAAAAAGAGTATCTTAGTCAAAGAAATCAGATATATGTAATTCATAAAGTTATAAATAATTATATGATTTATAGAAGTGACATCATATTGTTTTTTCTAACAAATCTCAATTTATATTTAGAAAACAGTACAAACCTATCTCCTTCAAAAGCACTGCTTTTAGATGAAGAGTATTTTGATCGACAGTGTGGCTTTATGAAAATCTACTAAAAAACGTAAAATACTCTAACTTCTTTTGAAGTAGGTTTATTTAAAAGTTTTACTAATTTTGTAAAGTCTTTTGTTCAATACTTTTCCTAAAACCGTTTGTTTAAGCAATTTTTTTTTAAAATAATAAGTATTACGCTTATGATGACGTTTTTAATTTTTCTAATGAGCTTCAAATCTACCGGAAAGAATTAAAAATTTGTGGTTTTTTGTCATATTCATTACAGAGACGAATTTAGTCATTTTAAAATAACAAAGTTCTTTCCATTTTTTTTTAATTTGCTCATACCTAATAATATATTTTATGTATATTTTTTTATAAAAACATCATTTTCTTCATAGTTCGTGAAATAATTTATACAAAATTGCATTTTAAACACTAACTTTTTTAAATGATAGAGTAAGTAAGTTTTATTTAGCAGTTAATGTGTAAAAATTTCTAAACAACTCTTATTATAATTATTCATTACTTTCATTACTTACGAAAAAGGTTATATTTGATTTAAGTTAATTAAAAAAATTAAGCTTTTAAATTATGCATAAATAACCATCCGTACAAAATTGTAATTGTGCAAAAATGACAGTTGGTGCAAATTTAACTTCGTGCAAAAGTATATTTCAGCAATTTAGTCCCATAGTGAAATTTAGTAACCTCGGGCAATTTTGTTTTCGTGTAGTTTAGACCGGTTACCACGTTTATGATACGCATAAAATAAACTTTAAAATCCAAACAAAATGTGAAAAAAATCCTTAAAAGTGTCTTACACGGTTTTAATAATTTCTAAATAACTTTTTTCGGATACTTTAGAAATAGTTTTTAGAATTTTCAGGAAAAGTTAATTTTTCAATAAAGCAAACTAGTTTAAATTAAAGCGTAATTGCAAATTAATTGCACATGAAGTTCACTTATTTCTAAGCTTTGTCTTTTAAGACTGTTAGTTTTTTACCCTAGCTCTTTAATAATAAACGATTGGCAACCCAAATTTTTTTCATTTTAATAACAACATTAATAATGATTTTCTAAAAGTATTTTACATGGTAGAAGTGTTTTTTGTGAGTATGCTATATAGATTTAATATACTGGTCAAAATTTAACCACGTATTTATGGTGAAAAGTATTAACAAAAAATGTGACCCAATAACTTATCAATTTATTTTTATATATTCAGAAATTTGAAAAGTTAAATGGTGTATGAAGCATATGACGTCAATTATTTTTTTTTTACGCTTTACATTTTGATACTATTTCTTTAATTTTTAGATTTTATGTATGTAATTATAAAATCATTTAAAATAGCTCCTTTAGTTAGCTTTTTAGATGTAGATTATTTAAACTTAAGTATTTTTTTGGTTTTTACTTATTTATTAATTAAAAATTTAATAAATCATTTTAAAAGCATTAGAGTTTAGAGGACAGGGTCAAAATCCACCCGCGATCAAAACGCACTTAATCAAGCTCGAGGACCGCTTACCGATCGAGAGCAATATGTAACAGGGATATTGAATAAAAAAATAACAATAAAAAAAATATAAACAATTTAATAAATAAAAAAAATAAAAAAAACTCGGGTGGAATTTGATCAAATTGATTTTGAACGCGAATAAACTTTGATAGTATACCAAAATTTAGAGTATCAGGACATTTAAATTTATAAACTAATTGCAAAGCCTAAGATACTTATTTTAAAACTCAGATTAAAAACAAGTATAAAAAAAACTGACTGTAAATTTGCTCTTTTTGTTACATCTAAAAGTTTTTAAATATATTTAAAAACCATCTTAGAAGTAGAAATTAAAAATTATTACTAATACTACTCAATCTGTTCAATAAAAATTAAGTTTTTAATAGACATGTTAACAAGTGTAAAAAAAATTAAAAAAAAAAGATATAACAACGGTTTTTTAGATTGATAAACCGTTTGTAGATTGAAGGCTGCAAGTTTTTCAGGTTCTGACTGACTTACATGTTTTAATAAGAGCAAAAGCAAAACCAAGAGACCAGTCTACCGATAAATTGTGGCCTGATGATCGAAGTCGTATGATAAAAAATTATACTTTTTAAAGCTTGTTTTGTTATAAATAAAACACCTAAAATGACAAAAAAAAAGCTACAACAGTAAGAAAAGTCTTTAAGATTTCTCATTTATGGAGCTTCAAATATCACGATAAAAAAACTTTTATTCTTATTTTATCAAAACCAGTATTAAATTAAATAATCAGAATGACGTCATTCTCTTTTTCCTCCAAACATTGCATAAACAATTTAAAATAAAAAGAAGCAAAGTTTTTCTGATAGAACTTCGAGAGTCAGTGATAATTTTTACCACAACAATGTGGATGTTAAAGAATTGTTTTTTATGAAAACACTACCTGCTTAAAATTTTAGCAAGTAATAAAATAGTTATTATCACCTAAGTTCAGTTTATTTTACTACCGTTAACTTTTTATATATTTTTATATAAAAGCATGAATAAAAATTTTCAAAACTTTTTTGTACACAAATATTGCGACAGTATTTTTTTTCGTTTTATATAGTATCTAATTAAATAACACATACGGAATAAAAGAGATAAGAATAAGAATAAAAAAAAAATGAGAGCGCACTTTCTTTTATGACGTATAGAGAATAAAAGGAATGAGAGCGCATTTAATTTTTTGAAATTGAATGACCAAATGTTTTTACATTCTGATTTTTTGTTAACAAGCAAGTTTCCAGGCGGAACTGTGTTGAGATAGCCACGAGGAGTTGCAGAGACTGTTTACAAGAAAGACAATTGAATATTGGTATTAATTTGTTTTATAAAGTTTTAATATATATAATTAAATTATATTTGTTAGATTTTAAGATTATTAAAAGTATAATTTACAGTGGTTTAACATAAAGCATTTTTCACATAAGTGACATACTTTTATAGTTCTTGAAGTTTTTAACACTTGGTTTCGCATTTAATTTTAAGTATTTTTTAAATATTATTGAGTTTTTTGTAGTGGTTAATATACTGTATTTTATTTAACAATTTACATATTTATTAAATCTTGTAATTTTTAAAACTAATTTTGTATTCGTTAAAGTTCGTTTAAAAGAGAAATCCACTCAGTTATTGTGCCTGGTTATTTATAGTAGTATTGATATCTAGTAATATTAAGTCTAGAGTAAAGTAATAACTATGTCAAATCCCAATAGTAACGTAACACTCAGTGTAAGCCCTAAGCGTAAATGTCCTAGGGTAAATTAACCTTTGGATGTTGGGTCACCGACACCCTTTGGTTTCATACTAACTTAAAACTAAATATTTTATTTTAAGCTTTCAGTTTATTACTGCCACCTTCATTAAAAACAGCGCAACATTAAATTCTATATCTTTCAATAGTCTAGACCACGGTTTCCAAAAGTGGGCCAAGTGGCCCCCTTGGGTGCCATTTGAGGAAGTCAGGGGGCCATAAGCCGTAAAGGGGCCAAAGGGGGGGCCATGACTAGAAAAGGGGCCATAAGGGAGCCTTTTCAATTTTTGGCCGTCTTTGAAAATTACGTAAATTTTTACAACAGCAATTTTAGAATTTTAGTTTTTGGCCCTGGTTTTAGATTTAAAATCCACTTTGTGTAAGTTTATTCTAGAAATAGCTTTAGTGCTTAGGTCAGATAACTCAATGTTAAGTTCAATCTTTTGCCAATTTTATTTACAGTATATGTTTACTTTACAGTTTCAACCAATTAAATTATGAAATTTACAGTCTTAAGATGTTGCTTAAAACAAAGTTAAACATCAGCTGCTCAGTTTTTAAGTAATTTAAAACAGTTCAATTTTATAAGGTAATGTGAATTATTTGATTATTAACTTATCTTATATAGAGAGATAGTTATTTGTGTATCAAAACTGCAACTCCTACTTGATTCAACATGCCAACCAGGCAATCTCATCAAATGTATTTCAAGTATGTTTTCATATATTTAAACTCATGTTTTAGCAAACAATATTTTATTGTAACTAGTTGTATTTAAAGTTATTCTAAATTTACAATATGATGAATCAGCAAAAAAAAAGTTGTTTTTCATGTTATTTTTTATTTTATTTATTAAAGCTTTATTCTTTGATTAATTTCTAATATGTAAGGGTAAAGTGGGATAGGGATAAGGGTATAAAAAACAATAAAGCTTTAAAAAAGTGTATCGATTCTGTAAATATGCATATCAGACTGACCTTTAAGTATAGTATTCATTAAATTTTAAATTGTAAGTTCTTAGAATTTTTAATAACTAACATAAAACATAACTTTTCAAACTTAAATAATGTAAACAACTTTTTTTTAAATGTAGATTCATACTTAAATTAATATAGAAGTTTTTTTTTATGGTTGCCCCTATAAGTTATAAAATTGTAACTTTCTAGCATATTGCTAATAAAACTATTATATTTTTATAAATAAATGTTGTGTACGTTGGTTTAACTTTTATTTTAAACCAAACCACATTTAAAAAATAATTTTTAGTTACCTTAAAAATTAAGTAGTAGGGTACCATTCTTAACTACCACTCTTATCAAATATTTCCAATAAACTCTGACTAACTCTCTTTTTAGTTAGTATGAACCATTTATTGTTCTTGAACATGTTGCCTTGAGCTTATTTTTTGTACAATTTAAACTTAAGATAATTAAGACTTAAAAAAAAAGTCAAAAATTGTTTACAAAATTAATGGTGTGAAGTTCATTACCAAAATGTTTTAGTCCACACTAATCCATTGACCTTAGTTGTAAGTGTTCACATTTTTCTTTCTTACTAATCTTCATCTATTTTTTAAATCTTTAAAATAAACTTTGTATATACTTGTTAGTAATGATAAAAGTGCTAATAACCTATTTTATCTATTACCAGTTATAAATGAGATTTTTTTCAAATTATTTAAAGTATATATGAAATAATATAATAAAAAAAACTTAATAATATTTGAAAAAGTTTAAATTTTTTATCACTGAAACCTTGTAAAAAATATTAGAGTTTATTTTCACCTTTTTTTTATTTAATTAATCTCTTTACTTCACAGTAAATTTGAGCAATGTTTTAAAGTTTAGTCAAATAAGTATATACATTTTTTTAAACAAGTCATATGGTGAAATTGAATGTTTTTTAATTACTTCTCAGTTTACTTTACGTTCCACTTAACATTTTACATACAGGGTTGCTAAATACTTGGTACACTCAGAATAGATCAGGATATTTTGTAACTTTTGAAAATCTAAGAATGAATCAGGACTACTTAGGATAACTCAGGGTTTTTTTCAACTCAGACTGACTTAGGATACGTTTAAATAGAATAATAGACTGAACTATTGTTTTGAATTATTTAAAAAGATTTAAGATGCCATTTTCAAATTATAATATTTTTTGGAAAAGTAAAGTTGCTCTTGTAAACTTATAAATTACCCATGGATTGCTCTTTTTATTCTTCATACAAAATTGTTTAAAACTTTTCAAGATATGGCTAAAATAAATTTGAAATTATAGTATTTTTTAAAAATGGTTAAAAAAAAGAACCAGACCCAAATAACAAGTATGTTCAAAAAAAAAAGTACACAAAACATTGATGACGGTGTATTAACTTTATATTACCTGTCTTAAACAATTGCAAAACAAGGGTTACCTCACACCATAGGGGAAAAAGCATTTATTCCAGCCATAAGAACAGTAATTGAAAAAGTTCTACATATCAAAAACATCAGCAATGTTCTACGCATAATCCCATTGAGTAAAAACACAGTTAAACGACGCATTGATGAAATGGGAGAATGTGTAGAAAAAAAAAACTAATTACATTGATATGTACCAACTTATTTTCCATACAAGTTGACGAGTCTACTTTGCCTGGAAATAAGTGTCTACTTCTTTTATGTGTACGAATGGTAGTTGGTGACAAAACCTATGAAGAATTAGCTATATCTCAGCTAATGGAAACCCACAGCACAGGCCAACTTGTTTTTAATAAGATCAAAAACTATTTTGAATCTTATAAAATACCTTTAGAAAACATCATAGGTATTGCAACAGATGGTGCTCCCTCCATGGTTGGTAGGCATGTTGGATTAATCACATTTTTTAAAAAGGTTAATCCTAATTTATTTACAATTCATTATGTAATCCATAGGCAACATTTAGTTGCTAAAAAATTAAGTAATCATCTACACACCTCATTGAATTTAGTTATTAAACCTGTTAACAAAATTAAAAGACATGGTTTGCAAACTCGTTTGTTTAAAGAGCTTTGCAATGTCAATGAGGAGGAGTTTGACAACTTAATCATACACACTGAAGTCCGATGGTTATCAAAAGGAAACTGCTTGGAAAGGTTCTTAGCAGTTTTTGATACAGTAATTGAATTTTCTTCTACAAAAAACAGTGAATTATCAATTAAACTGCAAGAAAGAAAAATTGACATAGCATACTTGTCTGACCTCTAAGGAAAGTTTAATGTTCTGAACAAACTCCTACAAGGAAAAAATTTAAATATCATAAAAGTCAAGGCTAGTCTAACCAGCTTTACAAACAAACTGGAACTGTTTGAAAGAAACTTTAAAAAAGATCAATTCTGCCAGTTTTCGAGCTTAGAAAACTTAAAACATCAGCTAAGTAAAGATGAGGTAGAAATTTATACATTCCACTTAAGAGAGCTAATACTTGATGAAGTTCACAGATTTAAAGATATATTTCAATTAAATGTTCCAAATTGGATAGTAAGCCCCTTTTGAAGCAAGTCTTGATGAAGTAAAAGTTGAATTACAAGAAAAGTTCATCGAACTAGTTGCTGATCCTGAGCTTAAAGTAAAGTTTTTGTGATTTGGGTATGAAAGTTTTTGGTTGCAAGAAAAAGTTAGACAACTATATCCAGATATTTGGGAGAAAATAAGTCCTTTATTCATTGCATTTCCTTCTAGCTATGTAGTTGAAAAAGCTATTAGCTCAGTTATAAATGTCTTAAATAAAAGATCAAACTTAGACATATCCAAAGGAGGAGACTTGAGGCTGTATCTAACTGAATTAAAACCAAACATAGAGAAGTTAGCCAGTAGTCATCAAGCTCATCCTTCACATTGAATGGTAGGAGCAGACCAAACTTACTGTAAGTTTTTTTTAATCAAGAATTAGTAAATGTTTTTATTCGAAATAGATGTTTCTAGGGTACATTTATAAAAAAGTTTTACATATAATTTTGCAGTTTGATATTGTTATGTTTATAGTATTTAAAATAAGCTTTTCCAATATACCTACGAACAAAAAGAATTAACTATATGAGTTCCTTTTTTTATTAGCTTAAAATATTTCAATCTGGTTTAAAAAAGTTAGAAAAAAGTTACAGCATAGTTGTCTAAAAATTATAAAAATGTTATTATATACAGAGAGATTTGTCATTATATATATAACATTGATTAAAGTATTCTAATCAAGCAAACATTTTTTTTGATTTTATAACACATTACATAGTTTACTGGTTGAAATGTCAAGAGTTTTTTTTTTTTTTAATTTTTTATTTTCAAGTACAAATTAAATCAGATTTTAATTGTTTTTTGACTTATTCTAAAAATAATTTTTATATTGATTTTATATAATTATAGTACTATTCATATATAAGACCACATAGAATGTTTACTTATGAATTTAAATAGAATTGTTTTTTACAGTTTTAGTTCAGCTTTTATTTAACTAGTATGGTTGCCACACAATCAGACCACCTCAAATGTTTTGAATTTAAAAAATTAACTCAAGCTGGTTCGAACTTGAAAGTTTTATTTTAAATTTTCTTATTTGTCACATTTTTTTTTATTTTTATACTTTTAAGCATTTCTTTTTCAAATTTTGGCTGTTAGTTTTTTTTTTTCAAATAATGACCAGGTCAGTTTTTAATCAGTCGTGATGATTTTACTTTATTTTCAAGAGTGGCAACCCTCACTTAATTAAGACCAGTTTTTATCTTGTTAAGTTATCTTAATTAGGTATTTAAAATAGCTAGATTTATAAACTAAGTACAAATTCAACAGTTTTTAGCAAGCGAACTAGCCACATCAACTAGTCTACAGCAACGTAACTAGTCAATCCAGCAATCAACACCCTAACAAGCAGTTTGCCTATCCAGAGAAAAGTGTCATCTAATTCTATAACTCGATTATGTTTTATGTTTGTTAAATAAATTAATAATTTCATTGTCCTGGACAAGACATTAAACTGTATCCAAGTAGTGTACAACGCGATTACCGAAAGGTTTTTTCAAATACTAGTACATTGGACTAAGTATTTTTGAGTTTTTTTTTTTTCATTCCACAAAATATTAATTTCTTTGCAATTTTTATGTTCAAACCATTAAAAATATCAAAATGTTTTTGATTAACGTTTCATTTTCTAAATTTGATATATAAGGTACGAATTAAATTATTTAATTTGTTGCAACTTACATTTACAAAAACATTTCAAAATAATAAATTGTATTTATTCCAAGTTTTTATTGTGATAGAGTGGCTTTTATTTAAACAACATTTTTGTTACTATGAAAATTATTTATTACAACCAGATGTAATGTCAGCGTTAGAAGCGAATTAAGATTTTGAATGAGTCACCTTAAAAATTCAAAAATAGAGTCTTTTAGTAACAGTGGTATTACGCTGAACTTATTAGAATGCACCTATTCGTTTTTAAACGAATAAAAAATGTGCACAATATAATTTTGTGAAGCCATATTGTAGGGGGGCCATGGCCTTTTAAATTTACTCGAAGGGGGCCATTAGAAAAAAAGTTTGGGAAACCCTGGTCTAGACAGTAAAAATGTAGCAACACATTTTAACTTTTAAACATTTTTTATGAGTTTGGTTTTATCGCATATCTCACTTTCTTCTTAACAATTTTCTGTTATTATAGTATATACTGTCTTTTGATAGCCACATGTTAGTGACTTAAAAGTTTCGCTTAACAGCTATCTTAACTTTTCCAAGTCCTTTTGATTAGACATTTTGAAGTAAAGAATAATTTTTTTTAAATTTCATGACGTTACTTTTATAATTAATGTTTTCACTAAACTAACTTAAATTAACCACTTATTATCAATCGTTAAAATAAGGAAAGAATAAATATTGTTAATTTTAAAATCTTCTTTCTCGTCAAATCGTGCAATACATACATTTAATACTTTTGGTGTTGCAATAGTTTAGTTTTAAATTAAAAACAGCTACATTAGTACTTGATAGCTTGTAAAACCACATTTTCCTGACTAAAGGTTCTTAAAAACAATGAAGTGTTTGATTTGGTTAATACAAAAAGTTATATTTTAAGATTTTTTACAAAATATATGGGGCGAAGTAGCACAACGATGTTTAAAAATTTAATTGTTTTGATATGATGGGTACTTATATTTTTTTAATATTAAATTTTATTTAACAAAATTTATTACTACAAGTGTTATTACTGTTTATTTAGTTGTTAAAGTTTTGTTTTTTAAGTTATTAAAAAAAAAGCACAGTTTTATTTATTAAGTATTAATAAAAAAATTGAAAAAAAGATTCTTAATAATAGATTAATAATTTTGGCCAATAAACTAACTTGTATTGTCAAATTACGCGACTAAAAATTAACTTCGTACTGACGTTCATTTTAAGAACCTTTTTTCAAAATCTATCAACTAAAATTTTTTCTATAAACTTAAATACGTAACTAATAAGTTTGATATATTTTGCAAATGTATGTGTTGAAGATAAGGTTATAGTAGCTTTATAGCTTTTTAATTCAAATATAATTTGTATTTACTCTTTTGTAGTAATATTTTTTTAAACACTTCTTTCGTTTGTTTTTTCAAAAGTTGTAAACATATCATTTAAACCTTGAAATTTTTTTTTTAATTGCTCAAGTTCATACTTTATTATCAGTAATACCATTTAAAACTTTGCTAGATTGAAATTAAGTGAAAAAATGAAAAACTATCTAAAATAGCGATAAAAACTAAATTTGGTTTTTATAAAACCATGCAACGTATTATTAGCAAATGTTGGAAAACAATTTTACTACAAATTTTAACAATGAACAAAAAAAAAGTTTCGGAAAATCCAGCTTAATTTGAAGTCACTAACGTGGCTATTACATACGTTGATTGTATTTTATTACAATGATTAATAAAAGGATTTTCAAGCTTATGTATAATCAAAAGGTAATAAAACTGTCTCACAAGTTATTAAATAATAAAAAGTAAGCTTTCCTAATAAAAAAAAGTAATAAATTGAGCTTATTTAAACCAAACTTGTATAAAATCAAAAAACAATAAAACATTTACGCAATTTATTAAACAATACAAAGTTATACAAGAAATAGAACTTAAACACCAAGTCATTGCAAAATAAATATAAATGTAATGAGAACAAAAAATTCTTGCTAGAGATCATTGTAACATCTGAACGTCGTTTCGCCTCAACGATTCAAAAATTAAACTAAAAGGAAAAAACCCCTGATTAGAAAAGACTCTAAACCGCTACTAAGCGGTTGTGTTTGATTTCGAATCATTTTTAATTTTGTTTTAATTTTTTTTCCTAACAGAAAATGCTTTTAAAAGAATAAAGCTGTAGTTAACAACAGTTAGCACAAAACTTTGTACCTTTGTACCATAACTTTTTTTTAATTGCTTTGTAGTTTTAAATAACATTGACGTCGATTTAAATTAGTTGGAATACTCTGTGTTTACTAACACAATAATTTGTAGAATCTGCCCTTATTTTTAAAGAACATTTAAAGCTACTAAAATGTGGTAAAAAAAAGAAACTAATGTCTAAAATTTGAACTAAATTTTTGCTTAAACTGTTATGTTAGATTAAAAAATTATAAAAAGTATACAAACAATAGTTCTATAAATATTTATTTTAAATATTTTATTTCGCGTTTACAGTAATAAATAATGAACTTTTTCACACGACCATCAACAAAAGTATTCAAGACAACCTCAACCGGTTTTTTTTTAGGACTAATAAGTTTAAATTAAATAGTAAATGTGCAAAAAGAAACAATTAAGCAAGAAGAGTCTCTAATAAAGTACTTTAATCAGGAGTCAAACTTTTAACCAACAAAATGTATTCGTATTTGCTTTCGATTGTAACACTTTATAATTTGCACACTGATGTATACAATTGCTGTTTTTTAAAACTACCTGTCTAATACAAATTAAATTTAGGGCTTTTTTGCGTTGAAAAGTAGCAAATTAAACTTACGATGTATGTTTTGTTCAATTCGCAATTTCGATTTTTATTATTATATATGTAAAATTTTAAGTCATGCAGTCCATATAATCTGAAATATTTTTTATATTAATTGTATACATATTAGTGTGAACAATGAGTGTTGCCAAAACACTTGAATCCCGGAAAAGCTTAGAATTTGATAATTTATGCTTAAAAAATCTGAAAAAAAGCTTCAACTTGAGAATTTTGAACAAACTTAGAATTTCAAACAATTTTTTCATGTAAAGTTATGAAATTTCAACTTGGCACAAACAATCTACTATATAAATATTTTTATTAAAAAACAAAGTTATAGAAGCTTAACAGTTTCATTTTAATATTGATATGTAATTTAAGACAGTTTATTTTTACTTTTAATATAATTTTATACTAAAAATAGAATAAAAAATTTATACTTTTAAAAATTTTATATTGATGCATTGCACCTTTGCTTTTGAAATATATTTATTTATTGTTGTGCTTTTCATTGGGACTAAACCTATAAAATCTTCTAAAGTGGCAAATTTAGTAACAATACCTTTAATAAAAAATTTTAAATAAGCAATACTTGTTGTATCAGTGCTCTCATCTTAGTAGATTGATTAAAATCCTAATTTGAATTATGCAACTTTATGATCTAAAGCCATTTCCAAAACACGACTTATTGTTGTTATTGAAGTAATAAATAAAAATATTCTACTACCACCAACACAGATTATTTAAATAGGTTTTTAGTTTTAAACGGTATCTTCTTTTTAGTAATTAGTTTTGCTATTATATAACTTGCCTTAACACTTTCTTGACCAATCTGTAGTTACTGAAAAATATCATGTGCTTTTTTTGTACTGACTTTAGCGATTTGTTTATTTTCGTTTCTGCAATAACTCCTAAATAACGTTTTTAATTCTTATAACTCGTCTTATATTTTACAGGTACTCTTTTTAACAAAAACATACGCGAAAGTCTACAGAGCAGAAACCTTGACTTTCGTTTGCTATGAGACAAGCTCAAGTTTATAAGAGTATGATGGTATTCTATTTAAATGCAATATTTTTTACTATATATAAATAATTGGTATAAAGCTCAGAAGAACAAGTTTTTTTACTCCATTAATGGCTCAATAAACATTTGTCAAAAATGTTTAATATACTTAATTTTCCATTCAAACTGACTATAACTTTTATTCTATATATTTAATTCACTGTTGATAAACTTCGTTATTTCTTTATTTCGTGATCTTTTTTAAGAAACAAACAGACTAGTTTAACAGTTTGATAAACTCAGACTAGGATCTGTTTTAGACATTTTTAAAAACTCAGGTGTGTGTAAAACTTTTATTTCAAACACTTAGAATAAATCATCGAGTTTTCAGAATAGATTTTATGACTGTAATTTAGTTTAGTAATTGTTTTTTTTTTCTTCTTGTTGTTTTACATACTGTGTACTTATATATAATGATAATATTTTAATTTGGTATCTAAACAGCAAGTTTTTAGCTTTCTCAACTTTTAATAAACTTAGGCTGGTTTCATATAACTTAGACATTTT
Organism: Thalia democratica; assembly: GCF_965202585.1. Classification (NCBI taxonomy): domain Eukaryota; kingdom Metazoa; phylum Chordata; class Thaliacea; order Salpida; family Salpidae; genus Thalia; species Thalia democratica. Next base: position 10,543,372 of record NC_139167.1, read on the forward strand.
TGCTTTTAAAGTTGCAACCATGTAAAGAACTAATTAGTTACTAATACAGTATTTTATTAAATTGTTTGAGAATAAATAATTTTACATTGTTTGATTTAGCTCTCTACAATACAAATTGGTATTAATTATGTTTATTTAACTAATTACTGAATTTTTTAAAGAGTGTATTTAAGACGCAAAAAAATGATTTTAGAAATATTAAAAAAAGGTTAATAATATAAAAAATGTATAAAAATTGCCCTTTATTATTTTCAAGGTCGATTTTTCTAGACAGTTATGTTGAAAGTAAAATACAAAAATATCAAGTTAAACTTATTAAGTGTTTAAGAAAGTATATATTTCAATAATACTTAAGTATATTAGTCAATGTAAACTTTGTTATAATAAGTATTTATAATATAAATTGGCATTCTGTGTACTGCTAAATATCATTTAAAATATTTAAGTGTACAAGAGTAAAACTTTCTCTAGTTTGACTAAAAACTAATTATTTTTCAAATGTCTCTAAAACTAAAACTGCGGCCGCGAGACTTTGGAATTTCGAAATTTGGCCCACGAGCACTAACTGATTGCCGACTGAAAATAATGTAAAACAACTTTTTAAACAACTTTAAAGTATTACAAACTCCAAAAATTTTTGCACATATCTTTTACAATTTCTATCAAAGCTTCATAAGCCACATAATTGCGGTGAAAAAATTGGGCAAATGAGTATGAACTGTACATGTGAGTTATATTATATTTATATTAATAATTTTTTACAAGGAACTTACGGTGTAAAATTTTTGACGTCAGTAAAAGATTTAAAATGGGATATGCTTTAACTAAGCTTGAAGTTTTTAAGTTTAAATTATACAAATTTTTACAAGTATACTTAGCTCTAAACTGTTTTGCTAATATTAAATATAGTTACAAACCTTTATTTAAACGAAATAATTGATACAACATATACAATGTATAAAACTAGATGTTACCAGTATTAAATCTCTAAGACCTGAACACACTAAACATAATGGCCTAAACAAAACTACTTTATTATTAGGAATAGTGTATACATTTTTAAACCAATCTAGGTTGTATTTTAGTAAAGACTTTTAACATTTAATTCTACTTAAATAAAAATAGACAATATAGTTAAAATAAAAAAGTATGTTAAATTTATATCCATCATTAATAAAGATATATTGTAACAATTTGTAGCTACTAAATCTATTTAATTAAAATGTTATAAATTAAAAGCGACTAATATGTTTAAACTTTTGCAATTTTTTTATTATTTCAAAACAAAAAAAAAGGTTTAAACGACAACAGTAGTAACAATGCTTGTTTAAAATATAAAGTTTTTTTTTCAACTTTTTTTACAAACTTTTTATTACTTGACCTAAAACTACACTTCAAAAAAAATAAAAAGTTTTTTATGTGTCAATTGTTCCTGTAAAACAATTGAATTTTTGATCATCGTTTAATAGATGTTTAAAAAAAAAGAAAAAAAAAATCATTATATTAAAAATAATTTATGTTAGAACACTTTTTTTAGTTATGTTAAGCACACTTTGTACTAATTAGCAATCGAAAAAAAACCATTAGTATTAATGATATATTTAATTCATTAAACAGTTTTGTCTCGTTATCCTAAAAGTTTAATCAAACCTTTTTTTTACTTTAATTCGCTTAAATACAGAATATCATAACAAACGCTTACTACTTTATCATAAACTACTTACTTTATCACATTGTAAAATAGTATTAAATTTTATAAAGTTAAAACTTCTAAACAAACATAAATATTTTTAAGTTCACGTCATATAGTTTTACGCAGAAAATTTGAATTAATTATGAAAAATTAATAAAATTAAAATTATTTAATGCTTAAAAGGTTATGTCACCAGCAGTGTAGTATTTGTAGTCCCAGTTATGTGGCTCAAAATATATTTAATTTTATTTTGATTGAAAAACTTCTTAATTTTATTTACTTTACTTTGGTTCTTTATGTTTGAAAAAGTTGTTAAATTTTTTATAACGACAATTTCAATACATCAAATTCATTTTAAAATATTTTAGTAACTTATAAAAAACTTGCAAGTTTTCATGAATTAGATAATTAAAAGTTATTGAGAAATCTAGTACTTTACCCTTACCAAAACAAAAATAAATCTTTAAAACACTGTAATGAAGTTGTGAAACTTATTACAAAAAATATTGTATAACATATTTAAAAATCTAACAGGTTTGTTTTAATTTTTTACTTAATTTTTACTTAATTATAAAAATATTTATATTTATAAAGTTTTAAATTGTTTGGTTTAATCGCACAATGCAGTTACTTTCTCATTCTAAACTTTTTTTTTCTTGATTGTAAAACTTCTAGTATCCAAATGTTATCAGCTTGATATATTTAGCTTCAAATAGGTTAAATTAGTTAAAAATATGTTTAGATTGTATGAATTAAAAAATATTTCGTGCTTAAACATAAAAGAAGTTCTTTAAAAAACTTTTAATAACTTACTTTTTAATATTTTCTAAAACTGAAAAACATATAACCTATCGTTTAATACAGGGGTCGGCAAACTGCGGCCCGCGGGCCATTTGCGGCCCGCGAGCACGTTATTTTTTGAATGGAATGCGGCCCGCGAAAGAAAATTTTGTGGCCTGCGAGCATGTAAATGTGGCCCGCTGAGCAAAAATATATTTCAAGTTAAATTATTATGTTTTTTAAAACATATAAACGTCTATAATGTATTTATAAATGTATATGATTAGATAAAAAACTTTCGATAAAAATCAATAGTATGTAAAATTCTTAAAAATTAACAATAAAACTTAAAAATTAAGCTCTAAAGCATTTTGATTCTTGTACCTTTTAAATTTAGAAACTAGCGTTATTGTTATTACCTCTTAAGCCTTAACTTGTACTAAAAGTTACTAACAGGTTAAAACTTTATTTAAAGCTTTTAATAAAACTTTAAAACCAAAAATAGATTTATAATACAGATTTTAGTAGTGTTTTAAAGCGGTATAAAGTAACAGCTTATAGCTTTTATTGATAGTTAGTGTTAATCTCTTTACAAACCCTGTATCATTATTTTGGAAGTATTCTTTTGCAGTTTATTCATATTATTAACTTTTAGATTCTGTTTTAAAATAATTTTCAAAAATTGTCTAAAAATTGACAATTGCTTTTCGTTATGTTAATATACATTTAAATTTTTTAAATAGTGTTCATGAATGTTGTGATAAATTAATAGTTGTTGGTGTTCAATAAAGTTTTATTAATTTTAGTTTCAAAAGTATTTAATTTTAGCTATGTTATTTAGCATATGTTATGTAATATTGTTTTTTGTCATAAACAAATTGTAGAAAATTGTCATCAAAATAATTGTAGGAAAAAAATTTTCTCAAAAATAATTAGGAAAACTTATTAAAGTAACGTCTTGCTACTAAAAAATATAAGCAACTTTAGAAACTTCTTAACTAATTTTAAAAAATATTTACAAATATTTGCTTCTGTTGTTTAGAACTTTTTTCTATCAATTAGATAAAGTTACGCTTATCTATTTCTATTATGGTGTTTACTAATCTTAATTATTTTTTTATTTTTACGTTAATTTTGATTTTATTATTTTAGACGTAAAAAACTTAATAGTATTTTATAAAAACAAGTTTTTAGTTTTTAAAAAAATTAGAAAACAGTTTTTTGAAAAGCTATTAAAACATCTTAAGTGTAAATAGAAAAAACATCATTTAACTAACATAGAGCTTGTAATTTTATTTTTGATTTGCTTAAAATAAAAAATTATACTCTAATTAGAAGAAAATATTTATTTTTAATAATTATTTTAATTAGATTATTAATAACTCAGATTTAGTACTAGATACTGTAGTTTTGTTCATAATAAAACTCTCTTTTTAAGTTTGACAATAGAATATTTCTTACAAATTGTTAAAAACTTAAAAAATTGTGTTTAAATTTTTTAGTAAACTAAAACATTAGTTAAATTTTTTTTTGAGCGAATAATATATACGTTTAGGAAATATTAAGTAGTGCAAAAAAACTGTTTTGTTTTTTTTTGAATATTAATTTTGGAGATTAATTAAAAAGAAAGACTTTTTTTATAGTTATATAAATAGAGAAAAAGCTAAAGTTTCTAAGTATAGCAAATTTTAATCAAGTTCTATGAAGTAGTTAAAATGTAATTTGATACACTTTGATTTTATATAGAAATTACTATAATCGTAATATTAAATCAACCGTGTCATTTACTTTGTTTATTCTCTCAGAAAACCTTTCATTTTATTAATTAGTTTTGCTTAATTTTAGTTGAACAGTGTTGCTACAAACTTATTGAAAATATGTTTACCGGTTTCATTTATATTTAATAAATTACAGTTTAGTAACTAAAAAGAAAACTTTTGTTGAAATTAATAAGGTTTATAGCATACTTGATAGCATACATAAAGTAGTAATATGTAAAATGTTAAGCGTAGTTATTTTATTAGCAAGTATTTTCGTTCAAGTTTAAGAAAATAAAAATTATAGTTCATTTTTAAAGTGAATAGCCACAGTATTTTACAGAAATTGAAATAGTTTTAGTTGACAACTGATGTTAAAATAATGATATTAAATTATATTTTCTAAATCAGTTAAACTAAATTGCTTAATTTTGGTAGTTTTAAATAAAAGTTTTTTAGAGTTTATATTGTTTATAAACTATGAAAAATTAAACTATTTGTATTTTATATTCGTAGTTGCAATATGAAATAGATTTTTTATTTTTTAACAGCTTTATTCACAGATTTTTATTTTAAAGCAATGAAAAGTACTGAACTTATAAATCATTTAAACAGCAATTTTTTTATGCCGAAATATATACCAGTTTAATATTATATAAAGGTTTTAAAAATTATTTCTTATTAATTACAGTATTTATTATGACCATCATCAACAAAGTTTAGATGCTTCGCGCCATCAATAACATATGATGAAAGTTACCACTCGAACATCAACAATAGAATCCGATACTGTTGTTGATTGTCGAATGGTAAAGTTCATTGTTTAATAGTGTAACAGTTCATTACTTCTAATTAATTTTAATTTAATTTATTTAAATAATTTTGTATAAGACAAAATTAAAAAATATGGAGCAACACAAACTATTAAATAATTATTGTTCGACTTATGAAGCTTAATTTAAAAGCTTATTTTTAAGAAAATTTGTTAAACGATTTTATTCTTAAATTCAATTTTTTCCCAGATAATTATTTAATATAAAGAAAATTTAAACGTACTAAACAGTGAAACACTTTAAAAGTCTTTAACAAAAGACATATAAAACATTTATAACCAATGATAATTTTCAATAAAACAAAAACTTTGAATAATAAACAGCATAAACCAGAGTAATATATTTTGCAGGTTTAAAAACAAAAATCTAAATCAATTAATAACAAAGTCTACATTTCTAATCACTTTTGTTTTGTTACTGTTATATATGTTACTAGAATTGCAATACTAGCAGTCGGTGTATATTACATTTTATGTTTTCTCCCTATATAACAACATTTTTTTTAGTTCAGATTTAATTCAACAGTCTTACTAACTTATTTAAACACAAGGTTTAAAAGTTAACATGTTACTTTGTTTTTAAAACATTTATTATTATAGTTAAGTTTATTTATCGAGTTTCATAAAGTAATCAAAAAACCTAAGTCTGAAGTTTTTACGTTAGAAGATTGATATATATCTTAAAAAGTTACACATGAAGTTCCAAAACTATTTTCTACATAACCTTTTGAAAATTTTAATGATATTTGCATAACTGTTACATAAAAATAGTAATAAAAATAAAATAACAACTTCGTAAATATAACATATATTTAAAAACACAATAAAAGTTCAGAACTTTAGTTTAACAAATCCTTTTTTGAGTAAGCTTAATTAGTGTAAGTAATTCAAAAATTAAACTAATTATTATTTCAAAACCACACTTTTCATTTCTGCTTTTTTGAAAAAAAAAATAAGAGCAAAATTAATTTGAAACTATTTAAGTTATGATTAATAATTATTCAACCTTAACTTTAAAAAACTGGATCCTAATATTTTTGTTAAGTCTTTACAAAATAACCTTTGAGTAACTGTTAAAATTTTTTTAGAAGTATTGAGTTACAAAAGAGGTTTTTTTTTACACCAGGTCGTTGGACTAAACTTTTTTAGCACTTTAGTAGGGTGGTTTGACTTAATTATAAAAAAATTTATACATGCAGTTTTATACTGGTACTTTTGATCAATTTCATGGTAAAACTGTTAGAATTAAGTTAAAGGTTAGAGCAAATGTTTGGGTAACGATTAAAAATCAGGATATGATGAAATAAGTAACAATTAAAACAAAAAATAGAAGCTCGCTCAAGCGTATCGGTATAAAATTGCAATTCTAAAACGTATATTTGAAACTTTTCAAACAATGAAGCCACTTATTTTTTATAGTTTTCAAATTAAAGATGTTCAGTTAAAGTTTTATGGGAAAATAAAAGCTATAACTAAAATTGTTAAATATTATGATAATGGGATTCAGTTGAACGCTTTGAGCTCTTCTTTTTTTCACAAATTGAATCGTTTAAAAGTTTATAGTACTGTTAGTATTATATTTACACTTAATAATAAGATATGACCCAAATTTATATAATAAAAAATTACCAAAACATAGTTTAGAATACGAACAGTAGTGATAAAAACTTTTTTCTTTGAGTAAATAAAATTAAAAATGAAAATGAAAACAATTTACAGACATCATTACGTTACTAACATTGAAATGTGCAAGAAATTGACAAAAAATAGGTTTCAACAAGTGTAATTGAGACTTATCATTTATTTCTAAGTATAAAATAATTAAAACAATAAAAATATTATTTTTTACAGGCATTACTACCTAACATTAAAAATGCAATACAATAAAGATATAAAAGAATATAAGGAAAGTATAATTTACGACCAAAAAATATTTATTCGATACATTTTATTACTGGAAGAAAACAATGTTAGTTTTTAGGAATATAATAAGTATTTTAAAAAATCTCGATGTGTTTTCATATGCTTTCCACTCTAATACCAAAAAACTGCTTTTAACTTCCCCTTTTTAATCAAAATATAAAATATCGTTATAAACAATTTTTTTTGAAATATATTGATCCAGTAATTTATTGATCCAAGTATGTATTTAGTTATACGGGTTTCTGTAAAGTATATTTTTTAATCATGATTTATATGCTTCATTTGACAATTAATACTATTACTTAATTAAGGTTGTAAGTATCAGTACAATTTTCTTGATAATATTTAGATTAATATATTTTCAGATGCAAACGTTTGCTTTTAAAGTGCAACAAGAATTTCTCCTAGAAAAAACCACGATGGGAGAAATTCAGGAAGAAATTAAAGAAGATATTGCGGTTCCTGATGGTTAGTCACGTAATAAATAAGTTGTTATGTCATAATATCATCATTGTGACGTCATGTTTAATGTGTAATTTAATGAGTTAACTAGCAACAACTGTATTTTGATAATTGTGTAAGTTTTTTATGTTTCGTTGTTACAGTGATGTGATTACAAACATTGTCGATGAGTAAAGTTTAGTGTGTAACATCATGTTTGATTTGTAACTTAATGAGGTAATATACAAGCAAAAAAATATCTTTGTGATTTTACTAATCAAACAATTATTTCTTACAACAAATTAAGTATATATATGAAAAAATCTGATTTGTTAAATGTTATTTAAAATTTTGCAAAAAGTTTTTAATCATTAACTTTTCCTTTGGTAGTTAAAAGCTCTTAAAAGGTGTAAATATATTTGGTCTCAGTAAAATAATTATCATAAATTAATAAGAAATTAAGTATTAAATAGATTAAACATTTATAACATCAGATTTAATTCTAGTTACTTGTTTGCTGAATTTTTTATAAATAACAGTTTAGTGGTTTAACATTGAGGTTTATTTTAAAATACGGAGTAAATGTCTTTGTAGTTTTATCAAGTAAAACTACAAAGACAAATTTTAATGAAACTAGATAAAATATTTTTCTAACAATGCTTTAATTTTTTTTAATTACTGGGTAAATAATTAAGTTTATTTCATAAACAAAAATTTTATCAATATTAAAGCCCTTTTAGTTTTATCTAATCACTTTATTATTTTAATACAGATCTTATCATAGTCGGTTCTTCTGTCGACTGCGACTTCTTAGAAGAACCTTGGTACGAAAAAAACATTCCCAGTCATGCAGATAGGTTTGACTTAGAAGATAACATTGTATTAGTTGTTAATGTGTTCTTCCAATCAAACTCGTGTTATCAACATAACTTGTTTAATATGGTTGATAAGTCTAACGAGGTTATATATAAGAAATTTTGTAAGGAATTTTTGCTTTGACTGAAATTAATATTAAATTTAAATTTTTGAACATGCTGTTTTTGTTACTAAAAAACTGTTAAACATTTTTGTTATTAAAAAGGGCAAATACGTTGAAATGATTTAGTATAATTTTTTACACTTTTTAGATAAGTGTTAATTTAATGTTTAGCTAATTAAGTTAAATTATTTTAAAGCAAAATTGATAAAGAATGTTTTCAACATTTCAAAAGCTTTGTAAATATTACTTTATATTCCTAATTCTATTTGCCTTTAGTTGTTCAACTATGGTTTTTAAAACAGGCGAAAAAAAAGTTTTAAGCTAAAAAACTTTATTATTTTCGTTTGAATCTTTATTTAACACAACTTATAATAAAATTTGATTTATAATACTAACAAGCATTTTAATTTTTAACACAACTTAAAATGACATTTCAAATAATGGTAAAATAAGGTTTTAAAAGTTAATAAAAAAGCTTATTATTTGTACTGGTTAGTTTTGTTATTTACTTGGAAATCTTGCTTATATAAAACAAAATATTTACTTTCATGTTATAAAAACAATTAGATTAACAATAAATTGAAAGTGTTATAAGAAACCTAACAAATTATTTTTTAGGCTATAGTACATACAATATTGATTACAAAAACTATTTTATAAATTTATAACTTACCAAAATGTTTTCTAAAGGTTTAGCAAAGCATGTTTTCAAAGAAAAGTTTCGTTTTTTTTTTTATAAAAGTTTTGATTTAAGTTAAAGTCTTAAGTTTTTAGTTTCCAAACAACTAATCCTATTTTTTGGTAGATAATATTCCATACTCGAAAATTTTTGTAAATTTTTACTTATAAACAACTTTTTAAGGTATTTTCAAGTAAACTTGCAAATTCATTTAAAAAAATTATACTTGCATTCGAAATGAAAATAGGAAACACTCATACCTCTAAAACTTAATTAAATTCTAAAACACTTAAAACAGGGTTATACTAAAGTTTTATATTTAATGTATGTGTAAAGTTTATGTAAATTTTTATATAATGTTTAATTAAAGTTTAATATTTAAATGAAGGGTTTAATAATTAAACCCTTCATTTAAAATTTATTTTAAGTGGTTTTATGTTTTACTGATCAAAATTAAATTTTTACAATCAATTACCGCTTACCTCAATTTTAAGTCAACTGTTCCGAACACAGTAATACTACTTTATTTTAGTTTATTTAGAAATTTAAAGTTAACATATTTATATAGTTTTTCGAGCTTAATAGGCAAATAACAATATTTGTTTTGCAACATGTTCGACCAAAACATCCCCTTAAATATTCGGTAAGAAAAAACAAAAGTTTTAAAAATAATAACAACTTTATAATCTGTTTAGACCCGGCTCAAAAATTTTTAAGATATTTTTTTTCAGCAAAAAAAAAATTTTGTTTTTGCCCTAAAAAAAAGTATTAAACATTTTATTTTTGATATTTATTATCGAAACCTTAAATATATTATATTCTTATTTTTTATATCAAGAAAAACAATTCTACAGTTTCAAGTTGTAAGGCAGTATCGAGAAACAAAAAAAAAAGTAAAAGATTACTGTCAAATCAAACAAAAATAGTTGTAAAAATTGGAAACAAATTGTTATAGTAAAAAATAATTTGTTTAAAAAAGCAATCTATCTGTACAGAATAGTATAACTATATTTAAAATAATCATAAAACCAGTGTTTACTCATATAAAGTTTATTAGTAATTCTTTCCGCCACATAAAATAAACATATTTATAGTATTTCGAATAGAAAAATGAATGCTTCGATTAATAATTAAGTTTGTAAAATGATAGCAACTTAATATAAAGTATACAAAAAGAATATGAAATACATATTTATATTACCTTGTAAAATATTACTTAACTATAAACACTTATTTTCAATGCAGCTTAACTTTCTTTAACTCTAGTATAATTAATTTTTCGACGTTGTTTAATTTTTAACGTTTGATAAGTAACGAAAATCTTAAAAGTTCTTTTTTACTCTTTGGTTATTTATATAGATACCTAGAATGGTAAGAGTTTCATTTACCACAAATTCATCCAACGAACTATAGTGATTATGGTAAATGTTGTTGTACAAATTTTATACTAAGTATCTTCTTCCGAGTGCATAATTTCTGTTACTCCTTTTCCGCTGCTTCCAGCCTTTCGTCGCAAACACGCTTTACAATTGGATGCGCTGTTTTAGTATCTTGAACCGTATTAAATCTCAAATTGATTGAACACGAACGATTGCTGCCTTGTTTTCAGGCTTTCGGACCCAAGAACTTTATTGACTAACACACAAAGGTTTTGACCATGTCCATCGTTTGTAAGACTAGACTTTACGGCTGGTTTACTTAGAGGGCAGCCTAATTTGCATATTTTTTGCGTCAGCAAAATAAGAAAATTATGTTACATTTAACTTAAATTATTAAGACTTTATTTTCTGATTAATTTTAAATATGTTCTGGTATAATGGATTATGTAAAAGGTTATAAATAAAGAAAGCAAAATAAAATACTTTAAAATTTTTGCATACTCACTAAATATGCAAATGCCACTTAACTTTAAGTATAATTTCCATCGTTGTGACTATGTTTATTGTTTATGAGGCTGAAACCACTAGCTACGCAAGAACAGTCGGTCATACGGACGGCCTCAAACAATTATCCTTTTTCAGAAGTTTTGAACTCTATTATTAATAATATATCTACTCCTATGCTCTTATGTAATCTTATCCACTCCTTTTTCGGTGTTTTTGATGCACTCCTTTATAGTTCTATTCACTTTTTTTCAGAGCTTTTAAAAACTTCCTCTTTAACTTTATCATCTTATTTTTCAGAGCTTTCTGTAACCATCTTTTATAATTCTATCCACTCCTTTTTTAGAGTTTTTGAAACCTTTCCTTTATATTTCTATCCACTTTTTTATTAGAGCTTTTGAAATCTCCCTTTATAACTTTATCTGCTTCCTTTTCAGAGATTTGAAACTTTTCTTTATATTTCTATCTAATTTTTTTTCAGAGATTTTAAAACCTTACTCTTTAATTCTATCAACTTCTTTTTTAAAGTTTTCTGAAACCTTTTTTTATAATTCTATCCACTACTTTTCGAGGATTTCTGAAACCTTTCTTTAACATTATGTGCTTTTATTTTTGTTTTTGCCATAAAACAACATTAAAATTTCACGTTTATTATCCAGTGTTATTGATCGATTGACTTCTACAAAAATATATGCTTTGAAATCTTTTGTTAATAGCTTTTTGACTGAATTAATGCTAAAATTTAATTTTTGCATGTTGTATTTTAGAAGTTTTTAAAAACTTGTATTCTCCCGATTTAAAAGTAACTCTTTACGTTTGTATTTAGAATTTTTGTTAGATTTGTTTGTTTGTTCAAACAAGTTAAGTTTTACTTATAAAAAATCTTTAAAAAAAGTAAACTATTAATTTTTTAGTGTAAATTTCATTAATTTATCAAAATAATTTATTATGTAATTTATAAAGTTTATATTAACTAATTTAAGAATTGTCGATAATTGTTAGTAGAAATTTTTAAAAAACAAATAATCAAAAAAATCATTAATTAGATTAATCAATTTTAATTAAAAACTACAAATAATTACGATATAAGGTAACGGATGATGATATTTTTGTCTTGATTGTTCAATAATGTTTTAGGGTTCTAAAGAAGTGCCGAATAAATAAACGTATATCTCATTCTATTTTATGCTTCAAGTATTCAAGAAGTTATGTAAGTTAATATCTAAACATTTTTTGCCTTTTTTACCCTTTTTCCTGTTCAAAACTTTTGTAGATTTTTTGGATTTTTTATCAAAAAGTAACATGTAGAAAACTACACAAAACATTCAGAATAAATGTGTACAACTTTTAATATTAAAATAAAATAATAAAATTACTTAGTTTAAGTATACTTGTGTAGCTGTTTTATTTCTACTTGTAATTAACCTATTTCTATTTAAGATTATGTGATTCTTTGAATTTTTAACAATGAAAACTTACACTCTTAGTTGAAGGAAGCAATAGTTTTTTTGATTGAGCTTTATAAAGATTTTCGCAGGATTGTTGCCTGAATGATGTTAACTCAATACTGAACACTTGATTTACGTTTGTTTGATTAAAACTAAAATATCACTCTCAAGTAATTTATTTGAGAAATAATAAATTCGTTTCATTAAACTTTTCATGTTTATCTTTTTGTTAGTTAACAAGAATATAGAAAAATATAAATTTACTTCTGTTAAAAAACATATATGTGGCTGTATCAGTAATGTTTCAAAGTGTATAACAGTCAAAACTTTTACTAACTAACGTAATTAGGTATTTTTTGTTTCAAAAACTAGATTCTGTGAAAAAATAAAAGTTTATAAGTAGTTCATGAAAGTTATCAAAACGAGATATGAATATTTAATATTTTATTTTATTTTATGAAATATTTTTTTATACAAATTTTTAATTCTTTTATGTAAAATCTTTCAATTTTTGATATTTTTTGGTTATGTTATAGTATAGTCGTAATATAAACGAATTGATTCACACATTATTCAACATTACCTGCAGGAACTTTTTCCTACTTTATATGATATTCAATACATATTTACGACCAGGTCCAAATTTCTACAATGTGTTTTTAAAACGTAAAGATATCTGTAAGGTTCGCACTTTAAGAGGAACACATCCGCGTGAGGTACGCACTGATTTTCAAATGTTTTTAAATTATTTAATATTAGTTTTTCAAAACTTATCTAAAACTAAGCATTAATAAATTTTATGTAAGTTTTACTAGGTGCAAATGTTTTTAACTGAAAATTGAAATTAGAAAATGAAGGTTTACTTCTGACAAAAAGTATTTATCTTTTAAAATATTTTTACAAAAATATCTTAGAAAAACGAATTACTACCTATATAAAGAAGTCATCAAATATAATACATATTGAACTGAATTAATAACAAAGCTTATATATTATTTTAAAAATGTTAAGCTATAATTAATACATAATATGCAAAAAGTTTTGTATTTAAAAATAAAAAAACTATTAACATCTTAATTTTATTTAAGTTTATAAACTTCTTGAAAGTTAACTTTACAAATTAAATTAAGTTGATAAATGAAATAGTTGTTTGTAAGTGTTTATTAACTACAGAAAAATTATTGTACTGTTTTTAAGTGAATTTAAACGAAACTTTAGAAATTTTTTTGTTTGATAAAAATATTTTTGGCTTTTTAACATTAGCTATTTCTAAATAATTTAAGTTATATTTATGACTGTGTTCTTAACAGTCTAAATATACAAGCAACTAAGTTAGCTTTAACTGTAATTTTATCAATTTTAATTTTTATTATGAATATTTGTTGAATGCGAACGTTTGTAGACGACAAATTTCGATTTTTTTTATTTTACCGTTCAAAACATTTTCATCAAATTTCGGTCAGATCTTCTATCTGTTAGTGGTCGTTATTATATAGTGTTTTTAAGTACCGGTTTTTATGCAAAATTCATTTAATTTTCGTTTATTTTTTTTCCTTTATTTTGTTTAACTGATTTTTTACCACTAAAGATGAAATATTTAAAAGGTAAATGATGTAATCTAATATCTCGTAAAAAAATTCGGTTTTTTTATTTTACTGCTCGGTAAAAACAATTCATTTCATTTCGGCTAGCTCTTTTATATGTTAGTGGTCGTTATTATCAATATAGATATCTTATTTTTCATGCATATATTTTAATATCTTTGAGTTTTAGAAATTAAAATACATTGCAATTGAGTTTAATTTTACAAAATCATGTTTTTTTTTTACTTAAAAATAGAAATTTTAGATTTTAAATTTACTGCATTAAATAGAAAACTTTTTAGTTGTTTATAACTGGATATTATTATTATTATTGGAATTTATTGTGCAAAGATGGACTCGGGCATTAGAAACCTGAGCCGCTTAAACAAAACACACGAAAAAAGAAACAAACAAATTACATTCAATGAAAATTAAAATCTAAAAATAGCATAGTAAAAAAATTACAAGCAAATAATCCTGTTTGATAAATAATAATTTAGTATGCACATAGAACAAAGCGAAATAAATTCTCATATAAAAACTTATGCATAGACTATAAAAGATTACACATTTACAAAAATTATAAATAAAAACTTAAAATCTGTAGGGGGTTTGCGTAAGGAAGAAAAATTAATCTTAGTGATACTAATATTAATTTAATAACAAGATATATTTTATCAAATGAGCATTTATAAACTTTATTCTTTTTTTTTTATTTTATCACTTCGGCATCAATGTTGAATTTCTTTTTATTTTTTAATTTTTTTTACAATGACTATAAATTGATACATGATTTAGATTATGTATAAAGTAAAGTTAGAAACTAAAATATTAAGTTAAAATATAAAAAAAGCACTGCTCGCTTAAAAAAAAATTCGCTTTTAATTTCGAATAAATATTTTTGTCAAAAAAGTTTGATAATCATTCAAGCATAAAGACTTTAGTTCTTGGAACTCATCATTTGCAATTTGGTATGTATACATGAAACATGATTGTAGAGAAATATTTGATATTTATTATTGTATAGAGTTAAAAAAAGCTATAGTATAGTGTAATTTCTTTAAATGTGAAATATTTATACATATATTTCTTCTTTATGAAATAAGTTCCTATATCTTTTTGTAATTCTGTAACGTAAAACCTTTCTGTTTTTGATATTTATTGTTTGTAATATAGCCGTTAAATGAACGAATTGGGTCGCACATTATTCAACATTATCTGCAGGAATTTTTTCCTATTTTATATGATAGTCAATATATATTTACTACCAGGTCCAAATTTTCACAATGTGCTTTTAAAAAATTAGTGATATCAGTAAGGTTCGCACTTTAAAAGGAACTCATCTGCGTGAGATACGCACTGATTTTTTGATGTTTTTTTATTATTTAATGTTAGTTTTTTAAAATTCATCTAAAACTAAGCATTTATTAGTTTTATGTAGGTGCTACTAAGTGCAAATTTTTTTAATAGAAAATTGAAATATAAAACTGAAAGGTTACTTATGACAAAAAGAACTTTATTTAAAATACTTTTACAAAAATCTCCTAGAAAAACAAATTAGAATCTATACATATATATATATATATCATTAAACATACTCAAGTTTTAACTGAATTAATGATAAAGCTAATATATTATTAAAAAAAATTTAAGCTGTATTTATTATTATTGTTATTATTGTAAGTTTATTGTCATGCGATGGACCCAGGCGTCAAAACCTAGGCCACTTATACAGAAAGACATACAACAAAAAGACAAAAATAAACCAAAATTGTACATTAAAAATGAAAAACAAAAACTGAGTTTAACTGATTAAAGTTTAAAAATTAACATAAAAACACCAAAAATTATAACACAAAATTTATAGTTCCGGTGCTTCCGAAAAAAGAACAACAATATCCTACTTCAACTTCACCCGAACAGATGGTTTCACTCCAAAACTGGTTTCACTTTCATTCGAACGACTGGCTTCACATTATTTGAACAACTGGTTCAGCTTTCATTTGAGTAACCGGCTTAACTTTTATCCATACAACTTGTTTCACTTTTATTCGTATAACTAGAACCGCTTTTATATGAACAACGTTTTTCTTTTTTCTTAGGAGAGCCTGCTTCATATTTACTTTCAAATCTTTAATACTCAGATAACTCAGCGTTTGTTGGACTTTCGTAGTAGCTGATAAATATTGAGAACACTGACTATAAACAAAACTTAAGAACCCAAGGCCTCTAGCACTTTAATAGCCCAATAAACTATGTATTAAGGAACAGGTTTTGTTATACACAGAGGAAAGGCGCCGCCAATAAAATAAAGCTATAGGTTAAACCAAATTAGACAAATACAATCAGTGGTTAATGAAGAAATAAGAACAAAAAAAAAAAATCACTTATGAATTTTGCTAACAAAATATTTATTTAAATCAAACTTTTTTAACCTTAACCGAAAATGCTCAACTTTTTTACAAGAAACTAATTCGTTTGGAAGCTTGTTCCATAATTCAACTGAACGATAAAAAAAAGAATTATGCCAAACATTATTATTGAAACTATGTCTGCATGTAAATTTTCTGCTGTTACCTCTCAGTAAATAAGTACATTTATGAGGTTCAAAAATAGACTGTAAATTAATTGTAGTTTCACTATTAATCAGTTTGAAAAAAGTAATTAAGTCAAACTCAATCCTTCTATACTCTAAAGACTTAATACCAAGTTTTGAGAGTCTATCAAAATAAGATGTGTATGAGATGTTACAACGGTTGAAGACTATTCTTGTATATTTTCTTTGAATGGATTCAAGATGGTTAATATCTTTCTTCAGGTATGGAGACCAAATTGGTGTGTTGTATTCTAACTTAGGACGAATGTAAACGAGATAAATTTTTTTGAGAATGTTTATATCTGTAGATTTAAAACTCTTTAAAACTTGAAAAGAAATAGTTGATGCAATTTGATAAACGTAATTGATGTGGTGGTTCCATTTTAGGTTTTCAGCAATAAAAATTCCGAGATCTTTAAACACTTTAGTTGAAGGTAACCTTATGTTGTTTATTCTAAATTCAGAAGTGATACTAGATGTATTTTTTTGAATGTTTAGAACCTGACATTTACTAGGATTTAGAACTAGTTTTCTTTCTTTTAGCCAATGATAAATTTTATCCAAAGATTTTTGTAGAATTGTGTTAGAATGGCTAAAAATTTTTGTATCGTCTGCAAAGAGATTTATGTTGCTATCGACATCTACTTCTAAAGCTATATCATTGATATAAATTATAAATAAAAGTGAGCCAATAACCCCTCCTTGAGGCACTCCACTGAAAACAGGTAAAGACTCTGAAAAAGTGTTACCAATAACTACTTTTTGGGTTCTGTTTTCAAGGAACTCTTTGAACCAGCTAACTAAACTTTTATGAATTTTGTATTGAGTTAAAGTCTTTATTAGTTTAAAATGGGATACAGAGTCAAAAGCCTTTTGAATGTCTGTGTAAATAACTTTAGTTGACTTATTGCTTAGAAATGAAACCAGCCATGAGTGTAAGCAATTCAACAGTTGATAACTAGATGATCGATTAGGTAGAAAACCAAACTGTTTATGTGAAATTAGCTTATTTAAAAAAAGGTGATCAAGTATTTTTAGAGAAATTATACGTTCGAAAATTCTACAAAAACTGCTTGTTAAAGAAATGGGTCTGTAGTTTAAAGGGTTGTACTTACTACCTTTTTTGTGCACTGGTATGACATATGAGACTTTCCACTGGTTTGGTACAGAGGATGTAGCTAGTGAACAATTAAAAATTAGTGAAATTGGAAGAATTAGAGAATGAATAGAACGTTTAATAAAATATGAAGGAATGTTTTCAGGCGTTCTGATTATTTTATCTTTTAAATGATTAACAGACTTTATTATTTCATCATTGCTTATGAAGAAGTTTTTCATTTCCATACACTTTTTACTAACAAGTGTAAAATTTTTGTCATCACAATCTTTAATAAATACCTTTTGAAAGGACCTGTTAAAAAAAAAGGCTTTATCAAGTTCTGATATTATTGGAATATTATTTTCATTAATTAATACAGGTAAAGAAGGTGTTAACTTGAGCTTTGATTTTACATAGCTGTAGAATTTTTTTGAGTTTGTGTTTTGGCAAAAACGTTTTTCATGTTCTATGTTGAACACTTTCACTGCTTTTTCATATTTTTTTGATACAGTTTTGTATTTTTCTATCATCTGCTTATCTAACTTACATTGTTTGTAGAGTTTTAGTTTTTCTCTTAACAACTTTTTTATATCAGAAGGATATGTTTTCATTTTTCTGTCTTGTTTAATCAAAGGCACAAATTGTTTGATTGAAAAGTTTATTGTTTTGATAAATTTATCATAAAACATTTGTAGATTTTTTGAGTTGTTAAAAAGAACTTTCCAATTTATATCTGATAAAAATTTATTAATATTCTCAAAATTTGCTCTACGAAAATCTGGATAGAGTGATTTAGGAGATGGTTTTTTACTTTTGTGAACACTTATCCCAAACAAAATAACATTGTGATCATTTATATTTGTTAAAGGTGAATCAACCAAATGAAACTTAACTCTATCTAATGCCATATAATTAAAAAGCAGTAAATCGAGGATATTACCGTTCTTATGGGTAGGTGAGTCAATAAGTTGTGTAAGGAGATTATCTGAACAAAATTTAATAAAACATTTGTGACAGTCATTGTAGGTTGTGCTTGGGATATTCCAGTCTATATTTGGCAAATTAAAGTCACCTAAAATGTAAAAAGGAGACTGTTTTGGAATAAGGTTTCTGATTAAGTCGATCATGTTTGAAACAACAGCTAGAGATTTAGAAGAATTTGGAGGGATGTAGACACATAAAAATCTCAATCTGAGTCCTTTAAGAATCAAATCAAAACACAAAAATTCAAAACCATCAGATGAAACAAAATTAGTTTTTACTTCAATTAATTTTAAAAAGTTTTTAAATATAACAGCAACGCCTCCTCCCCTGCCTATTCTGTCATTACGGATTATATTATACCCTAGAGGACAAAAATTTGAATCAATAACATTTGAATTTAACCATGTTTCAGTAAAAAAAAATAAATCTAAATTTTGTGTACACATATAACATTCAATGAAGCTTATTTTGTTTAAAATAGATCTTATATTAGTATATGAAATGTTTAAAAATAAATCTCTACTAGAGGTTAAACTATTAGAAAAAAAAAACGGGAACGGGTCTAAATTGCGCGAAGACAAAAGTGCACGAGGTTACTAAATTGCACGCGGGGACTAAATTGCACGAGAACAAAATTGCACGAGTGTACAAAATTGCACGAAGATACTTTTGCACGAAGACTAATTTGCACGTGGGCACAAAAATGCACGAGGGGACAAAATTGCACGAAGACTATTTTGCACGGAAGGTCGATTTTGCACGAGTTACAATTTTGCACGGAAGGTCAATTTTGCACGACAGACAGTTTTGCACGGAGGGTCAATTTTGCACAAAAAATATCAACTTAAAATAACTAGACAAAAAATATAATAAAATCTTTATGTTTTATAAAAAAATAATAATAAGCATGTGCTAGTGTAGTTCATTCTAATTTAACCAGGTTTAAATTAATTTTAAATAATTTATTAAATATGTATAACCTTTTTTTAATTGAAACTAAATTAATGTGTTTGAAAACTATTATAAATTAAAATTTTATTTTAATAAAAATAAAACTAGAATTTTATCATACTTAAAATAATCCTTATTTAAAACTAGACATGTATTGATGTAAACATAAATTATATTATAATTATACGAAATTTAAATATGAAATAAAAAAAGATTAAAAAAAAATAAAATAAATAAAATTTTACATGGGTAGGTGTTAAAATTGCGCAAGTGTACAAAATTGCACGAGGGGACAAAATTGCACGAAGATACTTTTGTACAGAAAAAACCAGCATGCGAAATAGTGAAACAATTAAATAAACTTAAAAAAGATAAAATCCGTCTTTTGAAATTTTTATTGTGCATTGTACAAAAAGTTCTGTTACGGCTTTGTATTTCCATAAATTATATTTAAAATTTTACTTTTTTGTTTTATATAAAAGTTTTAAACCTAATTTATATATCATTATTTTATATTTTTCTAAACTTTATCTTAGTTGCATCAGTATTTGCACGCGTTTTAGTCTAATTAGCTCTTAAGTTTCTCCTGCTCTGTATTTTCTCTTTATCTAACCAAGACTTGCGAAAAAGCACTGTCAGTGCAATTTTATTTTTACATTTTTAGAAGAAAAGGAAATATAAGCTTTTGACTTAAATGAAACAAACAAAATAATACAACAGCTACAATTATTTAATTTCTATTTTTAACAATAAATAATAGTTTAAACAAAACTCTTTTTTTTGGTAATTATACTTTAATAACGGTTAGAATCTAATTTTATATTCTAGTTTTTGTTTTTATTTATATAAATTTTTTTGATAGATTTTTGTTTATTATTTAAATTGTTCATTTTAACTTTTATATTTATTATTATTTCATTTAAATTTGTTTAGTTATTTATTTCATTTAATTTGACTTTTTATATTAATTTTATTAACTTTTGTTTTGGACTTTTATTTAATCTATTTATTATTTAATTTTTAATTTTTGTAAATCTTAAATATTTTTTGATTTTAAATAACTTATTTATTATTAAGTTAGTTGATTTTTTATATTCTAACCTTTTTTATTATTTAAAAAAACCTAATTAACATTTAGTTTTTTTTACTTGAAAATATTTTTTTTTACTTAAAAGTACTATATATATTTTTTTATTTACTTTAATCTTTCACTATTTTATTTTTTATTTTTTACTTAATATTTTTTTCTTAATTTTTCGTTATTTAGTTATTAAATTTTATAACTCAGATTTTTTTATTTTTTTGAATAATATGTAATTTTGTTTCGTATTTTTTATTATTAAATTATAAAATTTTTAATTTCGTTTTTTTTTATTTTTTTTTTTTTTTTTCGTTATTTAGTTATTAAATTTAATAATTCAGATTTTTTTTTGAATATTATAAAGTTTTGTTTAGTATTTTTTATTATTAAGTTATAAATTTTTTAATTCTGATTTTTTTATTTTTTAAATAATATTAAAAAATTTCGTGCAAAAGAGTCTTCTCGTGCAATTTTGTCCCCTCGTGCAAAAATGTCTACGCGCAATTTTGACCCGTCCCTGGGAAGGAAACAAAACCCGTGCAAAATTGACCCTCCGTGCTAAGTTGTCACTCGTGCAAAAATGACACTTCGTGCAAAAGTGTCTGCGTGCAAAAATGTCTGCTCGTGCAAAAATATACCCTCGTGCAAAAGTGTCTTCGTGCAAAAGTGAGCCTTCGTGCAATTTTGTCTGCGTGCAATTTTATCTTCGTGCAATTTTGTGCTCTCGTGTAAATTAGTCTTCGTGCAAAAGTATCTTCGTGCAATTTTGTGTTTTCGTGCAATTTTGTCCCCTCGTGCAATTTTGTACGCTCGCGCAATTTAGACACCTACCCAGAAAAAACAGTGCCTGAGGCCTTAGTATTAGAACAATTAAATATTAAACTAGATGACTTAAGATGCAAGTCAGTGTTTAAGCTAGACTTATTAGGCCCAGAGATCCTGGGCGTTAAACCGAAAGGGCAGTTGAGTACTTTCAACTATTTTGTTTTGTTTTATAACGTATCTTATGTTCAAATTTTTACTTTCAGCTTCTGCTTGTTTTTGTTTTAGTTCAAATCTCAATTTTCTAAAATGTTCCATCTCTGATTTTGTTCGATCAATATTAATGTAGATACTAATTTGTTTTCCCAGATGCTGTATTTTAAGGTTTTTTAGACTCAACAGTCGTTTTCTGCTAGATTGTGTCAGTAGCTTCAAAATTATTGGTCTCGTTTTATTGCCGTTGTATTTACCGATACGGTATATTGTATCTAATTCAGTTTCTGCTATCTTGTTGGAACCTAGAGAACTTTGTATTTTATTCAGGTCATTTTTTGCATTTTCTACCGTATAAACCGATGTATTGCTAATGTTTTCTGGAATATTAAATACTATTACATTCAAAGATTTTTTTTCTTTCAATTTCCTCTCAGTTTCAGCATTTATTTGATGTGTTACTAGTGACAATTTACTGTCAATGTTACTAATAAAATCTGGTTGTTTTTGAAAGGAGTTTGTTGATGCTTCTGCATACATTGAAAGTTTCTTTTCAAAATTATCAAACTTTTTGCAGAACTCTGTTTTAAATTTCATAAAACTCTCATTTAGTGAACTGATTTTGTGATTTAATATATTATATGTAAAAATTTCTGTAGTTCAAAAGTAAAACAATTATTAACATCTTAGTTTAATTTATATGTATAAACTTTTTGAAAGTTTACTTTCCAAATTAAAATAAGTTGATAAATGAAAAAGTTATTCATTAATGATATTTAACTACAAAAAAAAATTCTGTTTGTAAATGTATTTAAAACAAAACTTCAGAAATTTTTTTGTTTGATAAAAAGTTGTTGGCCTTTTAATATTAGCTATTTCTTAATAATTTAAGTTGTTTGTTGGCAAACTATTTTAAAAATAAATTGCATTAGTTGATATTTAATAAACAAAATTGAACAAAATTTGATGCAGTAGTGCGTTATTATTTAAAAAAAAAAGTTTTTTTTTTAATTTTTTAACCGACTCATGATTAAGAATTACTCGATAAAATAAAGTTATAAATCGAATCAAATAGTTTATTTAAACCAAATTTAGTTTAAACAATACTGTTAAAGATTTTTTCTGAAATTTTATATTAAAGTAAACACTTTGAAATTAAATTAAGTTGTTATGTAAAAAGATAACAGCTAATCATTTTATACACAACTGAGTTAAGGACTATTGTTATCTTTTATAAATTACATAGTTTTGCATTTGTAAAAGTTTTTTGAGTTAATCTAATCTTTTTAGCCTTGTTCAAGTAATAATATTAGTTTTAAAATAAACTAACTGACTTCAAGCAACTGTACAAACACAATACTTTTTAAAATTGACCAGCATGTTCTAGAATAAATTATTTTTGATATAAAAATAAACATGTTATTCGTATTTATGAAAATATATTTGAAACTTTAATAATAATATACTGAAATTGATATACAGTGACTTCATATTAGTTTCATGCAAGTTAATATTTAAGTTTAAAATACACTTATTGAAGAAACAAAAAAACTTATAGTCATAATTGAACAATTAATGATAATTGTTCATTGATTAAGTTAAAACCTGACTGTGACCTGATCGCTAAACGAAATATGAAAATACGTTTAATAATATTTAGGGAAAAGCTTTAGTATTTTACTTTGTGTAAGAAAATAGTTTAAAGTTGTAATTAAATTATTTGTTTGTGCATGTGATATTCTAAAATATTTAAAGCTTTTAAAATCTTATAATTAGAACATTATATATTAAAAGTGTGAAAAACTATTTAACATAAAAAATTTTTCCACAGTAATATTGTAACGATAATACAATTACTGATGCTATCATCTTTATTACGCAAACTTTTACTGTTTTAAAAATAAAAAGTTCTAGTAAAACTTTTAAAACATTCTCTCTTGTAGCTTCAGTATTTAAAGTCAAATATAAGTGGCCACTATATATTTTTTAGAATAAAAAATACTTAAAATGATCTTACTTTTAAGCAAAATAAACTCAAACAAAACTTCAATAAGAATAAAATATTTCTAATTTTTATGTTAGTTACTTAAATGTTGAACTTGTTTTAACTTAAAAGTTGGTTTTATAAAATAAATATTTTTTTTTAATTTAAAAAAAAATATATATAGACGTAATAATTTTTACATGGCCTTTCAAAGTAAATACTGTTTAAAATTATTACAATTAGAAAACTTTTATACACAGTTTGTTTTAACTAAGTTTGTTGTCAAAAAGATAATATTAAAAAATTAACTTTTTTAGCATAATCCTAATTTTATTTCATTAAACTTTGCCACATACTCTGACTTAATTTATCGCTAAAATTCATTATTTAGTTAAAGTGTTGGTCACTGTAATTTTAGAACTTTTTACAGTTTATTTCTACACACATTCGTACTGATTTTGTAATAAAGTATTTATTAATAAATATAAGTTTGTTTGATTTTTATCAAAACTTTAACAATTCCTTAGTCTTGTAGTGAAATTATTAAGTTTAAACCTTTTAACTGCTTATATCAAAATATATATATTTGCATATGAATATTATTAATATACCAGTCAGTTTCTGGATATTTTGACGACACTAAAATGCGGCTTAAATACGGTTTTCTACAAATTTATATGACTTTAAACTTTTGATGCTAACACTTTACGTTATGTATGACAGAAAGAAATGTTTTACTAAATCGTTTTTTTAACTTTATGTTTCTCTTTTTGTAGTAAATGTATGATAAACTAACTAAACTTTTTTTGATGTAAGAGAATAGCTAAAAACTAATTTAAATATATAAACAATTTCAAATGTTTTACATTATTAAGATTAACCTTTTAAACGAAGTTAAAATTGAAAAGCTTATAAAAAAAAATTATTTTGTACAATAAATAGTAAAAGTGAAATAGTTTAGAAGCTTTTTTGATTGAGTAAAACATAAGTTCAAATAAATTTTGAATAAATATGCTTTAAATATTTCATCAAAACATTAAATCATGGTATTTTATAACCTAAAAAAAGCTATATAATAAAACTTTTGAATCATTACATACTGAAAATATTATGAAAACATTAATGATAGAATTAAACTTTATAATAAATACACAATAATTAAACTCAACTGTATTCATTAGCAAAACTGAAGATACTTAAGAAATTACAAGTAAATTTAAATACCTAAGCAAGACAAAAATGAATATTTTATATGTTTAACCATTTAAGATCAAATAAGAGTTAGGAGTTTTTCTGTTCAAATTTTTTCATAATTTTCTTTCAGTAAATTTGAAGTGTTACTTTAAAAACAAAACTAAAATATCAAAAAGGTCCTTAAAAAACTTTTTCTAATCAAGATTTAAAAGAAGTAATTGTCATAAATTACTAGCTTATCAAGGTAGTAAACTTTGGACAGACCTACCTATTAAGTTAAAACACCAAAGCCATCTTGAAAGGTTTCAGGTTAAACTAATAGATATATATTATCAGTTGCCTCTTGTATTTATATCTGTTAACCTTTTATTAAATAAATTAGTTTGATTTCTTAAAATATAAAAAAGTTAAAAGTTTTATCTAATTTTCATTTTATATTTGATTTTTGTTTATGTATGTTAAATTAACCAGGATTAAAACTAGTTTATAATTAACTGCTAGTTCCCTTGTTCAGTTTTTTAAAACTAATCACTAAGTTTAATAATATATTCAAAACTTTTCTATAAAAAATAGTTTATTATTGCGTAAATCCATATGTGTTACTATAATAATAAATTTTTGATTTTGATTTATAAATACAAAAAAGCCTAATACTGTAAAAAAATTCTTAATTACGGTGTTTTTGAAAACATATATAGATATATAATTCAATTTTCTATTATAAACATAAATAAGTACTGTAAAATTAAATTTCAAAAGAAATTAGAGCGTAAAACTAATGCCCGATTCTGGTATGATTAAATCAACAATCTTATTTTTTCTAATTTCTAAACTAATTTGTATAATAGTGTAGTTAGTTTATTCTGTAAAATCAGGGAAAATTTCTAGAAACTTATTTAATTTGTTATGTCCGAAGTTACTGATAGCTTCTGAATATTTTTCCAACAAATTGTGAACCAACAAGTTTATTATTACAGATTTTTTGTACACTACCTATTAGAATTAAATATAATTGAGCAGAATTTTTTGAGTCATAATACACTTGCAACAACATTTGCTCTGTAAAATGGCAACAACAAGCTTACTTTTCTTAAATTTTTTAAAGCAATTATAACATTTGGATTTTCAACTGTAAAAAAATGATCTTTTAATTTAAGTCTAAACAAAACAATTATTTTAACATCTTCAATGAAAATTTTACACATTGCTTATAGTAATGTAATAATCTATATAATCTTTCTTAAATAAACTAAAAAATATGTTTATCTTCAAAATATTTAAAATCAAAATTAGTAGTAGAAGTCTGAAAAATCGTCTTAAAAATGTAATTTAGGTATTGATTTTCTCTATCAGAATACAGAAAACTAATGAATATTTTATATTTTACATCCAAAATAGAATACTGAAAAATTTACAAACTAACATTACAAACTAACATACAGTTACATAAGAAAATATAAAAATTTTAATTATTTTATATGTTTTATTGACATTTACACATGTGAAAAATAATTAGTTTGTTGACCAGTATGGCGTTTAAAAATTTTTATAAATACTTTAAGCTGTACTTATAAAAACAAACATATAAATAATTTCAATGGCTATAATGTTACTGTAGATAAACACTTTATAGGTTCTTTATAAATCAGTATTAATAAAAATAAAAAAACAAACAGATAAAAAAAAATCATTGTATATAATTAAGTTAAAGAAGCATTTTCTTTTAAAAAATTATAAACGTTTTGCAAACGTTATTAAAATATCAATTTAAACTTAGACAATATAAAACATATAGAATCTTACAAAATATTATATCAAATAGAAATTTGTAAATTGTCAAATAAATGATAAAATTGTACACATTATATTCATCGTTAGACAATTTTCAAATCATGAAAGTAAGAACTTTTGTCATTGTTTATGAATTTTCAAATGAGTGTTTCTACTTGAACGTTGTGTAAATCTTCTCCCACAAACATCACATCTAAATGGTTTATCTCCAGTGTGAATTCTAATGTGGGTGTTTAAAGTCGATTTTTGTGTAAATCTTCTTCCACAAATATCACATCCAAACGGTCTATCTCCAGTATGAATTCTAATGTGAGTGTTTAAGTTAGATTTCCGTAGGAATTTCTTCTTGCAGACATCACATTCATGAGATTTTTCTTTTGTGTGAGTCAACATGTGCCGTTTTAGGACAAAGTTTCGAGTAAATTTCTTCTGACAAACATCACACTGATAATTTTTCTTACAATTATGTATCAACATGTGTCTTTTTAAATTACTATTTAGAGCAAAGTATTTATTACACTGATTACACTTAAAAGGTTTATCATCAGTGTGAACTACTGCATGCCTTTTCAAGTTACCTATTTGTGAAAAGCATTTTTTGCAAACATCACATTGATAAATCTTTAGACCAGAATGTCCTTCTTAAGTATAAGTTACTAATATAGTTTAAAATAATGATATATACATATTTAATTGCAGCAAAAAAAACTATGAAACAATATTTTTATAACTTATTGAACAACAAAAAAAATACGCTCAAAAATCTGGTTCTAGAACACTTTCGGTTCACAAAGAACATTTCGGTTAACGGATCGCACACTTTTTAACGTCTTGTCGGCGTCAAATTAGGTTTACATAATACTTTAATGATATAAATATTAGAATATTTCTATTATTCCAGGAGAATATAGTTGCACAAATCATATATACAACTCTAAGTAGGTCAACAACGACTAAATATAAACATTTGAATAAAATTAACTAACCATAAAATATGATCTGCTAAGTCCATAATATTGATATGACATTTCATACAAATTTTTTATCTTTTTTTTTAATAATTAAATAGCTTAAGTATTGCTTATATTAGTTTAACTGGACAAACTAAACCTGTTAAACTAACTAGAAAAAAAAACCAAGCATTCGTTACAAAACAACAGTTTAAAATGTAGTTAATACTTATAAATTTAAGCTTGTTCTATGTAGTTAAACTCTATGAATTCAAAATCCTATTTCTAATAAACAAAGCAAAGATTTATTTACATAAATTTAAAGGAAATGCTTTAAATTCATTTAATACGGCGGAATTTTATTATATGACAACTATTTGTTTATTAAACGAAAAAAATAAATTTTCAAACTTTTTAAACCCTAAGACAACGAAAACCGTTCAGTTATTGAGTCGTATACCACGGAGTTTTATGTCTTGTCAAGGATTTTATAAATTTAAAAAAAACAAAATAAATTAAAAGAAAAGATTACAAAATGCATCCCCGGAAAAAAAATACCACAGAATAGTGAATTACACTTAGCAATAAAAAAAAGATTATAGACTTTCGTGATTTTGAAATTTAACATGAAAACGCTTAAGAAATTTGATATTTTTAAAAACTTAAACTTTAACGTCTCTATATTTAATTTGTATAACTTAACTTTTTTTATTATTGAAAAATTTTGTGAGTAGAAAAGTAATACTTACCAAATCTCTGTGAAAACTAAAATCGATCCACATACTAATGGTACAAAATTAGGATAAAGTAGGATAAAATTAACTATTTTTTTTTGTTTAATTGTAGTTTTTTTAATATGTTTTTTAGCACTAATAGTACTTAAATTGCTAAAGTATAACATTACTATCAATGATACAAAATTAGGATAAAGTAGTATAAAATTAACTAAACTCTTTTTTCTGATTTATAATATATTTTTTAATATGTTTGTTTAGCATTGAAAGACTTAAATTTTTTTAAAGTATAACATTACTATAGTGTATTTTATTTCAAAGCGAAGAAGATGAGACGCCTAGTTACTTAAATTTGAAAAACAGTTTTTTATAAGTTAAATTCATTTTTTGAATTTTTGTAGTTGTAATACTGTTCTTGACTTTTCAATTGACATTATTTAGTTTAAACCTTCAAACTTGAATTCATACACCATAATTGTATTTGCATATGAGTTTTAAAAATGTGAAAAAATATTTTGAATTATTATTAAACTACTACAAAGTTGCTACATACTCACTAACAATTTTTTAAATATATTTAAAAAAATGCTTTAAGCTTTTAATGTTAATTGAACAAAAAAATTATAAATTTTTTTTGTTTAATTGTTGTTTCTCTTTTTGTAGTGAATGTATACAAATTTTTTTTTTTAGAAGATAACAGTTAAAAATAAAGTTTTATGTGTAAACAAATAAATTCTTTACATTACTAAGATTACCCTTTTATAATAAGTCAAAGATGTCAAGGTCAAATAAGTCAAGATGTCAAAGACGCTTTGTTTTGTTAATCAAATTGATTATTAAACGTGAAATTACCAACAAGATTTTTTTTATCTTAGTTAAACATAATTCGAATCTGTTTTTAATTTGTAGACTTTAAATAGTTATTCGTAAACATAAGCTAAAAAACGTCACTAATAAACTATTTGCTAAAAAAAATCTATATTTTTCTGTGCATATAAAACAGTTTCGAATTTTAGATTTTTCAAATTTTTAAATTAAGACTTTCATTGTAAATAAATATAAACATATTTGTTTTTACTAACCAATTGTATTAAAATATGTCTGTACAAATTAATTAATATATTAATTTAGTTTTTGCATAAAAATTGTTTAAAATTATAGATGTTTTGTTTTTAATAATAGTATTTTATTTAAGTTTATTTTATGTTAACGGGAAAAACATAAATAAACTAGATTGAATTTATTAAAATTATATCATAAAAAGAACAAACATTGCCACATTTGGTGGCTGAAAAATTTGTATGTGGTACAATTGGTAGAATCGTGCAATTTAAAGTCCGTATATTTACAAAAGTAAATTGTGATTTTGTGGGTAAAGCTAAAAGACGTCACTATGAGACCATTTAATAAAAATAACTTTTTGCTTTTCTTATGTTACGAGTACTTGACATAACTTCAGTGAATCTAAAAATAAAATTCATTTAAGCTGCAAGATAGTTTAGATTAGGGTTTCCTAAAGTTTCCAACTTAAGGATCATGGCAAAAATTTTGGGTAAATGGGCCACATGGGGGCCATAAAGTCATAATTTTAAATTTTCACTACATATTCTAGAGTTGAAGAGCAAATAAAAGTCTTAGTTGCTTTTATTGGTAGTTATATGAGTAATTTTGTTTGAGAGGCCATATATTTTGAATTTCTTTAAAGGGGATCTTAAAAAAGCAGTTTAGGAAGCCCTGGTTTAAAAAAACTTTAGTAACTGTTAAAATATTTTGTTTTAAACTAATTTTCTAGTTTAAAAAAATATTGTTTTTTACTCTTAGACTTATTTAGAAAAACTAAAAGCTGAATCAATTTTACCATATTCAGTATAGTCCAAATACATAAAAATCTTACTTTTAGAAATAGAGAACTAATGTTATTTAACTCTTATTATTTATCAAGTTTCTACGTTACACATTTGTATTTTAATAAAATTAAAATTATATAAAAATCCTATTTTCCAAAAAGTTTTTAAGAGTTTAAGTTCTATAATGTATTTTTTTACGTTATTGTTAATTACTTATTTTTATAAGTCTTATATTAATGTGTTTATTTTGTTAAGTTTGTTTTCAGTTAAAAAGTACTTAAAAATAAGAACTGTGCTATTTTAACGGGGTAGAAATAATTTCAGGTAATGAATTTTAATTTAAATTGACAAATATAAGTGATTTTATTTGTCATTGATTTATATAAAAACTCGATTTTTATCTTAATTTAAATAAATTTATAAATAAATAAATACTAATTAGTTATTTAAGCAGAGGGAAAAATGCAAACATTTACGACTTAAAGACTTACATATATATTTGTTCTGTTCAAAATCACCTATATTTGTCCATTTTAAAAACTAAAATAATTTCACTATAGAAACTCTTAAAATATTATTACTGTTATACTATTAATACTTGCAACGTCTCATTACTTTGTGCGACAATTATTAATTTATGTCTAAAAAATAAATTTGATTCGTTATAATAAACTATTCAATACATCTATGTCAAGAATTTTAAGCTACAACTTCTAGCTAACATAAATCTAAACAAAGTCTTAAAATACTTTAAACTTGTAAAAAGTTTACTTATCGTACAAATTTTCGACGAGTTTTAAAATTACGTTGCTGTTATATTTTATTATAAATAGTTAAGTACTTGAAAGAACCTTTAAAAGTTAAAGTAAAAAATGGTTAAAATTTTCTTTATTTAGTCAATAGTACTTCCATTTTGTTTTAGAAAACATTAATAAAAAGTTACTGTAGAAGTTACTTAAGATGTATTAAAACAACTTATTTTTCAAATAACAGTAGTGGTGTCATATCGTTTTTTCCTTATTTATAAAAAACTTTAAAAATACTAACATATAATATTTTAATGCAGTTTGTGTAAATTTATTTTAAGCTACAAAAGTGTGGCTATATATTAATCTAAAATGAGTTTTCAAACATTATGTTATTTATGTAAAATAAAGTTTTTTTTTTTGATATGATTTAAATGACTATTTTTAAAATTTTATTTCTAAACATACGTTAAAATTTAAGCTCTGATTTTTATACTAAAAGATAAGTATAAATCTTATTGGATAAATTTACTTGCTTCATTGTATTTTTTAAAGGTTTGTTGTAAAGTAAATTGTTATAGTTTGTTTAAATAAATAATAATAAGTCTTTTGTAGAAACCTTTAATTTTAATCTGCTTTTAAACGTAATATTGACTTTTTACTATAAATTCAAAACAGAGGCTTATAATACTGAATCATTTAAGAGTTTAAAAATCGACATAATTTTTAACTTCCTTCTTTTAGTAAAACACAGCTACATTTAATTAATTCGTTTAAAATCACTATAATAAACAAACTCAAATTTGCATAAAAACACGAATTTTAAACTCTTAGACAACTATACTTGTAACATAAAAACACAGTTTATAGTAATGACGTCAAGGGACTTTTTACAATATTTTTCGCTTATATTTAAAATTTAATTATAACCTGTTTTGTTAACTACATCGATGTTTTTGTGAAATGTATTTTAAGCTACAATATAGCTATATACCAACCTACTAAAAATATTTGAATAATTAACGTTATTAAAAGTTAGTTTTTGTTTTATGTTTTTACTAATTTTATATAGTGTAAAGTTTAACGTTTCTTATAAAATCCTAAAATTATTTGTTTACGTGGAGTGTTTATTTATATATTTTAGGGATTTATGTTTATGCATAGCTGTATTTTTCAACAAACATATCGAAGTTTTTATGAAAGTAAAAGCTGCTGTAGAAAAAACTGTATTTATTTTAGTTAATGTCAAACAGAGTAGTATTTAGTAGTCGGAAACTTAAATTAATTTAATGTTTTATAAGTTTCAATGTTGAGCATACTTCTATAACTGACAAATACTAACTATACTATACTTACTTACTGACTTATACTAACTAACAAATACATAAAATAGTTTCTTACCTAATGTTTTTAATTATAACACAAAACATTGTAAATATAATGTATAATTTTAAGATTATACAAAGACAGCACATACTTTTAAACTTCTTAAACCAACATAATTTCATTATACTTATTATATAAATAAGTTTTAATAACAGTCTTTTTTTTTGTTATAAGCCAGTGAGGTCATTTAAGATTAATTTTTTTACTCTTCTTTATAGATAGTTAAGAAAATTATAGAATCTTCGTCTTTTCAATAGACCTTTAATTTTAACCACAAAGACGTGGCATGTAAATTTTCTTGAATATAAAGCAGTTTTTTTTTTGGTTGTTACTTGAATAATAGGTTTTATGTTAAAACTTTTAGTGTATTTATAGTTAACAAACTTTTAGTTAAAATACTTTTATCGTAGGTTATGTTGTCAACGTAAGAATCAAATTTTAGTTGTGTTAATTTCATCATAAGCGTATCATAAACGAATAAATAAGAATGTTTTTCCGACTGCGTGCTAAAAATTTTCATGTTTTCGACTAGTCAAATTGCGCACGAAAATATTTATAAAGGTAAATAAGGGACTTCGAGACGTCAAAACGCTAAAAGACGTCACTGAGAGATTATTGAAGAAACATAACTTTTTTTTTGGTTTTTAAAACATGTATTTTGTTTAATTCTTTCAAAAGTTTATTTTACAAACTAAGTTTCGGTCAAAGACCTCTTCAGTGCTTAAATAAATCTTTTTCAAATTGAACATTATTTATTTGAAGTAATTGTAGTATTTGAAGTAGTTTTAATGAAGCTAAAAATAAAGTTAATATTAGCCGCAAGTTAGTATTAATGAGAAGTAAATAACTGATAATTTAGTTAATTGAAACTGATTACAACTTAACACTACTTCGTAAATAGTATAATAAATTGTTTTTTATCTTAGCCATGAATTTTTGGCTGCGTCAATTTTTCGGACTTAAGTTAAAAACGGTTGCTTTAGTACATTTGTACTTAGGCTAGCTTAGTTGGATTTCGATAGCGATTTCTATTGACTATACCTGCCCGATAAGCCCCTAATTTGCTTTAAAACTTTAATTAATTTAAAATTTAGTTAAAATGATGTATTTTTGACCGAAACAAATAACATCAGAATTTAATTTTTTTTTTTGTTAAATAAACTTACAGTTGTTAACTTTCAATTGCAAGTAGGGAGAGAAAATGTTTGTATATGATTTACTTCAAGTTAAATTTAAAACTTTTATTTTTTTTTAACTTAAGATTTTTTTACACTTTACTTTTTATAAAAATTCAATAGCTTTGTTTTATACATACAAGCTTTTTTATGAAATAAAATAAGTACTTAAATTTAACTTAATGTTAAGTTGAACTTAAATTGCTTTTAATCTTGAATAGTTGTGATATAATACTTCACCATCAACTTTGGTTAACAACTTTGGTTAATATCTTTCTTTTTAGTCACACTTACATGACTTAAGTATTATTAAGTTGAAATATTTTCAACTAATTTGTATATATAAATTTTATTACCTCGTTTATTTAACAGCTTATGAATTAAAAAAAGTTTAGTTAATTATTACTTACAAAATTAATCAATTTATTTGATTTCAGTTGAAACTCCAAATCAAGTTATTTGAATGTATAATTTTATTTAACCAAACAATAAAATTATGTCACAATTTATGGTCAAAATATCTGATGATAGCCTAGCAATAATGCTTTGTGAACTTATCTGCTATTTATTTATAAAAACAAAGTAAAGTTTGATGGTAAACCTACATGACGTTAGTAAGGGTCGTAATATTATATTACATCAAAATTTTCTCTTTGCTTTTATTTTTTGTGTGACTTAACTTAATTATCATTTAGAAAACAAAATCAAACCACTACAAATGTTCTTAATATTTATGGTATATCTATTTTTACTATGTAACAAATTTGTATTTCAAGTGTAAGCACTTTTGTTAGTTAGTAAAAACAAACTTTAATTATAGGAAAAAAATCTAATGTTAACACTTTGTACAAACACAGAATTATGGTGACATTGAGGAAAGATAAAATATATTTGTTATTTTTTATCAATAGATTTGAATATTAGGTAAGCTTTTATTAAATCATTGTTTACTTATTTGTTTTAATCAGAATTTCATGTAAAATATGACTTACGAAAACAAAATATAATGTTTTTTATTTCTAAACTGTTATAAAGTATGTCTTTTGTAGACATAACAATAAATACCTGTTTTTAGTAGATTTATTAAAGAAATATTATCTGAACAACACATGTATAACGTTTAAACTTTTAGTTTTAAATTTATTATTTTGATTTTTTTTTTGTAATTATTATTTTATGACTTAGTGAAACTTTTTCGTTTGACGTCATTAAACAAATAAAATATTTTTAATAAAGTAAATTGAAATACATATTAATAAATTTGTTTTTAACTTAAAATTTTTAAAGACATAACAGTAAGGTTAAAGCGAATCGTTTATTAAACTAGTTGTTTATTGAACGAGAAAAAAACTAACGCCCAAAGTATTTGGTTCTTATACCTGGTGCACGAAAAACCTTACGATTATCAAGTCGCACGTCATTTGGATACCTTTTAGCGTCTAGTCCAAGAACTTTGTTAGAAATTTTCTAAATTATCCATACTTAGCTTCTTCATTTATAATCTAATTAGTTTATATCTAAAGACCAAAAGGTGGGCTCAGTGTGAAAGATTTGATTTATTAAGTTAAAAATTTAAATTGCATTTATATATATATATATATATATATATATATATATATATATAATAAGGTTAATGTTTAAACTTAAACACTTTCAACTGAGCCCACTTGAAGGGCTTTTAAATAATTTATTGAAATGGCGATTTTAAAAATTCTGGAACACATGTTTTATAAAGCTTTAATTTTTCATAAAGCTTTAATCATCAGCCAGTTAAATTCAAAATAAAAAGCACTGTACTAAACAAAGTTACAAAAGCTATGCAAAAAAACAAAAAACAGTATGACGTAATATTGTACATTACAAATATTCAGTACAAAAATCGATCTACCTTCTAACTAATCAAACAACTAAAATTAACGAAAATAACAGTTAATTGACTATAAAATGCTTCAAAAATTGTTGTGTTTTAAGAGAAGCTTTTTTATATGTCGACAAGACGATATAAATTCGCTCCTCTTATTTAAACAACCTTCCTTTTTTAACGCATACACAACGGCTGTTGATTCTTTTAAGCACAGCCTACAAACAGGGTTGTTACCATATGCTATTGGCTGTGCTCTTTTTATCACCTCCCAAGTTAATTTATGTTTGCAGCCTTAAGCGCAAAAACATTGATTTTTAATTAACTTGGGAGGTGATAAAAAGAGCACAGCCAATAGCAGATGGTAACATTTTTAAGAATTATTTATAAAAACTAATAATATTTAATAGTACTTATTGAACGTTAAACTTGTATAGTATCATTTGAAACAGTTGTTTTCTGTGAGTGAAGCTTTTGTTCTTGCTTTAAGCTTGAAATAAAAGTTTATGCTTTTAATAAAACTCCTAAATTATTTTTACCATTTATTACTAGTCTACCGATAGAATCTTTATTATTCTTAAAATTAAGATATTTTACCACTTTTTAATTAAGATTTAAAAAGTTAAATCACATAAATGTGATTTATAATAAAATCAAAGTCTATGTTACAACTAAAAAACTTTTGTATTTAAACTTATAAAGTTTAGTTTTTTAATTATTCACTTCCTGTGACTTAAAAATAGTCTATTAACTAGCTAAAAAATTTACAGTGAGCGTTTGAATATATATTAAAATATGAGTTAAACATTAGCTGGTTATGTCACTTGCGACATTATAATGTTACATAATTGTTAAGTATTTTTAAAAAGTTTAATATATTTTAGTCATGGATTTAGATCTGGATTTTCTTAAAAAGTTTTGTTTTATATCTTTATCTGTTCTATAAAATTATAAATCATAACTTTATTGTTAGCAATAATCGTTTATCAAGCAGTTTAAATATTTATTATAAAGTATTGTTTCCTGTGAACCCTGTTTTAAAAATAGTTTTAAGTTTTTTCAGGTGTTTTAAAACTTAGTTTTATTTATTATAATTACATTTTTTTATTCTTTTTACGAACAACAAGTTAAAAAAAACAATTTTTGAAAACAACTTTAATATAATTAATAAGTGTTGTAAGTATTTATTTTATTAGCCTTTTATTTGTTAAGTCGTATCCATGTTTAGGTTACTCAATAACATTTTTATAGAACTTGTACTTAAAAAAATATAAAATTTAGTTTAAAGTACTTCACTATAAATCTTAGTAAACATTGTGTTTTCTTTGACAATCAAAAACTAAGACATCTAGTAATGAATATTTTTGACTCCTGTAAAAAATTAACTGTTTTAATAACACAATTGTAAAATGAAACGCACTTTAACATATTCGTGATGTATAAAATATTAGTACAGTCAGTAGATTACATTAAAGATTGGCATAAAAAACTTTAAATTAATTTAAAAAATAGCTTCAGCAAGTAGTTACTTTAGTACAAGACGTATAGTATCTAAAAAATCAAAAAGAAAATTAGTTCAAGTTAAGCTAATTATCTAAATTGATAAATTATTTTTAAATAATTTATTGAGGTTATGATACTTATTTGTCAAGTTTAGTTTAGTAATTGATTAACTTAACAATTTAAATCACTCCGGTAACTAACTATAAACTTATTTCAAGCAAAGCAGTAAACATTACTTATAAACGCTCAAATTAAACTAGTTTAGTTATATAGTAGAGAAACATAATTTAAAAAATAAAAATAGTACTAGGTAATATTTTATATGAACCACAATAATGTAATTGTTAAACTATTTGTTTTCTTACTGGAAATTTAATACACAATATAACTATATTTAATTTTCTCAAATATAAACTTATGTATACCTTTTCTTTGTAATAATTAGTTTTAAGTTTTCAAAACGTTTGTTATAACATAGAAATTTATAACTAGAAACAATTGATGTTTACTGTTAGTTACGTGTTTTTATTAAAATAAGATATTTTCTACAGATAATTGTTATTAATAGGTGAAATACTTAATATTAAATCCGGCTGTTATAAAACTATATGATATTTGTGATTATTAAGTCTAAAAAAAGTAAAGTAAGCTAAATTATACAACAATACATAAAATAAACAAACAACTAACGTTAATAGGAAAAATAACTAATTCAAAATTTACTGTTGTTAACTAACGAAAAAAATACATTCGTTACACCTAATAATTACCTCACAATGAAAATGAGGTTATTTAAACTATTTAAATTGTATTGTAAAGAACATTGATTTTGTTTTTATGTAATCTATTTTGAACAAAAATAATAAATTAACAATTAGTTAGTGAATCAACAAACTTCAATAAAACTTAACGACGCTGAAGGCAATAAAAGTCGCAGAAACTCGATAAAACATGTATATTATATATTGAATGTTTGTAATGATTGAATCAAAGTTATATAGAAATAGGAAGTAGATTTAGTTCAAATGTAAAAAACATAAATGAAAAAAATAAACTCTAAGGAAAAAATTAAACTTTAAGGAAAAACAAAAAAACAAAACCATAATCGTTATTGGACTTACAATGCACTGTCCGATAACCAATTTACAGCGACA
The DNA here is from genome assembly GCF_965202585.1 of Thalia democratica. NCBI lineage: Eukaryota > Metazoa > Chordata > Thaliacea > Salpida > Salpidae > Thalia > Thalia democratica. The sequence goes on from NC_139167.1 coordinate 10,581,381, forward strand.
TACACAAAATCATAATGAGCTAAATTAAATATATATTGTATTTTATAGTTAATAAAATAAATTATTGGTAAAGTAGGAGTCGGCTGTTTAATTCAAATATCCCATACAGATATTTTATATAATTAATAAGTAAATTGTGTTATATATGAAAGTTAAATTGTAAAACAACAAGGTAGTCATATGCTAAGTATAAACCTGCAGAACCCAGTTGAAGTTTGTTAATTCGTTGACACACAGAAACATATGTTTGTAGAATTAAGGAAGATTACTGTATAATTTGTTTTTATTTGATAAATATTAATTTGTCATCGTTAATATTTTACTAGCGCATTTTAACTTCGTCAATTTTTAAACTAAATATACTTTTTATTTTTATTTTAACAACAATTTTTTGTTTAATTGTAATATTTTTGTGGTTAAAGTTTAAATTAGTTATGTATTATCTTAAAACACTTGTTATTGTAACATATATCGTTGTAGTTTTATCAAACAATAAATTTTGTATATAGTTGGCATTTAAATAAAAATAAGTTGTAAATGTGTAAAACATATTTATAACAAACATAACATAACAAGCTACCGTTTGATGACTTTAAAAAATAAAAAACGTTTATCAATAAACCTATGTTAAATTATAACATAGGCCTTAAATAAAACAAAATTTTAAAAAATCACATATTTATGATTTATATTAAAATCAAAGTATATGTCACAACTAAATATTTTTTTCATTTAAATTTATAAAAAAGTTTAGTTTTTGGATTAGTTACTTTCTGTGTCTTAAAATATAATACAAACTAGCCAATTAATTAACAATGAGCATATAAACTATATAGTAAAATATGAATTAAACATTTGCTGGATATATCACTCGCGTCATTACAATCTTACATAATTGTTGAATATTTTTTAGAAGTTAAATATATTTTTAGTCATGGCCTTATAGCTGGATTTTCTTAATAAGTTTTGTTTTATATCTTTATCCGTCTATAAAATTATAAATTAGATATTTATTGTTAGCAATATTAGTTTACCAAGCAGTATAAATATTTATTATTATGTATTGTTTCCTTTAAACCCTGTCTTAAAATAAATATTAAGTTTTTCTAGGTGTTTTAAAGCTTAATTTTATTTAATAATATTAAACTTTGTTTATTCTTCATACGAATAACAATTTAATTAAAAAATATTTTTGAAAACAACTCGAATCTAATTAATAAGTTATTTAAGTATTTATTTTATTAGCCTTTTATTAATGATGTTTAGTCTTATAATTGCCTATTTACTCAAAATTATTTTTTTTAAACTTATACTTTCGAAAATATAAAAGTTAGTATAAAGTACTTCACTATACATTTTAATAAACATTGTGTTTACTTGACAATCAAAAACTTTGACATCTAGTAATGAATTTTTTTGACTTCTGTATAAATAACTATAAGTAAATAAAACAAAATAGCGTACCAAAGGGAAACGGCTGTACTACACCACAAAACAAATTGTTTTATGTGTATAAATAACAACTATGGTTGATAAATTTTAAAAACATTAAGCACTTTTATCAAAGATGCAATATTAAATTAAAGTTAATGTTAGGTAATAATTTTGGTTAAATAGGATTTGAACACTTAAAACATTAGGAAACTTTTACTAGTTGTTAATTTTTTTTTTTGATTTAAAACAAAAAATAAGAAATAAGAAACATATTAAACTACTTCTGTAATACTGTAATTGGTAAAAATAGTTAAGGTACCAACAAGTTTAAAATTAAACAAAAAACCAATTACAAACATTTAATTAGTTTATTTTGTAAATACAGTAACCTTTCGCATTTTTACGCACTCGTGACGTTACGCACTCTCATTTATTTAGGCATTTTAGAGTTCTAAAGATTCCAAAAAAAATTTGATATTGCACAAACAAGGTTTATTGTAAATTTTAATTTAAATTATAGTTTTAAATGCTAATTCACGTCTCTATATCTTAAGACTTTGTAAACTTATGTTCCTCACTAATTGATAAACACTTAGTTATACTTCAGTATATCAGAAATTTTGTTAACCTTAAGAAGTTTAACTAAAATTTATATAAATATGTTTAACACAATGCAAAATAAGTTTATACTTATGTGGGCAAAGGTTAAATTCAAAAAATATGTAATAAAAACAATATTTTTTTTCTTGTATTTCATATATTTCTGTTCAAAAAAAAGAAATCTATTACAGAACCAAATGCATATTTTTGTAAATAACTGTAGGAAGAATTTTTTACAAAGATACCACACCATTTTATAGTTGTAAACAAATGCTTAGTTATAAATTGAATTTGCTAAGTAGAACAGAATATAAATGCTGAGTATCAAATAAGTCACATATAATTAAGATAAAGATAAAATATATATTTTTGTAAAAGGCTGAAAAACAATTTTTAATAAAGTACCACACTAGTTTATAATTGTAAACAAATGCTTAGTTATTAATTGATTTTGATTAGTAGAATACAATATAAATGTTGAGTATCAAATAAGTCACATTTAAATAAAGATAAATATAAAATCTACTTATTATTAAAATTAGTGATTTTTTTTACAAGTGTTATTATTTTATATAAATTTAAATCCTTTTTTTAAATATATGTATAGTTTTATCTTTTGTTTTCACATTAAAAAATAAACATATAAAATTGCTAAAAGTGGGAAAGTACCCAGTCTGCTTTTAACTAGAAGCAATATCAACAAACAGCCATTATAGTAAGTGTATTTGTAACCTCTTGTATCTTTACGATCTTTTGTATCTTCAGGCATTTTTTCTGTGACACAATGTGAGTAAATAAGCGAGAGGTTACTGTACATAATTAAATATACTTAGCATCGGATAATTATATGTTTTTTATTTTATTTAAGTTGTTTTATACAACATTTATAATATATTATGCTTTTTATCAGTTTTTAATTTGATTAATAAAAAATATATATACTTTGTACTTATAAGGTATGCGTTTGTTAAAAATTAAATTTTCGTAGAGGATTATTGTTTTAATGTTTTCTAGTCATTTTGGTATGACTTACAAAATAGGATTTGAATTCATGTTATCTACTAAAACTCAGCTAAATTTATATATTAAAGACCAAAATTAATGTTTTCTTAAAAACTTAATATGACGTCATTTAAAGTTTTAGATAATGGCGTTACTTTAATTGTAAACAAGTTTTGTTAACTTTTGAATACAAATTTGGAGCGAAAGTGTTTGTACATATTTTACTATACATTAAATTAAAAATTCAGAGTTTTAAGTATTTGTATATTTTTCACTTTAGTTTCCATAGAATTTCAACAGCTGGTATTATAAAATGAAACTCATTTATGAAATAAAAAAAAGAAATAAAAGTGAAGTTGAGCTTAAACTACTTTTAATATTGCAGTTTTGTGATATAACACCAACAACTTTAATCATCTAAACACATAAATAAAAATACAAAAACTGAGTTTTGTAAGAAGATTTTAAGTCACAGTTACATGACTTAAATAGTCAAATTATGATATTTTCTTTAAATTATTATATTAACGTTGGCTTACTCGTTATTTTAAAAGATTATTAAAATTTGTTTTAACAAAGTTATTATTAATAATTATTCATACATATTAGACAAATGTAGCCTCAAGTTGTGATTAAAATATCGGCATAAATATGTATTCTTACAATAATACAAAAAACCTGTTTATTTAAAAAGTTGATTACATAATATTATCTGCAAAAATTCTTTTTATAAATTACAGAAGTTTATGTGAAATAGTTATTAAAGACATGTTTAATTAGTAAAAGAAAATTCTAATAACCACTTATACATTTTTTTCATAAAAATGTATTTATAATCAAAAACAAAAGTAAAGCAAATGTTTTCTAAACAATAAAATTTAATTAAAATTATCATAAAAGCAGTTATTAACATATTATATTTACTCTTTTATAAACTAGTGATGTCAACTAGAATTATCTTCAAAAACTTTTAACTCTCCTTAATGTATAATTTAGATTCTTAAAAAGTTCTGTGTACATTTTGGATTGGAATTTTAACCACTAAAACGTGGCAATAAAAATTTATAGCATATAAAACAGTTTTGCTTTGTGGTTATTTAGTTAAATTATACCTTATTAATTAAAACATTTATTGTAAACTATGTACGTATGCAAGTATGTTTTTAACTTTTTAGTCGTAATTTAATATATGTCTTAAAATAAATTATTTATTTTTATTATGAAAAATGTTTAAAACTACAGGTAAATTGTTTTTTGGTACTTTATTTCTATTATAGGTTACGTTGTATTAACAAGAGAAACGTAAGTCAGAAAAATTAATCTAATTAACAATAACAAAAATATCGCCACACTTAAGGGCTAATATCTTTGATCGGCAGGTTATTTTGCAGTCTTAAATCAATTTATTCACAAAAGTAAATGATGAGTTTGTGGGTAAAAATGAGTGAAGTCACTATATTTTTTCTTAAGTCAAGATACTTTACTTATTGGTTTAGACATCTAATACTAAATTTTGATTTTACTAAGTATTAATTTGTCATTAGATATTTAAAAAATCAATGTGTTTGCATTCAATCGGGATTTAAAACTAAGGTATTTTAAAATTTGTTTTTTTTATTGACCAAAGTGGATAATTAAATTGTTCTGGTCAAAAGTTTGTTGTTCTTAAAAAGGTATAGATAAAATGCAGTATACTTTGAGTTGAGCTACTTAAAATCTATAAAAGTAAATTTAAGTTTGTGAGTAAACTTACATGACGTAACTAATGTTAGTATATACTTTTTATTTCTAATAAGTTTAAAAGTACATATGTTATCTATATTAAACGCTTTACTATAATTTTTCTTGCGACTTAACTTATCTTAAGTTTTGTATGCAAAACGAAAGTCTAAACCACTTTAATCTCTAGCCACTTTAAATGAAAATAACAACCGAAACTACTATAAGAGTAGTAAATTATTTTGTATCTAATATTTATAAAAGTATGTAATATCTCTATTAAAAGGCTTTAGAATCTTTTCGTGCGACTTAACTAAACTAAAACTTTATATGCAAAACGATAATAAAAACCACTTTAATTAAAAACAACAATCAAAACTAGTTAAAACGCTCAATACAGTTCTTATATGTCAATTTTTACTAATTATTAAATTCATAATTCAAATGAATCATTCTAAACTCTTAGTTAATTATCAAGTTAAAAATTCTACTAATTAAATTGTATTATGGCGACAATGCAGACAACAAAATGTTTTAGTACTTTAAGATTAAAATATGTTTTGTATTTTACTTTCTAAGCTAAGCTTAAAGAACTAGTTAAGACTGACTAAAAAATCGTAAACATGTTTTATCTTTATATCAGTTTATAATTAGCGATATCATGTTATTATTGAACAACAAAAACATACTTTCTAAATTTAGTTTGGGAACCTAAGTGAACGAAAAGATCTTTCGGTTATTGATTCATACACAACGTAACGTAGCTTAATGTCTTACAAAAGGTTTAGTTAAGCTTACCATAAAAATAATTTATAAATGTTTATTATTGTTCTGTTATGAACTACCGACGATTAGTGAAGTCACTTAAATTTACCCAGAAAACTCTTCAATCTTCTTAATATATAAATTAAAAAAAATTAAAAAGTTCTGTTTTCTCTTGGAGCTCGAACTTAACAGCAAAAATGTGAAAATAAGACATGTGACTTAGCACATAAAAAAGCTTTTAAAATAAGACTTTTAGTGTAACTAAGTAAACAACTTTTAAACTAGAATTTCATACTTAACATTGTTCTTAATTAATTTATAAAGGAACTTGTTTAAAATATTATTGCACTAAAAGAATATTCAAAAATTACAGTTATTTAATTTTTGTTCAATGTTTTGATCATAAAGTTATGTGGAGAAACATAAGTTATTTATGTTCGTTTTATATACAAATCTAATAAACAAGATAATTAAAATTACTGCCAAATACAAGGGCTAAAAATTTTAGTTTTTATGTAACACATAATCTTGCAATGCTAAATGAATATATATATGAAAAATTAAATTATTAATTTACTGGTTTAAAGATTAATATAGTTTCTTGGTTATGAATTAAGCGACGTCACTAAGAGGCGTCTTTTTTTTTTTTTGTTATTTGTGTAGCTAAAAATAAAGTTTATTAAATAGACTATTGATTTTTAAAATACGAACCTTATTCTAATTTGTTATAAAGTTAATTTTTTACCCTATAAACTTACTATCTGTATATAATCGATTTGAAGCATATGTTAACTTATTAGTCTTATAATAAGAGATTCTAAAAAACTTATATTATGCATTTTACGTCCTTCACAAACAATTGGAAACATATTATCTTTATAGTTTTTTCTATTTTTTTGTATGTCTTGTTTTTGTATGTCTTTTTCTATAAATTGTTTCTACTCTTTATGTTATTTGTTTTTATTATGTTCTTTTGTTTCAAATTTAGTTTGAAATCTTTTTATAAAAAATTTTTAAAAGTACAAAACTCTAACATTGTTTTGGTTAAGTCGTATTGTAATTTTTATCAAGTAAATTAAAACAGCTTATGATACATTATAAAACGTATTACAAAGTGTTTTAATTGAATTTATTTTGTTTACCTTGTATATTGTATATTTATTTAGCACTAATATTAATTAAAATTTTATTATTAGATTTATTATAAAAGTGTAACTTTAAGCTCCTGAATTGTAAAGTTTAAGCTATTTACTTTAATTTACTTAAAGTGATTAAACATGTATTTACAAGTTAATAAGTCTTGTTGCCATGATTGATTTCAATCTTATAATATTTTGAATATTTTATACTTTTTTTTTTAATTTTAAGAAAGATAAATTGAGATGTAAAGTTTTTAGTCTTATGTTTATTAGAATAAAAATATTTAATGTAAGTGTGTGTTTTTTATATAAAAAATATTATTATTTCTATAAATCTAAATATTAGCATAACTTGTTTGTTAAATAAATAATAAATGTTTGGTTTTAAATTATTAATGTTTAGTTAATTTACTATATATCTTACTTAGAACAATAAATAACTTATTAAGAAGTACCCAGGTAAAAACATGATGGTAATTTGTACTTTTATTTAAGTTCATAGTTTTTAATATTTTGCTGTAAAAGTTTATCAATTACAAAATCTAGTTAAATTTAAGTACTTTTGACTGAAATAAAACTATCATCACTAAACTTTTTTTTTTTCTTTTTTTGATATATTGTTCAATTAACTTACAGATAGTAAAAAACTAAACAAAAAAAAAAGTTATTTCAGATGTTATCAAACTAAAATTAAAGTTAAAGTTTAAACCAAAAAGTATCTTATTTATTTTTACATTAATTTTTTTCTAAACATAAGATGTCAAATAAAAGAATAAACTTGTAGTTAAAAACAGTTAGCACACGACTTTGAAGCATTTTTTTTTAAGTTGTTTTGTAGTTTTAGTATTATATTTACGTCATAATAAACTTACAGCAACACTTTATTTTTAAATAAATTCATTTTACTGCACAATAGTTTGTTTAACTTCAAGTTATTTTCCGGCAAATATTTAAAGCTACTAAAATGTGGCTAAAGATCAAGTAGTACTATCGACTAAACATTAAATTCAACTATTATAAAATTTTTATGTTAGTTCAAAAAAGGACATAACATATATACAAACTAGTTATGTAATTTTTTTTTAAATATTACTTTTCGCACCATTAATAATAAACTATGTACTTTTCCACACGACCATCAACATGAGTTTTTGAAAGATAGACCGTTTTTATTAGGACTAAAAAGTTTTAAACAAAAAAATCCTGATAAAGCTAAGTAATGTCACTACAGAATTATTTAAGAAACATGATGTTTAACTTTTTCTTTTTTAATACGAATGTTAGAAGTAGCTTTAGTGAATGTTTAAAAAAAGTTAATTTAATCAAAATGGAAGTAGTTGATTAAAATATTTAGTAATAACTAATTTTGTAGTTAGTAACAAAAACATTTATTGTTTTTTATGTCATCTGCAAGTATTTAGTTAAACATATTATTTGAAATTACAAAGATTTTATTTAGTTGAATAATTCAATTGTTTATATCTACAAAAAACATGCAGGTAAGTGACGTTAATAAAAAATATTTATTGTATTATATTTTATCTGATACTTTTTATTTATCCTTAATAAAAAAAAAAATTTGGAATAAAAATTGAATTTATTTTACATTTTTTGAAATTTAGCTCTTTACAAAGTATTTATTTTAAATAAATTTTTAACAAATTTATATTTAATTAAAGTTAATAGTTAATTAAGGTTGTATTTTTGGATTTTAAGCCAGTTAAATGCTGATAAGATATTAAATAAACTTTTCGATTATTTAAAATGAGTTATACAAGTAAAAATAAAAAAATCCATATATAAACATGTATTTAAAAAACATTATTTGCATCTTAAATATATTAATTTAAACATACGTTTCTTTTTTTTAAATTAAGTACCAAAATAATAAATTTTAACAACATTACATATGATTTTCTATAAACGTTTTAAAGTAAAAATGTTTGTTTAGTAGTCATTCTTAATATGAGTATCTATTCAATTTACACATAAAAAATTTATTATAATCTAAAATTTTGTGGTAAAAAGTATTAACAAAAAGTTTGACTCAGCTGTACACTTCTTTTTTTTTTATTTATACATACAGAATTATGTATAGTTTGTAACTTATAGGATATGGCGTCAACTAAAATTTCTAAGTATACTTTTTACATTATGATAGAAAACAACTTATTTGATAATTTGATACAAAACTGTTCAACCTAACATATTAATTATATGATCATAATGAATTAGATCAGGGGTCGGCAGGCAGTTGGTGGTCGCGGGCCAAATTTCAAGTTTTCAAAGTCTTTGAGGGCCGCAGTTTTAGTTTTAGTGACATTTGAATAATCTTATGGTTTTAGTTTTAGTCACACTAGAGAAAAGTTTTACTTTTATTCACTTTATTATTTAAAATGACTTTTAGCTATACATAGAATGCCTATTCAAATTAATATTCATTAGATTATGATTTAGTTGACTAATATACTTTAATAAAATGTACTAATATTGTTAATAAAATATGTACTTTCATGAGCACTTAATAAGTTAAACTTAATATTTTTTTAATTTTACTTACAACCTAACTCTCTATAAAAACCTAACTTGAAAGACAATTTATGGGTTACTTTTATACATTTGCTATATCATCAACATTTTTTCATATTTCTAAGAATATTTACTTCGAAAAAAGTTTTTGCGAGTTAAATAATTTACACTCATTAAAAAATTTAGTAATTAGTTAACATAATAAAATTAATACCTGTTTGTATTCCAGAAAGCTAAAACAAATGATTTAACATAATTAATTCTCAAATACTTTAATAAAATATTTTATTAGTAATTAGACTTTTACATGGTTGCCACTTAAAAAGCAAAAATGTCTGATATGTATCAAACCAGCTTTAATTTATTAAAATTTGAAAAATCTAATAAATAGTTGTTAATCAAGCTTAAATAACTAGTTAAAATATCATCATTATCAAAAAGTACACAAAGTGTATGAAAACTGGAAAAAAATGCAATTAGTAAACTACACATCAGTCATAAAAACTAGTCTGAGAATTAGAAGACTTCTTTAAAGTGTTTGAAATAAAAGCTTCACACACACCTGAGTTTTCAAGCTGTTAAAATAGCCTGTTTGTTTAGCAACCCAGTTAATATAAAGTTCACTACATAAAGAAATAACAAAGGTTATTAACAGTAAATAAATTACATGTCAAAAATATATAACTCAGCTGGAATGGACAATTAAGTTTCTTAAACAAGTTTAACAAAAGTATAAAATTTTATTGAGTCATTAACAAAGTAGAATTTTTTTTATTATGCATGATAGCAATTCTTTATTTGCAATAAGAATATTGCATTTAAAAATATTAATTGTAAAATAGAAGACGAGCTACAAGAATAAAAAAAGCGTTAATTAGGAGTTATTGCGAGAAATAATAAAAAAAAATCACCAAAGTCATTTCCGACAAAGCACATTATTATCTTCAGTAACTACAGAATAAACAGAAAAATTTGTTAAGACAAATAATAAAGTAGCAAAATTTATTACCTAAAACGAGTTATCGTTTATAATTGAAAACTTTTATAAAGAGTTGGTGTTGGCGGTAATGAAAAACTTTTGTTTATTTCTTCAATGGCAACAGGAAGTCGTGTTTAGGAAATGCATTAAGGTTATAAAGTCGCATAAATCAAATTAGGACTTTAATCAAACTGTTAACATGAGAGCAGTGATAGAAAAACTGATGCTCATCTGAGAATTTTTATTAGATTTTTTTTTACTAACTTTGACATTTTAGTAGAATTGCTTAGTTTAGTCCCAACGCAAAACACAACAACCGGTGAAATTTTTCAAGTAACGGTAAAATTTACCAATACGGAGTTTTAAGAAGTACAATTCCTTCTTTTATTTTTAGTATAAACTTTAATTAAAGTTTAAAAAATTGTCTTAAAACATTTATCAATATTAAAAAGTACTGTTAGGCTACTATAATATATTTTTTAATAAAAAAACATTTATTTGGTAATTTTTTTTTAGTCAAATCGAAATTTTATTACTTTAAATGTAAAAATTGTTTGAAATTCCAGGTTTTTTTTTTAAAATCTCAAATTTAAGCTTTTTTTCTAGAATTTTTAACCGTAAATTCACAAATTCAAAGCTTTTCTGGGATTCAACTTTTTTGGCAACACTGATTGTTCATTCTTTAATGAACACAGTAATATAAATTTGAATTATATCAGCTGCAAGACTTAAAATTTAACATATATTAAAACTCAAACTAACACTGTGGATTGAGTAAAACATACATCATAAGTTTAATTTGCCACTCTTTCAAGCAAAAAAGCCAGCCTGAGTCTACAAAAACATTCCTGATATTTTTGTATACAAATAAAAATTCTAGCCAAAAACTTAAAAAATGGCTTAAATGGCCTGAGATTTGAAGTCTTCAAATAGTAATAGTCTGAGTGTGTGTCAATGTTCTGTTGTTTATTTGCTTGAATTTCAACTATTTTGATTAACAATGTACAAACTTTATAAATTTACCATCCCTATATCTAGTTTATATTAAATAGGTAGCTCCAAAAAACAGCAATTGTGTGTATTGATATGTAAGGCATAAAAATTAACTTAGCTTGAAAAAAACAATGTTTGAAAAATGGAATGTATACCTAACAAAAACTATATTAACTTATGTCATATATATTGTTTTAAATGTGTCTGTACAAATTTAGATATGACATGTATAAATAACAATGTTAGAAAAGTATGCGTTAACTAAACTTAACCTAACTAAAGTATTAAATAGAAAGTGGTTTAAAATATGAGCATTTTTTTAAGTTGGTGTGCATAGAAAACTTATAAAAAATTAAAATGTATCAAAACAAAAATAAAATGAACCTTATTTCTTATTACTATGTTATTTTAAATGTTTTCACACTAAAATATAACATTTACAAATAAAAAAAATTACAAAAGAAACTGAGGTATAAAAAATATTGAAAACGAATATCTAAGCTATAAAGAAATGACAGTTTAGTTATTTACTGTGCATTATTTTTGTACAAAATGGAAAGTATTTGCATTTAGTTTATTTAATAAATAGGTATTATATAACCAACTTATTAAATCCAAGCACTCTTGACACTCTTTTTTCAGATAATTACTTACTGTTGTAAAAACGAAGTAATTATGAAACTGAGAAACATATCCTGTTAGAAGGCTAATCTGTCTTTTTTACGTTTTTAAACTAAAGAAGTAATTTCTTAGATTATTTTAAAATGTTAGAGAGAGACCTAAAATCAGACTAATCAAATTAAGTCGAATTACCGAAAAAATTTAATTAGAAATATAATTTTGCTCAGCGGGCCACATTTACATGCTCGCGGGCCACAAAGTTTTCTTTCGCAAGCCGCATTCCATTCAAAAAAATAACATGCTCACGGGCCTCAGATTTACCATTCGCGGGCCGCAATTGGCCCGCGGGCCGCAGTTTGCCGACCCCTGAATTAGATCAAGGTTTCCAAAAGTAGATTAAGTGACGCCTTTGGGGCCATGGTCGATACTCAGGGGGCCACGAGTAGCAAAGGGGAATGTCGGGGGGGGGGGTCATAATTTGAAACTTACACTAGATATTCTTAAGTTGCAGATAAAGAGCAAAATAAATAAAAAGGTCTTAGGTGTTTTCTACGATAGTTTATGAGTAATCTTGTTGAAGTGGGCAATGGCTTTTTAAATTTCTTTAAAGGGCGGCATTTGCAAAAAAGTTTAGGAAACCCTGAACTAGATGAAACAGCTCAATCTTGTTCAATATATAGTTTACTTGCTTTTGAAAACTTTTTTTTGCATTATTATTAAAACAAGCTTAATAAAAATATCTAAGGTGCACTTCTAATTTTAAATGCGTATACATTTAAAACAAACTGATATTGAATATTAAGCCTTAAACATTAGCTTTTGTTATTAAACTAAGATTACAAACAAGTGTAAAAGACTAACGATAAAATTACTATTTTTGTTTGTAATCTATTTGTTAAGATTTCATAATGGGTTTTTATCAAACAACTGTTTTGTTTTAGTTACTAAAATAATACCAAGGAACTTCTTTTTTTAATTTCCATGTTTTACTTTAAATTTTTATCAAACATAAAAAAATCGGCCTTATTTTTGATATAGTGAAACAGTGATAATAAAACAACAAATATTGTTCTAGATATTGTGCTTTTAGTAGTATTAAATTTAAACTTTACTTAAAATAAACCTTTTCAAAAAATTTGAGAAAAACTAACAATAAATAATGATACTGATTGAATGTTAAACTTGTATAGTATAATTTAAAACAGTTGTTTTCTGTATGTGTTGCTTTTGCTTTATTTTAATAGTAGAATAAAAGTTTACTATTTTAATAAACTTTTAAAATGAATTCTATAATTTAAATATAGCCTAGCAACAACCTTTATTAATTTTGTTTTTTGTTAAAACAGCGAAAATTTATTTAATTAATTAAAATAAATAAGTATAAGGGACTTTAATATTTTTCAGCTAAAGTTTTTAAATATTTTATCACATATATGTAACTTGAAATAAATAAAAAAAAACAGTTACAACACAAAAACGTTTGTAGAAACATTCTTAGCAATTAGTCTAAATAATAAGCATAATCGTTTTATTAAGTACTATTAAAGCCTAGTTGTGTAACAAAGATTTTAACAAATTTATGAACTTACTTACTATTAGATTTTTCTTCGTTGTATACTTGGTTTAAATAAACTCTTCACAATGAAAATAATGAATTAAAGTTTAATAGAATCGGTATAAAATAATCGTTAAACAAAAAAAACTTAACTTTTTTTCTTCTAAAAAATGTAGTTGTGATTGTTAAAAACCTAGTCATCATTAGAATTAGTAGCGGAAGTTTTAATAAAAAAAAACTAATTATTATTTTTAATATTAGCTTATAGTTAACTTATTAGAAAAATTACTGATTAAATTTATTTAAAGTTTATACTCGCTAAGTAAGATACAGTTCAAAGTTAAACAAAAACAAGTATAAATTCAAGGAAAAATTTCGTTATCACATATCTGGTCTTCACATATAAAAAAGTTAAAAGAATAGTTTTCCAAATTTTGTGATTTTGAGGAAAATAGGTCGCTCATAAAATTGTTTAAAGATTTTAAAGTTAATAAATTTTAATTGAGAGTTGGTTAGTCTGGTTAGAAAAGTTCAAAATTAACAACAAAAAGCTGTTAATTATAAAATCATTCGCACATAATGTTATTTACGATAAAATTATAACTTAATTGTAATAAAAAAAAATAAGGGTATCCCCAACAATAAATATTTTAAGCCACTAACATTTGGCTACCAATAATTTTGCACATCTAATTAAACATAAAATATAAAAACGATTGCTGCATGCTTTTAAACAAAAAAATAAATGAAACGGTATATCAAATTGTATTTGAAGTCATTAAGTTTATGATATTGCATTAAAGTAAACAGGTACTTTAATCTTGTGCAGTGTTGGTTTTCTAAGCTTTTATTTAATTTTTTTCTTATTTTAACAATACACATATAAATATTTATAACATTTTTGTCTGTAAATTGCATATAACACAAATAAAAGCACATTGAAAAAGACACTTGCAGTTTAAGACCGAAGCATGTCTAGGTTTTTTAAGTTGGGTTACACATATTTTACTTGTTAAATGTCGAAGCATTTTCAACAGAAACTTTTTATAAAAAACTTGTAAATATAAGTAAACGACTACTCAAAAAGAAAGCTTATGTTCTGTTATTTAAAATCTAGAAATAAAATAAAAAATAAGAAGTAAATAACTATAATATAATATCTTATCAAAAAACGTTTGAATCTATTGATTTTTTTAGGGGTAACAGAAGCTAAACAAAACAAAAAAAAAACGAAATAGCTACAAAAAAATCAAATTTAAGCACAAATTATAACATTTTGTGTATACTTGCTTCAAAAAAATTGAATGTTTTTTACATAATTTTTATTTTGACTTATATATATAGCTTTAAGCTTTTGTTTAATCAGTTTCATAAAAAATCTGAAAAAATGAAGTGCATGCACAACTTTGCAAAAGAAATCAAATTTTATTTGTAATTTTATCAGTTTTAATTTTAATGTTGTATTTTAGTTTTGTGCTTTATGCTTTCTTAGTGTTTTATTTTTTAAATAAAAATATTGCTAACCATAAGATTAAACTGTTAAAATTTTCCCACTGATTTCAGAAAAACTGTTTTATCATTAAAAATAAAATGTTTACTAAATTGCCTAACAATAAAATAAACAGTAAAAAATAACTTCAATGATTTAAATCTAAACAAAGCTTATTATTAACAAAACTTTTACTTAAACTTTTTTTGTTATCAAAATTATTAAAGTTTGGCACTTCATTGTGTCTTAAAAATTTTTTAAACAGCTTATGTCAATATGAAACTTTATATGAAGTTTAATGAAACTAACGTTTGTTTGGTTATGATGAATGATGTCATCAGTCGACAGTTAATTTTTTTCAATTACAAACTTATTGAACCTATCTAGGTTTATTTTTAATTTATTAACCAAACTTACATTTTGCACTGTTGCGTCTTTTGTACAAAGTTTAATGTTACAACAAAAAACAAATTAGTTGAAACATCAAAAACAGTAAACAATTTTAAGATTGAATTATTTTACACTTTATACGATCTAAAAAATATTTTGCGGTTGGTTAGTAAGAAATTATTTTGATAATAGTAGATAAAAAAGATAAACTTAATTAATACTGACTGTTTAAAAACTCTGGTTACTTTTGATACAGTACAAACACATTCAAACAATACAGTTTTAATTATTTTAAACTAACATTTTTTATTAATTTTTATATGTTCATTCTTAAAACTGATATATATTTATATATCAATAAAAATTATACTAATAGTATAAACTCATTTAATACGATCTTTGTATGTGTTTTTGTTGATAACTTTATGCTTCCATACCACAAAAATTACCATAAATATTTTGGTAGTTGGTGACAGATTGTCGGGTTGGTCAGAAATATTTTCCACACCCAGCGGAACCTCTCAGTCAGGTTCGCGTGATTTGTTTAAGTGCCTCTGAGATTTGTTTTCCAGGTTTTGAGTACCTGAAGAAATATTAAGTAATGGTGGACCGGAATTTACGTCCAGTGAAACAAAGGAATTCCTTAAAACCTAGGATGTTACGCATCGAATATCTTCAGCTTACTATCCAAAATCTAACGGTACAGCGGAAATAGCCCTCAAACAGGCAAAAAGGTTGCTAAGATCAAATGTTGACGAGGAAGTCTGGACAAGGATAAGTTTTTAAGTGCGATGCTCCATCTGAAAAACACTCTTAATAGCGATTGTCAAGTGTCTCCTGCCGAGATCATATATGGACGTCAGCTGCGAGTTACTTTCTCATTTTTGAACAAACTTGACAAATTCTCCAATCCTAATGAGCGACCCTTGTGGAGAAAAGCATGGAAGCTTAAAGAAAAGGCTCTCCGTACAAAATTTGTTAAGAATTCCGAGAAATTACCAATAAATACTTAACCAGAGAGCCAGGGATTTGCGACCAGGGATGTTGGCAGTAGGTGTCTACTACAGAACCAGAGTGGCACTCATCCACGTAAATGGGACAGAAGCGGAGTGGTAATTGAGGTGCATTCACATGATCAGTTTGTAGTCAGAGTTGATGGTTCACGGAGACTTACTCGGAGGAACAGAAAGTGTTCAAGGATGTACAACCCAGCCTCAACATGCATTGAAGCAAAAACTTTCCATGGTTGGAGCAGTAATCTACCAAGCTCACATGAGTGCAATGTTGGTCATCAACGTCCTGATTCTTCTGTAAAGATTACAGAGGATTCCAACGGTGCCATTACTGGTAAAACCAGTGAGGTTAAAGCGGATCATGAAGAGGTTGAGGAAAAGTACATTCCTGCTCCTATGATTCCCAAAAAAAATAATTTAAAAGTTTATAAATAAGTTAATTGTTTGGATTTATTTAGTGCGTATTATTGTAGTTTCATTTTTCTTCAAATAAATCCCTTGTTTAAAGATTTTTTTTATTTAAGTCAATTGAGCTTTGTTAATGCAAAAAATTTAGTTTCATCTTAGTAAATTTTTTTTTGTTACTCGTTTAAATCCTCTCTTGACGAGATTTGTCATTGCCTTAAATTTGTTATTATCTTAAATGAGCTGGAGGAGATGTCGAATAATTAAACTATAGCTCATTTTAGTGTTTATATTTATACCTGTTTAAGTTTTAGATTTTACATTGTTAATAAACTAATAATCTAAATTGATAATAAGTTATTCTTTAGTTTGTTTAGTTTTTTTTTTCATTTTAAATGTAGGTTTTACATATTAAAAATGTTTAAACAAGGACGAATAGTGCAAAAGTATACTGTTTAGTTATTAAAATTGATATAATAAACTTAAAACTTAGATATACAAATTATTACACTTTGTAACCTACAGATGTAGGTACCTTTAATACTAAACTTAACTTATACTAAATAATGATACTAATAATACTTAGACTACTCTATATAAAACTAGGCATGACATGAGTTAACATATTTTATATAAAGAACAATTGCAAACACTAACAAATATATAAAGAACATCAAATTTAGAAAACACTTTAAATGTGGTCAAAACCTTTACACAAGATTTAATCTAGCAAGAAGATACTTTAAGAATGTATAAAACAAAATACGATTTAACTACTTAGAATGTAAATAAGAAATACTTATAAAAATAATACTAATCAAAAAATACTTTATAAAACACAAGAAAACAATATAAATGTCTACTCTTCATTATCATGTTTACTGCAGCAGGCTGTGGCTAGAATCTCCCCATCTGTCTGTTGTATCAGCTTATATATATCATTCCCTAACTCAATGTTGCATCAGGGTTTCTGGTCTGCTTTTTATATTCTCCTTTTGTCAACTGTATTAAACTTGCATCAGTATAAAACTTAACCTTGCAAGCTTTCTCTTAACGCTTGGATGAACTTTTAGCTCAAAACTTCCAACCAAATCTAAACAGTAATCAAGTGAAACTTGATATCCTGTTACAACTTTTTTTAAAAAACACTTAAACAACCCAACAGCTGTTTACAGCTTAAATTAAATCTCTGTTTATTTTAAGATTAGTTAATAATTATAGTGAAATTTTTTAAGTTAATTGTGTTTAATTTATGTGTCACATTGAAAAATTGTTTTTTTTTCAAGTTTTTTTCATATCTCTGATTTCACAAAAATCTATTATAACTGACCTTTATAATACTGTTGTGTATTTAAAGGTATGAAACAATTCGAATACACTCTGTTATTTATGTTCATAAATTTAATAAAAATAATCACCTACGTTTATGAATATTGCTACCTTACTTGAACAATCAAAAACATTTATTGTTTTTTAGATGTTTGCTGAATACTTAAACATTTTTAACGTTATAATTATAGAAAAACGACTTTTTTATAATTTCATTTTTAAGTTTCTAAAGATTCACTTAAAAAACTGTGGTTTATATTATAAAATTTTAAAAACTATATACTAGTTTATTTATAAAATAATCTACTTATTTTAATAATTTACTTTAATAATATTTATAGTTGTTTTGGTCATTGCTCGTTGCTATGTATTTTTCTAAAAGCATGGTTAACACTTTTAAAGTATCAATATTACAAAAATATTACTAAAGTATTTTTATTTTGTTTTTTTAGAATATTTTAGTTATAAAAAGCATACAAGTTGAAGTTAAACTAAATTTTCTAAAAAACAACTATAAAAGTACATATGAAAAACTTTTTTTTTTTTCAAACTTTTTATGTATGAAAATATTTGATTAATTTTGCAATATAATAAAACAAAATCTTAGAAGTTTTTTAATGACTTAATTTTTAGTAAGGGTAACCTATATTTTTTTTCAAATCATGAAACTTAAACCGTTGTCATTAAAGTTAAATTTTTTTAGTTTGTGTTATAATTCTATTTCATTACACAAGTATTCTAAGTGAACAAAAATAATGTTACATTTTTCTTTAGTTAGTTTCGAAAAAATTTATAGATGAAGTAATAATATTTAAAAAAAGTTTTACCAGAAAAGTAGTTATATTATTTATTTTTACCAACAAACCCACAAACTCTAAAGCTTTGAAAATGCTAATATTAAAGATTTATTTTTAGATAATGATCACATATTGTTCTCAAGTTTTTACAGCTTAATAGCTGCATGAACGACTATAATAGCTATTTTGATAACTGTTTAGTATTTATATAGATTTAAAATATTATGCATCAACGTAAAATATTTTTACTCCGATTAGCGAAATGATGGTTTTAACTTAAGTTCATTAACTTAATATTTTTTCATAATACGTTTTGACAAAAATAAACACTATTAGGCATTGATAGTTAGATATTTTATCAAATAAGCAATATTTTTAAGGACCATAATAAAACTTTGCTAAGAATATCTTTTTGATATTTCTGCAATGTAAATAACCTTATGTCTAATAGGATATATAGTTTGTAAATTTTGATAATTAGCAGTTTTATTTAGAACTAAAATAAAACTAATATTTTTTGAAGTTATTTTATTCATGTTTTTAAACTATTTCGTTATAAAAAATAGTTAGTTTGTTTTCAAACACTAAACAATATTAAAGTGATTTAGAAATAAATAATCAAAAATTAGCTTGTCAGTGAATGTAGACATCATTTTATTTCTACTTAGCTTCCACGTTTTATTGTTTTTTTCTATAATTTTTTGAGTATCATCTTGGTTTATGATTAACTTAAAAAAATTATCTAATTCAAAAGTGCTACGACAATTTTTTAAAACACTACTTGATTACGACTGCAACATAACTGGGTGCTTATATAAATATTAAGTTTATTGCAAGTAATCAGTAGTAATATTACGTTCTGAATTTTTTCAAAAAATGTTTTTAGTATGAAAGCTATGAGCCAGAAAAATGTGGTATAAATAGTGCTATAGTAGTGCAAATTTAAATAAAAGTGTCTAACTTTAATTTTTTTCTTTAATTAACGCAATGTTTGATGGTAGTACTAAACGACGTCATTAAATAAAACTTTAAAATAAATGGTTTTTGATGAAAAATTAAATTAGAATTAATTGAAAAATTTATTAAAAGCTAAAACATTCTATTTCTTATTTTCTAGATTTTTCACTAAGTTACTTTTAAGTTTTTAATCTTTTTCAAAAGTATACTTATAACTGCTTTAATTTTTATAGCAATCGAAAGAGGAAATAGTTTTTAATTTAATGTCAGTAAAGTAATACTAAATGTTTAAATTACTTAAAAGCTTAGGAAGTTATTTAAAATTTCATGTATAGTTTTAACAACATTTGTAATTTAAATAAACGAAAGTTATGAGTAAAAAATGTCGTATTTTATAAATAGTGTTAGAAAACAAAATATTTGTTTGGAATAAGTTTTATAAGTTAAATAACACATTACGAAGGATAAAATTATTAATTATTTTATTGTATCTAAAAAAATCAAGAAAAGCTATCAATACTTTTGGTCATACTAATGTCTGTTATTTAGTAAGGTAATATTGTTGCAATTTAATTAAAAATGTAAAGAAGTTTATAACACGTCTTATTTAAGAAATATAATATGCTAATTTAACTGAGAATCAGTTTTAAATTGTTAGTTGTTTTATTTAATGTTTAATCAATAACCAAATCAATTAAACATAAACAATGTATGTGAAATAGTAAAAAATATTAGTTTGATAAATTAGTATAACATCTAATAAAGTTGTTAAATTACCTTCAAAAGACTTACATACATTAAATAAAGTATAGTTTTTAATAATAAATTTAAAATACTGAATATGATACCAAAAACACCCCATAATTGCACTGAAAAGAACAAAAAGAAAAAAATATGCAAACTCAAGAATAAATAGTGTAGTTCCACAAAATTTCTTTTAATTGAAATTTTATTGTTTGTTGTTTTTTGTTTTTAAATTTTAAAGTACAAAATCACTCAAATATAAATTGTAATAAAACTAAGTAATTATATTATTTTAAAAGCTTTTCAAAACTAAAGGTTAACATCAAAAACTTGTTTTTTAAATGAAACTATTGTTTAAGCATCCAAACCCTATAAAACTTAAAACATATTATTATATATTTATAGTAACTTCTATTTTATAATAAAATAATAAACTAAGAAATAACGTAACTAAAACTGACACTGGTATAAGAATAATAATACAGTTATATTATAAAGTGTTTATTTGTAAATAGATTCCATATAAAATGAAGAAAAGTTGTCAGATTTTAATCTAAACAAGAAAGACTACTTGCATACACCATTCTTCTTAATGTACATTAGATAGAAGTTTAAGGTTAGTTTAAATATTTTTCTAAAAATAAAAAGCATATATTGATGACAATTGTTTTTAAACTAAGATAATGTTTAAAGGAACAGTTATGGATTTTTATAGAATGCATTTTAATTTAAAAGCAAGTCAAAGCCATTTAAAAACTGTCAAATAAAAAATTAAAGTCTACTTTTTCATTGTTAGAACCATTAATTTTTTTTAAATTAAAATACAGCTTAAGTAATCACTTTTTTTTTAAATTCTAGCCAGTTTATGGCTTTAAATTTACAAGCTGAGCGAAACTATTTGTCATGAAGTTTTTAAACTATTAAACTATTATTAAAACCATAACTTGCATCGAAAATTGAATTACGACACTTTTGTAATTTTGTAAGCTTTTGTATCACATAGCAACAAAATATTAAAATCATTGTGTTTTTGCTATGAAACTTTCGTAAAATTTATGAAAATGTTTTTCTTTTTGAACTTTTGCGGTTTTGAAAAACATTATAAATCATTTTTTCATTATTATTAATATTTATTGTTTTAAGTTTATTTTTACAAAAAAATGCAAATGAATTATAAAATACATTTATTTCATAATTTTGTATAATTCTACCTAATTATTACAATTATAAATTACAATTATTACAAGCATTAAAGTTAAGTTTTCTACAACAAATAAAATACTGATATTAAAATAGGCCATATGTGTATCTTTAATTGACCTAAACTTAAAACGAGCAAAACAAGAAACTGACTAAAACTATTTTATTTGGCGTATATGATGTTTAAACTGTAATTTAGACCCTCGAGGAACTTTTGTTAGTAAATTTATATCGTTACGTAAAAAAAAGTAGTTCGAATAAATTGTTAATGTTATTTTATTTTTTAACTTTTAGTTTAGATTTTCGATATGCTTATTATTAAAGTAAAACTTTAATCTAGTTTAAAAATTTGAGAGAATGTGATACAAAAATCACATTGATATAAGAAACAACGATTAAATAAAAAATCTACAGTTGTTTTTCATAAACTTAAATAACTTCAAGTGTTTTAATATTAATACAATACATAGTAATATTATTAAAGAAGCTTTTAATTTTCACTTAAATCTACAAGTAAATATAACATTAAAATAAACTTATTAATTTAATCAAGTTTTGAAAGCCATTAGTTATAAAATAAATTACAAAACTGATAAAAACTAGTTAGATTTTAATGCATATTTTACTACAAGTGCATTAAAAATTAAACTAATTTAAAAATATATACGTATGCAATTTATTTCATTGTTTTAATTAAAATATTTAGTTTTTTAAACTACTAAATAGTGAAATTAATTTTAGATATCCTGTTTGGCTTTATTTTCCTCTTGTACTAAATTGTGACTTAAAAACTTGCTCTAGCAGCAGTTTAACAAACCAATTGGTATATCTTTAGAAAAATATATTCTTAATAAGTATAAATTATAAATATATCTTTTACTTATTAGCTTAATGACGTCATTAAGTGATAAAACAAATAAATAACTAAAAAAAAGAAAACTTAATTTAAATAATTAATAAGTTACAATATATATGAACAATTTTATTTGACGAATTTGGATTTACGCAATAACATTATGTATAAAAAATAATTCCTAATAGAAAAAAGTTTGTTATTAACATTTTAATTGGATAACTTAAACCCTTAATTAGCTTTATTTATAAAACTAATAATACAAATTTAAATTATTTTATACTATTTATCTATATTTATACAAGTACAACAACTTGATAAATTTACCAACAAACTAAATACAAAAAAGATTTAAAAGCACCGCAGATAAAAACTAAATATTTTTAAAAAGTTTGATTTTAAAACATAAGAACAGTTTAAACAATTAAAAAAGTGTTTTGTTAAGTTAAATAAAGGAACCATATTGTTTCAATTAAACATTTTAGTTTTATATACAAAAGTGTTAAAAAATCCTAGATAGTATATCAATTCAAACTTAGACAATAGAAATCATAAATCAGATCAAAATAATGTACAAAAAAACAACATAAAAATTTTCAATGATTTCAAGGAACTTCTACACAATATATTTATTATTAAATATACATAACTAATATGAATATGTAAATATTCGTTATAATTAAAACTTAACACATTATAAAGTTTTGACTAGTTGCTAATTGGTTTGTTATTAATTTATTACTAATGTTTTTGAATGTTAAACTTTACTTAGTTTAAACAATAATTTTGTTCGAAGTATGATGTTTACTTTGTATTTTATTTAAGAACTTGTAATTTTAGATTTCTATATCATTTTACTTATTCATATCAGCATTTAATTTATATTTTTTTAAAACGAACAACAAGTTCGTATAATATTCTATAACTTTTTTAGTTTTATGGAAAACCATGAAACCTTAACTATAACTACATTGAACAACTTTTATAATAAAACTTTGAACTACAGTATTAAATCATTGGTTGATTAGTCACTTTTTGTGATTTAAAACTATTATAGGAACTTGCATGCTTATTTCAACTAATTGGTTGATTTATATTTTAAAAGCATGAGTTAAATATTTACAGGGTATGTCAATCGCGTCAATACAATCTTACATAGTTGCTATGTATTTCTTAGAAATTTAATATTATTTAAATCTTTTTAAAATTTCATAGCTTTTTACAAATTTAAATAAATGTGTTAATTGTTACATTTGTTAAAGTAGCTAATCTAGCAAAATGTATACTTAGGTAAAATTAGTACTAATTTTTAAACTTAATAAATTTAATTAATATAATGAGTCAAAAAGTAGCTAAAATTAAGAGCTTTTAAAAATAAAATATTCATACCTTGAAATTTGTATAACTAAAATTATAAACTATCTAAAATTGGAATGTTAAAACAAAACATCAACAAAACTCAAAGTCACTGAAAATTTTAAAATCTAATTTCTATCAACTTAATGTAATAGTAAAAATTTCAATGGATTTAAGAACTATCTAAAAATAATTCTAAAAATTTAGCTAAGTTGATTTTTTAACTATCTAAATTTTTTTTATTTAAGCCAAGTATCAACAAAAATCAATAAAAAATAAAAAACCTATTTTGTTCTAGTATTATTATCTGATTTACGTTTTGTCTGCTTTTCAGTTTGTTAATAGAAAAATTTTTCGGTGTCTGCATGAGTTCATTAATTCCGTTCTTTTGTTGATGCAATTTGTACCATATTCAAGTATTAATAAAGCTTCTTCCAAGCATAACCTGCATGTTTTTGTTCCTGATTAATATTGGTTTTTCGCTTTTTAGTATTTCTTATGTTAGTTTGTAATTCTTGTTTTTATTTTTTAATTTGTAAATTAGTTTTGAAAGTTCGGTTGCTTGTTTGTACTGGAGGCACTTTTGTCGTTTGGTTTGTTTTTAACTTTAGTATTATGTATTGTTATACGTTTTTATAGCTGATTGGCACTTAGTAAAATGTATATTTTGACTAAATATCTGTTTTTATTGTTGCCTGGTAAACTACATTTTCAGCACTACCTTCTTCTCCTTCCAGGGAGCATATTTGTTTTTTTCTGTAGTTACATGATTTATCTTTGTTTACTTTGTTGTTGTTTATTAGTTTTGTTTCTGTGGCTTTTTATTATTATTTAGATTTTTGTCATGCAGCTGTAGCTAACTTTTATATTATTTTAGTTAAAATGATTTTCAAGTTAGTATTTTCTCCTAAGTGTTTTTATATTATTTTAGAAACTTTTTACCTATTCTTGTTCTAAAAATAATAAACAAACACTTTGAAAAAAATAAGTTTAAAGATATTTAAACAGAATCATTAAACTATAACGTTGAAAAACAAAATCAAATAGTTAAAACTTTGTTTGCTACAGTTGACGTCATCTGGTTTATCCAACAAACCACATGCTAAGTTTTATAATTTATAAAACAAAAATCTTGTAAATTTTAGATTGAAAAAGAATGAAACTATTTTCACCACATAAACGTTGCATATTTAATTTTATTTGCTATGAACACGTTGCTTTATAAAAACTTACTCTTTTATTAATATTTTCAGATAAAGCACGACAATTCACAGTAACTATCTTTTTAAACTTAATTGTAAGTTTATTGTTATTTTTGTTTTATTATGATTGTAGAGCTGTGGCTTTATCGTTGTTAGTTGTAAATTTAAATTTAAAACAAGTATAAAAAAAATATATTTTATAGCAAAAATATCATTTTACATTACTGATAAAAATTTATCACTCAGTTAAATAAAAGTATATTGTTAAAACAGATTTTGAGCACATTTTTTTCAACTTTGTAAATTTTAAATACAAAGTTAAATGAGTAGTTAAGTTGTAAGCTAATTTATTTGATTCAATATACACTTATTTATTACATACAAATAACCCTGCTAGTTGGTATTTTTTTTTAATTTATTTATTTTAGATATTATTAGCTAAGCATCAAACCAAAATATAATATACCAAAAGGTGTAATTCAAGGCATCCATAAAATGAATTTTGTTAAAATGTCCTAACAAGTCTTTGTCTTTTAGTAGTTTATAAAATTAAAATGCAGTAAAAAAAAAATCATCTTATTCACTTTTCATTAGTTTAGTTAAATCGCATGTCTCAGTTACTCCATTATTGGTTTCTGTTTTACTTTATTTGATAGCCAAATTTCAGTGACTTTAAATGCAGTCTTCAAAAAATGATGATTTGCCTTAAGTTTCTTTTCATTTATTCTTTAAAAATTAATAATAATTAATTCTAAAATTTACATGACGTCACTTAGAGATTTAAAGTTGTTCTTAAAATATTTTAAAATTAACCTATGTTCATCAATTCTTAAAATAAAAAAGGAACAAATAATGTTTTCTATTGGGAATCTTATTTGATTCCTTAATTCGTACTAAAATACAGCAAATTTTACACTAGTTAATGTTTAAAATGAATCTTAACTACGTTTATAGTAGAGTTAGACAAATTTTAAGTAGTCTTAAAAAATATTTTAATTTCATTATAATATATTTAAAATTTCTGTAAAAGTGTATTGTTAGTTTAGCAAGTAGAAACAAAATTAGTTTTATTTAGTTACTTTGCAAGTTTTAGTTTTATATTTAAACTGAAAATAACTTTTCTTGTTTCGATCTTTTCTGACAAATGTTAATAGCAATAATAACTTTCATCGTTCATATTGAGCTACATTTGTGATATGTTTGTAGATTTTACTGTAAAAAATAAATAAAATAGACTTTATTTTCTGTTAACTGCTATTTATAAACCACATTCTTTCTTAAACTATAGATCTCTCAATTTAGTTCACCTTCGATATTTAAACTTGAGAGAAAGAAAATTTTAGGATATTTTTACTTAATACAAGTCATTTCAACCTTATTTGACTACAAATTTTTATAATCTATTTTAAAATTACTTTTATGTAAAATAGAATTTTTAATCGGAATTTTTTTTAAATCCAAAGTTAAATACTGCTTAAGGTAGTTTACTGGAGAAACTAAATCTTGTAAACTTATTGTGAAGTTTCCTAAACTTATTGTGAAGTGAAAAGTTTCCTAGAAAGAAAATGCTGCTTTAAAGCTTTTACCTATTAAGACGTCACAATTGGAATTTTTTTTGAAATCAATTTCAGCTGGAAAAAAAAAAGAATTTTTTGTTAAGAGACTTTTTAATCTTTCAGTGTTATAATTTCAACATTCATTTATCAAAGTTTATCAAATAAACAAAACTAAGTCAATAACCAACGTTTTTAGTGGTATTCTAGGATTTTTTTTCTTTTTCTTTTCTTTTTTTTTCAGGGGGTTCACAGGAAACAGAAAACCGGTCAAAACACACCCCTAGTATAAGCAAGTTAAATTATATATTGTACATAAAGTAACTTGTATTGTTTGGTAAATTGTGAACGTAAGAATAAATATTAATAATCAAAAGCTAATAATGTTTACTGTTATATAAATTAATAAAAAAACAATGGTAGTGCACGGTTATGAAATTATTTTAATACCTTAAGCATTTATGAAGTAAAAGTTACTAGAGATGTTATAAGCTTGTATATATTATGACAATATTTAATATAACATCTATAATAATAAGCTGTAAAAACTTGAGAACAATATGTGATCATGAACTAAAAATAAAACTTTAATATTAGCTTTTTAAAGCTTCAGAGTTTGTGGATTTTTTGGTAAAACTTTGTTGCAAAATATTAATAAATATTTAATCAATAATATAATTACTTTTGTGTAAATTTTTTTTTTTAAACATCATTACTTCAGCTGAAAATTTGTTCAAAACTAACTGAAGAAAAATGTAACTTTATTTTTTTTCACTTAAAAACTTCTTGTGTATTATAATAAATTTATAACACAAACCAACAAATTTTAATGTTAATCACAACGGTTTAAGTTTCATGATTTAAATTTAGAAAAAAAATAGGTTAAACTAACTACTTTGTAAAAGCTTAAGCCTTTTATCAACTTATAATATTTTTTTTTATTTCATTCATAAAATGATTGAAGATAATAAAATAAGTTGTATTTATGTATTTTTTTTTTTGAGAAATTTAGTTTCATTTAATTTGTATGCTTTTTTTAAATAAAACATTTTATAAAACAAAATAAAAATACTTTAGTAATATTTTTGTAATCTTAAAATTCAAAATGTTTTAAAAGATTCTATCAAAACACATAGTCAACGAGCAATGATGATAACAATTATAATTATTACTTAGTAGTAGTAAAGTAGAAAAGTATAAAAAAAACTGTTATAAAGTTTAAAAATTTTCTTATATAAACAACAATTTTTTAATTGAATCTTTAGATAATTTAAAATGAACTAACAAAAAAGTCGTCTTTTTTTTAAACAACACTGATAAAAATTTTCAACTATTCAGCTTACATCTAAAACACCATTAATGTTTTCAATTATTGAAGTAAGGTAGCAGTTTTCATAGACAAAAGTGAATGTTTTTATTAAATTTATGAACACGACAAACAAAGTTTGATCTAATTGTTTCATGCCTTTAAATTTAAGACGGTGTTTAAAAGGTCTGTTATAATAGATTTAATAGAAAGCAAAGATATGAAAAATATAAAGCTAAGATAATTTTTTTATTGTGAAGATATAGTGACACATAAGATAAATTAGCTTCAATTAGCTTTACAAATTTTACTTAAGTAATCTTAATTAGTAGTCTGAAATAAACAGCTGTACAGAGCTGTTTGGTTGTTGAAGTGTATACAAACTTTATTAATTAAAGTAAAATTTTTGTGCAATATTTTATATTTCTTAACTTTAAGTTTATTTTATCAATTTTCGATAACTAAACAATTAACTTTTGCATAATTTGCTATTATTTAAACACTTTTAATATGTAATATCTACATTGTATAATAAAAAAAAATATTTTAACAAGCATTAAATTTTAAGTTGTAAAACTGTTTAAATAGTTTTATAACTATTTAATTAGGTAGTTGTTACTGATAGTTGTTTATGATATTTTCTTACTGTTATAATAAATCATAATAATTGAAATTTACTCTAACAAAATTTACAGAGTTAAGAAAGACTTGTTTAAGTTTACATTATATATTTTAAAAGCAATACACTGTTTTCGCCAGAATGCTTGGATTTTGAAGTCTGTTTATAATTAATATTAACTATCATAAACCACATGTTTGTGGTAAAAATTTAATAGAAAGGTCAAGCTTTAAAATAGAATTGGTATTTTATTTATTCACAAAAATTAGAACAATGATTGTTATTAATTGAAGACGACGTTAGAAAACTTCATGAATTTTACTAAGTTTGAAAACTTTAGTGTCTAAATTTTTAGAGGTATGCAAAATACAAACTTTTTATGTTTATAAATAAAAAAATTACTAATACATTGTCTGAATACTTTAACGTATGTTATATATTTCTAACATAGTGTTTTGATGTTAATTAAAAAAAGGCTTTTTAAATTTGTTTTATTCAGGTTTACTTTTCAAATTTAACTCCCTGAAATAGGTGAGGTCAATTATATTACGGATTTATAAATAACATCATAACAAAGAACTGTTTTTAAATTTGGAGCCAACCGCATATTACTTAAAATATTAATAAAAAAGTTATTGAAGTTTTAATCTACACTTTTTACTTTTAAAGATATCTCATTGAAAAAAACCATAGATTTATGTAATTTTTTTACATTATTTTTTGTTTCAAAAATGTTTAGTACAATTTTAGCTAAAAAATTATACTTAGACGAATATATATATATCTATTAGTATAAAATTAAGAATGTTTTACTTTTACAAATTTATTCTAAAAAAATTAATTAGGGGTACGAATTGTTATTAAATTTAAGTTAACTTTGATTAATTTTATGACGTTACGTGTTTTATGCCACAAATCGTGCGTTATTTATAAACAACTTAAATAAAAGAGGTTGAGAGTTACTATTGTTATTTTCATCTCTTTATACTTTACCACAAAAATGTGGCATTTTAAAACTGTTGTATTTTGTTTACTATAGCAGTAAAGTATTATTTTAAGGCACATAATTAATATCTTAAACGCCTTTTTGTATTCAAATTAAAAGACTAGTTACATTTTAAAAACACCTAAAGTTAAATACTTTTAAATTACAAGAAAACATATAAAAGTTTCTGATGTTTTTATGTTAAATGTATAAACTTACTTATCTATACATAAAAATTTACATTTCATTACAGCAAAGCCCTATTTTTCATATATTTGTTTAAAAATTATAGTTTGATTATAAAATTTTAACTTATTATTTCTATCTTTTATATTAATTTTTATTTATTTATAGTAAAGTTAAACATAGATAAAAGGTTTTAAATATAATTTATTGTTTGTAGCCAAAACGATAAAGAATAAAAAACACTACAAATTGTAAAAAGTAAAAATTTTCAATTTAAAATAACAAAAAATTTAGCATAAAACTATTTTTAATTTTGTGGTTTTATGGTAAAGATTAGCTAAGCACCTATTGAGACTACCTCAAACTATTGCATAACAACCCGTTTTAATTTAAATATTGTCTTTTTAAATTCAAAAACATTAAATGCCTTTCATTAAATATATAATAGTGTTTGTTACATAAAACATTATTGTTTTGTTATTGAAAATGTTAGTAATTAAAAAATGAATAAATCTACTGTAATAAAGAAAAAATAACTTTATTGCGTCTAAGTTATAGCTATACTAAATGACTTCTTAGTAATAAATTAAGATATCACCTATTTAGGAGTAAAAAACTATTTAATAGCACAGAACTAAAATCTTAAACGCATTTTTGTTTTCAAAATAAAAGACTAGTTACATTTTAAAAACACCTAAAGTTTTATACTTGTAATTTACAAGACAGTTATAAAAGTTTCTAATATTTTTCTGTTAAATATATTAATTTACTTACCTATAAATAAAAATTTACATAGCATTACAGCAAAGCCCTATTTTCATATTTTTGTTTAAAAATTATATTTTTAGTATAAAATTTTAACTTATTATTATTATCTTTATTATTTAATTTTTAATTTATATTATAGTTAAACATAGATAAAAACTTTTAAATATTCTTTATTGTTTGTTGTCTAAACGTATAAGTTTTGTAAATAAAGAATAAAAAACACCACAAATTAAAAAAAGTAAAAATTTTCAGTCACAGAAAAATCCAAAATTTAGCATAAAACTATTTGTAACTTTAACGTAAAGATTAGCAAATCACCTTTAGATACTATCTTGAAATATTGCATAACTAACCGTTTTAATTAAATATTTTCTTTTAAAATTCAAATACATTGAATAACCTTTCATTGAAGTTATAATAGTATTTGTTACATAAAACAATATTGTTTTGTCATTAATAATGTTGTAGTTAAATAGTAAATAAATATACTGCAAAACAGAAAAAATAACTTTATTGCGTTTAAGTTATAGCTATACTAAATGACTTCTTAGTTTTAACATGTTATCTAGCCTAGTAACACTTTTTAATCTAAATAAAGTTTTGCAATGTTAAGCTTCATATGTAAGTATGTACTTTTTAAATTATTTTATCTACTGACGTTTAAATGTATCCGTGGTGTGCGGATAAAGATTTTTCGTGCACCAGGTCCATGAACGACTGTCTTTATTTTAATATTAATTAATGGTATAATGGTGTAATGGTGTACCATGTATAGCTTTATAAATATTACTAAAATCATCTGAATTTTTAAAACACATTCTTAATGACTAATTAAACTAATAAACGAAAGTGAAGTTAGCTTGAATAAACTTAAAAAAAATTTCCAAACTTTAGATCCAATTATTATTCTTATCTTAATAGCTAAATAATGTTTTTTTAATTTTAGAGCGCGGTCTTTTGTCTTTCATATATAAAAGAAAATCCATTCAATTGGGGCTTGAATTTTAGTGTGGGGACCCATAGAAAAAAAAAATATATCAATTTTTACTTAACTCGAATAAAAAACAAAAAAAGCAAAATTATATTTTTTTCTTTTAATATTCATATTTACTAGGAAATAAATTTTATATAACAATTTTTTTCTAACTGTTAATATTATGTACTATTTAGCCTTCTTCTAGAATTCCTAAATGCGGAATAAGGCCAAACAGTACGAAATATGAGTTTTGTTATCGATTTTTACCTAGCTCGAATTAAAAAAAAAATAGGTTAAATTTTTTTTTCTAGTATTTATATGTGAATAAAGTTAAACTTTTTTTTTTCAGTTGTTAATTTTTTGTTTTATTTGGCCTTATTTCGGAATTTAATCTAGAATAATGGTAAATTTAGATTTAGCTTAAATTATAGTTTAATTTCATTAGCAGCACCTTTTCTCTATTAATGATGAATCATTATCAATGTGTTTAATGATTATTCATCTGGCCAGTCTATTGTTAATGTCCTTGGAGCCTTAGTTGTTTTATATTTGTTGTTAGTCAATGCATTTAAATATTTGATGCTGATCGTTCTACATTAAAGCGTAAATAAGTATAAGTTTGTGGTTAAAATTTTGCTTTTTATGTTAAATTAAGAATTTTTTATCAAAGTATGTTTTTATCTTTGTTTTAATAAATTAACAAATCGTGTTAACTTTTTTTTTTCTTTATGTGCCTTTCAGTTTATGTGGTCTAGGTTTTGATGCCTAGGTTCATCATTGAGACATTAAACTTGTAACCGTAAAGTAAAATATATAAAAAGGTATAGTTGTTAATTAATATATAAAATTTCAAAATAAACTATAAACAATTTATTTACACTTAAGTACTTTTTTATCGTTATATCTAAATAAATTAATTTTTTTGACCCTGGTATGAATCATTTATAAATGAATTTATTTCATCTTTTCGTTAGTTTGTTTCTAACACTAGCATTTACTGTTTAAGATTTCAAACCTTTAGTTTTTTGCCTATAACCTATGTTACAAAAATTTAGTTTTCAGTTTCTTAATATTTACAGAGTTGGTACTGGCTAAAAAAACTTTTAATCAGCCTGCATGCAAAATTGATGTTCCGTGCAAAAATGTCGTAGTGCTAAAATGTTGCTGTATAAAAGTTTCATCATAAAAATGTGACGTTGTGCAAAAGTATCGTTAAGCAACAATGCTGCCGTAAAAAATAGTCGTCGTGAAAAAATGTCACCGTGCAAAAGTGTCTCTTTGTGCAAAAGTATCGTTGTGCAAAAGTGTCTCCTAGTGCAAAAATTATGCCGTGCAAAAGTGTTTCTTCGTGCAAAAGTATGGTTGTGAAACAATGCTGCCGTAAAAGATTGTCATCGTGAAAAACTATCGCAATGCAAAAGTGTCTAATCGTACAAAAGTATCTTTGTGCAACAATACTGCCGTAAAAATTCTCATTGTGAAAAAATGTCGCCGTGCAAAAGTGTCTTCTCCTGCGAAAGTGACCCTCCGTGCAAAAGAGTCGCGGTGCAAAAGTATCCCCTCGTGCTAAAGTGACGACAGTGCAAAAGTATCCCCTCGTGCTAAAGTGACGACCGTGCAAAAGAGTAGCGGTGCAAAAGTGTCCCCTCGTGCAAAAGTGACCCTGCGTGCAAAAGTGACGCCGTGCGAAAGTGTCCCCTCGTGCAAAAGTGACCCTTCGTGCAAAAGTGACGCTTGTGCAAGAGAGTCGCCGTGCAAAAGTGTTCCCTCTCGCAAAAATGACCTGTTCCCAAACATTGAATTCACGACCATAAACAACAGTATATGAGAAAGCCTACGACTGGTTCGTTTTTATTAGGACTAATAAGTTGGTGGCTAACATTCAAAGCCTCAGTTGGGTCAGGTTGACTCTCTGTAGGTAGATTGTCAACCTATCTTTTTGTTCATACTTTTTCTGTAGACGGGGTGAACTTCTAAGAGGTTTATGTTCAGGACCCGCTGCAGGCGAATTCTCATTTATATTATCTAAGTTGGACAATATTACTTTAAACTACTTATGACTGCTAACTTTAAAATAATCAGTGGACTCTATTTATAAACTACTTATTGCTATTCTAGGCTACTTTATAAAAACCAGACAAGACAGTTTAGAGTTATGAATCTATTATATAAAGAAAAACAAGAAATAAAAGCATATATTAAAACTACCAATTACTTTTACAAACACTATAAAAACTGAAAGCTATTTGAATCTATATCAAAAGACTTAAAACAATAAACTAAAAACTATGTAAAATTTTTAGTAAGCAACAACTGAAAAAGGTTTAAAAAACTATTACAAATGTAAATCTGGCTCAAATATGTAAACAATTAAAAACGGTACTTGAAATATTGACTTTACGACAAAACAATGCTTACAATTAACATCCACAAATAAGTTGAAGATAAGTTGTTGCTTCCAGCTGCACACTAAACTAACTGACTAACTGCTCACATAAAAACTGTATCGTCATGTTTTGGTGCTTTATAGCATCAGTGTTTGATTTGAAACATTTTATCAGTGTACGAATATGGCCGTTTGTTGTCTGGCTCGTGCATTCAACCGTATCAAGCTCTAAAAACTCTCTTGTTCTCAACGTTTGAAAAATGAACAATGTAAGTATAGCAGTAGTTCATTATAAAATTGTAACTAAATAATAAATTTGAAAGTAAAGATGAGAAACGTCACTAATGAAATGTTCGAGAAACATGTTCTTGACTTTTTATTTTTTACAATACATATTTAAAATAACCTTAGTGTAGCTAGAAGTATTTTTTAAGCCACAAATTACTTCAAAGAGAACATAAATAATTGTTTAATTACTTTAACTAGATATGTAATAAGTAAAAATGCTTTTTAACATTTTTCTCATAACTGTTGACCTGTAGTTTCATGTATTATTTAAATGAATATTTTTATAACAAATATAATAAAATTAGTTAAAACACTCTATTATAGCTAAGTGACTTCAATACGAAACTTGAAATTGTTTTTTATTTAAGTTTTTTAACTAAGCTTAAACAAAATCATTTACAAAAAAGTTGAATTTACTTCAAATTTATTAAAGTTTGACTCTTCACGACGTATCTTTTTTACCACAATACTTAAAAATCTTTTACACCTAACTACATTTTATATTTTACTGATGTTATATTTTAGCATTTAAAGTCTGTTCAGTGATAAACAACATTTTAAGTAAACTTTTTGAATTTTTAAAATGAAAAATTCGAATTTAAAAATACAAGAATATGTAAGTATAATAGTTTAAACATTGAATTACTAATGAAAATAGGTATGAAAAACAATTAAAAGTATTTTATAAATGATGGCCGAAGTAAATACTAGTTAAAACTGATCAAACGAGTGTAGACTACAACAACAATCTATGCATGTCTTAAATTTTGAGCAGTTAACGATCTAATTTCATCAATTTCTCGGACTTTACTTACAAACGGTTATTAAAGTGGTTATGTACTTAAGCCCGCTTAGTGAGGTTGCAGTAGCGGTTTCTCGCGACTGTGCTTGCCTGATGAGTTCTAATAAGGACGAAGCTGGTCATAGGTTGTCTCGGATGTTGTTGCTTTTGGTCGCATGGTTCTTATTAATTATTGATAGAACGAAATATCTCAACTTTGTTAATGATTTCGGAAATAAATATTGTTTAAAACCAAAGCGTAAACTACAACAACAAGTAAAAAATGTCTTAGATTTTGAGCTGTAATCAATTTACCTGCTTCAATTTATCGGACTTTATTTACAAACGATGTATTTACTTTAACCCGCTTGCTTAGATCTAAGCAAATGTTTCTAGCGGCTATGCCAGCCTGATAAATCCTAATAAGGACGAAGCTGATCATAAGTTTTCTCTTGTGCTGTATGTGTCTCGTGTAGTATTTCATTATTTATTATCGAAGGAAAATTAAACAAGTTTAAGTTATGCTTAAACCAAGAAAATTTTTAAAAAGTTACTACAGTAACCTCTCGCTTATTTACGCACATTGTGTCCACAGAAAAAGTGCGTAAAGATATGAGAGATCGTAAAGATACGAGAGGTACCAAATATACTTACTGTAATGGCTGCTTTTTAATAATGCTTCTTGTTAAAAACATACTGGTAACTTTTCCACTTATTACAATTTGTTTATTTTGTTTATATGTATTAAAAAAAACGAATTTAAGTTTATATAAAACAACAATACTTTTAAAAATTTTACTAATTCTAAAATAAGTATGTTTTATCTTATTCTTTATTTATAACATTTACATTGTACTCTAGTTAGCAAATTCAATTTATTATTAAGCATTCGTTTACAATTAAGAAATGGTGAGGTGTCTATGTTAAAATTTGTTCCTATAGCCTTTTACAAAAATATGCATTTGGTGCTGTAATGGATTTCTTCTTTTGAACAAAAACATATAAAATATAAAAAAATGTTGGAGTAACTGGTGCTTGTGAAAAGAACTTTTAAAAAGAATTAAAGGCAACGTGCGGTAAAATTCAACGCTTGCTATGTTACAGAAGATAAACTTAAACTAAAAAAAAGTGTCAAACGAAAATTAGTAATATTTTTACTGAAAAAAAATCAATTGAGATTTGTGTTAAGTATAAGCTGTATATTTATTAAGTATCACTGCTACTTTTTGCTTAGAAGTTTTATTAGATTTCTTTTATAGATGTTTATTGATATATAGAAACAAAAGTGCTGTATTATTTTTTGTGTTTAAAAATTTCATTATTTCATTATACTTTTATTATTTAACACAGTCAAATTTCTTTTAGAATTTTAACTTAATCTAATATTGTTAACAAACTTACTGACTCTATTTTTTTCAATTAGTCAAGGAGCATAAGTTTACAAAGTCTAAATATGAGAAATGAGCTAGCATTTAAAAACATACTTTTAATTAAAAATATACAATAAACCTAACTTGCGCAACATTGAAAAGATATTTTTTATCTTTCTAGAATTCTAAAATGCGTAACTAAACGAGAAAGCGTAACGTCACGAGTGCGTAAAGACGTGAGAGGTTAATGTAATGCAATATTAACAAAATTTAATGTTTTTAATTTATCCTTTAAATAATTAGGAGGAATTAGATTCTTTTACAAAGCTTATAAATTTAAAATAGTAAAAATGATAAAATGATTCAGCTTTAATTTAAATGTCCAGATTAAGGCTTAAATTCTTAAACATTTTAAAAACTCTGTGATAAATGAAATATAAAATACGTTTATAGACAACAGTTAGCGAAAAAGTCTACTACTTAAAATTGTATTAGAAAATAAGTAAAAGTATTAAAATGATAATTATTTATGTATGTGACTCTGTGAAATTAATTAGAATAATTGTAACTTATAATCAGAAGATTTCAAATACTTAAAAAATTATGAAAAATAAGTTGAGATAAAACAATTTTTTAGTGTAGTTTAGAGCAGTGCTTCTGAACCTTTTTTTAGTGGCGGAACCCTTTTCCAAAGTTCAACATTTCCGCGGAACCCCTAATTTTAATTTTACATAAAATGTTTAATTTTTTAATGAAGTTTTTTAAATTTCTAAAGGCTTCGCGGAACCCCTGAGAGGCGTCGCGGAACCCTAGGGTTCCGCGGAACCCCATTTCAGAAGCACTGGTTTAGAGTAACAAAACAATCAGTAAAGTTATTATCATTATCACGCAAACGTTTACTGTATTTAGAATAATAAATTCTACTGAAAATTTTGAAACTTCTTACATACAGAGTATCAGTATTTAAAGTCACATGTAAGTGGCCACTAAAGTTACTAAAAAAAATCAGATAGTTATACTTCCGAAAACAATTAATTCTAACATGATTTTTAAATTGAATAAGATATTATTTTGTTTACTATTAAGTATTTCAAAAACTAATAAACTAAAGGTTATATACTAAAAAATATGACAAATAATTTATCATAGAATAATTTCTAATGTAGTTTAGAATAACAAAACAATCGTTATTGTTATTATCTATATAGTAGCCACTATCATCTTTTTAAATAAAAAACACTTTAAAAAATTATACTTACGAGCACAATAAATTCTAACACAATTTTTAATGAAGTTTTTCTAAATTAGATGCTAGACAGTAACATGTTTGTTGTTGTTATCAGTTTATAGGTTATATTTATAGTTAGTCTAACATCTGGGTTAATTTCAATTTATAAAATGAAGATTTTAGGATATTTTTAATTAAAATTTCAAATTTTTTTAGTAGGTAAAATAAATTTTAAAATACACAAGTAATAATGCATTAATAAGATGTAAGTAAGTAGCACTTATAATTTGGAAAAGTTGAACTACACTTCATGCTATACGAATTGTTAAACGTTAGAAGTTACATTCTCTTTTTTTTTGAGCATAACTTGGTTTTTTTTATTATAACTCGAAAATTAAGCTGATCAATAATTTTAATATATTACTTAGGCATACTTATATTTAAATTTCTTTTTAGCAAATACTTTTAAAAATAATTAAATTAATAACTTTTTTAGACAATTTTTTTAAACCAAGTTTTTTGCTGACACAATAATATCTGCAAAAAAAATTATTTAAGTATGGTCCTGTATTGTTTTATAAAATTATGCAACAGACTCTGACTTTATTAAATCGATAAAGATAAAGATCTTTTACCGTTTATGTTTGTTGAATCGCCTAAAGTTTTTACAGCTTATTAGCTGCACACACCCGTATTGAAAAAAAGTTCCAAGTTTTAATAATATAACTAATAGTTTATTTTAAATGACTAGTTTGAATTTTGATTTTGTGACTGTGGATAATATTTAGTCGTAAATAACTAATTAAATCTGTTTTAAAAAGTTATAGAAAATAATTTAATCTTTTTGGTAAGCCATAGTTCTGTGGTAAAAATTGTTCAAAAGCAGCTAAGAAAATTAAATAATATCTAATTGTTTTTATTCATAAAATAAGACTAGAATTTGTGGTATGAAATATTGTTACGCCAAAACTATAATTTTTTAAGTATTTTTTGACATTAGTTTTTATTTTAATTTTTATAATTGATTAAAGTTTACAAATACTAACTAATTAAAGTGATTGAAAATTATTTTTCAACTTCTGTCTTAATCTTTTGCCTGAACCTGAATGAAATATATAGCTATGATATATGCAAATTAAACTTAAACATTAGTTAGGGTGGCTTTTTAATACTACAGTGTAATCATGTAACTTTTCTTAAACTTCTAAGTTTTATTTTTAATTTTATTACAACATAAAAAATTAGTCTAATTTATAAATATATATAACACCGCTTTTAAAACAACGAAATATTTTTTAAATGTTGTGCTTATAGTAGAATTATTGAATAGAAAAAAAACTTATATCAACATATTCATTAATTATTTTTAATATGTAGCATTTATTGATAATAATTATTTAATCATCACTTTAATAGTTTCATTAAAACAGATGTTTTCTGTATTGGTAGCTTTTGTTCTTTTAAAAACTTAAATAATTATTTGCGCATTTGGTATTCTTTCTAAATCAGGATTTCCAAATCCAAATGGGCGGCACAAAAAAAAAGGTCTTAGGTGTTTTAAATGGTAGTCTTGTTGGAGAAGGCAAAATCCTTTTAAATTTCTTGAAAAGGGCAACTTAAAAAAAAAAAGTTTTGAAAATCCTGTCTTAAAATAATACTATACTTTAAAACTAGTTTAACAAAAACAATTTTAAGAAAAAAGTTATATTATTTGAACAGCAAACATAAAACAAACCTTTAACCTCGGCTAAGTCTTTGTAATTTATAAAAAATTCAAAGCATGTGTCACAACATGAAATATTCTGTACAATTACCCGAAGCTACATGTGTAATTGTTTTTTAAGCTCTGTTTAAACCTAATTGTGAGTGAAAAGGTTTATTGACCTCTGTACATACTCAGTTTTCAATTTTTCTTCAACTTCATTACTTTAATCGAAACCCTTCACATTAATATTAACAAATAACACATTACAAACGTATGTAAAGTGTACTTTTGAAAAAACTAAAAACTTTTTTCTTATAAAAAATAACAGAAAATATTGTTACCATTTTAAAATATAGCTATAATTAACATTAATAAGAAGAAAAATTAGTAGAAAAAACAGGACATTTTTTTTATTACCCTATAATTTACTTATCCTAAAAACAATTGAAGATTATTATTACTTAAAACTATAATTAAATAAAGTATATGGTAAATAAAAACAGTATAAGTTTTAGAGAAAATCTCGTAATAGCATGACAGATTTCCACTAAATTGTATTATTTAGAAAAGATTGTATGCTTTTTAAAATTAGCAAATTTTCAAACTACGCTGTGCGAAAATTCTAACATTAAAAGAAATATATAGAAGTTAAGATTATTTAGTTACTATATGTTGCTAAAACTAAATTTATAACTAACTCTTAGTATTAATAAGTTTTTTAGCTCCTATTATATCAATAAATTAAAAGGCTGTTTTTAAGCATGTTGTTTTTTTATGTTTTCAAATACTACAACAAAAACTACTTTCTTTAAAAAGTGTTTTTTTTTTGAATAAACTTCAAATTTTTATTTCATTTTTTTATTTTTTGAACAAATTTATATTTTTAACATATAATAGTACCGGGTTTATAAAACAGTCGATGATTCGAAAAGAAGTTCACAAAATAAATCACTACAAGACTAGCATTTTTATGTTAGCTTTGTTTCATCATTAATATTAAAAAACTAACTGCTTCCAAAAAAATAAATTACACAAATTTATTAACTGTTAATGATTAAATTATTAACAATGATAAATCAACGGTTGCCTAAATGTTTAGTAAGTTCAAAATCAAATTCAGTAGTATTAATAATAAACATCAATTACATTAAAAAATGTCTAAAATAGTAATAACTTAACTTTAATTTTAGTACCTTATTTAAAACATACGGTATTAAGCTCCATGACATAGTAATGCATATATTTACATTATTTTATTAAACTATGAAAGACTTTAATTTTTATCTATTATACTTTTAAACTTTATAATTCTTTTAAGTGTAATTTTGTAGTTTATAATAAAAATTTATTAAAGTATAAAATGATTTATTTAAACCGTTATATCAAGTATATAAGCAATAAAAACTTCAATTTTGTATAAAAACCTATAGTATTAATAAGATTTAGCGAGATTGCTTTAATGCATTAAATTGAAAAAAAGTAAAGAAAAATAGTTAAAATCGGTTTCAAACTATTGTATTCAAATCTTAGCTTTAAAAGTAAGATTTTTTAAAATAGCAACAATAACTTAGCTTGCTTGAAAAGAGCATACGCTTAGTTCTTAAAAGAAAACAAAATAAAATAAAGTGATTATAAAATTGAACTAAATTTTGAAATTAATAAATTACTTAAGTGCAGTTATTTATTAATGTTTTTTTCAAAGTAAAAACTACCAAATACTATTTAAATTTAATAGATTTTTAAACAAAATGTTTGAAATAATTTTTTTTAAATAATGATACTCATAAGAAATACTTACTAAATGTTATCCTTATTTTGTTTTCATAACAGTCTCTTTATAAAAATTTTAAATTCAAGTAATAGTTTACAATTCTTAATTGTTTTTTTGTTCCGAAAGTTTATATGCTTTTTAGCTGCTTATACTCTTAATAAACAAAACAACTTTAAGTTTTAATAATTTAGCTAGTAACCTTTATTAAAAAGTAAATGACTAGTTTGAACTATTAATTTTTTGTCGTAAATTGCAAGTAATTAGTTTGACCATCATTAAAATAAATAGCATTTATACATAAATAATTTTAGGTTCAGATCAGCTAACTGAAATACTGAATCAGATAATTTAAAAATCACCTTTTGATATAAATAGAGTTAATATTGAGTATTTAAATGTAATAAAGCAAAAATATTAGATTGACATAAAATTAAACACACAAATTAAGGTTATTTGATGTTTTTTGTTGAAAATTACTTGTACAACAATTTGATAGATAGTCGAGCAAGACATACTTTTGTATAATTAGTTGAAGTTGTCGTTTAAAAACAAATAGAAAAAATTTTAAAGAATTTAAAAGTACCGCTGTTAAAAAAGTACTAAACAAGTTATGTTTTATTCAAACAGGTGAAACCTAATTTATAGAAACTTATATTCAGATATATTAAAAGAACTAAATATTTGTACACATATATATTCTTGAAGCCTTGTTAATATATAAACTTAAACTAGTATATAAAATAGCAATTTAAGATTTTCGAATAAGTAACAACGATTAAACAACATATTCATTATAAGATAAGTTTTAAGTCATTAGAAATAAGAATTATTGTCATTTTTTATGAAGTTTCAAATTCTTTTTTCTATTTGAACTATGTGCAAATCTTCTTCCAAAAACATCACATCCAAATGGTCTATCTCCAGTGTGAGTACGTAAGTGGCTGCTGAGATAGTGTTTTTGTGAAAATTTCTTACTGCAAGTTTCACATTCATGAGACTTTTCTATAGTGTGAGTCAGCATGTGTCGCTTTAAATGAATTTTCTGAGCAAACTTTTTCTGACAAACTTCACAATGAAAATCTTTCTTACCATCATGTACTAGCATGTGTGTTTTCAAACTACCTTTTTGTGTAAAACTTTTATCACATTGTTCACATTTAAATGGTTTATTATAAGTATGAATTATTGCATGCTGTTTCAAAATACCTCTTCGTGAAAAACATCTTTTGCAAACATCACATTGATAAATCTTCAAACCAGAATGAGTAAATTGATGTCTTGTTAAATCACCTTTTCTTGCAAATCTCTTGTCACAAATATCACAGTTGTATGGTTTTTCTCCGGAATGTACTCTTATGTGAACAACCAATGCTGATTTTAACTTAAAACATTTCCCGCAAGTTACACAAACATGCTTTTTATCACAAACTGACATTGTCTTTGTATCAATAATGCTGAAAAATCCTAAAATTTGTAAAAAAGTTATTATTGTTAATACATCTACTACTCAAAATTATATAAAATTTATTGTACTAAAAAAATTTTTGACAACAGTAATAAATTTAAATGGTTAATTTATCATAATAAAATGTTATTTAAACTATCAACATGTAAGCAAAAGCACTTTGACACACTAACAATATTTAATTAAAATATTCAGGTTATTAGTTAAGTTTTGTTTTGAATGATCGTTTATTAATTTTTATTAAAAAAAATTTATTACAATATTTTTACCTTTTCCGAAATGTTTAACACTAAAAAAAGTTTGTAAAATTATTAAAGACACTAGTTTAATAAGTTCTTATAACAAAAAGAATTACCTACATATCCCTTTAACATAATATAGTTACAAATACTATGACTAAAATATTTAATTTGTGTTCAAAGATAACTTCCTTTTTTTTTGATAAAAGAAAAATTAAACAGAAACAAAATAAAAACTAGTGTAGTAACAAAAACTTGTTTTAAAATGATAATGATTGTTTGTTATTTTATGGTGCTTACAATTCTAAAGCGCAAATTTAACAAGGTTTTTTTAACGGTTGTAAAAACTAAGTGATTATGGTACTATTCAAAAGTATGAAAAATATTTGATCAAAATCAGACAATTTATAATTCTAACCGCTTAACAGGTTTATAAACTCTAATTCTGTAAAAAAGTGTTGGAATGACAAACTGTGCAAAAATTAATTAAAATTTAGTTTTATGTATGAAAAAAATATATATAAAATACGTTGAATAAGTATTTTTTATTATAAAATGGTTTTTTACTTTAATGTTTAAAAACAAAATGTAAATAAAGTCGAGTTAAAAAATTTAAAGTTTAGTAACGCAAAATTAATTTTTTGTTATTTGAAACTTATTAGTTACAGTTAAACTCAGATTTGTTCTACTATTTATTACAAAAATGTTTAAAAAAAAACCTATTTCTAAAAACTAAAAGGTATATCGAATATGAACATATAACTTTTGTTAAATTAAATATTAACAAAGAAAAAGTTTTTAATATTAGAAATACAGTATAAACCATCACTAATTAAACCACCAAAATATTAAATTTTATCTAATAGTCTTAAATTAAATATCAAAAAAATGTATCTATGTTCAGGGTGGTTAAAACACAAAGATTTTAGAGCTTAAATTATATTTATGAATTTTTACCTATATAAAATCGTCTATGTAATGTGGACATTGAATAACGAGTTAGTTCTTTTGTTTATATTTTTTATAAGGAGTCTTTTTATGTTGCATAAGTTGCGTTTTCTAATATAATTTGTGTTATTGATCACATACATAATGAAAATTCATTTAATTTGGTGTTTAATTATATTTTGATTAAGATTTCGTAATTGGTCTGCTAATTATTTGTAGTATTTGGGTTTATTTTTACCAGCCTTAGGAAAATTACTTAGTTGATTTAAAATAGTTTTAGGTGAAATCAATACTATGATGACCAACACTGACTTTTATACTTAATATTTCAATGAGTAACCGTATAGCAAGTAAATAAATTAAACAGAAAAAAAATTATAAAACAAAATTAAGTTTTTCTTTTGATTTATTTTTCTCGAGATAAGATGCTTGTTAAAATAATAAAGTTGTAATTAAAACAGTGAGCACAGAACTTTAAACCTTTTTTTTCGTTTTTTAGTTTTAATATAACATTGACTATGTTAGTTTGCAGCAAAGCTCTATTTTTACTAAACACATATTAATGCTCAATTATTTTGTCGAAATTGCATATATACCATTGAAGAATTAAAGCTACTAAATTGTGGCTAAAAATATCGATTAACGACAAGTTGACCATCAACAACAGTATATGAGTCAACGCATGACCGCAATCGTTCTTATAAGGACTATTATTTCTCTTTTTGAAATGAGTTTGCAGGTGAAGCTTATCAACTTTACTATGGGACTACATGAAAAAAAAATCAACTTTTTGTAATTTACAAGAAATATTAAAAGTCGAATGAAGTTAAGTAATGTAACTATTGGAATAATTAAAAATACTTTTTTAACTTTTTGTATTTTACAACAAATTGTTAAAGTTATTTTTGTGAAGCTAAAAGTAAAGTATATTTGAGCCGCAAGTTACTTTAAAAAATACTTAAGTTCATTAATTGTAAATAAGTTCAGGTTTCTTTCAGCTGTAGTTCTGTAGTTTGAACATGTATTTTGAATGAATATATTTACAAAGGTATACAATAAACTTGTAGGTAAGGCTAAACTACGTCAATAAGAAAAATGATGTTAATTAATACGCTATTAAAGTTTTTTAAACTAGCTTGATTGTGTAAATATAATTACTA
The DNA here is from genome assembly GCF_965202585.1 of Thalia democratica. Classification (NCBI taxonomy): domain Eukaryota; kingdom Metazoa; phylum Chordata; class Thaliacea; order Salpida; family Salpidae; genus Thalia; species Thalia democratica. The sequence goes on from NC_139167.1 coordinate 10,626,186, forward strand.
AAAAATCTTACATTTACTTTATATTAACTCTTTACTTCGTATCTTATATTCAGACTTTTTTTTAATGTTAGCTAGTGTGTATTTCGGCCATCATCATTCAGTACTTTGTATTTAAGCCCGCTTGTTTAAGATCACAATATCGGTTTCTCGCGACTATTCCTGCCTGATGAGTCTTAATAAGGACGAAACCGATCGTAGGATTGTCTCGGACGCTGTTGTTGTTGATCTTGCGGTAAAATCTATTGTTTATTTATCAAGTTTTAGAATTTTCAGTTTTTGATTGCAATATTTTTATCATAGGTTATATTGCGAACGTGAGAATCATAAGTTTAGTATAGTGATTTTATTAACAAAATACAATAAAAAAAGTAATAAAAATATTGTTACACTTATCAGCTAAAATATTTGTTGTGTACAGTTATTGGAATCTTGCAATCCTGATTGAATAACTTTACAAACACAAGTGACGAATTTGTAGGTAAATCTAAACAAAGTCAAAAAGAGACTTTTTGAGAAATATTTTGCTTAAACTTTTGGTTTTGACAACTTGTATTATAAACAAACTAGTGTAGTTAAAATATTTTTTTTTTTATGTCAACACTTAATGTAAATAAAAGATTAGTAGTTGTTTATTTATTTTGATGAAACAACTAGTTACGGAGTTTGTTGAAGAAAAATTTTAGCTTTTTTTTTTGCAGTGGAACATGAATTTATTATTTTAGTTTATACATAAAATACATTTAGATTTTTCGTTATTAAGCATTATGTCTTATTATTTTTAAAGAATTGTATTTATCAATAATTCTTTACAACTTTAAAATAAAAAGGTCTTAAACTGCATCTATTTTGCTAAAATAACTATTGCTCAAGAATAGTTGTAATTGAATCACACAAAAAAGTTGGTTACAATGCTAATTTGATGTCTTGTAATCTCATTCCGTAAATGATTAATTTTAATAAAGTATAAATTAAACTAAATTTCAAATAATCTGCATGTCCTGTGGTCAAAAATTTTAAAGCAACAATGATATAGCTGATTAAAAACTTTTTTACTTACACCTCGTAGTAAAACATTTTAATATAATTTATTTTCACGTGGTAAAAGTTGATCTTAAAATAAGTGATCCTATTATTTACAAAATTTATATATCAATATATATTAAAGTATAGTTTGTGACTTAAAGCATATGACGTCAACCAAACTTGTTTAAATATATATTTTTATTTAAAACTTTTCGTGGAGCTAGTTATACTACGTATGTTTGTAACTTTTATGTCTTTTTTTAATTAGATGTAAAATACTACAAATTACCGTGACTAATTTTTTATTGAGAAACTCTGTTTAAGTTTCACAGTCATTTAGTTTTTAGTTAAAATATTTTATTACATATTCTTTAACATGATATAGATAATAGTATTATAATAACAATATTGAACTTAATTATCAAAAAACTTATAGATTAGCATTGTAAAACAAAAATGACCTAAAAATGTCTTTATTCTAAGGTTTCTTCTTAAAAGAATACTGGTACTTAATAACATTAATAAACCGAAAATTTAGTTTTTGTAAAAATAAACTCTAATTTCTTTGTTTTTTAATTTTTATTGTTCTTAAATTTATTAGTATTTATAGGATCAAACTTTAGTTTTAAAAAGTTTTCCAAGACTTTAAGGCTTTCGAAAGTATGAAAAACTATCAACAAAATTTCTTCTTCAAAAATGTTGTTAAAGTTACGTTAATAAACAAAAAAAAGAATTAAAAATTTCCTTAAATATAATCGTTTTTCATAGATTTTATTTAGTTTTCTTGATTAAACAGTAAAAAATTAAGTCCTTAAAACAGCTTTAAACTTTAGATAATAATCTGAAAGTTATTAAATGATCAAAACAACTCTTTAGTTAAAATGATAACGTTTTGAAAGTCAATGTTAATATTAAAATTTCAAAAATATAAATAGAGAAACAATTTTTTTTACATCGTATTTATAAAAATTTAGTAATAAAAATAAAACTACATGTATTAAACTTATAGGCATTTTTTCTGATTTAGTTAAACTTTCTAAATTATAAATTTATATAACTACGTAGCAAAAAATTTTAAAAGTTTTGTTATTTTAATTTCCTTCACTGTCAAGCTACTGTGGCTTTAAAGTTTGCTAATTAATCTAGCTACTTAACAATGTAGTGTTAAAAAATATAAATATTTTCCTTACAAGTGCAATTTTTTAAAGTAAGTTATTTATAAACCGGACGACATTACTAAAAACAAAATAATAACTAAATATAAAGACATTTAAAGTATAATATTTCCAATGAAAATAATTTTTCACTTGCTTTGTGCACTACTGATCTAGATTTTGTCAAAAGTTTGTATATTTACTACTAACTTATATAAATATTCACAACAATTAGTTAAATAACTGTTAATTTAAATAAAAATTGATCTATACACAAAAGTTATTTTCGATTACCTCTTTAGAATGTAGTTTTTCTTTTGTTTTAGTCAGATATTCACAGTGGATTTCGGTTTCAGATTTAGTCAGATATACATAGTTGATTCTGGTTTTTGGTTTAATCAGATATTAACAGTAGATTCATTATTTTTTTGATGTTAGAGTCTAGAATTTGATACCCCGGCTTTTACGGTTTTCGATACTAGTTTATTCAAACCTAGACAACTGATATAAACCTGTAATGTGTTTAAAGCTTTTTTTATAAAGAAAGTATTATTTAGTCTTCTCGTCTTATTCAAAATGTACTCAAAATTATGAGGTTTTATTAAATAAGTAATTGATTTGTAAATATTATCTTTAAAATTAAACAAAAACCAAAACTTAGTTTTATATATATCTTTAAATAAAAATGTGTATCGATATATATACCGTAGAGACACCAAGCTATTATATAAACGAATTGATTTCGTCGTTTTAGCCTACGTTCTCGATTCTATCTGCATATAATCAAGTATATGCAGATAGATTGATTAGATATGACTAATTTTCAATAAAGCATTATCGGCTTACATTATTTTTGTTTGATTATGAAGTTAATTTAACAGAACATTATGTTGTGTTGTTAATAACTAACTGCTATTTACATAATGTATAAAAATTATCATGGGTAAACCCCAAATATTTTTAATACTATCGCATAGATATAATACTACTAAACATTTTAAATAATAAAACAAATGCAAACGGTAGAGAAAATATATCAACAAATGCAGAAAATAAAATAAAATTGAATCGATTTTCAGAATATACCAAATAAATTACACTAAACAATATACACTACAACAACAAAGATACTTTAACAAATATAAGTTAATTTAAAAAGCTATATACAAGTAAAAACAAAAACAGTTTAGAGTTAGTTCTATTTTTAACCTAAAGGAATATACTTGCTAAAAAAATAACTTTAAATAAAAGATACTGTTTACTTGTTTTGAAATTTTGTTGACAACCGTTTGTTCATATAAACTGTTTAACCAATTGTTTAAAAGTCAATTGTTGATAGAGCGTCCGTCACTAGAGTTATTAAAATAAAAACCTAAATCTCTTAGTTACGTCAAAAAGTTATTCGCACAAAATTTTATATACGATATTATTAGAAATAGAATGTTAAAACATTAGCATTGCGAGTATTCGAAATGGAGAATTTTAAGCCATTAACATGTGGCTGCCATTAATAGTACAACTAAGTATAAGTGTATACTTTAATAGACTTTTCTGCTTGCTATAAACCCGAAAAAAAAGCTCTAACGCTACATCAAATTGTTTTTGAAGCCATCTTCTTTATTTTCATACGTTGAAATAAACGTAAATACTTTAAACTTGTATTTACTTTTTTTATTAAAAAAACAATACAAACAAAAACTATTTTTAACATCTTATCATGTAAATTAGAGATAACACAAATAAAAACTCATTTAAAAAGATTCTTTTATTTTAAGACCGAAGTATGTTTAGGTTGTTGCAAGTATTTTTAGAATTTTACGTTTCAAATGTCGAAGCATTTTCAACAGAAACTTTTTACAAAAGTAAAAACCATACATTTTTTAATATTTTAGTCCGTATGTTGTATACTACGCAGTGTATATTTATGATTTATATTTTTATTTTGTTAGTTTATTGCTGAAAATATTTTTGTTTTGAAAAAATAGGACAGTTAAGAAATGCTTGCATTAAAAACAAAAATAAATTATTTCCCTATTCAAGTTGACATTCTTGTCCTATAAGTATAGTTATAAATACATTAACCCTGAAATTTTTTTAGCCATCGAATATGAACATAGTTTTCAGTAATTAAAATAACACTAAAGATTTAAACTAATTAATAACTTGTAAGTTATTTAAAACTTTATATACAGTTTCAACATATATGACGTAGTATAAAAGAAAATTGGTTTTTATTGTTTGCAGATTTTTTTTACTTATATATTTCTTATTTAATATTAACAAATATATGGTCATGTCATGTTTGTTAGAGTTATAATTTTCTGTAAATATAAAACAATAAAGTTATTGTCAATGTTAAGTATGTTCAAAAAACTATCTGTGTATAAGTTTTGTACTTTTAAAATTAAACTCCCTGTCAGCCGCACTTTGAGGCTTTAAACTATGCGTACTGTTCTGACTTCAATATATTAGTTAATTTTATTTATAATTGTAAGTTTACTTTAAGTTAAGCACTTGTGTTAAATAGTAAAATAATTTAAAGTATTAGACTTAAATCTGTAAAATCTTGAAACAAATTTTATAGTTTAAATTTATAAAGTAGATATTAGGTTAAACCTTTAAGTTCTGTAAATAAACTTTATAAATATACTAGCAGTTGTTGTTTATGCAATTAAAGTGTAAATTAGATTTAATTAAAAAGTTAAATTAAGAAATTAACACAAAAAACAAATAAAGACTTAAGTGTCTTATAAACACATTAAACAAGTTAATTTCAATCATAGAACAAAATGATATTCAAACACAATCACGGATATTTGTATCATACTAAAAATTGTTGAATAGAGACAAAAAAAATTAAACTTATTAAAGTAGCTCTGAACAAATTTACTTGTATTTGAGCATAAAAAATATCTAGCATTTAGCAATTTAAACAATTCTATTTTATTTTGAATTATCTGAAAAAATAATTTTAATTATACTATTTTTATCAGCATCATTACATCATTTAATTACATCATATTGTTTTGTGTAACAACATAACATTTATAATTAGGTAATACGTTACTGTTACTGTTAATCATTCTATTTGTTTGTTTTCATAATTTTAAGTTATAACCTTGTGGCTAAAATCAATCCGAAATTCTATAACTACTACTAATTTATAAAATGATTATTTATCATATTAATTTTCGACTAGTTTCAAATTGCCTTATTAATTAAAGTTTTATTATAATATTACTATATGAAATATATAACATTACTACTTGAAACTAACTTGAAAAATTAAATGTTCGTATTTTCGTTTTCACTTAACAAATATTTATCTTTTCATAGCTAAAAGTTTAATGAAAAATTTTAAAACAATTTACTTAACATTTACCGAAATAAATTTAAAAACTTACACTAAGAATGTTTTCATTTACAAACCCTAATAATAAATTAAAAATATAATTAAAATATTTTAATAAACTATCATGGGTTTTCTGTATAACTATTAATTAATGCTACAACAGTGTGGTTCTAATTATTCTTAAATGAATTAATAAAAAAAAAAACTTACTTAACTTTAGAATATTTTTAAGTGACTTCAGTCTTAAAAGTCTGTTTTCAGTATAAGTACAGTATGTAAAAGGCTTTAACTTTTTATGAGTCACATTTTATGATAAGAATTAATTTAGTGTTTTGCTTGCCCAGTTTTTATTTACGCTTAATTTATAAATGAATAGAAATAAATAACTTATGGGATAAGTTTACTTGCGTCATTGCGATATATTTTATTAAGATTTGTTTTTAAATTAACATTAGAAAAAATAATTGAAGTTTATTTAAATAAATGACTAATGATGTTTTCAAAAAACGTTTAAATTAGTTTTACACTTTTAAATAAAACAATACAAGTAATGTAAATTTAAAATACTGATTTATTTTTTTTCTTTATACACAGGTAAACTTTAATTTAAAATAAACTGTCTTATAATTCAAGGTTTTTATAAAATCCTAAAACCATTTGTTTGAGAAAAGTCTTTAATAACAGGTTTTTTGTTAACTAATTTTGTGCTTAAACTTATTTTGCAAAAAAGTACATAAAATTTTTATAAACGGTAAAATTAATAAACAAAACACTGTATTTCTTTTAATTAATTTAAGAGTAGTATTTATTGCTTGACAATAATATTAAATAAATTATTAAAAAATTGGATTCTTAAAAAACTACTAACTAATCTAAAAAAGTGTAAATGATTTATTCATATGTATTTGTCAAATATATTTGTTAATATGTTAATTATTTATTTAATAAAAGCTCACAGTGAATATAATATTATATATTTTATCATAGTTATTGAAGTTTGTCGAAAGTATTTGAAATTATTAAGTTTTTTATTGCTTGAACTTTTTTGTTATATTATTTATATTTGGTTTCATTGCATGGTATATTTAATTTTTATTAAATTTATGACAATTGTACTAACACATTTCAGTGACTTAAAAAAATCTTAACAAAAAAGGATAATATTTTAAATAAACTTACTAATGATTTATAATCTTATAATATGCTTAAAAAGTAATCATGATCTAATTTAAAAACCTTTAAAAATGATATGCTACAAAATTAATGAATTTTTCAACTCTATGGTTGAAAGAATAACATTCTTTGATTTGTTCATTAACTTAGTATAAAAGAAACTACTTAGAAAAAAATTTTGTTGACTGAAATTTGAATAAAACCTGTAAAGTGAGGTTAAAACTGTAGTTACAGTATGAATTGTTTATTTTTTAATTGTTTTATTATATATATATTTTTTAATTTGTTGTTATTAAATATTAATTATTTTATTAAATTATGTTTTCATTAGTTTTTATAACTAGTTTGTTTTTTTTTTTTGTTAGTAGTTGTTAATTGCTACTTTTAATTCATTTTGTTTATTCGGGGATTATTATAACTACAGTTTCAGCTTGACGGTTTGTTCACAATGTGTTAGCTTTTTTCCTGGTAGAAAAATCAATTATAATTGTTATACTACTGCTGTGCAGTACAATAAGTGTGCACTTTTTGAATCTTAACTTATATAGAGTTTATGAATTAAAACGAATTATCACGGAGTTTCTCATCAAAGTTGGTACACATGATATTAACCTTGTTTTTTAAACGGCAAAAATGTTTTCTCAATGTTTTTTTTTAAAGATATTGGTTACGAAAGAAATTTTTAGTAATTGAGTCAGGGAACAAAGTTTTATATCTTATAAGGGACTTTTTAACATCGAACTTTTAAAAAAATAAAAGTAAAAGTAAAAAACCTAGCATCGTTCTTAAGTGTTGTTATTGGTATTTTATATTTCGATACTAGTAACAAACACTGTTTAACTTTATTGCTGGCTTTCTCTGCGATAAATTAAAGTATTTATTTGGTGGATATGCAAAAAATGTCTAAAGTTTTATTACAACTGACAATAAAAAAATTAATTTATAAAACATTTTACTCTTGATAAGATATTGAAAAGCAATATACTACCGTATTTTTCAAATAGAATGCAAGAAAAAAGAATAAGGTTAATTATGATTTATTTACATACAGATATTAATTAAAGCATTAAGATGTAATTTTAATATAATGCATTGTTTAAACAACCGTTAACTTTACGTAACAGTCTAAAAGTAAATATTTTTTTGATACAAACTTAAAACAAGTTTTTTTTGAAAGCAAATGCTTATATAACATAAAAGTAAAAATACTTGGTATTAATTTGTCTTTACTTGTAAAATAAAGGGTTGTATGAAATAATTTTTTACAATCTTAGAATTTCTTTTCTTTCTACCTTTATATTGTAAATTGATATATTTAAGCAATAAAAAAAAACTAAGAAAACCAAGTAAAAAGGCTATAACAAAACAAAAACAAAACATCATTATTCGTCGAAAACTATCATTGGTGCCATTTATTTATGTCACAAAATATATTTTATAAGTATTATTTGGATACTTTTGAAAACTAATTAAATAGCTCAAGGTTATTTTTTTTACCAAAAAAATGTGAAGTGATTTATATTAATAATAATATAAGTACTATAAATCACAACTAGGTTATCTAACAACCAGACAAACATTAAATGCATAATTTTAACTTGTTAAAATATTTTAATTTGTATTAACGAGACATAACTAAAACTATCATTTCAACTTATTTACTTTTCGATTAAGATAATTATCATAAACTCTTATTTAACATTAAACATTTCAAAAACTTTTTAAATTATATTTATATAGTGCATGTCTAGTGTTTTGGTAATTAAAAATATTTATTGAGTGTACTTTTAATTAAAAATTGTAAAAGACTGATGAAAGTTTTAAATTGCGTTTTGTGTGATAATTACTATTTTTTCAATAAAGCGTCTTCGGAATTATTTAATATAAACAAAGCATAAACCACATACATGTAGTAAAAACAAGCGAAAAACGAGATCTTAAAATTATAATATTTTAACTTATTTTATTTATAAAACTTAGCTTAATAATTGCAATACTAATCAAGATGACGTCACTAAGTTTTAAATACTTTTAAATTTAGTTAGAAAATAAAACGTTTTAATGGTGTTTGTATTAACTAAAAATAAAACTTGTTAAGTTTGTTTTGAATAATTATGTAAAGTTGGTTTAAAATTTTTAAATTTTATAAGTTATTTTCAGGAAAAGTTTAAATTTAAAACTTTATGGTTAAGTTAAAAAAAACGGTTTTTTATTATGAGTAGCTTTAAAGCTAAATATGAAAAAAAATACATTCTCAAAACAGTATGAAATAATAAAAATAGTTAATAAATCAGTATTAGTTGAAGGCCTTTTGACACTTTGAGTCTAAGGGCTTTGGTTATTTTGCAACTAAACAAAATAAACAAACGTCAAAATAAGCTACACACAAGTTTAATATTTTGATGTTTAAATAGTTTAGTTTTAAAATCGAAGCAGTTACACTAGTATATGATATGTAAAACCACGTTTTTGTGGTGAAAACTGCTGACAAAGATGGCAGTGTTCGATTTGTTATAACGAAAAATTTATCTTGTAATATTTACACAAAATTAGGGCGAAGTAGTATGACGTCATTGAAAGTTTAAAAAATAAATTGTTTTGGTATGATTAGAAACTTTAATTTTATAGTATAAAATTTTATTTGACAAAGTTTTATTGTTTTAAATATTATTATCGTTAGTTTATTTACTCTTAATTTTGTATACAAATTGTTGTTTTAGAAAATATTGAATTATTTATTAAATATTTACAAAAATAATTAATTTTTTTTTTCGTCTTTAAAACATAGTTTGTTTAAAAAGTAAACAAGTTTAATAATCAAAGTTTATTGACTCATAATATTTAGCTTATTAGAGAAGTTTATTAAATGCTTAGCTTTAAATGCTTTAGCTAACATTTAATAATAAGAAGATTAACTAAAATCAAACATTTTTAATTTTTCAAACCAGTATATTTTTACAAACCTTATATAAACTAGTTTTTATTCAATAGGTAATTGTAAATATTTAATTACTAAATAAATAAAATACTTAATTCAAAACTATTACTCTTTCTGGTTATTTTGAACTCGCTCACTTTGTTTAGTGGTCAAAAATTTCAAATAATTGGAGCTTTCTAACATTATAAAAATTTTTCAAAACATTAGCGACGTCGCATAACTTTCTAAAGTTAACTCCGTTAAAAGTTTAAAAATTAAATAACGGCTCGGTTTAGAACTTTTAACCACATAAAAAATTCTTACAAGAAAAATATTGAAACAAGTTTGTACTTTTTACATATAAAATTATTAAGTTTTTGAAAATTTCAAAATAGTTAATAAATACTTATCTTGTTATATATCAACTATAAGAAAATGTGTAAAGCACATAATTATAAGATTTTTCAACATAAAAGTTGGTTACCGTAAAAATAGTAGAACAAATCCTTAGGTTTTGTCTATGATAGCTCTAATAGTAAAACTATTAAAATTTTTAAATTCTCTAATTTTTTATCTAAAAAAATTTAAAGCTAAACATAATATAAACATTTTTATTAAGTAAAAGAAAACCAACATAAAACTTGAAACAACATTAAGTAGTTTTTAAAGAAATTGGAATCTTAAATAATTTAAAGCTGATGATAAAATTGTTTACTCAGTAAAAGCTTATATTAGTTATAACATTATACCACAGATGTTTTTGTGTTAAAACTTTATTTCGACTAACGGCGTTTCACTGCTCTCAAATAATTTTAAGAACAAAATTGAAAGCAGTGAAACGCCGTTAATCGGTATAAAGTTTTAACATAAAAACATCTGTGGTAGAAATTCCGTTAAACTTAGCTTACCAGGATATCTAGGATTTATTGCTATTTAATATTACATCTTATAATATTATATATATTTCTTAAAGTTTATAAAGTATATTAGAATTAATTACAGTTGTTAAACTTTAGCTTTGCTAAAGATTGTTTGAATATTGCTACTTTATTATTAGTTTTTTAATTGTTTAGTTTATTTTCGTGCTGTAACTATCTGTTAAGTTTAATTTCTAATGATTCTATAGTCACATGTTAGTAACTTGAATAATTTCAAAAAAAAAAGTTTTTTCTAAATTGTTATACACTTATGCTGTATTACCGTATAATATTAAAAAAGTTGAGTAAAACACTTCCTGACGTCACTAAAAGCATTAATAATTTAAACGATTAACTCTTATTAAATATTTCATATAATTATTTCATAAAATTTTGTTTGATTTTTCTATGCCTTTTTCAAACTTTTTTTTTGAGACTTAGGTGTTTGCAACTATAAAATTAGTTTGAGGACTTTTATTTTTAAGTACAATGTTATAACTTCAAATGCGTATCATCAAAATGTTAACTAAATTTTATGCAAATGAACAGCTCTGCATATTTAAGTATTAAGTTACTGTGTAAATAAAAATGAAAAAATTTACATATTAAAGCTAATGTTTAGTATTCAATATCGTATTAATAAAAATTTGAAAACAATTTATAAGCAAAGCATTAAAGCGATTATAACAAAAATTTAATAATTATATGATTTAATAGTGTTTAAATGTTTCTTAATTTGTCTTTTATTAAATAATGCTATAATTTTCAAAATTTTAACATTTTAGAAGAATAAATACATTTTTCTTGCTTGTTTTTAACGATCAAAACACCAAATAAAAATAAAAATTTTCAACATGATCATAAATATTTAAACCTTCTTATCTATTATACTTCAAATATAACCTTAAAGATACTTTCGTTCTTATTTTATCGAAACAATTGTCAAACAAAATACCCAGAATAACGTAGTTTGTTTTTTTCTTCAAACTTTGCACAAATATTTTAATAAAATAGAAGCTAAGTTTTTTTTTTTATTGAACTCAATGTAAATTTTTAACCACAACAATGTGGATCGTTTAATTTAAACAATAATATTTTAAAGCTAACATTTTTTCAACTCTATAGAACAATTATTTTTTTTTATTATACATTGATAAATTGAAAACTTTTAATTTTCAATTGGAGTTGCCATTAAACAAATTAAAATTGTAAAAAATTTCAACCATTATAATCTAGCCGATTTTTATTTACCTTTTGAATAACTTTTTTTACTAAAATGCATAAAACTATTAGAATTTTATTTGTTATGTTTATCAGTTTGATAAAAATATACACTTTTGTCTATGAAAATTGCTACCTTATTTGAACAATTAAAAAACTTAATGTTGTTTTAGATGTGAGCTTAATAGTTCAACAGTATTTTATTAGTTTTATTCAATTTTGTTGGTTTCATAGTAAACAATACAGAATAAAGTCATTAAAACAAGTAATATTCTGTATAATGAGTTAAAATTAAGTAAAGCATTTCCATAAAAAAGTAATAAGTTGTTAAGTTGATTTTAATAAATCATATTTTGAATTAGAGGTAAAACAAAATGGCATTTTTATAACATTTTTACTTTTACTTCTTTAAGAGAGAAGGTTCAATAATACATAAATATAGTGTAGTTTAACTAAAACCTCTAGTTTTTTGTTTAGTAGTTTTACGTAGTAAAAATATTATACAATGTTTTAATACTTTTTTTTATGTCACATTATTGTGACTTTAAATTTAAAAAAAAAATTGGTAAGAACTCCATCTATACTGTCATTTAAATCAAAATTTGTAAGTTTATAACTTTTTTCTGTTTTTTTAAGTTTTAATTTATTTGAACTTAATACAGTATAAAAAATAGTAATAAATAATAATTTTCTATTCCTTTTATATGTTTTTTATTGTTTTTAAGCAATTAAAAAAGATTTTAAAAACAAAGTTTTTCGGCTAAATTATGCGTACTTAACTGGCAGTTTATACCTAAGATGCGTACTTAAGCGGTAAATAAGGAACAGTAAAAAATTGTGAACCCATTTTGAAAAAAGTCTAGACACGCCCCTCGTATGTTTTGTCATACATAAACTAGTATGTAGTTTAAATAATTTTCATAATTAAAAAAACAGACTTAAAAAATAAATCGTTATAAACTTTAAATTTATTTACGAAAAAAGTCGCTTTTTTAAACAATACTGGTAAAATTTTTGAACTATTAAGCTCACATCTAAAACAACATTAAGTTTTTTAATTGTTCAAATAAGGTAGCAATTTTCATAGACAAAAGTGTATATTTTTATCAAACTGATAAACATAACAAATAAAATTCTAATAGTTTTATGCATTTTAGTAAAAAAAGTTATTCAAAAGGTAAATAAAAATCGGCTAGATTATAATGGTTGAAATTTTTTACAATTTTAATTTGTTTAATGGCAACTCCAATTGAAAATTAAAAGTTTTCAATTTATCAATGTATAATAAAAAAAAATAATTGTTCTATAGAGTTGAAAAAATGTTAGCTTTAAAATATTATTGTTTAAATTAAACGATCCACATTGTTGTGGTTAAAAATTTACATTGAGTTCAATAAAAAAAAAAACTTAGCTTCTATTTTATTAAAATATTTGTGCAAAGTTTGAAGAAAAAAACAAACTACGTTATTCTGGGTATTTTGTTTGACAATTGTTTCGATAAAATAAGAACGAAAGTATCTTTAAGGTTATATTTGAAGTATAATAGATAAGAAGGTTTAAATATTTATGATCATGTTGAAAATTTTTATTTTTATTTGGTGTTTTGATCGTTAAAAACAAGCAAGAAAAATGTATTTATTCTTCTAAAATGTTAAAATTTTGAAAATTATAGCATTATTTAATAAAAGACAAATTAAGAAACATTTAAACACTATTAAATCATATAATTATTAAATTTTTGTTATAATCGCTTTAATGCTTTGCTTATAAATTGTTTTCAAATTTTTATTAATACGATATTGAATACTAAACATTAGCTTTAATATGTAAATTTTTTCATTTTTATTTACACAGTAACTTAATACTTAAATATGCAGAGCTGTTCATTTGCATAAAATTTAGTTAACATTTTGATGATACGCATTTGAAGTTATAACATTGTACTTAAAAATAAAAGTCCTCAAACTAATTTTTTAGCTGCAAACACCTAAGTCTCAAAAAAAAGTTTGAAAAAGGAATAGAAAAATCAAACAAAATATTATGAAATAATTATATGAAATATTTAATAAGAGTTAATCGTTTAAATTATTAATGCTCTTAGTGACGTCAGGAAGTGTTTTACTCAACTTTTTTAATATTATACGGTAATACAGCATAAGTGTATAACAATTTAGAAAAAATTTTTTTTTTGAAATTATTCAAGTTACTAACATGTGACTATTAGAATCATTAGAAATTAAACTTAACAGATAGTTACAGCACGAAAATAAACTAAACAATTAAAAAACTAATAATAAAGTAGCAATATTCAAACAATCTTTAGCAAAGCTAAAGTTTCACCACTGTAATTAATTCTAATATACTTTATAAACTTTAAGAAATATATATAATATTATAAGATGTAATATTAAATAGCAATAAATCCTAGATATCCTGGTAAGCTAAGTTTAACGGAATTTCTACCACAGATGTTTTTATGTTAAAACTTTATTCCGATTAACGGCGTTTCACTGCTTTCAATTTTGTTCTTAAAATTATTTGAGAGCAGTGAAACGCCGTTAGTCGAAATAAAGTTTTAACACAAAAACATCTGTGGTATAATGTTATAACTAATATAAGCTTTTACTGAGTAAACAATTTTATCATCAGCTTTAAATTATTTAAGATTCCAATTTCTTTAAAAACTACTTAATGTTGTTTCAAGTTTTATGTTGGTTTTCTTTTACTTAATAAAAATGTTTATATTATGTTTAGCTTTAAATTTTTTTAGATAAAAAATTAGAGAATTTAAAAATTTTAATAGTTTTACTATTAGAGCTATCATAGACAAAACCTAAGGATTTGTTCTACTATTTTTACGGTAACCAACTTTTATGTTGAAAAATCTAATAATTATGTGCTTTACACATTTTCTTATAGTTAATATATAACAAGATAAGTATTTATTAACTATTTTGAAATTTTCAAAAACTTAATAATTTTATATGTAAAAAGTACAAACTTGTTTCGAATATTTTTCTTGTAAGAATTTTTTATGTGGTTAAAAGTTCTAAACCGAGCCGTTATTTAATTTTTAAACTTTTAACGGAGTTAACTTTAGAAAGTTATGCGACGTCGCTAATGTTTTGAAAAATTTTTATAATGTTAGAAAGCTCCAATTATTTGAAATTTTTGACCACTAAACAAAGTGAGCGAGTTCAAAATAACCAGAAAGAGTAATAGTTTTGAATTAAGTATTTTATTTATTTAGTAATTAAATATTTACAATTACCTATTGAATAAAAACTAGTTTATATAAGGTTTGTAAAAATATACTGGTTTGAAAAATTAAAAACGTTTGATTTTAGTTAATCTTCTTATTATTAAATGTTAGCTAAAGCATTTAAAGCTAAGCATTTAATAAACTTCTCTAATAAGCTAAATATTATGAGTCAATAAACTTTGATTATTAAACTTGTTTACTTTTTAAACAAACTATGTTTTAAAGACGAAAAAAAAAATTAATTATTTTTGTAAATATTTAATAAATAATTCAATATTTTCTAAAACAACAATTTGTATACAAAATTAAGAGTAAATAAACTAACGATAATAATATTTAAAACAATAAAACTTTGTCAAATAAAATTTTATACTATAAAATTAAAGTTTATAATCATACCAAAACAATTTATTTTTTAAACTTTCAATGACGTCATACTACTTCGCCCTAATTTTGTGTAAATATTACAAGATAAATTTTTCGTTATAACAAATCGAACACTGCCATCTTTGTCAGCAGTTTTCACCACAAAAACGTGGTTTTACATATCATATACTAGTGTAACTGCTTCGATTTTAAAACTAAACTATTTAAACATCAAAATATTAAACTTGTGTGTAGCTTATTTTGACGTTTGTTTATTTTGTTTAGTTGCAAAATAACCAAAGCCCTTAGACTCAAAGTGTCAAAAGGCCTTCAACTAATACTGATTTATTAACTATTTTTATTATTTCATACTGTTTTGAGAATGTATTTTTTTTTCATATTTAGCTTTAAAGCTACTCATAATAAAAAACCGTTTTTTTTAACTTAACCATAAAGTTTTAAATTTAAACTTTTCCTGAAAATAACTTATAAAATTTAAAAATTTTAAACCAACTTTACATAATTATTCAAAACAAACTTAACAAGTTTTATTTTTAGTTAATACAAACACCATTAAAACGTTTTATTTTCTAACTAAATTTAAAAGTATTTAAAACTTAGTGACGTCATCTTGATTAGTATTGCAATTATTAAGCTAAGTTTTATAAATAAAATAAGTTAAAATATTATAATTTTAAGATCTCGTTTTTCGCTTGTTTTTACTACATGTATGTGGTTTATGCTTTGTTTATATTAAATAATTCCGAAGACGCTTTATTGAAAAAATAGTAATTATCACACAAAACGCAATTTAAAACTTTCATCAGTCTTTTACAATTTTTAATTAAAAGTACACTCAATAAATATTTTTAATTACCAAAACACTAGACATGCACTATATAAATATCATTTAAAAAGTTTTTTGAAATGTTAAATAATAAAATTAGTTGATGATAATTTTCTTAATAGCAAAGTAAATAAATTGAAAGTATAGTTATAGTTATGTCTCGTTAGTACAAATTAATACATTTTAACACCTTAAAAATTATGAAATTAACGTATATCTAGTTGTGACTGTTATTACTTATATTATTATTAATATAAGTTGATCCACACACTATTAGTTAAAAAATAGCCTTGAGCTTATAACAACTGTTTTAATTAGTTTTCTAAAGTATACAAATAATACTTATAAAATATATTTTGTGACATAAATAAATTGTACCAATGATAGTTTTCGACGAAATAATGATGTTTTTTTGGCTTTTTTACTGTGTTTTCTCACTTTTTTTATTACTTAAAATTTTAAATTACAATTGAAAGGTAAAAACAACAGAAGTTTTAAGATCGTAAATTTTTTTTTTCTTACAGCCCTTTATTGTACTTGTAAAATTAAATTAATACCAAAGTTTTTTAGTTATATGTTTTTTCAACATTGGCTTAAAAAAACTCAATTCAAGTTTGTATCAAAACAATATTTGCTTTTAGACTATTACAAAAATTTAACGGCTGTTTAAACAATAACTTATATTAAAATAACATTTTTAATGCTTTAATCAATAGTTGTAGGTAAATTAATTATAGTTAGCCTTATTATTTTCTTTTATTCTACTCCAAAAATACGGTAATATGTTTCTTTTCCAGTATTTGATCAAGGGTAAAAAATATTTTATAAATAAAATGTTTTATGGTCAGCTGTAATAATACTTTAATATTTTTTGCATATCTATCTAATAAATACTTTAATATATTGCAGAGAAAAGCAGTAATCAAGTTAAACAGTGTTTGTTACTATTAGTGATTTATAAAACACCCAAATCTACACTTAATAATGAATACTGTAGAAAATACTACTTCTTAAAACTATAAAAAAAAATTTGATATTTTTTTCAGCTTAACTAATCTGGAATAAACTAAACCAGATGTATGAAAAACTAAAAAACTATATATCAATCTGTTATCACAAATAATTGTAATTTATATATTAGTATAAAATTTTCGTGAATCGTCTTGTAGAGTATTTGACTCGTGCGGTGCAGTCTAGCACTTTTAGAATACAGTTTATCATGACATAGATGATTTATTGCTACTATATTATAATCAATTTATTTTTTCGGTTTAATAACATATATAAATTGGTTAATTATGTTATTACTGAAATTTATAGACTTACTTATTGCCACAATTAGTAGCTATTAGTAAGTTGTATAGATTAGTTATTTATCTATGAGAATTACATCGTTAATACATTTTTAAAAATTGTTCCGTTAACAATTTTTTGTGCGAGTTATTTTTTACCTCGCTTAGAAATATTTTTAATTAACGTCAGTGACTAACTTTTAATTGAGAACTGTAAATTTTTTTGTAAATCTTTAATTTTTTCTTTTATTTTTTTTGAGCGAATGCGATTTTTTTCAAAGTTTTATAATTAGGAAAATAGTTCCTTTTTTAAAAATAAAAGTTGGTTTTTTTACGCAAGTTCATGTTTTTAGGTCAAAAATAGCCATAACTCTAAATCATTTATTTATAAATAAACATCACATTATAATTTTGTTTAATAAAAACTTAATTTTCTAGGTGAAATATTATCCTAGGACAAATTTTTAACTGAGTAAAAACATTTATTTATAAATATCTAGTTCAAAGTTTTTGACATAAAAAAAGATGTAAAAATTAATTTTCTTGAAAATTATCTAAAACGACATTTTTTGATTACATTATACTATTCATTTGCTTTTTGTATATACTATAAGTTTTAAGTTATTTGAATAAGTTTTAGCTTAACCGATATATAGTTTAATTTGTCCAATTTTTTTGGCTTCATCCATAACTTCTAACGTAAACTTTATAAAATAAATGTGTTAAAGTAATAAATATTTTATAATTAAAAAAAACTGAAAAAATTCATTTAAATTTGAAAAGTGCAAAAATCCAAATTTCTAAAGATTTTTGTAATAAATTTTCTAATAAGATTAAGTCTAAAAAGAACTTTCAATATAATATATTACCATTAACTTTTTTTTTTTTTTTTGTTATATACTAAAGCTTAGTTGTTATTTTAAATAAATAAACTAATTTATAAAAATAGCTGTCAAAATCTAAAAATTTAAGAGCATGATTTTTTAATAGATTCTTATTTACGTTGCTTAGTTTTACCAACAAATTAATTACTTAATTTTATAAATATATCCATTTAGAATTGTACATCTTCGTGAAAACGAAAACAGCGGAGTTTTAAGCCTAAAAATGTGGTAATATTTAAAATAAAGTTTTGTATGATGATTGTAAATAATTTATTAATAATAGTTTTGTATTTTGGATTAAAACCGATACAATTAACCTACGCTTTTCCATTGACAACAAAACTTATAATCTAAAAATTTTTCTAAAAACTGAATAACTGTAATATTTAAATATATTCTTTAAATAAAAAGTAAGTTTAAGTAAGTTTTTTTGATTTTTACACTCATTTTTTACATTTATTACATTATATGATTTTTTTATTAAACATGCTTATTTATTTCAAGTGTTTAAAAAGTTTATTAAGTATTTTTTTAGTATCGACTAGAGTTAAAATCTAATTATAGAATACTATAAACTTTAATTGAAGATAAAAAATGTTAAAGTTTTATTGTTTTTATATATGTTGAAAAGAGCGAAGTTTAATTAAATATAATAGAATTGTATTTTTTTCTAAATGTGTATACTTATTAAAGCTAAATTATAAACTTTAAATAGGTTGTTACTTAATAAAAACTTTTTATAGACCTCACTTAACTTTACTTACAAGTTTTTTGTACACCATTTTAAATTCAAATATCATGTTGAAACTACAGAACCATGGCTAAGTGAAAAACAAATGGTTTTTTCACTAACGACATAGATAGTTCGCATTAAAAGTAATAAAAAAATAACTTATGTTTTGTTTAAATTGGCTTGCACCTTAGAAAAATCTTTTAGATACACTAAACTTACTTCAAATAATTCTTGTAAAATACAAAAAGTTATACAACATGTTTCTTAGATAGTCCCTTAGCATTTTCTGCATATTTATTCATGTTGTAATTCTAATAACAACAAAACCAGTCGTAGGTTGTCTTATATACTGTTATAGGTGGTCATGTGGTAAACCTCATTGTTTATTATTGATGGTGCGAAATAAAATATTTAAAAAAAAGTTAAATATAGAACTAGTGTATATGTTTTTATTATCCTCTTTTAAATTAACAAAACAGTTTGTAAAAGAGTTGAATTCAACGTCTAGTCGTTTACATTTTGAGCCACACTTTAGTATCTTTAAATATTCCCCGGTATTAGCTGCAGGTTATAGATACTATTTAACAGTAGAATGTCTTTAGTAAAATTGTAGTCTTAAAACTAAAATACTATAAAAAACGAATTGGTTCAAAGTTATGTGCTAACTGTTTTTAACTACAACTTTATTATGTTGTTAGTATTTCTGTTAAGACAAAACTATTTAAAACAATAACTTAAACTTTATATTGTTAATTTCCAGAATATCTATTTTCTATATAGTTTTTACTATCTGCAAGTTTAATTCAATACTAAATCAAAAATAATAAAAAAAATGAATAGTAATGATAGCTTTATTTTAGTCAAAATTACTTGAAAATAACTAGATTTTCTTATTGAAAGAACTTTTAGAGCAAACAACGTTGAAAAATCTTAAACTAAATAAAAGTACATATTACCATCATGCTTTTACCTAGTTACTTCTCAGTAACTTAAATTTTATTATAAGTAAGGTATGTTGTGAATTGATTTAACATTTAACTAACACGTTAGAAAATTAAAACTAAACATTTATTATTGATTTAACATACAAATTATGCTAATATGTTCTATTTGTAAATGTTTTATAGAAAAACTATTAACTTAGTTTACATATATTTATTCTAATTAACATACGGTGTAAAAGTTTGTATCTTGGTTTATTTTTCTAAAAAATTAAAAATATATAGTGAAACTATTCAAAAAAATATAATGTTTTAGTAAATCAAGATAGCAAGGCTTATAAAGTTTTTAAGACATATTTAATCACTTTTAGTAACTTATAAAATAGTTTAAGTTATACATTTATATTGCTTCAAATTGTAGTTTTATAACAATTCTAATAATGAAATTTTAAATAGTCATGGAACATCAAATATATAAAATAAACAAAATAAATGCAAATGAGATATTTTGTTACTTTTTTTAAAGTTTTATGACCTGCTTAAACTTACTTGAGAAATCTAAATTACTATTTATTTTAAAAGAAAAGTTACAGTTTTGTATGTTTAAAAATTTGTTTATAAAATATTAAAATTTAAAGAATATAAAATCAAGTAGTAAATATAATAAGAGTATTTAAATTGTTAAGTACAACGTGACACAATCGACAGAAAATACCATTTTTAAACGTTTACCTCCTGAGTAATGCAATTTGTTAGAAACTCTTTATTCTAGTTTTTTTCTTCTTTCACATTTTTTATTTATTAAAAACTTATTAGTCCTAATCAAAAGGAACTCGGTCTTAAGTTGTCTTGGATACTGTTGTTGATGGTCCTGTGGAAAAGCTTACTATTTATTATTGATGCCGTTGAGCAAAATATTACAAAAACAATTTGAACTAGTATGTATACATATGTTTTATCGTTTTTTTTTTACTAACATAAAACTTTTTACAACAGTTAAATTCAACGTTTAGTCGTTATCTACCTTTTTAGCCACATTTGGGTAGCTTTAAATAGCCCTAATATTTGCTGAAGACATTTATATAAATTTTGTGCACAAATATATTTTTATTAACAGTATAATTTTGCTGCAAATTTAACATGACGTCAATGTCATATTAAAAGTAAAAAAAAATAAAAAAAAAATTGCTAAAAGATATGTGCTAACTGTTTATGTACAATTTCATTCTCTTTACTCGTTTTGTAGAAATCTTATGTAAAGAAAAAGCGATTTAAAACTATAAAACTAAATGTTTTTTGCTTTATGTCGATAAATTCCAAACAACTCTTCTGTTTATCTTTACTAACTAATAGTTTATTCATTACAATATCGAAACCAAAAATCAGTATCAAACTCAGTCTAAAATACTCAGAAAACAACTATTTTTGGTCATAAAAGCTGTAAAACAAACAACGTTGAGAACCATGAAACTGAATTAAAGTACCATCTTGTTTATACCAAGTTAATTCTAAATAAGTTAAGTTATTATTAAATGTAATATATTTAGTAAATTAATCTAATTCACTGTTCAAGAATAAAAACTAAACATTTATTAATCATTTTACAAAGAAACTTGTTTATTTAATAAACGTTTTGTATTCTAAAATAAAACAACTTAGTTATAATATTTTTTCGTTATACGTACAGTGTAACAACTTAAGTTTTTATTTATTTCACCTAAACGTCAAAATTACTTTTTATAAAAAATAAGAAAACTAGTAAGACTACAGTAAATCAAGGCAATATGACTTAATTAAAGTGATAAACATATTTAACCTTTTTAAGTTACTTTTATGATAGCTCACTTTTTACATTTTCATCGCTTATAATTGCAGTTTTATAAAAGATAAAAAAATTAAATTATAATTAGTCATTGAGCATCAACTATATAAAATGAACAAAACTAAAACAAATAAGATGTTTTATAACTTTTATCAAATTATGACTTGTTTAAAATAACTTTAAAAAATACGTTACGAATTCTTATTTGACATTGCTTGTATTGAGTAGTTTTATATTTATTTTAATACCAATAAAAACAATATAACTAATACTTTAAATTTAAACATACAATATTACAATATTTAAATAACTAAGTATAACGTGATATATTCGAAAGCAAATGTAAAATAAATTATTGCTTTGAACGTTTACCTCTTTAGTAATGTACTTCGTTATAATTTCTTCTTTGTTTTAATTTATCAAACCGGCCAAGGGAGCAAATATAGTCAGAATCTATAGCAAATTTAAACTTATTTATAAAAAAACAGTTATTTTCTATTTATATATTTATTTGTTTAAATACATTTTTGTTCAATAATTTTTATGTCATTAAGTTCACTGTTAAAATGCAAAAAATAAACGCAAATGAATGTTTTTCTATAAATTGGTTGTAAAAATTTTGAAATTAGTCTACTCAGGTTTACGAAAACCATACTTATTTAGTATTAATATAGAAGTTAAGTAACAAGTTTTATATCGATTATAGCATAGGTTACGAGTTTACAATGTAAAACGTTAATTTAAGTAAGTAATTGGAAACAGTTTTGTACTATATAAGTCACTTATAAACTTAAAAAACCTTACCTTAAGCTACACCAAAAGTGCTCCAACATTATTTGTCAAGACAAAAAAGAATTAAACAACATGTTTCTTTAATAGTTTCTTAGTGACATTACTAAGCTTAACTTGCAAATTAATCATTTATCTTTGTAGATATTTAGATTAAGGATTGCAATATTAATAATCAAAATGCAGGTCAAAGTTTGTAATCCTATAATATGGTAATATTTTTATTATTGTTCTTAGTTATATGATAAAAAAAAAGTTAGTACATCTGATATACGTTTCTCTTATAAAACACAGCAAATCTGTAAAAACAATATGGTAAATGAAAACAATATAGCTCCAGTGTTTGAATAGCTTTTCTTAGTAAAAGTAAGTTTGAAATAATTTTCTTATTTTTACAAATATGTTAAAATTTCAAAACATACGTAATATATGTACTTAGTTAAACTAAAAGTTCTAATCAAAAAACTTGAACTAAATTAAATAATAACAAAATATAAGTGATTTAAATGTTAAACAAATATATATTGAAACGTTTTTGTGGTTAAATTTCAAGTTCCGACTGAAAAACTAAAACATTTAATTTTTGAATTTAATTATTTAAGAGAGTTAGATAACTTTTAGGGTTAATCTTAGAGACGTCATTAATCATTTTTAGTTAAAAGTAGAATAAACTAATTATAAGTGATTCCTATGGTAGTTTTTTTTAAACTCTGTTGATTAAAAAGGTTACATTACTTTTTCATGCGTTTTGGTAAGTATTTAAAATATTTATAATTGTGTCTCTTATAATTTTCTTCTACTAGTATAGAAGTTGATTAGTTTTTAGTTTTTACTTTAATGTTTTATTTTTTTTTAACTAGTGTTAATATATGTAAAGTTTGTCTGCAGTTAGAACTATGTAGTCAACTTTTTAAACGAAATAATTTTTTTATTGAATAGTTGTATAAATTAAATATCTAATTAAATATTGTTCTTTTAATAATTGTGGCCATTATAAAGTAATGCATTGTGGAGCATTCCTGTACTTTTAAGACTTTTTATAAGTTTGTATTAATAATGCTATAATTTTAAGTCACTAAAGCAAACTAAATTTTAAACTTTTATTGACATTGTAGCGTTTTAATTTATAAGATATATTTTATTTTAAAATATAAATATATTAAAATTCTTGTAATGATTTCGTTAAAAATCATTTTTACCTAATCATTTATCGGCTAATAATTTATTTTCGGTTTCCCTAACTTGAACTAAGTCGTATGACAAATAACAGCAAAGTATTTAATATGGAAAATCTTACAAATATTGATATTAAAATAGTTTCACTACCCTAACGTCATATAGTTTTATTCTTATTTAATGTAGTTACTCAGCATATTTATGCACATGTTGGAAGTCATGCTTTTTTTTTTGAATACAAAAATGTGATGATAATTTTAGATACTCTAGCCCAAAATTAGGAATGTATTTGACTTAGATTTATAGTTAAAAGTTTGAATAGTGTTTGCTGTTCGAACAAAATAAACTTTTCAGTAAAGTTGCTTTTGTTAGACTAGTTTTGAAATATAATATTTTAAAAAAAAAAATTAAAAGCACAAACTTTTTTTTAAGCTTTAGATAAAACGAAAAGCTACACATACAAAAAAAAAACTGTTTCAATGATACTACTAAAATTTAGAATTTATTTCATATCACTATTAATTGTTATGTTTAGTAAAAATTTCTTCAAATGGTTTATGTTAGGTAAGTTTTAATTAAATAAACTACAAAAAGCATAACACCTAGACAAATATTTTTTCTTTATTTAGCAGTATTTCAATAAATTACAAATCAGGCCAACCTTTAAAAATTTCAATAAAATTCAAGAGAAAAAACTGAAATTTAAAGAAAAAGTTGTATGTTGTTATTGTAGTATTTGAAAACAAAGAGATATTTAAAGGAAATACTAAATTAATTTGTTAAATATTTTTTAAAGCTAAATTTACATAGGTCATAGAAATATTTTTTATTTAGATTTAGTAAGAATATTTAGAAAGAACTTCAAATAAACTTATTTATTTTATAATTATATAAATTGGTTAGAGTTTGTTTTCTTTAATAAGTTATAAACTTTTAACAATTAATTTTTAAAATATTGTAAGAATAGCTTGACTATAACTAAATTTTTATGTAGAAGTTATTCAAATTCTTATAGTTTTTAACAAAAAAATATAGTTTACTAAAATTTTTGAATAATTTAAAAAATTAAAAAGTCATAAACATCGTATGAAAATTCTAGTTTAATAATCTTTTTTTTAATTTTAGTATATGCAGCCAATAAGCTGTAGAAATTCTTAAAAAACACGCCGGATATGTACCATAAAAAAGTATTTATAATAAACAATTTAATAAAGTCAGAGTTTGTGACATTTTTTTATAAACAAAAAAAAAGACTACACTTTAGTAAACATTTTTATAAATATTATTGTTTAAAAGATAAAATGCTTTAAAACAAATTGTCATAAAAAGTAATATTTGTAATAACTTTGAAATAACCCAATCACTTTTAAACCGATCACTTCTAACCCGATCACTTCTAACCCGATAACTTCTAACCCGATCACTTCTAACCCAATCATTTCTTACCCGATCACTTCTAACCCGATCACTTATAGCCTGATCGTTTTTAACCCATTTTACTTATTTATTTTGTTATTATTTCTTAATCTAGAATGCATGCAGAAAAAATAAACTTAGTAAAGTTATAAAACAATAAAGTTTTTTCAAATTTATAGTAACTTCAAAACATAATAGTTTCAATGTGTTACGTAAAACAAATAGTATAAGTTTTAATTTTAGTATCAGCTTTACATAGTTTTAATTTAATTTTATTACCTTTATTTTATTTCTCATCCTTAACATAACTTTTTTTTTTTATTTATTTCTTATGTTTTTCGTTTATTCAATCTAATTTAACAGACGGCTTTTGTCGACAGTTTACAATTTACTAAATCGTTTACTTTACAATTTTACAAACTTTTCTTTGTAGGATTTTAAATTAAGCAGTTAAAACTATTTCTAAGTTGGATCTCATTGTCATTCACTAACTATAACAATTTTAACATAAGCAAATTTTATAAAGTAAACTTTCACAATTTTAACATTTTTATACAAAACCATTCATATTACGGTCAAAAAACTACATATAAAGTGCGACGTAAATTTTGTATTATTGCTGACTAATTAATTAATGTTTTATAGTAGATAAGTGTTTTTTTTTTCATCTAAATAACTAATACTAACATAGGCCTGTTAAGATTTTTTCGAATAAAACAACATAAAGTGTTGTAACAACAACTTTATATTATAAACAACTTTGTTTTATCTAAACTATATCTACTTTTTATTTAACAAAAATATTCGAATAAATCTTATTTTTGTGTCTACTGTATATAAAGATGAATTGTATTCAGGTAGTCTGCCTTTTTTGTATGAGAACAAGACAGTTTTGATAATTCGACATATAAAAAACTGGCAAATAATTACTTTGTATTATTTTTTATTTCTTAATTCTCATACCAATGCCAGTTTTAGTTTATTGAATTTTTTATAAGTTACAAATTAATATAAATATTTTTAACATATATCTTTTTTTGTAAGTTTTAGAAATAAGTTTTTTGATAAAAATTTTAGTTTTTAAAAGCTATCATGAACACTTTGTTCTTATTAACGTTTATACAATAATACTCGAATAATTTTATAATTCAACATAAAAAAAGTTCAAAATAACAAACAATTATATTTAAATTAGAACAAATTTAATGATACTAGACTTGTTATAATTAAATTAATCTATTTTTTTTTACTTAACATGCATTTTATATTTGTTTTTTAGAAAAAAAATCAGTACTGTCATTATAATACTAACAAGTACGTCATGTAAAAGAATTTGTAAGTTTGTAAGTCTTTTTAAGACAAAAGTTTTTTTAGATCTTTTTCTGATTAATCTAACTTGTACTTTTAAATAAATAACATATTTTGTTTAAGTTTAATTGAACTTGTTTTGGTGGATTATACTTTTCGGATATAAAAATAAAAATTTAATGAAAATAAAATAGAGATTATTTTAAGTAAAACTTATCTACTTAATACATTTTGTATTTACTAAAACACTTCAGTTGAATATATTCAATTGTGTCGTTAAGTATAATAAACATAATCGGTCGAATAAAGTTCTTTGGTAGCAGAAAAAAACAATGAAGATTTATTATTAGTGTAAAATTACTTGAAAGTTATGAAATATAGGTATTAAATTTTGTTTTTATTTTGTATTTCACTTAATTAAGTTTATTGTGAGTAGTGAAAAATATATAATATAAAAAAATAATCTAAACAAAATTAAAGTTCGACGCATTTTGTTTAAATTTTGTACTGATTTCAAAATACATTTGTTAAAATCTTACTACCCTAAATATTAGCTGCATTCACAATTTTCAAAGTTTTTAATATTTTAAGTAGCCTTAATAGTTTTAAAAGTTATTAACAAATTTTACTAGGTTTATGATTTTTGAGCATTTGTTCTACAATGAACTTGCAAAGTTATTATAAAAAACATATTTGTATAACTTTTGGAAAATGTTTTTAGTCGAAGTCAGCATTGGTTAAGCATAAAAGATTTCATACCGGTGAAAAACTTTACAGTTGTGATGTTTGTGATAAAAGTTTTTCACAAAAAGGTAGTTTAAAATTACATCAACTTACTCATTCTGGTTTGAAGATTTATGAATGTGATGTTTTCAAAAGATGTTTTTCACGAAGAGGTAATTTGAAACAGCATACAATAGTTAATACTGATGATAAAACATTTAAATGCGAACAATGTGACAAAAGCTTTACTCAAAAACTTAGTTTGGTAAGATACATGTTAATACATAGTAGTAGAAAAGATTTCCAGTGTGATGTTTGTGAGAAAAAGTTTGATCGTAAATTTGTTCTAAAACCTTACAGTTGTGATGTTTGTCATAAAAATTTTACATGGAAAAGTAGTTTGAAAACACATCAACTTACTCATTCTGGTTTGAAGATTTATGAATGTGATGTTTGCAAAAGATGTTTTTCACGAAGAGGTAATTTGAAACAGCATGCAGTAGTTCATAATGATGATAAGCCTTATAAATGTGAACAGTGTGACAAATGTTTCACTCTGAAACATAGTTTGAAAACACATTTGTTGATACATAGTGGAAGGAAAGATTTTCAGTATGATGTTTGTGAGAAAAATTTTGCTCGTAAATTTGTCCTAAAACAGCACATGAAAACTCATACTAAAGAAAAGCCTCATTAATGTAAAGTTTGCAAGATAAAGTTTATACTCAAACATCATTTAAACAATCATATTAGAACTCATACTGGAGATAGGCCGTTTGGATGTGATATTTGTGGTAAAAGATTCAGGAATAGTTCTAATAGGAATAGTCATTTGAAAATTCATAAACAATGACAAAATTCTTATTTCTAGAGACTTTTAGTTTATCTGATAACAAATATAATTTTAAAAAGGTTATTACTTAGTCGACAATTTATAAATTGTTATTTTATATGTTAGTTTTTGAGCAGATTTATGATTTAAATTGGCTAAGTTTTAAATTATATATTAACTAGGGTTTTATTTATTAATGACCAACTAAAATGTTTACTTAAAACAAATATACTTTATAATTTTATTTTAGATACTACTTTTTTAGTAGTTTTATCTGTTTATTTCAATGTTTTCAGTAGATTAAAATATTTTGTCCTCATCAGCAGTATTATTAGAGTTGTTACATTTTTATATTTATTTATTTCTGTAAGTACAGCTTAAACTAATTATAAAAACGCCTTTTTGATCAACTTGTCAGATTTTTGTATATTTATAAATATCATAAACAGTATAAAATTACTTCATTTTGTTTTTTACATTTATAAGTATTTCTTATTTAAACTTTTTTTAATTCTATTTGAATTTTAAATATTAACATTAAAATCTAAAGACCAATTTTTTTTTACACAGCTAGAAGATCCATCGTTTTAATTTAATTTGTTGTTGCAATTAAAAGCAAATTTGTGCATAGCAAGTATACAGATCAACTGTTATTATTTCTTGTTTTTTTTTTTGTTCGACTACAACTTAAATTTGTTATGAAACTTCTTCACGAGATTCTGTAAGATCTTTTTTTTCAAATAAATATATATGAAGAAAAGCAAATATATAACAATCTACAATAACTATATAACGAAATAAACAGCACATTTTACTCCAATGTATATAAGATGAAATAAGGTTTTTAGAAAAAGCTATAAACTTGACTTTTAAGCTTTATTGTTTTTAACTCAAAACTTTGCGGGTCAGAAACGATGAGCTCTAGTTTGCCGATCCCAGTATTATGAAAAGAGTTTTTTTTTCCACAAACTGTAGATTTTTTTTTCAAAAGAAATAGTTCGATTTTGTAGATATCTATCAATTCAAACACAACCACAAGCTACGTGGATTACCAAATTATTTATTTAAAAACGAAAACCTTTGTTTTGATTTTAGGTATTACTCACAGTGACACAATTAAAAATTCAAACAAGTATAAAATAACTTACATTCAAAAAAATTACTTTCAGCTTCACATAAGTTACTTCAAATATTTCTTGTAAAAAACAAAATGTTTAACAACATGTTTCTCAATCAATCTTTCAGTGACATTACTCAATTTTACCTGCATATTTATTGATTTTAAAGAATTATTTGTCCTAACAAACGAAACTAGTATTAGGTTAATACTGGTGTTGATGGTCGTGTTGTAATTAATTTATCTTTTAAAGCCACATTTTAGTAGCTTTAAATTTTCCGCCTACCTAACTGAAGATTGTAAATTTAAGTTTGCAAAAATATGCTTTTAGTAAAAATTGAGTTAAACTGCAAATTTAACATGCCGTCAGTGTAATACTGAAAGTGCAAAACTATTGAAAAAACTCAAGTGTTAACTGTTTTTAACTAAAACATATAACTTAATATACCTCTTATGTTGAGTTTAAAACAACTAACTTAAATGCTTTTTGTTTTATAACTTTTATTTTGTTGTGATAACTTCCAGAATAGCTTATTTTTTGACATATTTTATTTACTATTTATAAAGTTATTTATTGATAAATCAAAATAACAAAAGAATTTAGTCATGGTATTATCTATTCTAGTCAAAAGTAATTTAAATTAACTAAATTTGCTATTTGAAACAACTTTTAACACTAATAACGTTTTAAACTAAATAAAACTGAAAAAAAATAAAAATTACCATTTGTTTGTACCTCATTACTTATAAATAGCAAATAAAATGTTGTAGAATATTAATCTAGTTTATAAATAAAACATTTAAGTATTGTAATCGAATGCTTAGTATTGTAAACAAATTGTACTAATATATTGTCTTTCCAAATACTTTGTTAAAAATTATTACCTAAGTTCAATATTTTTTATTGTAATAAAAGAAAAAATTAAAAAATTACATTTTAGTTTATCTTACCTAAAAATTAAAAACACTTATGTAAAAAAAAAAGTTAACATTATTGTTAATCAAGGCAACAAGACTTAATAAAAGGACTAAAACATGTTTAATAGATTTTAAGTTACTTATGAAATAGCTCAATTCCTACATTTCCATCGCTTAAACCAGCAGTATTATAACTATTCTTAATATAAAATTGTAATTAGTCATGGAGCATCAGATATATATAATACTAAAAACAAATGTTTGTTGAAGCTTTAAAGCTTTTAATATATTAAACTTGATTAGTTCAAACGTAATTTATAACTCTAACAAATTTAAGACTTACTCTAACTCCCTTAACTATATTCATTGATAAAAAATTAACTTTGTTTTTTAATTGTAAACATCAATAAGTTTGTTTGGAAGAAGTATTTAAACAAAAAAAAAACAGATGACTTTTGTTTATAAATTTTTTAATTCTTTACATTTTCATTTGATAAGTTTTCAGGGTATCAAATTCAGGGTTAAGATGCACAAAAAAACTAAAACAACTTTGTATAAACTGGTTTGTAGAATATAAGAAAATAACTTATTTAATTTATAAACCCAAATTTATTAAGTTTTTTTATAAAAAGTTAACAACAAGCTTAAAATCGATTATGTATAGATTATCAGTCTACAGTGTAAAAAATTGAATTAAAAAAAAATAGAACAAGCTTTGTACTTTATAAGGAACTTATCTATTGAATAAACTATATTTTTAGCTACACATAAGTTACTTTAAATACTAATTGTCAAAACCAAAAAAGTAAACAGCTTGTTTAAATAGTTTCTCAGTAACGTCGGTTAGTTTTACCAACAAATTTTGTATTTTATTTTGTTTATATATTCATAAAGCAGCACAATGTTTTAATCAATATAAAAATTAAAATTTTTAGCCCAAAAATGTGGCAATTTTTTTTAAAATGCTGTTTATGATGGCAATAATTTAAAGTTAAATAATTAACTTATGTTTCTTTATATAACTCTATAATCAAAACACTGATTTAAAAACTAAACAATTGTAATTTTTAAATAATCATTTTAAATAAAATATGTTTATATAAGTTCCTTTATAATTATTTAAATAGTACGTTAAATTTAAATCTATACGTAACATACTTAGTTATACTAAAAGACTTAATAAAAAGTTTGAATTAAACTAAATACTTTAAAATCTTAACTGTTTTATATGCGAAGTCAAATGCTTTATTTTCACGTAATTCGAATTCCAACATAAAATATTTTTCTTTTTTGGTTTTAGAAGTTTTCTTATTTATAGAATAAAGAAAGTCAAAAAGTTATTTTGGTAAATTTAAGTGACTTCACTAATCGTTGATAGTTTTAACAGAACAAATACAATTTCATTTTAAAGTATTTTTATGGTAAGATTAACTAAACTTGGTTCTTTGAAAAACATTTGCTTTAGTTTTTTATGCTTTTTGGTACATGCTTATAAAATAAAATTTATGTTTCGTATAATTTTTGTATAGTATTTAATTTATAGTTATAATTTGAAAGCATACTACATAAATTGTGGTAAAATCTATAGATTACCTTTGTATAATCATGCAAATAACTTTTTAGTCTTATTGGATTTTTTATTTTATCGTAAAAATAGATTTTAAAAAATATAAAGCCTTTGAAACCGTGTATTTTTAATACTCTTAAAAACGTTTTAAAATAATAAAGTTTTTTATTTAAGTTTAGCTAAAGCACACTAAATTCTATAACCTTTATATCGTCATAGCGTTTAAACCCACAACAAGTATATTGTTAATTATCTATATATAAATTAATATTATTTTTCAATGTGTCAATACATTAGCAAAGTATGTTTACCTTTACAATTTTTTGGCTAAATTTTTTTTTTGATTTCCTAAACTATTTAGAGCTTCTTAAATAATAGATAAACTTATAGTTTGTTTTAATAAGTTAAATTAAAGGCTGAAGTAGATAACTAAAATGTCGCGAAAAAAAAGAACAAAGGTTAATATGTTAATTGAAAAGTAAACGTTAAACTAACAACAAAATTATTGTATAAATTAAGATAAGTTCAAACATAGTGAACAAAATACTAACAACGAAACTAGTCTATAAATTAAG
Organism: Thalia democratica; assembly: GCF_965202585.1. Classification (NCBI taxonomy): domain Eukaryota; kingdom Metazoa; phylum Chordata; class Thaliacea; order Salpida; family Salpidae; genus Thalia; species Thalia democratica. The sequence continues at coordinate 10,658,511 of NC_139167.1, forward strand.
TAAAGTTTAGCATTTAAACACTTTACATTTGTATAAAATTAATAACAGTACACTTAAAGACTAGTCTAAACTTCATAAAGTGTTATGTTTACAATTCTGGTTTCAACTCTTTGCTTTTTTATTTGCTTTAAAGGTATTTTAAATATATTTAAAAATAACTTAACATTGTTTTTTTTGACAAATATTTTTAGAGTTTTAAAGTTATCAAACGATATTTTTTATTTTTACACATTGTACAATTTTGTTTTGTGTAAAGAAAACATGCTATTTTTTTATTAATGGTCTTGATATATTATAATTTTTATAAATTATGAATTTGTTTTAAAATTTTTATTAGAGCTTCTGATGACGTGAAGTAATATTTCCCAGCACGTGTTTAATTTTTTTTATAAATAAAAGTTATAATACTTTTTAACTTTCAACAAATGTTTTATTAGTTTTATACCACTAGCATGTGAATAATGTTTAGTTTTCATTTTGAAACTAGTTAGCATTAAATTAATTGTTTTATTAGTTACATTTTACAAATAATACTTCAAGTTAGTTCATGAGAATTAAAAATGTTGTTGTAAATACTTAAAGATTTATAAAAATTCAAGTATCTTAAAATGTATAAATTTTTAAACGTTCCCGTTTTGAATAAAAAAATCTCGAAATATTAAATTATTTACTATAAATCACTATTCCGTGGTAGTGATTTTTTAATTTTCTAGGAATGTATTTTTAATTGTTTGTTTTGATTTATTGAAATGTTGTTTTTAGTCCTTGATAGGACATTAAACTATATTCCGTGGTGTATGACTAAAAAACCGAAAAGAAAAGGAAATTTTTACTCAATACTAGTTATTGCAACTTCATTTGACTGTAAAATTTTATACCAATCTTAAAATTACTTTTATGTAAAATAGAACTTTTTATCCAAATTCTTTTCAAATCTAAAGTTAAATACTGTTTAAGGTAGTTTAATGGAGAAACTAAATCTTGTTAACTTATTGTAAAGAAAAGAAACAATGTTCGTTTTGAAAAAATAAATAAAAAAATGTTATTAATTTTATATATATACCTATTTCTTGTAGTTAAATTCTACGACTTCAGAATCATCATTTAAAGAGACTAAGCAATAATTTTTTTAGTTAAGTTTGAAGTCATTAGTCTTCTAAGTACGGCGAAAGCAAATGAGAGTTGTCAATAGACATCTTATTTCTACAAAAAAACATTAAATTATAGAGTTATATATTGAAAATTTATGATGCAGTTGCCACAAATTTATCAAACGTTACAAGTTGAAAAGCTGTTGAATATATTATCATAAGTATTTAACTAGTAAAAGTATTAGCACTTAGTTTGTTATAACTAGTTAAATTTAGTTAATTGCTTAAACATCTTAAAATATGTGTAGGCCATAACCAAATTTAAATAATTGTAAATTAATAGTAAAAATTTATTTTTATTTAAAAGATAAAAATGATAGAAAAAATCATAAAATATTTTTTTTAAAAATAAAAGAGTTTGATAAAAATTTAATGAAATTTGATTTTGATTATTTCAAGGGTGAAAACACAAAACAAATTACATAGGAGTACAAAAACATGAAATAGGATATGGAAAATTATGTTAAAGTATATTGTTTCAAGTTTGTAAAATTAAACAACAGTACAAAGACAGATCTGGTAAAAATAAAATGCTTATGGGAAAATAAATTTTATTAATTACTTTTAAGCAAATAAATTACTAGAAAATCTGTTAACGTTACGATAAAACTGAAACTGAAGCAGTTATAGAAATAAAAAAAAATCATAAAACGCTATAACATAAACCAACTAAACAACTAGACTACGAATTTAAGTATTTTAGATTCAGTGAAAAAATAAAACTAAACTCCAAATGACGCAATTAAAATTAGCCTGCAATGTTTAACTAAATCTTGAATTTAAATATGAAGGAATTCTACTGCTAAATATATTGTTTTTCTGTGTTAGTTTTGAGTCAAAAAAAAAGTGGCTAATGAAATTGTTAACTATTTATTTGATATTTGTAAATAACTCTATTTAATCAAACCTTAGTTTTTCAACTCTTTTCTAAAAAAAGGTTTATAAGTAAGGGTAAATTTTTTAATTGATATCAGTAAGTTAGTTGAAAACCACTAATAAAATATGACAAAAAAGTACAAGTATATTTTATTTTTGTTGCTACTTTTCAAAATAGTTTTAAAATGAATAGAAATAAGGAGTACGTCAATTTTTTATGAGTATTACCCACTTAAATTCCAACTCTTTAGAAGTCAAGTTTTAGATAAAGCTTTTTATGGTATCATCTAACATGTTCAAATACATACTACTTTCTTCAAAAATCTAAAAAAAATTCATACTTTTACGAACATTTAGCTACAATCAATGTTTGAAGTACGTATAGTAGTTATTCTTCAAAAGCATAAAACTTAAAGATAATTTGTTGATTTAATAAAAATGGTAAATAATGTTATATCTATACTTAGAAAAATATTTCAAAATACTAAAAGTAAATGCTATTTTATTTTAAAAAATTGTAAAAGAAAAAAACAATAAAACTTTATTGCAGTTTATTTACTGTTAAACATTCGCTATAAACAATTTAATTCTGTAAAAAATATTTGTAAACATTAATGTTTCAAATATTTTACACGTTTTATCCAACTTAAATATAATATAGTCTCATAAAAAGTTTATTTTTAACCAAATCAACCTTTTTAGTTGTATTTTTAATTGATAAATGCATTTAAATTTAAAAACGTATTCGGAACTTTTCAGTGACATTGTTTTGATTTAAGTGTAAAATAACTGATAAAAATTTTAGGTTGCATTTAAATATAATATAGTCATTTTTGTCTAAATAGATTATTTTTAATAAAATATTTTATCGTAAAATTTGTTAGTATTAAACTGGTGCAACTAGTTTAAATATTTTAATTCATAGATATTTAAGTATATTTAAACTTAACGAATGTATGTTTAAATAAAAACTTATCACTCATATTCATGTAGTTGAAACTTAAACAGATTTTATTTGTTTTTTGAAGAAACTTCGTGATTTTATGTAACTGTATCACTTTTTACATAAACAAACACAATTATTCTTCTACATAAATTAATAAATAAATTCGATTAGTTAACATTGTTGGTTTAATTCTTATAACGTAAAAACCTAAAACGTATACAAAAGCTTATATTTAGCCAAAATTTAGTCAATTTAAGCAAAATGTCATTTCACAAAAAAAAATTGTGTTAATTTATAAACCTTTCAAAAAAAGTTTTACACAATACAATGTTTTTCATTGCTAAAAAATAACTCTTTAAGTAATCGTTTTTGTAATATCAGTATTTACAAATGTTTATGAATTTTCAAGTGATTATCATGTGAGCTTTGTGTAAATCTTCTTCTACAAATATCACACCCAAATGGTCTATCTCCAGTATGAATTCTGAAGTGATGGTTTAAATCTGACTTCCTGGCAAAGTTCTTCTTGCAAACTTCACACCCATGAAGCTTTTCTTTAGTATGTATCAACATGTGTTGTTTCAGATTATGATTTAGAGCAAACTTTTTCTCACAAACATCACATTGAAAATATTTTCTACCACTGTATATCAACTTATGTGTTGTCAAACTATATTTATGAGTAAAACGTTTACCACACTGTTCACACTTAAAAGGTTTATCATCAGTGTGAACTATTTTATGGCGTTTCAAATTACTTCTTTGTGAAAAACATCTCTTGCAATAGTCACATTGATATATCTTCAAACCAGAATGAGTAAGTTGATGTAAACTCAAACTACTTTTCTGTGAAAAACCCTTGTCACAAACTTCACAACTGTAAGGTTTCTCTCTTGAATGAATTCTTTTGTGAACAATTAATGCTAATTTAAATTTGAAAAGTTTCCCACAAGTTACACAAATATGCTTTTTATCATCAACTGACATTTTATAATACTGAATAATGTTAAGTTTATTATATTTTAGTTTATTATTTGAATGAAAAACTATCTACGTTGGAAATCTTATATTTAAAATTTTGTTTTTCTTGCAAAAGTTAGTATTACTAATACTAGTATTGGTATAAAAAAAACTAATGATATTGGTGCAGTTACTAATAAAAGTACTAAGTTTTAAATTATTGCATTTAATAACTTTTACTATATTTACGGACATTGTTTTTATCAATTTAATTTGTAAGTCATTTTTGTTATAATCATTTTTTCTAGACATTCAATTTTTTGATATTCACAATTTACTTAAATTAGTCAAATGCAAATACATTTAAATGTAAAATATGCTTCAAATTTTAAAAAATTATTTATTAGTTATAAGCTACATTATTTAAAAAAAATAAGAACTGTGTTTAATTGATCAACAGTAAAATAATTTGTGAAAAATTATGTAATATTTTTAAGTAGGTATTGAGCTTTACACAGTAAAAAGTTTTTTTTTCAACAATACTTTATTTTATTTTATTAGAAAAAATAACTGAAATAAATTTGTTTTTCAAAAGGTTTAGTTTACAAAAACAAAGTAAACTAAGCTGAGACAAAATATGAGAACAATTGACCATACTTATTATATAAGTTCGTAACATATTTAGTATTTTGGTTAAAAAACCTTTAACAAAAAACATAAAATTCTTTAACATAATATAGTTATTAGTTATAGCTAAAACTTTAAATTTGATACACAAATTAACATTTATAATAAAGATAGGCTAAAAAAGTACTACTTCGTTAGTGAAGTATTTTAAAACCTATTTTATTTCAAATATTAGTGTTTGTTGTATTATGACCTTTATAACTCTAGAGAGAAAATTTACTAAAAAAATTATAACGAAAACAAAGATTAAGTGACTTTTGTACTTTAAAATATTTTATCAAACTAACAGTCAGCATCAAAAAGCTTGGATCGTAAAAAAAGTTATTGTAATAAAACTATATATTATATATAATTAGTAACTTGTTTTGTTTAATAAGTTTTAAACGTAAGATTCAATATTAATAATCAAAAGCTAATAATGTTTATTGTTATATAAATTAATAAAAAAACAATGGTAGTGCACGGTTATGAAATTATTTTAATAGTTTAAGCATTTATGAAATAAAAGTATTTAGAGATGTTATAAGCTGGTATAAATTATGACAGTATTTAAACTAACAACTATAATAACAAAAATGTTCAAAAATTTAAACAATTAGTTACTAAAATATTCTTTGTCAAACTCACGACAGTTTGCATAAATAAACTAGTTTTAAAACTAAAATAATATGTAAGAAATTTAACTTATGAATAAAATATTTAATTTTTAATAATTTTATTTTTCTAGATAGTCGTAAAAAAGTAATCAGTACTTAAATAAAATTGAATTAAAAATTGAATTTAACATACAAATGTTTCAAAAATATAAACGTATAAAATGTACTTTTTTGGTTCAAACAGTTTTGTTTTTCTATACTACAGGTTAAATTAAAACAGATATTGATAAAGATCGATTTATACTCGAATTACTTTTTAATTATAAAATTTAAATTATTTAAAAACAGTTCTTTCTAAATTTTTGCAAATCCCATTCGAAATTTTATATAATTTTTCACATGGCAAAAAGAAAAACTAAACAGAAGCTCTAATAAACACTAATTAACGTAGAAGAAAATAACGAAGATTTTTCAGATAGTTGAATAAATACAATATGGAAACGAGGTTGTTTGTAAGTTATAGTGAATATCAAGCAGAAAAAAGAAGCATTATTATTAAGTTTTTTGTATTTTTTCAGCTATTTAGCAGAAACATGTTTACAAAACCTTCATTTTAAATTACCCTAAGATTTTTTATGTATATATTTTTTAAGTTTATCTTAATAAAAATTTTAAGACAAAATGACAGATGCAATTACTTTAATACTAATATAAAAACTACAGAACAGTATAGTTGTACAGATTATAAGTATAAGTAGGACAATAGCGACTAATTATAAACATTTAAATTAAAGATAATTTATGATGATGAAATATAATCTGCAATAAGACTCTGTTCCAATTTTTTTACTTTATTAATGAAAGTAAAATTTTTAAAGTATTTAAAGTATGAAATACTGTACTATAAGTGCTCGATTTTATTTACAGCTTTACAAAGTGAATAGTCAAATCTAACTTAATTTTGATACTGCATTATAGATCTATATTGTTGTTTGTTTGATTGAAAACGTTATTAAACCAAATTAAATATTTAAACAAATTTAAGTATTTTAAATATTCTCCTATATGTTTTTTACTACTGAACATTTTAAATACAAAAATGATAACTTTTTATCAAGCTTCCCTTCCGTTTTCTTTTTTTAAATAAAGACGTTAATTCCACCTTTTATTCAAAATTTTAATTGTACCTTAAACACTTGTTTTGTAAATAAAATTTTGGTTTGAAACAATATATAAACTAATAAAAAATTTAGTCAAATTAAACTATATATATGATAAGCTGAAATTTTTAAAATTTTAAATTTAAAAAATAGGAAAAAAGCCTTGGAATAAAATTAAGTAATAAAATATATAGTTTAGAAAAGTTTTTTACGTCATATGTTTTATGTCATAAATTATATTCTAGATTTTATCTATAAATTATATTAAAATACCAAGTAATCGATAACTATGTTGGCAAAATATTTTTATCACTAAAAATTGGTTTATGTTTAATTAAAATGCAATTATATTAAACCTTTATTATTGTGTTTGGACCACTCGATAATTGATACTAATGGGTCACTTTTTTTTTAAACTTTGTAATCCCATTAATTCGGTTTATACTTAAATTGTTTGTTGTTTAATGTAAATTGTATAGCTATTTATATCAAAAATACTCACAAAACAACCAAACTACACAATTTTTTTTAATTGTTTGAATATTGTTATAAGGTTTTGTTTTGGTACTAATTTTCAATAAAAAATGTTTTTTTAAACTAATATATTTATTATATATTTAATTTTAATATATTTAAGTTACTCCGTTGAAAATTTAAAAAGTATTTTTAGTTTTTTTTTAACTATAAACAAATTTAAAACGATAAAGTATAACATTCTTATAAAATAAACTATACTTAAGCATAACATGGTTAAAAGTTTTATTTAAAATAAATATGTTGTAAAGAGTCAAATTTTATTAAATGTCCAGTATATGTAATTTATTTGTAATAAGCTGTTTGTTTAAGCTAAGTTGAAAAACTTTAAAAGAAAATAATATAATTTACGATCGTGTTTCTTTTTGACATCACTTAGATATATCTGCAGGTTTAATAAATACCTGTAAATAAATTCATTCAAAAATTATATTTAAGCGACGTACATACAGTTGAAAGAAAAAGGATACATACTTTTTTTATTGACAAGAACTATTTTTTAATAAAACTATTGCTTATGTTTTGTTTAAAGTAACTTGCGATAAAAATAAATTAATTTTAGCTTAACAAAAGTTACTTCAAATATTTCTTGTAAAAAACAAAAAGTTAAACAACATGTTTCTTAAGCAGTCTATCAGTTACATAACTCAGCTTTACAAGCATAATTTTTATTTATTTAATGCCACATGTTAGTAGCTTAAAATTTTCCCTCACACTATCTGCAGACTATACAAACTGTTGTGCAGAATTTTAGTAAAAATAGAGATAAACTATAAATTTGACATGACGTCAATGTAGTACTCAAGCTAAAAACATTTCAAAAAAAAGTTATGTGTCAATTGTTAATAACAAACATTTTATTCTTTGATGAGCATCTTATGTTGAGTAAAATTAATTAAACAACTATTTTTATAGCTTTTAGTTTTACATTTTAATTTTGTCTTAATAACATAAAAAACAACTTTTTTTTAACATTTTTTTTTTACTTTTTATAAGGTTATTCACTAAACCATCAAAACAACAAGCAAAATTTAGTTTTGATAGCATTAATTCTATTCGAATATACTTTAACTTAACCAAATTTTATAATTGAAACAATTTTTTAAATAAACAACAATTAGAACTATGAAACTGAATAAAATAAAAAACAACATATTGTTTGTACCTCATTACTTTTTTATAGTAAATAAGATATTGTAGAATATTAATCTAGTTTATAAATAGCACATTCAAGAATTAAAACCGAAAGCTAGTTATTGATTTAAACAAAATTTACTAATATATTGTCTTTCTAAATACTTGATAGAGATTTTTTAATTAAATTCAATATTTTGTTGTAATAAACGTACTAAGTCAGACTTAACACCTTAACTTATCTTACCTAAAAGTTAAAAATACTTTTCGTAAAAATTTTGAAAATTTGTTCAAACTATGCTTAATTAAGGCAACAAGACTTAATAAAAATACTAATGCATGCTTAATCATTTTAAGTTTTTTATGAAGTAGCTCAATTTTTAGATTTCCATCGCTTAAAATAACAGTATTATAACTATTCTAAAAACTAAATTTTTATTATACATGGAGCATTAAATCATATAAAATAAACAAAACAAATGTTTGTTTAAGCTATACAGCTTTTAATATATTAAACTAGTTTAGGAAGCAAACAAAATCTCTAACTATTGCAAATATAAATTTTATTTAAACTTCCTTTACATTTTTTAGTGACTATAATTAATTAACGTGGTCTTATTAATTGTAAAGATCAATAAGTCTTTTTGAAAGAACTATCTAAACAAATAAAAACAAATAAAAAATTTTTTAAGGTATTTTTCTACCTATAAATTTTCATTTGATAATTTACAGTCCTTTATGTTTGAGGTTTAAATGCAAAAACAAACTAAAATAATTTTGTATAAATGGTTTTGTAGAATATAAGAAAATGACTGTATCTAATTAACGAAAACCATATTTATTTAGTTTTTTTTATAATAAGTTAATAATACGTTTAAATCGATTATACATAGGTTATAAGTTAAAAGTGTAAAAAATAAGTCTAACATTAAATTAAAATAAGCTTCGTATTTTATAAGTCACTTATCTGTTAAATAAACTTAATTTATTAACTACACATAAGTTACTTCAACAAAAAGTTAAACAGCACGTTTAAATAGTTTCTTAATGACGTAGCTTATTTTTACCTACAATTTTATTTTTTATCTTTATATATAGTTTCATTAAGCATTGCAAGGTTTTTTAATTAGTACAGACAAACGTTTTTAGCCCACAAATGTGGAAATATACTAGTATTAATGTTTATGATGTTTAAAAAAATAACTAACTTACGTTTCTTCACATAATTATAATCAAAACATTGTAACTAAAAACTAAATAACTGTAATGTAAAATATTCTTTAATAAATTTAAGTTTAAATAAGTTTCTTTGTTAATTAGTTTAAAACATTTCTTACGTTTAAAACTATACGTAGTATACTTAGTTAATAAATTGCTTGAATTAAAATAAAAAACTTTAAAAGTAAACTGTTTTATATGTTAAATCACATGCTAGATGTTTAAACTTTTGTGGTTAAAATTTGAGTTTGATACAAAAATAGAACTTTTAAAGTTTTTTTAATTTATATATTTAAGAGAGTTAAAAAGATTTTTGGGTAAGTCTAAGTGACTTTACTAATCATTAATGGTTTGAACATAACAAATTTTTATTATAAAAAAATTATTTATATGACAATCTTAACTGAACTCTATTGTTTAAAAAACAAATGCTCTATTTTTGTTCATGCTTTTGGTACATAATTAAAAAAAAATACTTGTGTTTCTTGTAGTTTTTGTCTATTAGTAAAAAGATTTATAAATTTCTAATTTCAATCGAAAATATTTTAAATAAATTGTGGTAAGATATGTAAAGTACCTTTGTGAAATCCTGTAAATGATTTTTTTAATCTAAATCGATTTTTTTTTTACTTTATCGTAAGAATTAAGTAAAATAAAAGTAAATAAGCCTTGTTTCTTTTTCTTAAAAGTTTTCTGAAAAATAAAATTTTTAATAAAGTCTATTTAAAACACACTAAATTTTTAAAATTGTATATTGTCATAGCGTTTTAACCCATAACAGCTATTTCGTAATATAATAAAATACAAATTATAATTATGCGTTAATGTGTCGTTACTATTTTCCCAATATTTTTATCACAAATTTTGTGGCTAACTTTTTTTTTTGGTTTCCCGAAATATAAAATACTTCTAGATTTTTATACAAACTTGTTGTTCTTTTTAATAGTTTCAATTAAAAGCTGATTAAGTAAAATGGTGTCAGAAACTAAGAATAAGTTCTTTTATCAATCGAAAATTGAACAATATACTATTAATAGATTTGATTTAGAAATTAATTAAAGTTTAGTATTCAAACACTATATATTATCACTTCTTTATATGTTAAAATTTAAAATCTTGTTTTCACTAAATGGTTATTTACTAAAAGTTTTAAGGTAATTAACAATGCTTAACTGATAAACTTTTTAGTTCATTTCAATTAATTTTTTCATCGTTATTAAACGATGATTTTTATTTTTTCCGTTGTAGAATTTGTTTTGTGGTCTGATACAGCTGTTTTTTCTTTGATATGCTTTTTATTTTAATTGAATGATAGTCTTGTTGTAAACTCAATGTATTATATTTCTAGTAGTATTTTATGAATTAAAAAAAATTAAGAACTTCTTATGACGTGAGGTAATACTGTCCTGCATTTGTTTTAATTAATTTTTATTCAATTAAAAAGATTATATTAAGTCGACTTCTTCAGCTTTCATCCTAATTTAGTACCACTAGTACGTTGATTATTTATAGTTTTCATTTTAAAACTAGTAATTGTAAAATTTTTTTACTAGCTACATTTCTTAAACAATATTTGAACTGAAATAATATGAGCTATATTGTTGTTTTTAATATTTACATAAACTTTAAAAGTTTTCTGTTTTATAAGAAAAATGAATAAAACAGACCTTGTTTTAAAGCTAAATATGACTAAAATGCTTGATCATTTACTATAATCCACGATTATGTAGTAAAAAATTTATTGAATCTTAACGAATTCGTTTTTTAAATTTTTTGTTATAACAATTTTTTTTTATAAAGTTCTTGATTTTGGGTACAGATTTTTTTTCCGTGGTGTATGACTCAATAATCAAAAGGTATTGATAAAAATATTGTCGAGAATTTATTTTTGTTGTTTATTGGCAAAAATTAAGGTACGTTGATAAACAGATAACCTCAATATAAGTATTTACGTTTTTCGAACGTTTAAAACAATTGCTTAAACTGGGTTTAGAAGGTAGAATAGTAAATTTAAATTGTTTTTACAAATTCTTAAACACTTTTCAGTCTGCAAACTTTGTATATACATACAATGTTGCTTCCAACTAGCAACAAACAGTTAACAATGCTTATTTAGTAAAAACTATATTTTAGTAAATTGTAAAAAAATACTAAAAATAAACTTGTCAACTATTAACCCTCTATGAAAACTAAATTTTCAAGAATCTTTAACTCTGTAATGATAAAATATTCTTTAAGTTAATGTAAAAAACAAAATAAGTCTAAAAACCGAATGCTAGGTATTTTAAGTATATAATAAGTTAAGTTAATATTTTTTTTTCATAAGCTTAATTTTGTTTTTTAAATTTACATAATTGTTATACTTTAAATTAAAATCTTTTTTTTTTGACCCACCTAGACTGTAAGATATATGCTCATCAATCACTAAGTGTATTATTATGACTTAACAAACAGTACATGAATTCTTTAATTATAAGTTAATTTCACAATAGTTTACTAGTACAAGTCTAAAGTATTATAGCATTTTGACATTTAGAAGTTAAACTTTTTATCAAAGTTTTATAAATTTATTTTTTTTTTGGTATAACTACAAGTTTTTAAATACTAGGATATGCGATTGCTTCATTTATTTTACAAATGTTAAAGTCTGTATTAAGATAAATACATTCATATAAACAAATTCGAGCCAAGTTTTCTCTTAATTAAAAGAATGCAAATAATTAATAGTTTTACAAATTTTGAGAACCTTTCCACAAAATAAATAAAATCTTTCCACAAAATAAAAAGTCAAAAAATATTTCTAGTAAGTATGTAAGCTCATAGTCATTATTGTGGCAATAAATCTGAAAATAGGTCTTTGAAAATTTAAGTTTACTAATGTTTTAAAATTACACTTTAAATAAAAATTTACTATAATCAAAAATATTATTTATAGGTTTTATTTAAGACTCAAGCTTTTATTCTAAACTAATTGAAATTTATCTACCATAGATATAAGTTTTGAAAATTTACATTCGAGCTTATTTAGATTAATTTAACGTGCGTATAAAGAAATAATTATATAATAATATTATTGCAACACATATCAATATACTTAATCTTTATTTTATTGTAAAGTATAATGATTATGTAATGATTATGATTGATTGATTTTTTTTTATAAAGCACTTGTGTTGTATTGCATTTTAATAAGCCATTGATCACTAGAAACAAAAAATCAACAGATAATTGTTTTCAGGTACGTACTTGTAAAAATTATTTTTTTTCTTCTTAATATTTTTGTATTCTAGTTAAAAAGTTAGTTATTTATTCTTTTTAATTTAAAATATCTTTTATATAAACATGCAAAGTATCTTTATAAAATCATTTTAAAAATTCAATTTCTTTTAATTTAATAATATTGTCTAGTAAAAAAAAATATGTATTGACATTTAGACCAGAATTTTTAATATGTTTTTTAACTTGTTTAGAACTTAAATGATAGTTTCTACTATATTAAATATTTTCTAAGTGTCGTAATCAAACAAAAAGCGCATTTAAGATATAATTTTTTTAATTTTTTAAAAATGTAAAATTTAATATATAACTAAAAACATAGTTACATTTGTTTTCATAAATATCTTTACATATGCAAAATGTTTCAGTTTAACATTATGTTTTTATTATCGTTTTATTAGCTTATTGATGTAATGCAGTTTTTACACATAAACGCAGATGTAATTTTTATTCATTTATTGAATATACAAATTATAATTCGGGCACGTTAATTGAATCACAATTTAAAGGCTATTCAAAATAGCTTAATCTAAACTCGAATTCTTATTCTTAGTCCAACAATTCCAAACAACTTCGTTACCTTTCATAATAATATTAAAATTTGTAAGTACTTTTACTGTCTGTACGAAGATTATTTTCTTTGATGAAATATAAAAAGTAAAGCTCAAATAGTTTCATAAAAAGACCTGGTGCGAAGAATAATCTTTTTATCATTAAGGTGCAAACTAAATGTTCATTTAATCTATTTTATTATTTAATTAACAAAAAAATGTAAAACATTTGTCTTATATTTCTTTTTTAAAGTATTATGTATAAGCAGAAGAAAATACAAGTGGACAAAATTTTACTATACCTTTTATTTCTTAGTATGTACTAAAGTTTCAAAAAAATGATAGTAAGAAAAAATATTAAGTTGTTATAAAAACTATAAGTATCAGTTTAAGTCTAAGAAGTTTAAAGTAAATTCAAATTTTAAATTTACGAACTCTAAAGCAAATAATGTTAAAAGCAATTAATTTAAATTATGACGCAAACTATCATTATGCATGTAACATGTAAAAAAATTTAAACATGTTTAGTCACTTTAGTGACTTATAAAACAGCTTGATATCTAGAAACCATTGTTTAATCATGTATTCTATATATAAAATTTTAAGATTAAGTTAATGTTTGTCAGTGAGGTTATCATAACGTTAACCTTGCTCTGTTATAAAATTGAATAAAATTTTAAATTAATCTTTTGTCGTCGTTTTATTGATTTTTTTATAAAAATTAGTCACGTTACAAACAAAACTAAACCCAAGACAAAAAATTAAACATTTGAGTTTTTATACAACCATTGTTTTTTTCTTACTTTTAATATTATTAGTTACAGTATATTAAACAAAAAAAAAAAGACACAAGAGTATTTGGTTTAAAGACTTGGTGCAAAATGAACCTCTCAATTATCGAGTGGTACATCACGGATATTTTTTTTCTAGGATATTAATACATTTATAAAATTTAAAATTCTTAACAATACCTTTTTACTCACACTAGAATTTTTAAAGTTATGCTAACTAGTGATTAAACAGTAAAAAGTTATATCGATATGAAGTTCTATTTTAAATACTATTTAAAATAGTTGTTTAAAATCTTTATTGCGTATTCATTTTACTACATTATTTATTAAATATTACCGTTTTAATTACTAATAAAATTTTTTATTATCATTTTAAGCTAAAACTTATATCAACAATATTAAAACAAACTTTAAAAAAATTGAACTGCTTAACTTTAAATTACGGAATATCTAGTCAAATTTTACAAAATCCGCGCAAAAATTTCTGAGATTTATTTTGGTCATTTTAACAAAACTTTGTTGTAAAATAGTTTTCTGCATTCTAAGCTCTTAATTTTTTTAGTTTTAATAAACTGATATCTTACTTTAATAAAATAAGTTTTTGTTTTAATAAAAACTTATTATTATGTGTAGATTAAAATTATAGTTTTTTGAATTTTTAGTAACTCTATTATTTTGACATACCGAATAGCTAAACATGATTCTTAAAAAAATTTTTTATTGGATTTAGTAACTAATAACATTAATGTACAAAATTTTAATTTAAGTCAAAGCTGTTTTCATTTAAAGTATTGATTGGCTTCATTTAATTTTGTTGGTTTCATTGTACACAGTACAAAATAGTATTTAGAACATGTTTCTGCTTGAATAAGAATTGATAATATTTGTTCATTTCACGAAAAAACTTGTTAATTAGTGTTTTGTAAAAGACTGAGACAGCGACTTTTTAATGGTCCCTAACCGTTTTTTATTTTTTTTTAGTCAAATTTTTAAAAACTGTCAAATTTTCAATTTCAATTCTAATCAAAAGAGGCAGATTACCCTTATTCCAACTTTTCTAATGTTTTTTTTTTTGACACTTTTTATATTAAATTTAAATTTCATTAATGTGCACAAAGCAAAAAAATAAATATAGATTGAATTACTAAGAAATGTTTTGATTGAGTTTATGTTTTTAAAAATACTTACTATTTCTTAATAAATTGTTTTATGTTTTTAATACAAATATGTTTCAGTTTAACATAGTATTTTAAATTTCAATTGTTTTTCGTTTAGTTTATTACATCTAAAATAAATTTGTAAAACTGTTAAGGACGTACTGTAGTGTTTTATTCTGTTTTTTTTTTTTATTTTACTAATAACACTGTTTTTAACAACGTTAAGCATTTAATTAGAATAATAGTTTAAAATAAAGGTCTTTTGGTAGCGATTTAAATAGTTAGATATTTTTGTACAATGGAAAGTTTCAACAAAACTTTTAATCATTATATTGTTCATAAAATAATTTAGTCACACATAATTGGTTTTAAATTAAAAAACACAAGCTACTAGTGAATTTTTTATGTTAATTATAATTTTAAATCATACCTATATTAGAAAACACTAAATATTTAAATACAATCGTTTTACTATTCTGTTAAACAAAGCAGCTCTTCACTTTCTTTAAAATTATAAAATCTTAAAAAATATAGCAAAATGTACATAATCTTAAGCAATAATGAATATATATAAGTTTTTATACAAAATAAAAAAATTTGAAAATGTAGAATATTTGTTTCAAAAAGACACAATATTGTTATCTTTAATCTTAAGCTAGTTCAATTCAAAATAAAAATCACTTTAATAAACAAAGATGCAAAAGTTATACAAAAAACAGTATGACGTAAGAATTGAATATTTACAATAACAATAATTAAGAATATTATACAATAAAAAATATTTAGGTTAACGTAGTTATTAAAAATAATAGGTAATAAGACTAAGTTTAAAGAATTGGGACCTGTGAAAGACAATACAACAACAATTAATTTGAAAAATAAACCGTAAAATACTAAAAAAGCTCGTTTAAAACGATAAATTATCAAATGAAAATTACAACCTAGTTAGACCTGTAGGTTCAAATAGCTACCGACTTAATAGATTGTATATATTCCATTCAACTAAAAATCGAGCTTAATAAGCTCATATATTTTTAAGAAAATTCAAGTTCTACAAAAAAAAAATGTACACTGCATGTTAAGAACCCGAAACCGTTTTAATAATTAAAAAAAGAATAAAAAATCACCCGGTCAAGGGATTTCAAATTAGATAATTCTTGTATCCACTCGACGGGATTGTTTTGATGTTTCCAAATCATTTAGTTGTTAAAACCACGCCGCGCGTTAAATTACATACGTTTTGTTTAATAAATTGATAATAATTTTATGTGTTAAATAAATTAATATTTGAAAAACAAAATTTATAACAATTAAAAAACTAGTTTTTTTTGTTAATCTTGCCAATAACTTTTTTTTCAATAAATAAGGTCTGGTATCGTTCGTAAAACTGAAGTTATCTATTTTTTATCTAACGCCATTTAAAATTTGTATTAATTGGTTATTTAATATAGTTGATTATAAAAATATATTTAAATATAACGTTAATTAGCTTACTTGTACAATAAAAATAAAATTTCCTTGTTTCAAGGTCGTAACTTTTGTGACCTATACAATGTTTTTAAGCACACTAAAACTTCTTTAAGTTTTGTTTACTAAGCTTTTTTAAAATAACATCAGAGTATAATTTTATTTATAAAATATAAACAAGCTTTTAAAACAGCTTTAAACTTTAAATATCTAAAAAGCTAATAACTAACAAATGTTGATGAAAAATAACAAATTTGAACTCCGTTAACAATATGATTGTAAATTTTATTGCTATATCAGTTTTTTTTCTTAAGTAAAAGAATACAAAACGTTTTTTTTAGCGCTGTCAAAATTATTAATTATTGATAAAATTAACAGGTCTATGTAGGTTTTTTTTAACTTTATCGTTTTGATGATCATTTATCATTAACTTAAGTATTGTATTTTTTTAAAATCATTCAAAAATTTGGTTTAACATATTAAAAAAACGTTTTTTAGTTAACTATTTCCTATCATATAAATTTTAAGTTTTTATTTTTTGTTGTAAATAAGTTTGTTGTAAATAAATCTATAAACTATATATAAAAACTACGTCATTAAAACATACTAAACAGTTTTGAAATCCGTAAAAAATGCCTTAATTTTTGTTAGTAGAAGTATTATCTTGTAATATTAACAAACTGAAACGGTAATTTTGTTTAAACTAAATCACGTTTTAGACATATTTAAAAACCAAAATCTTTAAGTTTTTTTTTTAAATAGTAGAGTTTTGCAAGAGTTAAAAATAGTGTATTTTTAGTTAGTACATTGCGTTTTAAGAATGCTGACTTATTAAGTAATTTAAAAAGAAAAAATTGCCCGGTCTAGGGTTGTCAAATTATCATTCTACAGATGAAGATCAATGATTAGGTATATGCCACTCGACGGGTTTGTTTTGATCTTACAACCTTCTGATTATCAGACTTAAGTTGTTAAGACTACTAAGCCACCACGCCGTGCGTTAGATTTGCAAATATTTTGTTTCATAACATGATAGCAGTTTTATGTGTTAACAAACTAATATTTGAAAATAGTATTTTTAAATAAACAAAAACAGAAGTTCGTTTTTGTACTTTCGCTAACAAGCTCTGGTATTATTCAGTATAACTGAAAATATCTACTTTTTAGTCTAATGCTTTCTAGGTTTAAAATAATATATATTTGATTGAAAAGTTAATTTTGTTATCGTTTGTAAGTTATCTAACTTGTAAGAATAAAAAGTAGTTAAGTAGTTTTTCTTGTTTCCAAGTTGTAAGTTTCGTAACTTATACAGTTTTTAAAACAGCATTGAAAAAAATTTAAATATTATTTATTAAGGTACCATCTTTAGACTTAAAACTTTTAAAAAGCTAATGATTAAAAAATTTTGATGAAAAGTAGCTATAAAATTATCAAATTTAATTTAGTTTGAACTTTTCTGTTGATTTTTTTACAAACTGTATACTATGTCGTTTCAAATCGAATTAGATTTACTTTGACATTGTTTATATAAGTTTTAACTACTGTTATTAATATTAGCAGAAAATCAACTAAACGTTTTTACATAATTTTTAAAATATTTGGAGCAAAATAGTTGTTTATCAGGTTTAATCTTTTTAATAAGTCAAAACAAAACGTTGTAGAGTATAAGAAAAAAATACCACTAAAAAGCTATACTGCGTATGTTAATTGAATATCTAAAATACTAGATAAACTGATAATGTTAAAAGTGCAAGTTTTGTATAACACTTAGAAATACGAAAAAGTCTTTTTTAATCAACCAGCTTAAAGACTATACGTTATAGAAATTATTAAATTTTTTTTATTATAATTTAATCTAAAAAGTTTGCAATAATGCTAGAAAACATTTCCAGTAACTTTGTAATACATGTTTTATTTTAGAATTTAAATTTGTTTCATTAACATCTTTCCAAGGCTAATTTCAAGCGGTTAATGTGGTTAAAGAAAAATTTAATTTTTCTTCATAGATTATACTTTTAAAGAGCATAAAGTATTTAAATTTGACAAATATTCAAACTACTTTAAACAAATTTGCACTACAAAAGTATCTAGTATAGAGTTTACATCATTTTCAATAATGTAACAAAACACTGTAAATTTAGGTCACTTAAAGTTTAGTCTATCCACTAATAAAAAAGTAAGAAGATTATAGTATCTTGGATAAATTACAAAAACAGGTGTTCTGTATTCATCATAGAATATTTCAAACTAATTTTAAGTTTGTAAGTAAGGTACAAGTAATGTATCAAAAGCCACTATATGTCTTAAGGCAGTTTTTTAAATTAAGTTAACCACACTACACTGATTTTTAACGAAATGAACAATGTCTGAAAATAATTACAAAGAAGTGCATTAAAAGTAATTTTTGTTTGCAAAAGAAAAAATGTTCTTTGATAAGTAACAATTTATGTGTTTTAATAAACATATTTAGACTGTATGGAATTAAAATAAAAAACTTATTTTTGCTGCACAATTTTCTTTTTGAGTAAAAATTTAAATCAAGTTTTAGAATTTAAAAAGAGTTTACAACACTACCAGCGTTTACTTAAATGACTAAAAAACATAATAAAATTGGATTAGTTTAAAGTAGTTTATGTGAATATATCACTTAATTTTGAAAATCTATAACTTCTTATGACCAAAAAGAGATATGTAATGTATAAATGTTTTAAAATTCTCATATCTTATACATCTAATTACTGACTGAGATTATTTTATTTGGAAATGTGTATAACTAAAATTTCACTAAAGTTTTTGTCCATTGTTTTTATTAAACTTAAAATATATCGCTTTGATAAAAACATTTCAGTTTGTATATAAATGAAGGACTAAATAACAAAGACTAATTTTTCTATATGGAAATAAACTGAAAATTAATCCAAAAAGTATAATTTATTATAAATTCACTTAACTATAGAGTTTTTTTCTGTTTTTTATTTTTATAAATATGATACTTACAAAGTATATTTGCAGCAATTGATGTTCTGTAGTTGCTTCTTATCTTTAAGTTCCATAAGAAATTTTGTGCATAAAATATTTTTTATTCAGCTTGGTAAAATAATAAAATGTTTTGTTCAACACAAACCTAATTCAATACTTTTTTTTAACGCCAATCAATATATAAAGGTATTTATGTTTTGTTTTAATGTTATAAAAAATATTTTAATTTCGTTGTTAACTATTATACTAGGTATACCATTGTGGCTGAATGTAATTACATATTTAAGTTAAAACTTAATTTACATTTCAATACATTTCAAAATTGACAAATACTATTCAATTTTTTTTCTTTTTCTATCTGTTCGATATAACCTGTATGAAAAATGCTATTACTGATTCTAAAAAAATAATTATAAGTATTTATAGTAATAGTAAGTCTGTTGGTAATTAAAACTAAAACATGTATAGCAAAAGCAAAATGTATAATTTGAGTTTTACTGACTAAAAGTCTACGACTGCTTAAAAAAAATAATAAGATGCCTACAACCCCAAAATAATTGCCAGATAATTGTTTACTATTCTATTTAACGAACGTAATTCTTCAATTATAAAAATATTACTTTGATGCAGTTCGTCGTGAGTTTGTTCATACACTAAGACATAAAATTTTGTAATAATAATTTGTTTAAATTTCTAAATATTTTTGGTTTTTTAGTTATTTATTTAAACATTATGTTAACTTAAAAACAGTTTATGCTACGTCTATATACTTTTTATTCTACGAAAATGTTTAAATAAACCTTGTTTTTGTTAATACTGTATATTAAGATGAATTATATACAGACAGTCTGCCTTTTATTTTAAAATGGAACAGTTTTCATAATTTGTCGTATAACAAACTGACAAACAAACACTTTGAATTGAATTTTTTTTTGTTGTTCTAATTCCAATGCCAGTTTAGTTTAATTAAATATATAGCTTGTTTTATAAGTTTTATATGCTTAAACAGTTTTAGATCATGAAGTAATTTGTTTGATGCTAACTTTCAGTTTTAAAAAGCTTTAAGAAACACCATAATCTCTCAGTTTTCACTATCGTTTATATAAATACTAAAGTTATTTTGTACTTTAATATATAAAAGAAAAAAATGACCAAAAATCATGTTTTATTTAAAACTAGTTTAGTGGTATTACACTATATTTTTCTTTGTTAATTATTTTTGACCATCCTACTATAGGTTACTTTTGGTATCAAATTCAGTACTTGAATTCTTAAAAATAATAAATTTACTATGTTAATAAATTTATAATAATCTAATTAAAATATTTTAACAATTATATTAAATGGTTTACTAGTTTCTCAAACAAGTACTTAAAATTTTAAATATAATTAGTTTTTATGGACTTAACATTCAAAAAAGGGCCAAATGACTCAACAATTTATTGGAGTTAAATCAAATAAGTAAAATTTTAAAGTAAAACCTATCTACTATCTACACTTAAATATAAAATATTTACTAAAACACTTGAGTTGATTTTATACAAATATTTTAGAAAATTATTTTACTCTTAATCAGTTGAATTTAATAAAATAAAACAATAAAGTTATTATAGTTCGTAAAAACTATCGTTGAAATTGAAAAGAATGCATATTTGATTTAATGTTTATTTTGTACTTAACTTATATAAAATAACAGTAATTAGCAAAAAATTATGTATTATAAAAAGTGATATAAGCAAAAGTAGACATCAAAATATTTATCTTAAATACTGTATTAATTTAAAAAATTCTATGTTTTAATATTACTTATAGAAATAGCTGCATTAAAATCAATCAATATTCTATATATATTGAGTAGCTTTGGTAGTGATAAAATATTAACATTTTATACGAGGTTTATAACTATTAATCGATTGTTCAACTATGAATTTGCAAGGTGATCATAAAAGACATGTTTGTGTAACTTGTAGGAAATACTTTATATCAAAGTCAGCATTGGTTAGACATGAAATAATTCATACTGGTGACAAACCTTACAGTTGTGATGTTTGTGATAAAAGTTTTGCATGGAAAAGTAGTTTGAAATCACATCAACTTACTCATTCTGGTTTGAAGATTTATCAATGTGATGTTTGTAAAAGATGCTTTGCTATAAGACAAGATTTAAAACGACATGCTGTAATTCACACCGATGATAAACCATACAAATCCGAACAGTGTGGTAAAAATTTTACTCTAAAACATAATTTGACAAGACACATGTTGATACATAGTGGTAAGAAAGATTTTCAGTGTGAAGTTTGTGATAAGAAATTTCTTGAAAAAAGTTATTTAAATAAACATATGATAACTCACACAAAAGAAAAGCCTCATAAATGTGATATTTGCCATAACACGTTTTCATTTAAAGGTGACTTAAATAAACACATTAGAATTCACACTGGATATAGACCATTTGGTTGTGATGTTTGTGGAAGAAGGTTTACAACAAGTTCTAATAGAAATAATCACTTGAAAATTCATAAACAATGACTAAGAATTTCGTTTCAAATGACTTAAGATTTATATAATAATGAATAAACTGTACAAGGTATTGTTAGAAATTTGGAAATTTATAAATTGCTACTTTATATGTTGTGTTGTGAGATGATTTAAAACTTATAAGGTTGTAAAACTAAAATACTTTTTCCAAACAAAATTCTTCCTAAATTTTACCTTATTTAATTTTTTTTGTTTATTTTTTTTTGTTTTTACCTCTAAGGTAAAGTTGAAATTTTTTAAAACTTATTTATCTGCGGTACTTTTAGCGTTAATATTACGTTTTAGTGTTTTAGCGTTTTAATTTTTATATATTTATTTACAGCTATGCTCAAACTGATTGCCTTGCTGGTCATTATATAAAGTTGTTGTATGTGTATAGATCTCAATAAATAATGTAAAAAAATTTTAATTTGTATTTTTGATTTCGTACTTGTTTATAAATTTAATACTTAATATGTTAAACAGTGTATAACTATAATATATTGCAGTATAAATAAATAGAAATAAGTTGTCATTTCAATTATCTAAAACCTACATAAATAGATTTTCCAAAAAAAAAAGATTTTTAATCATCTCAATTTTTTTGAAAATACAAAAAATGATTTATTTTAGCTATTTTAAGAAAAAAATCAAGTCTCCTAGGGACATCATGATTTTTAAAAACCAAAATATTGTTTAATTTAAACCAAAAAGCAAAGGTCATAAGTAAGTTAGGAAATATTTTTCGGTAACTTGAAAAAGTTTTTCATTTTAGATCCACTGATATGTGGTTACCGAAAAAGTATGAATTTTATTAGTCGGAAGAAGTAAAGAATAAATGAGATATGCGTTTAAACCAAATTCATGAAATGTGAATTTAAACTAGTAATATTAATAAATTGTTTCTTTTTAATAAAAAAGGTTTTTTATAGTTGTTATCTTAGTTAAATTACTGATTAAGCGTTTTTCTATATGTATTTATGAATTGTCAATGTCTAATAAATTTTTGATCAATTATTCTAATTAGTGTTAATTGACTGTTTTTTTTTATGAAACCTCTAACGATATATTTAGTAAAAATTTAATCTTAAAATTAGTTCCTAATAAAAGTAGTTGATAAGTGTTAGCCGAAATCGACTTTATTTGTTGTTTGCTTTAATAAAAGATGTTTTTGAATGAATCCTTTCTTAGATTTTTGTAGAAACTGTTTTTATGCAAGACATGAACCTTATACGTTTTACTATAATGATCATTTACTGAACATGAAATCCCTCATAAAAGAAATATATTTTAAAATTTACAATTTAGATTAATTATAGCCACACTTTTGTAGCTTAAAATACTCAAACAAGTATGTCCATAATATTTTTTTAATTGTTTAAAACATCACTACTGTAAATTGAAATATAAAACTAATTTAAACAAGTGTTATGTAAAATATTTAATAAGTTTACACTAACCGTTTCGCTATGAATTAAATTGGCGTACTGCTAAGTCAATAAAAAAATTATTAACGTATTTTACTTTAATTTTTAAAGTCTGTTTTCTAGTATTTAACTATCTATTACAAGATTTCAACATTGAAGCAATTTTAAAAAAAGTCGTAGAATTGTTTGTATATAAACTTTTTACAAGTTTAAAGTGTTTTAAGACTGTTTCGATTGTTACTGGCTACAAAGTAGTAGTTTAAATTTCTAGAAACTAACGTATTATTATTTAATTGAAATAAATTTATTTTTTAAAGTCATTGTAATTGTAAGTAGTACATGATTTTCTTTTTAGAAATTTACTTTTGAAAATGTTTTAATTTTTTCTAATGTTTTATATCGTATGAGCTATGTAAGATTAAGTATAAAACATTTAAGAACTACTTTTCTAATAATTTTTAATGTTTGTGCCATAACGTAACATAGTAAATAAATTAAATGATTTAGCTTTAAGTAAATACTATTTTTGTTTAACTCAAACAACATATTTGTGAAGAAAAAACTTTGCCAACCAGGTTGGTTAATTAGCTAAAGGTTTAATATGATTTATAAAGAAATCTAGCATATATAAGTGAAATAGAAATAAAGACACAATAATTATTCTAGATGACACATTTTTATTACTTTATTTTATTCCTTAGCTTTTTTTATACTCTTAAAATTTAAAAAACCTTCAGCTGATTCAATATTAAGTTGAACTTGACTCACATTTTATTGGATTTATACATAATTACTAACACAGACTTTACAAAGCAAATTTTTTGTAGGAACACAACAATTTATGATTTTAGATCATTTAATAATATTATTAGAAATGGAAAAGTGTATTGACAAAGATTCGGTTATAAAAAAAACTTCATATTTAAGTCTAGAAACAAATTTCCTAATAGTCTATTACCAGTAGTTTTTATTTGTTTTGTATTTATATTTTTGATATGTATTAAAATAAATTGCTTTTTTGATAAACTAAAATAATTTTAAATACTAGTTTTTAAAACTAAAAAAAAATTATTATTTTTGAATAGTTTTTTAGTGACATCGCTTAGTTTTACCTATTAGTTTAATATATAATTTTTTAAATGTATACATTTAGCATTGTAAGGTTTAGTTAAACACAACACAGCAACGTTTTTAGCCCACTAATGTATATTCTTAATATAGTTTCTATAAAAGTTTCAATTAAAAACAATAAAGTTAACTTACGTTTTTCTGTTGACATCATAACTTATAATCAAAATATTGTATATATTGTAAATTAAACAACTGTAATGTTTAAATATTCTTTTAATGAAAATAAGTTTAAGTAAGTTCTTTTGTTAATTTATTAAAATATACATTAAGCTTAAAACTATACTTAATTACACCAAAAGTATTATTTAAAAAGCTGAAATTGAATTCAAAAACTTCATAACTTACTTATTTTATATGCTAAGACATTTGCTTTATTTCCACATTTTGTAGTTAAAATTCGAGTTTCGACACAAAAACGGAACTTTTTAGAAATTTAATACTCTTATAAAAGTTTCCACATATTAAAACCTTTATCTAAGTTTATCTAAAGCAAACTGAATCTAATTCGTCATAGCTTTGTCACATATACCAACTATTTTGTTAATTATTTATACACAATTTATAATTGTTCGTGTATCTGTTGACTTTATTACCAAAATATTTATACCACAACAACTTTGTGGCTATTATTTTTAGTGTTCCAAACTATAAAAAGTTTTAAAACTGATAGATAAAATTGTTTGTTTTGAAATTTTTAATTAAAGGCTGAAGTAAATAAGTAAAATGATGTCAGAAAATAAAAACAAAAATTTTAATATCAATTTCAAAGCAAACAAAATGCCAACAAAAAAATATAAACTAAGTAAAATTTAGTATTCAAACATTACATATTTGTAACACATTGATAACAAAACACAAAACTATAACAAAATATTCTTAGTTAATAACTATAACAAAAATTCTAAAAATGTTTTCCAATCCCGTTTTAGCTAATTGTTTATTCATTAGAGGTTATAGTAAAATCCAACATTGCTTTATTAATATTTTTTATACTCGTTGTACAACTTATTTTGGATCTGATACGGCTATTTTCTCTTTGATATGCTATTTTTTTTTACTAATAGTTGGGATGTAAAGTCAGTGTTCTAGAATTTTGTTAATAATTGTTATTTTTTTTTAGATTCTTATTCAAACTTCTGATGACGTAAGGTAGTACTGTCCTGCATTTAAATGTATAAAACAAAATAAAGACTACAATTTCTTTATCATAATTTTGTACAACTAATATAAACGATAGTTTTCATAGCGAAATTAATGAGTATTAATTTTTATACTTTTAAAATTTTTCAATTGTATTAAAAGCTGATTCATGAAAATTTAATATGCAGTTCTGAATGCTTATGAAGATGTTATAAATTTTAAGTATGTAAAATATAAAATATTTTCAGCGTTACCGTTTTAAAATTTAAAAATAAAAAGTATTTAATCTTTTACTCTATCCACTACTCTGTAGTAGTAATTTCTTAAGTCCCTAAGATTGCAATTTTTTATTTATTTTTTCTATGATTTAATTAATTTTTCATTAAAAAACCCAATATAAGACTAATTAAATATTAAGCCCTTGATAAGACATTAAAATATGTTACGTGGTCTACTTCCGTGGTACTCAATAACCGACAGATTTTTTCGTTCAGTGAGGATTTAAAACGAAAATTGGAATTTGTTATTGTCCTTTAATAAACAAGTATTGTCATATAATTTGGTGAAGTCACTAAATATATTAAAAATAGTTCTTAAACGACATGAATACGTTTTTTAATTAGTTGTTTGAGCTTAGTTTGGAAAGTGAGATATTCAAATCAGTTTATAATTAAAATTTCTCAAGGGTTTCTTTGTCTGCATTGTCGTCAGAATATGGTGTTAGTATTAACATTTTTTTTACTTGATAGTTATCCAAGTATTTAAAATTCTTTCATTTAAAACATAAATCTAACAATTAGTAAAAATTGATATGTGATAAACTTTTTGAACCTTTAGAGTAGGTTCGATTGATGTCTTCAGTTAGAGTGACTTGGGTTTTCGTTTTTAAGTTTAGTTAAGTAGCACAAAATAGAGAAAATACATACTCTTGTAGATTTTAGATATAAAACTATTTTAAATACCCTGAGTAAGGTAATGTAAGTTTGCTCACAAACTTGAAATTTTGAAAAATTTTAATGAGTTTAAACGGAATATATTATATAGTTTCACTCAACTGACGATATTTTTACCACTACTTGTGGCTTAATTATACATTTTAATCATTCAAAATAGAAATTTGAATAACCTGAATAGAAATTGAGTTAAACTCAAATATATTAACTTATTTTTATATCTTATTATTGATAGAAGTTTTGTTAGTATTAATAACAAAACTTAAGCTGTTAGAAAGACTAAAACACAAACATTAACTTAAAATAACAATGAACTTCATCGCATGACCAACAACTAAAGTATCTAAGACAACGTACGACTGGCTTCATCCATGTTAGTACTCATAAATCAGGCATACTTAAATTGTTTAAAATTTAACACAGCTGACGTATCAAACGCTTAAAATGCTTGTTCAAAGAAAAAAATTTGTGCTATTTCTTCTTAAAAGAGCAAATGTTTGTCGCTTCTTTTATTTAGCAAGAAAGTTATTTGCGGGTCATAGCTTTTGTGAAAACTTATATTTCAACTAAATATAAAATAAAAAATGCAAATGTCTGTCGTCTGTAGAAAAAGCTGTATTCGATAATTTCAAGATGTAAGAACCTTTGATGAACGTTTTATTTTAAGTTGAATTATGCGAAATAAAAAAACAACTTAAACCTATTAGGTATTTTATTTTACTTTTGATTACCTTTTTAAACTCTGAGTTTATTTAAGTTATGACTACATTTTAAGGTTTTTGAAACGAGACACAATGTAGTTTTTGTTGAACTATAATAGGTTATTTTTAAATATTTTCTCTAAACTGATTTAACACCGAAATTAATTAAAAACAAACCGAAGACTTATAAACTTAAAAACATATTTTATTACATAATTTACAGTTATTTAGTTTCATCACATAAAGATTTAAAACTATTATTTTTTTCAAATAGATTATCTAATTTTTAATTAAAAAAAATATTACAAAAAATAAGTGTTTAAGTTTACAAAGCTCATAATGTTTTTTTCTGTTTTTAACCCGAAAATTTCTTAACTGTTATTTTTATTTAAATATAAACTGCAGAGTATACAACATACGGACTAAAATGATAAAAAATATATGGTTTTTACTTTATTAAAAAGTTTCTGTTGTAAATGTTTCGACATTTGTAACGTAAAATACTTACAACAACCTAAAAATGCTCCGGTCTTAAAATGCTAATGTCTTTTTCAATGAGGTTTTATTTGTGTTATCTCTAATTTACATAAAAAGATGTGAAAAATAGTTTTTGTTTGTATTGTTTTTTAAGAAAAAAAATACAAGTTTAAAGTATTCACGTGTATTTTAATGTATAAAAATAAAGATATGGCTTCAAAAACAATTTGATGTAGCGTTAGAGCTTTTTTTTCGGGTTTAAAGCAAGCAAAAAAGTTTATTATAGTATACACGAATACTTAGCTGTACTATTAATGGCAGCCACATGTTAATGGCTTAAAATTCTTCATTTCGTATATTCGCAATATTATTATTTTAACATTCCGTTTCTAATCATATCGTATATAACATTTTGTGCGAATGACTTTTTGACGTAACTAAGAGATTTAGATTTTAATTTTAATAACTCTAGTGACGGACGCTCAATCAACAATTAACTTTTAAATAATTGGTGTCTTTTTTAAACAGTTTATATCAACAAACGGTTTTCCTTAAAATTTCAAAAAAAGTAAACAATATCTTTTATTTTAAGTCACTTTTTTAGCAAGTATATTCCTTTAGGTCAAAAATAAGCTAAATAAGCAGTTATATGGCTTGTATATAGCTTTTTAAATTAACTTATATTTATTAAAGTGTCTTTATTGTTGTAGTGTACACTGTTTAGTGTGACTTATTTGGTATACTATGAAAATCGATTCAGTTTTATTTTATATTCTGCATTTGTTGATTTATTTTTTCTACCTTTTGCATTTGTTTTTTATTTATTTTTTATTTATTTTTACTTTCACTGTTACTCCTAACCCTTACCCTCGATCAGTAAGCGGTTCTCGAAATTGACTGGGTGGATTTTGATCGGATTGATTTTGAACGCCTGTAACTTTTGATCGCGGGTGATTTCAAACTTTTCCACTTATTTTAACTTGTTTATAAAATTTTGTTTTGTTATTAAAGTTGTATAAATATAATTGTATTGTTATGAATCAAAATGTTTTATTAAACTTTTTTGAGGTAATAAAAGTTAAATTTAATGTTTTCAATTAAATCTTTAAAGTACATTCGTTCAAAACTGATTCGATCTTATGATTCACTTATATAAAAAAGCTTGTTTATAATTTCAACTTTATTATTTAGTTTAATGTACAAAAGAAAGTGCTGTTTTTAATTTTTATATAACTTTGATTTCTTTAAAAGGATAATATCTTAGTAATGTAAATCATTTGGATTTGTTTTTATATATAAGTTGTTTTTTAGCTTTTAGTTACATTTTAGTTATTCTTATTTCGAATGCCAATTTTTGAAATTAAACAAAAAATTTTTTTTTAATAATAAATATTCAAAAATCATTGAATATCTTGAAGATACCCTACAACAAAACAATGAAATTTAAATATCTAATAAAGTTTTAGTGATGTTAATTTATAGAAATAAACTTACTATATCTTTAAAAAGATATATTTTCTGTTGTGGATACATAGTTGTTTTTCTTAACTTAAAAAGATTGCTCAATATACTGAAATTTAAAGAGCTTATTTAAGTAGAGGTGTGCAAGTTAAATATATTATTTACGACCCGGTTTCGGTGAAAGAAAGTTTGTATACAAATATATTTAAGTATAACCACGATTTTTACTTTTAATTGCATTTTTTATTATTCGGAATAGTTTATTAAATACGCAAACAATTTCGAATGCAAATCAAACAGTCTTAAATGTGATAAAAAGTTTACTTATTTATTTTACCTTTATATTGAAATTAATAATAAATTATAAATAAGTTATTACTATAATTGAGAATTTTTTAAGCTTATGTTTTAAAGAAAGACAAAATAAAAATACAAGTTTAGCTAAATTGTCTGACAAAAATTGTTTAAATAATAAGAACATAAAACTTTCGGATGTTAAAACATCAGCTCTTAAATGAGTTTTTGACTATGAACAGTTTAATTAATTAAAGTCGTGATATAAACTTTTAATGATATGTCAATCTAGTTTTACAACATCCAGACTAAACATTTGTTCTATTTAAAAAAAAATAGGTTTTCAAAAGTAAATAATGTGTATAAAACATTTAATTATTGAATTGCGACTATTTTGCATCTCAGATAGATCTAGTTGTTTTATTTACACTTGTTTATTTTAAGACTTAGTTTTGCTACTTTATTTTGTAAATTAAAAAAAGCATCTTTTTTTATCAAATTTAAAAGTACTTTAATGTTATTATTAATTGTAAAAATAAACCGAGATACTAAACTTAGTTTATATAAATCTATAAGTGGTATTGTAACTTATATTCAGCATTTAACACCTTACTAGCAAACATTACACTTAAAAATATTTTATTCTAAATTATTTTGGTTTAAAAATTGTTTTAGAATTTGTTGTTTTCGAATATTGAAAGTTATACTATTTAAAGTATTTTTCATATAAAAAAAATTATACAGGCCACTTACATGTGACTTTAAATACTCAAATAATCAAAAAAACTAATTCGAAAACATTTACTAGAACTTATTATTATTAGTAAAGTAAACGTTTGCGAGTTAAAGATAATAACATCAATAATTGCTGTATTATTGTAAAATCACAGTGGTAAAGTATTTTATGATAAATCTTTTTAATATTTTTTGGTATATGATCATTTATTCATTAGTTTTAAAGTATTCTAATCATTTTGAGAGTTTCTCATGTATCAAAAACAATTTAATATAAATTTTTGTTAACGACTAATTATGAACGTTTTTTCATATTTCTTTTGTTCACAGCATTTATTTTAATGTTAAAAAACTATAGTTAAAATCAAATCAATAAATCATATTAATCACTACAAATTTATAAGCTTTTTCGGTGAATCTAACCTGTTTTTAGATATTTAAAGGTAAATATTTTTTTCATAAGTTTTAGAATAGTAACTTTTTGAACACTATTTTTGTTAAAGCGTAAGTTGCACATAATTTATAGTTATTGCACTCTATTTGATGAAAAATAATGAACTTAATTACACGACCATTTACAACAGCATCTCAAAAAACTCATGACCGGTTTCGTTTTTATTAGAACTCACTAAGCAGACATAGCCGCGAGAAACTGTTGTTGAAAACTTAACAAGCGGGTTTACTTATGTACTGAAGAGACCGTTTATAAGTAATTCTAAAAAATTGATGCAGCTAATTCGTTCAAAGTAAACATCTAAGAAGTTTTCAGCTTATTATAAGATTTCAGTCTGTGCTCTGTTCGTTTGATCAGTTTTAATCAATATTTATTAAGACAATCATTAAAAAAGTTGACACTTTATCTTCCATCAAAAATAAGTAGTAAGTTAAAAGTTAAAGTGATAGTTTATCCGACAAACTTTATACAAAATTTTTAAAACAAAAATGAGATAGTCTTCACGAAAAAGCTACTTGGCATAGAATAAATGTTTTTAAGATCAAGCATTATAGCTCACTTTGAGTATACACAGATGTTTAAACAATATATTAAAAAAAAAGTAGATTGGTGTCAGAAACGCATGAAGCTATACTTTTGTGTAAAAGAT
The DNA here is from genome assembly GCF_965202585.1 of Thalia democratica. Taxonomy (NCBI): domain Eukaryota; kingdom Metazoa; phylum Chordata; class Thaliacea; order Salpida; family Salpidae; genus Thalia; species Thalia democratica. The sequence continues at coordinate 10,689,936 of NC_139167.1, forward strand.
CACTTTGCCTGAAGTCACTTTTGCAAATGCAAAAGTGTCTTTGTACAAAACTGACCTGTCTCGACAAAAACTAGTTAGTTTGTATTTTAATCTTACTAATTAACTCTACTGTTATTTGTTTACAAAATCAATATAACAACATTTTAATAGCGTAATATTTTATGCACAATTTTAGCTTGAATTTTAAAAAATAAGCTAAAACAACTATCTTTTTATTGTTTTATGAATCTTAAATGTTATTTTAGTCAAAATTTTTAATGCACACAAAATACTTATTTTTAAGTTTGTATTAGTAATAAAATAAAAAGCAAAAAAAAAATTTAATGCTAAACTAAACTATAACTATAATAACCTGAAAATATTTAAAACATTTTGATATTTATATAAAACGAAAAAGTGAAGCATCAATATCAGAATGTGAAAGTAACTTAGATTTTAAATTTTTATTTGACGTCATATGCTTTGTGCCACAAACTGTTTTTATTAAGTCAAGTAAAAATTTAAAATATAAGTTATTTTCACATTCTGATACTGATGATTCACTTTTTTGTTTTATATAAACGAAATATGTAAGTTTTCTAGTCCGATTATTTTTTAAATTTTGTCACAAGAATGTGGTTAATTTTTAACTTATTTACTATAAAATACAAAGAGTATAACTGATTTTATTAAGAACACTCACAAAACTATTTCCATTATTTAAAAAATTCATTTATTTAATGTTAAAAAAAAATGTTTTAGTAATGATTTTTATTAGGAAACGTATAGATAAATTGTTATATTTATACATTCTTATTTTCATTTTATTGTTATAACTCGTTTTGAAAGTTTAATAATTTTATTTAGTATATTTATTTAGCACTGAACACAGTCAAAATTTAACGTCGTGCATAAGTTTTGCGTGTAAAAATGTCGCCGTGCAAATTTACCCTGTGTGCAGAAATGACCCTGCGTGCAAAAGCGTCTCCTCGTGCAAAAGTGACGCTGTGCAAAAGTGTCCCCTCGTGCAAAAATGAACCTCCGTGCAAAAGAGCTTTAAAAACATCTTGAAATTTATACCACAAAATTTGGTTTGTTTCTAATTTTTACGAAACCTGTACAATTATAATAATAACAAAAATATAACTTGTAAACATTAACATAATTATTAACATAAAACATTAGCATAAAAATCATATCAAAAACAGATTTTTTACTTAAATGAATTTTAAAATTATCAATATTAACGACTTATTCTCAACACTAGTAATGACATTATGATGATTCACCTCACTAATTAAAGTAGCTTTGCTTTTTTTTTAAATTATTAGCTATTAATTTTATTAAGAAAAAAAAATCGTTACTATGTCACATAGTTTTACCAGCCAACTGTTGATTATATTTCCAAAGAACTTAAAGGATTAGTTATTCAAGGTTTTTAAATTCCTTTAAATAAGATTTGTTTACATCAGTATAAAACAATGTCAAGTTGTAAGTTATGATAAACAATAACAAACTGCTATTTTATTAAAATAGAAAGTGTTTTGTTAGATGAGTTATTTATTTTTAAATAAAAACTTTATTGAAAATTACAAATCATCAATTTAATTAATTAAGCTGATTTTAAAAAATAGTTTATTTATAGCTTAAAAATGTCAAAAAAATGTTTCTAATTTCTTATAACTTATAAGTAAAAATGAATGAATAAACAACATATAGAAAAGTTAGATTACTCTTCTTAAAACAAGAAAGAGTTAATGAACTGATTTTTTTATTAGTCAACCGTGAACTATACTTCGAATAAAGTGAAAAAATATTTGATTATTCATAGCCATTATTTGTAGTGAAAGTGGATTTTTATCTTCTTTTATACATAGTACGTATTAATCTCTATTAAATTTATTAAATTTAGCCTACAATTTGTGGCATAAATCACATGACGTTAGTTTTAAGAGAATGTTATTCAAACTCCTGCGTTTTTAATGCGTAAATCTGATTATTAGCTCTAATTTTAATAATTCAATTTCTTTTAGTTTATTTAAATAATATTATCTAGTGAAAATAATTTCTGTATTGAAATTTAGACCACAATTTTTAATATGTTTTTTAACTTGTCTAAATTAAAATAACAAAATCAAAACCGTGTTCACACAACTATAGAAAACAAAAAATTAATATAAATATTTTTATTCTTAATAGATAAATTTTACCGTCAAATTAACCTTTAGAACTTAAATAATAGTTTTAACTGTATCAAATATTTTCTAAGTTTCGTAATCAATCAAAAAGCGCATTTAAGATATAATTTAATTTTTGTATAATGTAAAATTTGATATATAACTAAAAATTTATATACAATTGTTCTCATAAGTATCTTTACACTGTGTATGCGAAAATATTTTAGTTTAACAATATGTTTTAGTCATTGTTTTAGTAGTTTATTGATGTAATACAGTTTTTACACACAAACGCAGATGTTACATTTTTATTTTTATTGAATATACAAGCTTATATTTCGGGTACGTTAATTGAACCAAAATTTAAACACTATTCAAAATAGCTTAGTCTTAGTCTCGAATTATTAATCTTAGTCCAACAATTTCAATTAACTTCGAAAACTTTCAATATATAATTAAGATTTATTAGTTCTTTTACTGTTTGTACAAGTATATTTTCTATAACAAAATATAAAAATCTACACTCAAAAAGATTAATAAAAAGACTTCATTTAAAGGAAAATCTTTTTATCGTCAAACTGTAAACTAACTGTTTAATTATTTTTTTTATTACTTAATAAACAAAAATATGTTTAATATTTGTTTTATTATTCTTTTCAAAAATTAAATGTATAAGCAGAAGAAAGTCAGCACAAATGACAAAAGTTTACTAAAAACTTTTAGTTCTTAGTTTGTACTAAAGTTTCAAAAAGAATGATAGTAATGAAAAATATTAAGTTATTATATTAGCTCTAAGTATTAATTACAGTCTTCAGGTTTCAATTGAATTTCAGTTTTTTTTATATTTATACGCTCTAAAGCAAATAATGTTAAAAACAAAAAAAATAATTATAAAGCAAACTATCATTATGCATACAATATGTAGAAAATTTAAAACATATTTAGTCACTTAAATGGCTTATAAAATACCTTAATCGGAAGAGTGACAATGGTTATGTTCGTATTATAAATATGAAATTTAAAGATTAAGTTAGTGTTTGTCAGTGAGGTCATCATGACGTCACGCTCTGTTTATAAATAAATATAAGTTTGAAATTAACGAAAGCTATTTTCATTGTTTTAATTAACTTATACAACTATACGAAAACGAGTCACAATACAATCAAAACTAAACACCAGACAAGTTTTTTTCAAACTTCTTTATAAGAGAAAGTTCATGTTCAAATCTGAAGAAAAAATCTATAAATAGTTTCAAAATTGTTAAAATTTCCTTTTAAAACAATGTATGAGTTATGGGTGACATATAGATCTTAAAATAAAATTTAACAAGTTTCTTTAAAAAAATAAAGTTAGATAGTATGTCAATTAATCTTCTTCTATTTTAAAAATAGCAACTAACTATAAATGAGTATACAGGTTTTCTTTTTAAATTTTTTTAATGAACCATATATATATATATATTATTTTAAGTAAACTTGCACTAAATTTTTTGATAAAAACTTAAATTAGTATATCAATATTCGGCAACTTTTAATTGCAGTTTCGTCAATAAGTAAAAATTATTAAAACACATCATTACAAATGTATTGTATGAATTATTATTATTAAAGTAAAACTGTTTTAATTTACTAACAAAGTATATAGTTTCTTTCAAAAACATGTTTGCAATTTCTTTTGAATTACTAATAAGTTTTTTTTCAGTAATAATAATAATAATTTTCAGCAAATAGAACTACAATAGTTAATAACACCCATTGATAGTAAACTAGAATTACATTAACAACAACTTTTTATTGACGTCAGAGAAACTTGCAAAAGTATTTTTGAAGCCATTAACTTTTAAAACTTGTAACAATTTAAAATAAAAGTAAACTATCAACTTAAGTTTGTTCTCAAATATTAAATAATAATAACCTAATTAAGAAATATTGGATAACATTGGTAATATAAAGTAATAAAAGGTGTACTATAAATTATGTCTGATATATTTTAGTTTAGTTTTGCAACAGATATTAAATTTTAATTAAAATGTGTTTGTGCTTAAAAAAATAAAGTTTATATATTGTTTTTTTTTTATAAAGTTTTAGAGATATGTAGAATACGGGTTGTGTAGTAATTTAAAACAAATAAATAAGGATATTTTAGTTAAATAGTTAATATCATATAATTTTCACATACTTAGATACGAAACGTAAAAAGATAATATTCATTTAGTATCACACTCCATTTTTTACAAAGTTTTCAAAACAATTTAAATGGAATTAGAAAAAAACAGTTTCAAGTAAAAATACTTAAAATTTAAATTTAGATAACGTTTTTACTTTCAAAACCTATTAATAAATAGTTCGTTTTTTTTTTAATATAAATTTTTTCTAGGATACTTTTATTGAGTCAATTAAATTGAATAAAACTTGCAACGAAAATGAAACAATGTGTTAACTAGCATTCAGTAATCATTATGTAAAAATTACTAAAAAACAAAACAACTGTAAATAATAATTTTTCATTTTTTTATCAATTTAATTTTTTTTTTTAAAGTTTAAAGTTTTATATATATATATTTAATAGGTAAAATGAATGAAAAAAAAAACTTATTTATATGCACTTAGAAGCAATATAAGTTTATTATTTATAAGATACGAAACTAATGTAACATTTTTCATCAATAAAACTATTATTTTAGTTTAAATAAACACAACTGTGTTTACAAGTCTTAAGCTTTAAGGTTTCAGTTCAAAACAAAATTTCAAGGATTTGAAAACAGATGTAACAAAGTTAGATTAGTCTTTTAAACAAAAGTTTTTTAATTAATAATATATATAGAATCTTTTATTGTGAACAATTTAAATCAGGGGTCGGCAAACTGCGGCCCGCGGGCCAATTGCAGCCCTCGAAGGGTAAATCTGCGGCCCGCGAGCACGTTTTTTTTTTTGAGTGGAATGCGGCCCGAGAAAGAAATTTTTGTAGCTCGCGAGCATGTTATTGTGGCCCGCTGAGAAACAATATGTTTCAAGTTAAATTTTTACTGTTAATTTGGTTTTGTTTTATTTCGTTTTAAGTGCATTTATAACATTTTTAAATAATAAAAAGACTTTACTGTATTAGCTTAAAAATGTGAAAAAAACAGATTAGCTTTCTAACAGGGTATTTTCTCATTTTCATAATAGCTTTCTTCTCACAACAGTAAGTAATTATTTGACAAAAGAGTGTAAAGAGTGCTTAGATTTAGTAAGTCAGTTATATAATAGCTACTTCGTAAATAAACCAAATGCAAACGTTTTTTATTTTGCACAACAGTAATGCACAGTAATTGAATAAAATTTCTTTCTTTACAGTTTAGGTATTCATTTCAAATGTATTATATAACTTAATTTTTTTTTCAAATGTATTATGACTAAATATTATCTTTAAGTGTACACAAATACATTTAATATAACATTTTAATAAGAAATAAGGTTTATTTGATTTTGGTTTTAACACGTTTCGATTTTTTAGTATTTTTTTTCACATAAAATTAATTCCAATGCACACAAGTGTATAAGGATACTCATAATTTAAACCACTTTTTATTTACTGCTTAAGTTAGATTAATTTAGTTTATGCATAAATGTCTAACATTATTATTTCTAAATGTAATTTCTAGGTGTGTTCCGAAACATTTAAAACAATATATATGACATTACGAAAAGTTTGTACATTGTGAATCGAATAAGTTCAAATTCAATTTTATTAATAACTAAACATTGCTACAAACTCAGACTAACACCATTTGAAGATTTTAAATCTCAGGCCAATTTAGTCTTTTTTCAGTTATTTACTTGAATTGCTTTTTGTATACCAAAATATCAGGCTAGATTTTTGTCACTAAGGCTGGCTTTTTTTATTAAAGAGTGGCAAATTAAATTTTTGATGTATGTTTTGCTCAATACACAGTGTTGTTTTGAATTTATAATATATGTTAAATTTTAAATCTTGCAGCTGATACAATTTAAAATACTGTTTATACTACTGTACATAAGTTTGAATAATCAGTGTTGCCAAAAAACTTGAGTCCTGGTAAATCTTGGAATCTGAAAATTTATGGTTAAATAATCTGAAAAAAGTTTGAATTTGAGAATTTTTCGAAAATTTTGTTTTAAATTTTGTAATAGAAACAAGTTTTAAAAGTAATAACATTTAAAAATATGAAACTGAATAAAATTAAAAGTTTTCGTTTGTTTTTACCTCATTAATTAATAATAGTAAATAAAATATTGTAGAAAATTGATCTAGTTTATAGATAACACATTTAAAAATAGAAACCGGATTCTTTAATTTAAGCGAATTGAAAGAGTATGTTGTTTTTCTAAATAATTTGTAAAACTTTATTTGCTAAGTTCAATATTTTGTTGTAATAAACGTAGAAAGTAAAATTTTACTTCTCAATTTATCTTACCTAAAAATTAAAAATACTTTAGTAAAAATTTTCAAAAAATGTTCAAAATACAGTTAATCAACGAAACAAGACATAAAAGTACTAATGTATGTTGAATAATTTTAAGTAACTTATAAATTAGCTCAATTTTTACATTTCCATCGCTTAAAATTACATCATCGTTTGTTTAACTGTTCTATGAAGTAAACTATGATTAGTCATGTAGCAGCAAATATATAGAATATACAACACAAATGTTTTTTTAAGTTTTATAGCTTTTAATATACTAAACTAGTTTAGGGAGCAAACATAGTCTACAATTATAACAAATTTAAGCTTTATTTTAAATTCCTTTTTTATTTTAGTGATAAAAACAAATTAACGTTGTCTTTTAATTGTAAAGAACAGTAATTTCTTTTGAAAGAACTATCTAAACAAAAAAAAAACAGATAGTTTTTATTTATAGATATTTTTAAATCTATACATTTTCATTTCATAATATTTCAAGACCATTAAATTAGGGGTTAAATTGCGAAAAAATAAAATAATTTTTTTATATATCGATCAGTAGAATCTGAGAAAATTACTTTGTTTTATTCACGAAAACCATATTTATTCTTTATTTTTATAGAAAGCTAGTAATTTATTTCAACTCGATTTTAGTTTGTAGTGTAAAAAATTAACTATAACAATTAATTAGAATAAGCTTCGTATTTTAAAAAATCACTTATTTATTTAATAAACTTTATCTTAAGCTATACATAAGTTATAAATACTAGTTGTCAAAACTAAAAAAATAAATAGCATGTTTGAATAGATTCTTAGTGACGTTGCTTAGTTTTACCAACAAACTTGTTAGTTTGTTTTGTATTTAAATCATTTAGAATTACAAAGTTATGTTTCATTATACTCGTTTAAGTTTTTAGCTAAAAAATGGGGCAATATTTTAATAATATTGTTTATGATGTTAGTAAATAAAAACGAATATAAACAACTTACGTTTCTTCACATAACACTTCTATCAGAACATTATAAGTAAAAACTAAATAACTAACATGTTTATACATTCTTTTTCTAAATAGTAAGCTTTTGTTAATTAATTAAAGACATACGATTAGTTTAAAATTGTACGTAGCATACTTAGTTGCACTAAAGTTCTAAATAAAAAGCTTGAATTCAACAAATAACTCTAAAACTAAACAGTTTTAAATGCTAAGTCACATGCCATACCCCAACATTTTGTGGTTAAAATTTGAGTTTCAACACAAAAACAGAGCTTTTTAAGTTTTCTATTTTATATATTTAAGCGAGTTAAAAAGATTTCTGGGTAAATCTAGTGACTTCACTAATCATTAATTGTTTATAACAAAACAAAAACAATTAATTTTTTATTATTTCGTTGCAACAACATACTATCTCGTTTGAAAAACATTTACTCTACTGTTGTTCATGCTTTATGTTACAAACTTATAAAGTTGTGTTTGTGTTTCTTATCATTTTGTCTACTAGTTAAAAATTAGTTATTAATGATTAATTATATATTAATTAAAATATTATTCTCTTTAATTGTAGTAAAGTATGTAAAGTTTTTTTGTAAATTTTATTTAAATTTATTGTATTCATGTAAACAACTTTTTAATCTAAATTATACTTATTTATTTTATAGTAAGAATAACGTAAAATAAAAATTTTAAATGCCTTGTTTAGGAAGCGTGCTTTTTTTTTACTTTTAAAAACTTTCCACGTAATAAAGTATTTTTTTAATTTTATCTTAAGCACACTAAGTTAAAACTTTTTATCGTCATAGCGTTTTAACCCATAACAACTTTTTCTTTTTTTAATTATATATAACAGATAAATATAAGAAAAGGTGTCGGTTGAAATTTTGCAATATTTTTACCACAAAAATTTTGTGGCTATTTTTTTTTGTTATCTTAAACTATTAAAAAGCTTATAACATGATAAATAAACTTATAGTTTTTTCTAAGAAGTAGAATTAAAAGCTGAAGAATATAAACAAAACTGTGTTAGATACTAAAAACACAATTCTTTATAGATATTGCAAAGCAAACAATATTCCAAAAACAAAATAAACAAAGTTTAAACTAAGTAAAATTTAGTATTCAAACAATATACATTTGTAACTTCACATTAAAGATATAACTATAACATGGTAAGTTTAATTAATAACTATAACATGGTAAGTTTAATTAATAACTATAACAAAACTTCTTAAAATGTTTTCCGATCCCGTTTTAACTAATTTATTATACATTAGAGGTTATATTAAAATACAACATTGCTTTATTGATAAACATTTTTACACATTGTACAATTTATATTGTGATCTTATACGGCTGTTTTCTCTTCGATATGCTATTTTACTTTTACAACTAGTTCGCATGTTAACTCAATGATCAAAAATTTGGTTATAATTGTTAATGCGTTTTTTATATTTTTATTCAAACTTCTAATGACGTAAGGTAATACGGCACCGCATTTAAATATAATTTTTTTTGTATAAAGCAAAAGAAAATATATAGTCAACTTCTATAAACTTTATTCTAAATTTGTACCACTATAATGTTGATGGCATGTAGATTTCCTACTGAAATTAGTGAGTATTATTTCTTCTTTTTGTAAAATTCTTTAACAATACTAAAGGTTAGTTCATGAAAATTAAATATGCAGTTTTGAATACTTATGAAGACGTTAAGAATTTAAGTATTTAAAAATATACAATTTATTTTCGGTTCCCGTTTTAAATTTGAACATTACCAAAATATTAAAGCTTTTACTTCAATCCACTAATATTTACTAAAAATTTCTAAAGTGCCTAATAATACAACTTTTTAATATTCAGTTTTGATTTGGTTAAAGTTGCATTTTGAAAACCCTTCATAATACATTAAACTCTAATTCGTGGTTTATGACTTAATAACCAAAAGGTCCTTGCGTTCACCTAGGTTTTCAAAAAATTTTAGATAATTTGATTTTGTCATTAAATAAAAAATGACGACTTTAGATATAAACTGATATAAAAATAAAACATGTTTACGGTTTTAGTAAGTTTTAACTAATTATTTAACCTTAGTTTAGAAAGTAAAATATTTAATTTAGTTTTTATTTACAAATTTGTAAATATTTTCCTGTCTGCATTGACCGCCACAATATGGTGTAAGAATTAAGATTTTTCTTTGATAATTCACTAAAAAGTTAAATAATATTTCATTTACAAATTGATAACATAACTTTAATAGATAGTTAACATTTACGAGAACGAGTCTAAATTGCAGGAAGATAAAATTGCACGAGGTTACTTAATACTAATTACACGTCATCTTGTAAGTTTTGTAAGTGTGAAGCTAAGTTTTATGAATAAAATAGGGTTAAGTGATATATTATTATGATCTCGTTTTACAGTAGTTTTTACCACAAGTATGTGGTTTATACTTTCTTTTTTTTTTTGAAAATTAAAAGTCTGAACTTGTTTTATTAAAATAATAGTAATAATCACACAAAACATAGTTCAAAACTTGTTAGTTCTTTTTACATAGTAAGAAGTCACTCATTTAATACTTGAATTTACCATGACATTAGATAAGTACTATGTCAATTTAAAAAAAAAATATGTTGAAATGTTAAGGGTTAAAAAGTGAAAAAAATCTGCATTCTAAGCTGATAAATTTTGTAACCAAAAATAAGTTTTTGTAAAATTTATCTTTTTAAATTATATTTTTGTTTTATTTAAAACTTATTAGTATAGATAGGTTATAACTTTAGTTTTTGTTCGTTTTTAGTAAGTTTACTATTTTCAAAATCCTAACAGTACTTTTATAAATGTACATAAGAATTTTAAAGTATTTCTATTTTTTATTGATGTTTTTACTAAATAATCTTAATGATCAAAATGTTAATATAAAAGAAAGCGGTTTTTAAACTTAACAGTATTTGATCAGTTTTATCTAACTTTATAGGTTCGTTATACACAATACAGTAATCAAAGATTAAAAAAAGTATAATTTTTTATTAAGAATGAAGTTACTAACAGAAAAATATTTTTTAATATAATTGAATTTCACGAAATTTACTTTTGTTGGGACAGCTTAATAACGTTTTATCGATAACTAATGGAACTAATAAGATAAAAAAATTTGTACGTACTAAAACATAAATAAAGTTATAAAACAGAATACTAATTTTTTAGTCTAAATTAAAACTTTCTAATTACTAAATATTTAAGAAACTCAAGCTTTCTGAAAATTACTTTTAATTGATAGTTTTTTAATTGTACTTAGCTAATCATTTAGACGCAGATAGGTTTACTTAACAAGTGTTTAATAAATTTTACGATTTTTTAAAACATAGGTTAATAAAATTTGCAAAGACCGTACTTTAAGATTTTGTAGCACAGAAATTTGGTAAATGTTTCTTAATGTTTTAACTAAGTAAACTTAATGTTTAACGAACTAATTAAATTTCTAAATAATATAATGACTTTTTGTAATGTTGTGTTTTATACAATGTTTGTTTATAACTTAAACAGAAAAAAAATGTGAGTTGTAAAATAAATACCTAAAATACTTGCAATTTTGTATTTTTGTAGTCTTTTTGTATTAACAGTAAATAAACTAAATGACCAAAAAGACTTAAACACATGAAATACATAAAACACTGCGATGAAAATACGCTAATGTTGAGAAAATCAAGTAAACTTTTTAAATAAATTATTAAGAAAAAGACGTAACTATTACAAATTAATATATAATGATGTGTATTTTAAACAACAATTGACTAAAATAGAAAAAATATTTCGTAAATTGTCGTAGTTTGAAGTAAAGTTACTGGTATGAGTAAGTAGAAAACATTACCTGATTTTAATTTATTTTGTTTTAAAGTATTTAATTATATACGAAAAAGGTTTTTAAACAGTGAAGCAAGTCGATAACTGGTATAGTGAACAAATTTTTTCTAAAGTTTAAAGAATATCAAAATCTTATTTGGAAGTAGTATTGGCCACAAGGTTGTAACTTTAAATTCTCAAAAAAAAAAAGGTTTAATAATTTTATAAAATAAATTGTTTTTATTACTAGAATTTAATTTAAAGGTTGCTGGAGAAAACAGCATGACGTCCCTAATATAAGTAATATACTTATAATAAAGGTTGCATAGGATATGAAACAATTTATAATGATTTGTTATGCCATATTATCGCCGATTAGATGTAAAATTGAATAAAATTAATTATTTAAAAGTTAAAATTAAGTTTTGTTTGCTACTATTCAACATCCACATTTTTGTGGTAAAAATTAACGTTGACATTCTAAGTTAAATTATGACATCCTTGGCTTCTATTCATTTTTAATTATTTATTGAAAGTTTGAAGAAATAAGCAAATGATGTCATTTTTGCATATTTGATACTAGTTTTGATAAAAATGAAATAAGTTTTTTAACGTGTTATTTAAGTTTAATAAATAAGAAGTGTTAAAGGATTATGTTAATGTAATAACTTTTTTTTTTTGTCGATATATTTATTTAAATACAAGCTTAAATGGTGTATTTATTCTTTCAAAAACAAAAACTTATAAAATTATTGCATTATTTTACAAAACGTAAATTCAAAAACCTTTGATTAAGTTTAAGTTATCAAATACTTAACTTCTTTAAAAACTGTTTTGTTGCTTTGGTTATAGATTTTTTTTTTATTTTATTGATATGATTTCTAATTACTAAACCAAAGAATTAAACTATATAAAAAAAATTTTCTTCTTATTTATATAATATTCTTTTACTAGAATATGCAGAGCTGTTTGTTGGCACAAACTTATTAAATACTATAATTTCATTTGTAGTTAGAAAAATGTGTTTTAAAATAAAAGACGTAAAAATCATTTTTAATTGCAAACAACTAAGACTTTAAAAAAAAGATCGAACACAAAAAAAAAATTCGTTGTACTACTGAAGTTGTTATTTTCGTTTATTTATTTCTTTTGATATTTTATTCTGTTCTTATGAAAACATATTATAGCAAAATCGTTAACACATTATGAAATATGTCGCAATATTTCAATTTCATTTTTAATTCTGGATAATTTTTACTACAACCCTATTGTTTATTAAATTGACAAAAAATGTATACACTATTATGACCCCTATTTACTAGTCATTTTATTAATTGATAATAATTAAATAAGTTAAAAATATATAACTTAGGCTCCAATATTTATTAAAAATTTATATGAAAACTAAATATAGAACTGGTTCGAGTGACATTTATACTAATTAAACCTTGGAATCAAAATCAAAATTTGATAAATATGAATTTAACTTAAAATCAAATGCCAAGTAAAAAAAAATATTACTCCTATATGATTATAAAATAAATACTTTTAGTTTAAAATTTTACTAAAGGTTTTTTAATTGTTGGTTTTTGATTTAACTAGTAAGTTAATCTATAAAAAGTTATTACTAAATTGTTTTGAAAACAAACAGTACAATTAAAACTTATAAATAAATTTTTTAATCATCATGCTGTTAGGTTTCTTATAGTTGTAACATAAACTTAATTAGATTTTGTCTAGTACAATTTAAAACTAATTTTTGTTAAAAAACAGTTTATCGATTTTTCTGAATTAATATTTAGTTTAATTGTTATGAATGCATAACTTTAAACTTTATTATATAAATATTGTTGTTCTATTTACTGTACTTTAAATTTATTGTGTTATTAAATTCAAGTTTAAATTTAAAATTTCTTTTAATAATAAGCATATAAGAAAGCTATTGTTTCGGTTAGGTCTTTTTTTTTTCTTTTGATTATTACTTAAACAAGTTATAGAAGCTTATTGGAAGATTTTTTAACTTATTTTGTCTGCTTTTCTTGAACTATCTTATACATTTTATTCTCCGTGACTTAACATTATCTATGTATTAGATTTATTATAAAACTGTAATTCTTAACTATGAATATGTAAAACTAAAGCTATTTTATAAACTATCTAAATTGAAAACACATGTTTAAAAACTTTAGTGAACTTTAGTGAATTAAAACCTTGTTGCCTTAATTCACTACACATTCTTTAAATATTATAACGATTTTTTTTTAGTTTGTTAATAAGATAAACTAGAATGTTAAGTTTTACGTTATATTTTAATAAAAAAAATACTTAAGTTAAATATTTGTTCATTCATTAGTAACATCATATTGATAAACCATATGTCACAAATAATATATTGATAGTTTATTTTAAGTTATGGTGCACTTTAAAGCATATCAAAAATATAACAGTTTGTATTATATTATCATGTATAGGTGTAAATATCTGCCACATCTTAAATATAAATTTTTCAAAACTAAAACTTAATAAAAATTTGACTGAGTAACCAAACACAATTATAACATGTAATTTTTTTTTTATAATCATTTATAAAATTTTTTAGATACAGTTAAATTAAGAAAATTCTAAATAGCTAATAATAGTTTCTTGAACTATCTTAAACTTCTAAGATTTATTTATTTTGACTTTAAGCTACAATTAAATTGAGAATTAAGAAAAATAAGAACAAATAAATTTTACCTATAAATTGTGTGTTATATTAAATATACTTTTTATTCAAGTTTTATATTTCGTACAGCAGTTAGATGAACAGTCAAAACAAAATGATTTTATTATATAGTTCGAATTCAAGTTATTTTTTTGAATTCGGAAAACAACAAATTAAAATGTAATAATTCAGTAAGTCAACAGTTTAACTTTTTTTGCTTACTGTCATTCTCACTCTTTTTATTAAACTGCTTAAATAGCTTATAACGTTTAAGCTTTCAAAATATACTTCAATAAAAACATTAAAAACTTTAAAAACTTTAATAATAGTTTTACATTTTGACTTAAAATCAAATAAATTATTTTTACTAAAATACATTCATTTGTATGACCATAAGTGATAAAAGCTGTTATAACCTTTCTCGAGGTATTTCTCCTAAATATAAAATGTTTATATCTTACATCGTTTCGGAATGTTTTGTTTTAAGTCTCATACTAATTTAGTGCAAAGAGTTTTGTTTCACAATTCAATATTTTCTAGCAAGTGTTTTTAGTATATAAACTTCTAACTAGATAAATTTTTTTTTTAATTCTTTATCCAATAGCATGTTGTATGAAAATTATTCTTAGTTAATACTTTTTTATTTTACTTTGCATAAAGTATAAAATACTATATTCATTTTTTATTAATTTTAATCCAGTTAGAAAATAAAATAGAGATTTAATAGTACTTATAAATATTTTTTTAAAAATCAACCTTTTTTTATATATAGGTCCAATATAAACTTTTATGTTAAAAACATTTTTTTAGTTAATTTAAATATTTTGAGAAAGTTTTTTTAATCATAGTAAGCCAAATATTTTATAAATAATATTTTTAAAGTTCAGCTGTATTAAGATTTGAATAAAAAAATAAGAAAAAAAAAAAATTATCTATAAATAAGAAAAATCATTTACAATCATTGAACTTTTAAACTTATGTATGCGAGAAATAAAATAGTAATAACATTTCAGGATTTGTTAAAACAAAAGCAAAATTTTTATTAAATCTAAACGTATGGTATTGATTTAAGATTAGTAAAAAAGTTATTATTTTTTATACAAAAGTTTCTTAGGACGAAACCTGTCGTCGTTGATTCTCCTGTATAGTATTTAACTCATGCAGTCTGGAACTTTTAGAATGTTTGAAAAACTTCTCGGTATTTACTAAAATTTAGTTTCTTTTAAACTTCTATATGAAATTTAATAATCTACTTAGATGAATTATTGCTACTATATAATAATTAATTTGCCTATTTTTACGGTAACAGAATTTTTTTTTTGTTATAGATACTTATTATGCTAACACACAAGTTTACTAAATTATATAAAGATGTTGAAAGCTTTATGTTAATGGCTTAAAGCATTTCCGGTGAAGATAAGGATATTTACTATATTTACATTTTATTTATACTTTTATCCTAAATAATATTTTGTGCGAAAAAATTATGACGTAAACTAAAGATTTTCTTTTATTTTTTATAACTTTTTTATAACTTCAGCAATCAACTCTCAATTAAAACTTATTAACAACAAAATCTTTAAAGTAAACTACTTTAAAGTCAAAAAAATCTATTTTTAGAGTTCGAAGGTTTATTCAAAGTGTTTAAAAAAAAAGTTTTAGATTTACCTGAGATTTAAAAAAAAATTTAAACAGCATAGTCTGAGTTTTTAAAATTCTTTAACTAGTCTGTTTGTTTGGCGTCCCTGTTTAAAACGAATTTCACATAAAAGAGTAATATTGAAGTTTTGTAACAGTGAATTAATTATATAACTAAATAAACTATTATAATTCAGCTTGAATGGACTATTAAGTTTTTAAGAAATTTTAACAAATGCATAAAAATTTATTTAGCTATTAATGAATTAAAAAAACCTATTTTTAATTGAGTGTTGTAGTAATACTTTAACTGCAATAAAAATGTTGCATTTAAAAAGAGCAAATGTGAGTTATAAGACGAGCTATAAGAAATATAACATGTTAGTTTGTAGTTATTGCAAGAAACGGAGAAAAACAAAACAAATCGCTTAAGTCAGTTTCAACAACACACATGATTATTTTCAGTTACTACAGAATACTAAACATGTTAAGGCAAGTTATAAAGTAGCAAAACTAATTACTTAAACAAAGATATCGTTTAGAGTTGAAAATTATTTGAATAGTTTTTGTTGGCGTTAGTAAAAAAAGTTTTGTTTATTTCTTAAAAATCGAAAAAAAATCATGTTTAGGAAATGTCTGAAGATTAAAAAGCCGCATAAACCAAATTAGGACATAAATCAATCTGTTAAGATGAGATAACTGATACAAAAGATATTGCTCGTTTTAGAATTTTTATTACAGGTTGTTTTACTTATTTTGACATTTTAGAAAAATTTCTATGTTTAGTTCCAACACAAAGCACAACAATAGGTTATAAAAAATTTAAAGCAAAGGTGCAGTGCACAAAAATAAAGATTTTAAAATTACAACTTTTTGCTTCTAGTTTTAGTATATAATTAAGTTAATAGTGAAAAAATTCTGTTAAATAAGATAAAAAAAAAATACTGTTAAGTTACTTTAAATGTTTTTTTTAATAGAAAATATTTATGTAGTAGAATTTTTGTGTCAAATCGAAATTTCATTTCTTTACATGGAAAAATTGTTTAAAATTCTAGGTTTATTGATAGTTCTCAAATTCAAGGCTTTTTCAGATTTTTGAAGTATAAATTGTCAAATTCCAAGCTTTTCCGGTATTTTTTGGCAACACTTTTTGTTCACATTTATAGTATACAATTAAAATAAATAGTAATTCAATTTATATCAGCTGCAAGACTTAAAATTTAAAATATATTTTAGTCCAAACCAACATTGTGCATTGAACAAAACATACATCTTAACTTTTATTTACCACTCTTTAAAGCAAAAAATCATTCTGAAAGACCAAAACTAGCCTGATATTTTAGCGTACAAAAAGCAATTCAAAATCTGATAAGTGACTAAATTGGCCTGAGATTTGAAGTCTTCAAATAATTATAGTCTAAGTGTGTGTCAATTTTTATCTGTTTATTTGATCGAATTTGAACTATTTTAATAAAAAATGTACAAACTTAATATTTTAACATTTCTCAATCTAGTTTGTATTAAATAGATAGTTCCAAAAAACAGCAAATGTTTATATTAGTATACAACGCATAAAAATCAACTTATTTGACCAAAAAACATTGTTTGAAAAGTCAAAAATTATAACTAACTTTATTAGTTTATGTCTTATATATAGTTTTAAATGTGTCTGTACACACTTAAGTATTACATGTAGAAACAATAATGTTAGAAAATTTTGCATAAACTAAAATTTATCTGGTTTAGTATTAAATAAAAAGTGGTTAAATATATGAGCAACCTTGTTCATTGGTGTGCATAGAAATTAATTCAAAATGCAAAAAAAAATTCGAAAAAAACAAAGGTGTCAACAACAAAATAAAATTAACCATTTTAGTTATTATTATTATGCTATTTTAAATGATTTTGTGCACACTAAATTATAAAATTTAATAATAATCTGTAATAGAAACTTGGGTTTAAAAATGTGTAAAAAAACTAAACTGTAAAGAAATGACACTATAGTTGATTACTGTGTATTACTTTTGTACAAAAAAGAAAACGTTTGCATTTAGTTTTTAACAAAAGTTTATTATATAACTATCTTATAATTCAAGGCACTTTTAAAAATCTTTTTTTTTCAGAAAATAGTTTGCTGTTGTGAGATAAAAGTTATTATGAAATTTAGTAAAAAAAAACCTGGTAGATTGCAAACTTGTCTTTTTCACATTTTTAAGCTAAATCAGTTAATTTTAGTTTAGTTTTTAGTTAGTGAGGTTAGTTTTTTCAATAGACATTTTAACCATGACAAATTCTTTTCATCAAGTTGTATCAAGCTTAGCGAACTGCAACTGGACGTTTCTGACTCGCTACGTTTTTAGAAAAAAAATCGAAATGCTCAATAAGAGAGCCCATTATTAATTATAATTAACTTGTATAATTTAATAATTTCTTTTCTTTTGAATTTGATTACAATGTTCCTATTTGATTTTCCTATTTCAGGTATTTAACTTAATGTCATTTATATAAATTGTTTTCAAATTAAATTATCCAAAAACGATATTTTCCGCAAAAAACATTCGAATCTATTTCTTTTGAATTTAAACTTAACTTAAAATAATTTTTTAAAAATGACATACATTTACTCTGTAAAGAGGCAAGCAGTTTATTAATAAAACCAGTTACAGCTTTATTGCAATAATTAAGATACAGGCAATTAGAACGTTTCGATTATACAGTTGTGTAAAAAATAATTCTAAAATTAATTTAAATAAGTAAAAGTTCTCACATTTGCAATGAAGAATTAATACATTTTATACATGATAAGGATAATTTTTTTTTTCGTTAAATAAACTAGAACTCATATTTTGTATTCAAATTATTTTCAAAAAAAACAATCAAGCAGTCCTCTACAAAGTTGCTTAAATTTAGATTTTGGATTTACGCTTATAGTTAAATTGTTTTTGTATTAACATAGGGTTCATATAACAAAATTGAATAAAATAGAGTAAGAAATTTTTAACAGCATATATTTTTAAAAATAAAACGTACAAATTTAATTAATTTTATACTTATTATTGACATTTGTACATGTACTTAAGTTTGATGATTATATAAGCAAGGCAATATTTGTACAATCTGTTCAAGCTGTAGTTGTAAAACAAATACATGTAAAATTTAAAAGACTGTAATAAAGACTAAATAAGTTTTAAATATGTTCAACTTCACTTAAAAGATAAGAAAAGAAAAAACTATCAAAAAATATTAAACAAAGCTAAAATAAGAAAGCATTTTGGTTTAACAAAACATTTAAGAATCGCATAAATATTTCAAAACGCTACTTAATATATTAATTTCAAATTATACAATATAAATCACGTATCAGCTCACAAAGTAAATTATAAAACAACAATTTATATATCGTCAAATAAATAATTAGCTTTTATACAATAGATACATGATTAGATAAATTTAAAGCCTTATAAATTAGAACTTGTGTCATTTCTATTCCTACTTGATCTAACTGAAAATTTTCTTCCACAAACATCACATCCAAAAGGTCTATCTCCAGTGTGAATTCTTATGTGAACATTTAAACTTGATATCCTTGAAAACTTTTTCTTGCAAACATCACATTCATGAGGCTTTTCTTTAGAGTCAATAAGTGTCGTTTCAGTTGATGATTTAGAGCAAACATCTTTCCGCAAACTTCACATTGAAAATCTTTCTTACCACTATGTGTCAACATGTGTGTATTTAAGTTAGATTTTTGTGTAAAACATTTATCACACTGTTCGCTTTTAAACGGTTTATCATCAGTGTGCACTACAGCATGGCGTTTTAAAATATATCTTCTAGCAAAACATATTTTACAAATATCACATTGATAAATCTTCAAACCAGAATGATTATGCTGATGCGTTTTCAAACTACTTTTCTGTGTGAAACTCTTGCCACAAACTTCTATCATGCATAACCAATGCTGATTTCCATTTAAAACATTTCTCACAAGTTACACAAATATACGTTTTATCATCAACTGACATTTTCGTTGTATTTCTAAATAATCCTAAATCTGGTAAAAATAAATAATGTTAAGACAACTTAAATCTTATAAAAAACTGAATGTTGTTAATGCAGCTAAAAATCTAAACTAATTGTTACATTTTAAAATTATTAAAGTGTATATGCAAACTGATGTGCTTATAAAGTTTGTTAAGATATTTTTCTATAAAACAACTTTTTTTCTTGTTGTTATTTATATAAACTAGTCAAGTATAAAATAAAAAAAAAGTTTGAATTATTCACAACAAATATATAATTTAAATATTTTAATTTATTATTCTAAAACGTTCAAAAACTTATCAATATAAAAAAAGCACTAGGACACAATCTACTATATTTAAATGAAATATTTTATTATTTTTATTAAGAAATATTGTTTAAAATAATCTTTAAAAAAAATTGTTTTGTTTTTACCTTTATTTAAAATGCTTATGGTATTAAACAAAGTATGTAAAGTGATGAAAGACATTGGTTTAAACATTATATATAGTAGTTAAACTACCTTAAATATATTTAATTAAAAAACACTTCAACATAATACAGTTATGAGTAGTTAAAACTAAAATATTGAATTATATATCAAAAATAATTCATGTAATACTTTTGTAACACAAGAGTTAAACAGAAAAAAGTAAAATAATTGTTGTAGTAACATAAAATTTATTTATTTAAAAATTATTGATTGTTATTCAATGATGCATATAATCCTAGAGCGTAAGTACAGCAAAATATTTCTTAAAGTAATAGCATTTAAGCGATTAAAGTACTTTTTTAAAGCTTGAAAAATATTCAATCAGAATCATACAGTTTATAGTTTTAACCAGATTATAAAACTAAAATTCTGTAAGAAAAAGTACTAAAACGACAAACTATAAAAAAATTTCTAAATTTATATTTTAATCATATGAAAAAATTATATAGAAAATCATGTTTTGTAAGTTTTAGTTGTTATATGATGGTTATTTTATGATGCTTGTTGTACAGATACTACAAATAAATATAAATTAAGTTGAAATTTTTAAAAATAAAATAATGCAAACTTTGTTGTATGTTAATTTTAAACTTACTTGTTATGGTTAAGCTTTGTATTGTATAACTATTTATTACAGAAATGGTTTTAAATAAGAAATGTCTACTTCTAACCACATAAAGAAGTATGACTTTGGTTAAAATCATTATCAACGTAGAAAAAGTTTTATATATAAAAAGTATAAGCCTTATCTAATTATAAGGTATCACTAATAAAACCACCAAAACAAGAAATAGTTATCTTAAAAACATATCAAAATAAATTACTTTAATACTCAGAGTGGGTAAAGCACATCACTTTAGAGTTTAAAATATATTTGTAAAGCGTTAACTTATAAAAAATTTTATAAGTAAAGCAGATATTGAAAAATGAATCGTTTTTTTTAGTTATACATTTTATTAAATTTATGATAGTTATATTTATGCTAGTTATATATTTATGATAAGGATTCTTTTCAGAAGGTACATGGTTGATTTTGCTTTTAATGCAGACAATAATAAATTCATTGTAAATAGTATTTAATATTCTTTTCGGTTAGATTCCGTTTGTGATTTGCTAACTGAGTTTTAAGGTTTATTTATACCAGCCTTAGGAAAGGAGCTTTGGTACCATATTGTCTTATTTATTTTATCTAGGTTCATTCTGTTTATGATTTATAATCGGTTTTAGATGTATATACTTTTGCTTAGTAGATTAAGTTAGACGGGCAGCACTTATCGTTTACAGAACAGTTTTGTAGGATTTTGAATTAGAAAACTTTTTGTCATTGTTAGTTTTTTCATTAGTTTTTTGTTTTAGCTATTTATAAAAGCCATAAAATTTTAAATATAAACGCTATATAACATATAATTGCAAAACAAATATTATGGCCTTTATTAATAGGCGAAACAAAAAGTTAAAGCTAATATTGGTCTATTATTATGAAATCAAAGAAATAATTTTTAAATAAACAGCTTATAAATTAGTTACAATCTTTTATAACATAAAGAGTATGTAAATTTGTTTTAAACTATGACATTATTTTAGCTAACAACTAAAACAAAAAATTTTGAAGATACTTAAACAAATTGTTACTTGAACACTTTATGTCAAACTCACGACAAATTTTATAAAAGTACTAGCTTTATAACTGAAGGGCCCTGACAGATATTCAAAGGGCCAAAAAGGGTGCATGATCATGAAAGGAGTCACAGGGCGTCCACTAATTTATAATTTGAAATTTACACTAGATATTCTGG
This sequence comes from Thalia democratica, assembly GCF_965202585.1. Classification (NCBI taxonomy): domain Eukaryota; kingdom Metazoa; phylum Chordata; class Thaliacea; order Salpida; family Salpidae; genus Thalia; species Thalia democratica. The sequence goes on from NC_139167.1 coordinate 10,712,003, forward strand.
AATTATTAAAAAAAAATAAGTAAGGCGATAATTATGAATAATAACAATAACAAACGTTTTTATTCTAATTAAAGGTTTTATTTTAAATAAGCAATTAGCAATTTCATTTGACTTTTATTATGTTATAAACCGTGAAGTCATTGAAAAATATTTAAACTAAAAATATAATTTATACTTATTAATAACTTAAATAAAATTGAAACTATATTGATTAAAATTGAATTTATAAGAACTTATTATCGTTGATAATTGTATAAAAATTATTATACAGGAAAACTATTAAATAATCGTTATAGCAAACTTTCTTTAAAAAAAACAACAATATAAAGGTCTCATGCATTTTTTCTGAGAAGTTTGTAAAATCAAATATTACAGCAAACAGTAGTCACATATTAACATATTTATCTTTTAAATAAATCACTAACTTTAAAAATATTGTTAGTATCTTCTATAAGTAGAAAATCAATTTTTTAAAATTAAACTTGATTGTGTGCAAAGTTCATAAAAACTTTTTTATGTTTAAGTCATGAATTACACAATTTATGAAAAAAAAAATTGTTAAGTTTTTCATAATTTTGCTATTTTGTTAAAAATTTCATTTGTACGTAAACATTTTGCATTAAAATTAATTAAACTAGTATTAGAATAACAATAAATTGCCATTTTTGTTATTTAAATAAATTGTTATAAACTAAAATTAAATAAAATTTTAAATATTTCGGATATAGCGAAGGAGGTTCTATATCCTTTGATAATATTGCAAGAAGATTTAAGATGATAAATGTAAAAAAAATACTTAAAACTATTCATTTGCTATATCTTTAAAATACTTGTTATTTTTCTTACAAATATCGAAACTTTATAAATTTCGAAGCGGAAAACAATGTTCTAAACAAGACAGTAATCTGTATCCTAAAAAGTAGGACTTGATGATAAAAAATTTTATTTTACAATAAGTAAGGTTAAATTTTAATTAAAGTTATATTATTAAAACATTTTTATAATTTTGTTTATATAAGCTTTAACGGACGATCTAATTTCTGTTTAAATACTCAGTAGATAAAAACTAAATTTAACTTTTATTTTTTTGTGAATATTATTTTAGTAACTTTTTGAACTTTTTCTTATCGATTCAACCTACGAAAGATTTTGTCCTTGTTAGGACTTGACAAGCAGGTATAGTAGTGAGTGGGTAAAGTTGAAAAAATTGACACAGCCAAATCATTAACAGCTCAACGTCTCAGACATTACTAGCTTATTGTGTACATTTAGTCTGTACACTAGTTTTAATCAGTTTTAGTCGGTGTTTTTAGCTAGCCTTAATAAAGCTAAAAAACTTCTATCATAAAGTAGAATTTATTACAAAAAAAAACAAAACATATTTCGTTGACTATCAAATACTATCAAACAATTCACTAAATCCAAACAACGAAATAAAAGTTTATTGAGCTATGTTTTTTAGAAAAAGGTTCCAGATTCTTTTATAAAAATTTAAAGTTTAATTAGTTTTTTACTACTATTAATTGATTTTATGCACTTAATTTTTATCTATTTTAAAATAAAACTTTTGTTTATAAATTAAACTTTAGTAGTCTGGATAACTAATTTTTAAAATAAAACATAATTTAAAATAAACAAAAATTGTACATTTTATTTAGAATTCATAGGTAAAATTTTCTAAGCATCAATTTAGATAGTTAGGCTTACAATAATTTTGAAATTTTTTTGCTTTGTAGATGTTAATATGGCAACTGTTTAGTTTTGAAGGGTTAAGGTAAATACAACAAGATTTTCAAAGAGAAAAACTAGATATAAATTAATTAAAAATTAACAATTTTGCTTTCACTTTAACTAGTTTGCTTAACTTTAAAATGTACGTTTCTTAAAAAAACTTATTTTAAAGTATTTTAAAAAGCATTTTTATTCATAATTTATTAAAACAGTGTTAAACAATTTTTGAAAACACTCAATTTTTTTCGAAGCTTGTTTTATACGTATCATAAATGTATCATATCAAGTGACTTCATATCTAGGACAGTATAACAACTTCAGAAATTAAATTTTTTTACAATACTTTTTAAATTAAACTATTTTTTTTTTAGTTTTAGCTAAATAGTCGCTAAGTAATCATAAGTTTTAGCTAAATAGTAAGTAAGTAATCATAGATATGTAAACAGTATTAAATGTTGGAATTTATATTACTTTACATATCGATACTAGTTATGATTACTTAATCAATACTTAGCTAAAACTAAAAAAAAAGGTATAGTTCAATTCAAAAAGTATTGTTAAGAACTTTAATTTTTGAAGTTGTTATAATGTCTTGGATAAGAAGTTTACATAATAGTGGATTACAGTAAACAACTAAATACTTCGTGATTTTTTTATTTAAAACGGGAACGCTTAAGAGTTTTTAACATTTTTGATAATAAAGTTATATACGTTTTTACAATGAATCATAACAACAATTATAGTTCCCCTTTAATTAACTTGGAGCATGTTTAAAATTTTTATATTTAAATTTTAACTAGGAACTTTTAATAACTAAATTTTATCTTTTTAAGACTATTTTTACCATTGTTTAAATATTCAAAATAATAATTAGTTAGAACACAACAATAGTAGAATAATTAATACTCACTGACTTCAAAAAAATAATTAAACTATTGACATAATAGTGGTACAAAGTTTGAAAAATTAACTTAGCATTGTCTTTTATAATAAGAAAATATTTCCAAACATATGCAGGGCAATATTAATTCACGTTATCGAGAAGCCTTAATAATAATAAAAAAATCATAAAATTATAAGCAAAACTATAATACTTTGAGTTTACAACAAAACTATTAATAGAAAAAAATCATATCAAAGGGAAGACATCTGTATTATATCACAAAACGAGTAGTAAAATTTGTAAAAATAAACATTATAGTTTGACAAATTAAAAATTAAAAGATTCTAATAACAAATAAAAAATATATTAATGAAGCAATGTTGTTTAATTAAATAAACTTTAACGAGTAAATATTAGTTGAAACGCAATTTTAATACTTCACACATTAAGCCGTTTTGACTAGTTGAAAATGTTTTATTAGTAATTTGTTACTAATGTATAATGTTTAAACATTAGGGCGATTTAGCTTCAAAAATTAACTATATTAAATTATGACTACTTTAAAGAAATTTTATAGCAAAAATTTAATCAATTAAAATTATTATATTATAATTTTCATTTTCATAACTTAAAATTAGTTTCACATATTGATTGCTGAGTTACAAGATACGTCCTATTTATGAATTAAAATATTAAGTAAATATTTTATTGTAACAAATTAGTAAATTGTTTGTTTTGTAATTGTTTCAAAAACTGCATTATTAGCTTTTGATGTTTTTTTCGCTTAAAATTGAACTATATAAAACAAATTACAAACTTATATACTGTTTTAGAAGCTTCAATTTAAGACTATGAATTATAAGTTAATACTAAATTGAACACCTTTTATAATAGAAATAAAATGTATTAGAATAGTTAATTTTTAGTTAGCCTTTTCTTGTGACTTAAAATTAGTTTAAGATATAGCATGCCTAATTTTAAATCGGCGATCGATTCATAAGGTAAAGTATTATTTGAAAACTTGCGGGATATTTCTACGTGCGTCAATTCAGTCTTACTTAACTGCTAAACATTTCTTAGAATTTTATTTTACTTTAAATCATTGTTTTATAGCTATATTCTATTAATAAGTTGTGTTTTATATCTTTGTATATTGTAGAAAATTTTTACTTTATACTTTAATTTTAGCTTTGTTAGTTTTTTAAGCTCTTAAAATATTTACTTTTAAGATAATCTTACCTAGTTGAGTTTTAATAATATTTTCAGTAAAATCATAACAAATTTTAGCAACTGTTTGTTTGAAACCCGTTATTAATATTATAATTTATTATAATTTTACTATTAATGTTACTTGTACATAAAATATGTATACAATGCTGTGCTTTCATTATTGCTAGTTTTTAATTAAAAATTGACAAAGTTCTACAAAATATATATTTTTTTAAGTAAATTATGATACTAGACTATTTATTAATATTTATGACTCATCAAAATAAAAGTTAGATGAAGTAAATATATTGTTAAAAAATCTTTAAGATTTTAATCATAATGGTTTTTTAAAACTTTAGTTTTTTACATGCAAATGACTTCAGAGTTGATTTTTAATTACGAAGTTAAAACATTAACGCTAACTTTTGTAAAAACAATATACACTTCTTTTTTACTTTTAAGTGGTTACATATTGTTTTAAAATAACTATAAAGTCACACAGTTTTAGATTTAAATACGTTACACGAATATTTTATACAGTCAGATCATTTTTTTTAATATAAACTGTAGACATTTAAACTTTAAACACAGCACTAAATTGCGTACTTAACCGGCGGTGAATAGAAACTTTTGCCTTTAATTGGTTACAATAAGCCCAATAAAAATAGCCACTAAAGTTTAAAGCTGAGTGCAAAATACCCAAAACATAAACTTTCATTATAGAATGTCGGTTAATTAATGTTAGTAACAAAATTTATACTATAAATCACAACAATTTAATCCAATAATTACAGAACCGTTAATTACATAATTATTTATAAATCTGTTATAACGAGACATAACTAAAATTATACTTTCAGTTTATTTGCTTTACAATTAAGATAACTTAAAAAACCTATTTCTAAACATTAAAAATTTCAGAAAAACCAACATTGTTTACAACATGCTTATATAATCTGATAGTAAGTACAAATATTTATTGAATGTATTTTTACTCAGACACTGTAAAAGGAAGTTATGAAATACGTTTTGTGTGATGATTACTTTTGTTTACAATAAACCGTCTTGGAATTTTTTATTAATATAAACAAAGCATAAGCCACTTATTTGTGGTAAAAACTAGTGAAAATCAAGATCGTAAAAATTTATCACTTAACTTTAAATTATCCATAAAACTTAGCTAAACATTTGCAAAACTAACACTTGAAGTCTAATTTATTTTTATACTGCGTATATATAAACATCTAATGCGATAACAGTTATCTATTTTAAAACTAAAGCAAAAATATTTTAGAATGTTTAACAATTTGTTTCAATAAAGGACTTTATTTTTAAAACATAAAAACATATAAAGTACTCATGATTCCATTTATTAGCAAGATGCTGTTAGTCAACTTAAGTATAAGGTTATTTCACAAAAAAAATCACAAAATTTTAATTTATAAACCTTCCCAAAAACATTAAAATTGGTACACAAATACTGTTTTTTATTACTAGAAAAATCAGTCACCAGAAATAAGGGTTTTTGTTATGAATTAAATGTTCATTGTTTATGAACTTTCAAATGGTTGTTCCTTTGTGAACTTTGTTTGAATCTTCTACCACAAACATCACATCCAAATGGTCTATCTCCAGTGTGAATTCTGATGTGACGGTTTAAACTGTATTTATGTGGAAACTTCATCTTGCAATTTTCACATTCATGAGGCTTTTCTTTAGTGTGAGTCAACATGTGTCGTTTTAAATAATAACTTTGAGCAAACTTCTTCTGACAAACATCACACTGAAAATTTTTCTTACCACTATGAAGTAACATGTGTTTTGTCAAATTACTTTTTAGAGTAAAGCATTTATCACACTGTTCGCATTTAAATGGTTTATTATCAGTATGAACTACTGCATGTATTTTTAAATATTGTCTTCTAGCAAAACATCTTTTGCAAACATCACATTGATAAATCTTTAAACCAGAATGAGTATGCTGATGCGTTTTCAGGTTACCTTTTTGTGTAAAACTTTTGTCACAATCATCACAATTGTAAGGTTTTTCACCAGTATGAATTCTTTCATGCATAACTTACGCTGATTTTGATGTAAAATATTTCCCACAAGTTACACAAATATTTTTTTTGTAATCACCTTGCAAATTCATGGTAGAACAAGTGCTTAATAATCATAAACCTCGTAAAATTAGTCGATAAATTTAAATGCTACAAAGGCTATGAAATATTGATTATTATTGATGCAGATTATACTCGAAGTAATAGTAAACTATTGCATTCTTAAAATGGTCAGTTTTAAAACAAACTACTTTGATCTTTTATAATTTAGGACAAAATTTCTATAATATAAAAGTTTTTATTAAAAAAGAAGTACTTAAATGACACAAAAAAATACATGTTTTAAAATTTAAAATTATTTTATACGTATTTAAAAAACAGCATCGTTCTTTTTTATGATCAAAGAACTTTGTTCAACTAATTAAGAAAAAAAAAAATTAAAACATTTTAATATAATCAACTGAAGCTCTTTAATATAAACTGCAATATATGTGGTCGATAAGCTTTATTTTAAATTATATTTTATATAATTTATTCCAAAAAATTTTTGAGTTGTTTCAAAATCTTTCGAAGTGCTCAGTTGACAAAAACATAGTCAATTAAACTTAAACAACACATGTGAAATAATCAAAAGTACTAGTTTTATAAATAAGTAAAACATCTAATAAATTATCTGACCATCTTTAAAAGACTAACATACTTAAGATTTCCTTGACATGATATAATTGTTAATATTTTTATTATAATACTGAATCTGATACTAAAATCAGCTTATATAATTGTATGGTAAAAAACAAATTAATCTATTTGAAAAAAATGTAGTACCACAATGTTTGTTTCAATTAAAATATGATTATTTGTTATTGTTTACTTTTATTTATAAAAGTCAAAATTACTCAAGTAGTTGTATAAACGGTAATAAATTAACTGATTATGGTTTTTTAAGAGCTTTTTGAAACATCAAAAACTTGTTTCTTTAAAAAGGTTGTTATTTAAACCTCAAAAACTTAAACGTAAGATACATGTTAAACATACATACGGTATATTTTTTTTAATAAATTTAACAAACAAATTTACTTAGAATTCGCATTGGTATTCAATAAAAAATAAATTTCAAAAACGAAATGTTTATTTGTCAAATGCTATCATGTCAAATCATTAAAAGATGTCTTATCGTATCTAAAAAAGGCAGACTACTTGCATTTAACTAATCTTAATATACAATAAATACTAGTACTAGGCTTATTTGAAAATTTAAACAAAATTAAAAGTATACATAGATGACATACACTGGTTTAACAAAATTATTTAGAAATTTGAACAAATCTTTTTTTGAACAATTAATGTCAAAATCAGGATTGAATCTAAAAAATGCAGACTACTTGCGTTTAACTAATCTTAATATACAATAAATACTAGTATAAGGCTTATTTAAAAAATTAAAACAAAATTAAAAGTATACATAGATGACATACACTGGTTTAACAAAATTATTGAGAAATTTGAACAAATCTTTTTTTGAACAATTAATGTCAAAATCAGGATTGAATCTAAAAAATGCAGACTACTTGCATTTAACTAATCTTAATATACAATAAATACTAGTATAAGGCTTATTTAAAAAATTTAATCAAAATCAAAAGTATACATAAATGACATAGACTGGTTTAAAAAAATCATTTAGAAATTTAAAGAACTTTATATTTGATCATCTAAGTCAAATTTACAGCACACTGCGCAAAAGTAGATGTTTTATAATTAAAACATTATTTCATTAAATTAAAAAGCAAATAATTATCTTGCTACAATAAATGTTTAATTTTTTCGTCAAAGTATTACTTTGTTTGGGTATTCGTAAACTTACGATCAGCAAAATTTAAATTAGAAAAATTACTTCAGCTATACAAGTTTTAGTTTTGCCTAAACTAATTTTTAATCAAAATATTGATAAAAATTTTGGTTTAAATTAGTTGTAGTCTTTTCAATAAAGGTTAAATCACAACAAATTAAAAATACTGTAATTTGTAATATAATTCTACAAAATTAATAAAACCTAATCAAATATAAATCAAATACTATCAAATTAAAAACTAATAATAGTTTCATTTTCTAAAGACAACAACGTTTTATTCAAAATTAGGATCCTCACTAAATCTCTTCTAAATTTAAAACAGATTTCACTTTCATAAATACTTTGTACATTAAAGTAACTTAATACTAACATCTTAAAAAAAAATTAAAATTATGTTGCGAAATTTGTTTAGCATATTATTGAAATTTTATAACAACTTTACTTAACAAAACTGTACATAATAAACAGTTCGGCTTAAAGCATTTTATTAAGTTGTTTTAATATTAATAAAATTTTATATTCATTTTATTTCTTTAAGCATAGCATATAATATAGTTTAAGTCAAAATATTTTATGTGATTACAATTTTTTATACTTGAATAGCTTTTTAATTTTATTATTTGCTAACTCATCATAAAGAACGAATTAGAAAACATTGAAGTATAAATTTAAAACTTAACTTGCATACGTTTTTGTTTTAAAGTAACAATTATAAATCCTTAAAAATAATAATTTTAAGCCTACTTCATTCAATTAAATTATATGACTTCAAAATTCTGATGTAAAGAAACTAAGCAATATTTTGTTAGTCAAATTTAAAGGCATTGCTAGTAATTTCAAATTCGGCTAAAGCAAATAGTAACTTTCGATTGATACGAAGTTACTACAAATTCAAAAAACGTATAAAAATAAAAAAATTATCATATAATATTTATACATAGTAAACATATAAAAATCATAGCATTAAAGCTTTTAAAGTAATTTAGAAGTTATTGATTTATTAGACAGTTTAAAATGTGCGTAGGTCACAACTAAACTGGAATAATTGTACAACTAAACTGGAATAATTATTTTTTGTTTGTTAAAATCTTTTAACAAATAAAGTTTAAAAATAATATAAAAATCCTAAATTTTTTTCTTGTTTCCTTTTTTTTTTTTAATATTTTTTTTTCGACAGATATTAATTAAGTAAGACTTTGAAACAACTAAATGATGAAAATACATTATTATACATTATTATACAACCATTTATGTATGTTCATGTTACGTAAACGCACGAAAACACAAGTCAGGTTTTTTGACAGTGATGTTAGTTTATATTTTTTTAAGTTAAATTCTGCAGGTGTCAAGAATCTTTAAAAAATTTAGTTAAGGTATTTGCTTTGTAAGTCTAAACAACAGTACAAAGACAAAACTTGTAAAAATAGAATGCCAATAAGCAAATACTTTTTACTGATTGTGTTTTAGCAAACAAACTGCTAGAAAAATAGATAATATTACGATAATATAAAAAATTAAACATTTAAAGCCATAAAAATGAATCATATAACGTTATAACATATACCAACTATATAACTAGGCTTTAAAAAACAACTTAAATTGTAATAAAAAAATTGATTGACGTAATTAACTTACCCCTCAAATGCTTGACTAAATCTTATATTTAAATATAATAGATTGAATAACAAGCTATTTTTAAGTCACAAATAAAGTGGCTAACGATTTTTTTTTTGTATTTGAATAATAGTTTTTAATTTTATTTATACTAAAAACTTATTTTTTAACCGTAAGACACAAAAAAGCTTACAGTTTCAATTTGGCATCAGTAAGTTGACCTAAAACATGAAAAAAGCTAAAAATGTACAAACAATTTTTATTGTTGATGCTAGTTTTTAGAAGCATTTTGAATGGATTAAATATTAAAAGGTTGTCAATGTTTCATGAATTTTAAACACTTTAATTTAAAGCTTTTGTAAGATAAAGCTTATAAATTAAAAGTTTTGTATGCCATCATGTGATATTTTATAATGGATATCTTTCTATTACTAATAATGCTAGTTTTTATGCTTTAAACGAGATTAAACTAAAATTGGGTGAGACAAAATAAGTTTGTTAAATTTTTAAAGTTAATTTTTCTAATTTAATTAAATTAAAATATTTATCAATAAAGCAATGTTATAGTATAACCTTGAACTAGTAGGCATATGCATAAAACAGGATTGGAAAACGTTTTAAGAAGTTTATTAACTCGACTTATTTTGTTATAGTTATCTGTTTTTAAGTAATTTGTTAGAAATGTATATCGTTTAAATGCTAACATTTATTTAATTTATGTATTAATTTTGCTTTTAGTAAGCTGTTTATTTTGTAACTAATATAAAAACTGGTATTCTTAGTTTTCGAAAACGATTCACTTATTTATTTAAGCTTTTTATCAAACTTACTTAATAACAAACTATCTATTATTATGTATTATAAAAAAAAATATTAATTACTTAAGAAGCTTATCAATAGATTAAGTAACCAAAAATAAAGCTGGCCACAAAATTTTCGTTGTAAAAACATTCTGCTGATGCATTCGACATATGGAAGCATATTTTATTTTATATATTAATAACTAACATAATATTTGTTGGGGTAAGAAATATATGACGTAAAAAAAAATTTTTTAATTTATTGTGCTTTACACAAACTTTAAGAACAACTTTAATATTTGAAACTTTTTAAAGAAAAAAATAGCAATATATTATTAATAATTTTCTTCATTAATTTATTAATATTTATTTTTATTATTCTAAAAATAAAACAAAAAAATTGAGTTAGATTAAAAAGTTATTCACATTATTTTACAAAGATAGTTAACATATCTTACCAGAATTTATTAAGAAATTTTTTGAATATAAACTAATTAAATTAATTAAAAGTTAATTTATTTTTTAACTAGAAGACAAAAGTTATTAAATATATAAACATAATTATCATAAGTATGTACAAAAAAACATGAAAAAATTGGGGCAGATGTTTTTAAAAAAAAACATAATTAAGCTTACCAAAGATACAATTTTTAAAGAAATAACATTTGTTATGTTTTAAACTATCAACGATTAGTGAAATCACTTAGATTTACCTAGAGAACTTTGCAACTCTATTAAATATTTACATTAAAAAACACTACAAGGTATGTCTTAGTGTTCAACTCGAATTTTAACCATAAAACATAGATATAAAACATGTAATTTAGTATATAAAGCAGTTTAATTTTGAAATTAATTACTTTAGTTTAAGTTTTTTATTAAGACTTTTAGTGTAACTGAGTATACTACGTATAGTTTTAAACTTAAGATATGTTTTTAACTAACTAACAAGGTAACTTATTTAACAATTCTTTTATTAAAAAATATTTAAACATTACAGCTAATTAATTTTTAGTTATAATGTTTTGATTATAAAATTATGTGGAGTAACGTAAGTTATCTATATTGGTTTAGTTTACAATCATCATTAACAATATTACAAAAAATATTGCCACATTTGTGGGCTAAAATTTTAACGTTTATCTTTACCAGAACCTTAAGATGTTTAATGAATATGTATGAACAAAACTTAATTATAAACTTGGTAAAATTAAGCAACGTCATTAAAAATTACTTTAATATCCTGTTTTACTTTTATTGTTTTGACAAATAGTGTTTGAAGTAAGTTATGTGTAGATAATAAATAAAGCTTATTTAACAGATCAGTGATTTAAAAAACACGGAGCTGTTTAATTCAACTTTTGTTAAAGTTCATTTTTTACACTACAAACTTATAATCTATATACAAATAAAAATGAAATGTAGTGATAAAGAGATTCGAGTTTTTATAGCAAAGCAGCATATTGTAACTTAATAAAACAATCTATGAATTCTTATTTTAGTTGGCATTGCCAATTAAAGCTTTTTCAATAGACATATAACCAAGTTAATCTTTATAATTCTAAATACGTTAGAGCAAAATATGCAGTTTATTTCATGTACTACGTTATATATTTGATTTTATTCATATAGGTTTAAAATAGCACAACAACCCGTAAGAACTTTCATTATAGACTTACATTTACTTATGCATAAATAAAGATACTTGCTTTGTAAACATGCAAAGCACAAATTTACTTTTAATTTAAACAACCAATTGAAATAAAGAGAATGATCTTTCAGCTGTGTAGAAAAAATAATCTTTAAATTTTAAATTAAAACAAGTAAAAACATTGAAATTTGAAAATAAAAGTTTACACAACGCTTAGATTAATTTAGATTTCTACTATCTTTAAACAGATTACAAGCATTTTTCCTCAAAAAAATATCTAAAATAATTAACAATGATAGCAGTGCTACCAAAACAATTTAACTAAGCCACTGATTTTCTTCATTATTTTTAGTCTATAAAAGCAACTTTTTTTTTGTCGAATAAAATAGAAACTAAGAAAAAATTTAAATGAAGTTATTGTATACCACTTAACGACCATTATAAACGTAAAAATCTTATAAATTAACCAAAAAGACAATTATATAATTTGTTTTAGCATTACTTACAAAAACAAATAAATTAAAAACATTAATGACTCTAATAATACCACAGATGAATTTGCAAACAATAGAAGAACAAACTAACAAAAATACTAAAAAATATTTTTATATAAAGACTGTAGAAGAATTTTGTTTAAATAAAACATTTTAGTTTACGTATATAATATTTTAAAATCCTAGTTAATATACTTATTAGAACTTAGTAAATATATATCATATATCGGTTCCCGAAATAATATACAAAACAGCAACTTATAATGTGTTGAATAAGTAAAAAACTTTCATACAAATTTTCATTATATAAATTTAAAGTCATTTAGTCGTTGTTTATGAGTTCTCAGATGTCTGTTCCTACTTGATCTAGCTGAAAATCTTTTTCCGCAAACATCACACCCAAAAGGTCTATCTCCAGTATGTATTCTAATGTGAGTGTTTAAACTTGATTTCTGTGTAAACTTCTTTTTGCATATTTCACATTCATGAGGCTTTTCTTTAGTGTGAGTCAATATATGTTGTTTTAAATTACTATTATGAGTAAACTTCTTCTGACAAATTTCACATTGAAAGTCTTTCTTACCACTATGTATCAACATATGTTGTGTCAAGTTACTCTTCTGAGTAAACAATTTATCACATCGTTCACATCTGAATGGTCTATCATCAGTGTGAACTAATGCATGTTGTTTTAAAATAAATCTTCTAGCAAAACATCTTTTACAAATATCACACTGGTAAATCTTCAAACCAGAATGAGTAAGCTGATGTGTTTTTAAATGACTTTTCTGTGTAAAACTCTTTTTACAAGCATCACAGTTGTAAGGTTTTTCGTTAGTATGAATTCTTTTGTGAACAACTAATGTTGATTTCAACTTAAAACAACTCCCACAAGTTACACAAACATGCTTTTTATCATCAGCTGACATTTTCTTTGTATTACTAACGCTAAATCATTCAACATCATGTAAAAATAAATAATATAAAGAATACTAAAAACTTATGGAAAATAAAAAAATGCTAATGTGCTAACTCTCTAAGTAATAAGATATACATTGCAATTTAAATCTTTTTAAAATTTCTAATATATCTAGTGAAATTGCGTTATCACTGAAATTTTTAAAGGTTTTATAAGTATTTAAACCAAGTATTTTAGTTTTAATGAACTAACTTTAAATGTTGTTTAAAAGTGTAATTAGTTAGTAATTATTTTAAAATTAAAACTAAAACCATCAACATACTAGTGGTACAAAACTAGAACAAAAGATGATGAAATTTACTAACTTTTTCTTTTGTATTATACAACAAAAATATTAAACATGTGCGGAATAATTTACTTCACGTCATTAGAAGCTACAAAAAATAAAACATAAAACGATTTCAACTATAATATATTTATAACCACAATTATATTACATAGAATTCAAATCAAGACTATTAGTAGAAAAAGATAAAAATTGTTTATAAAGGTAAAACAACTGTAACAGTCCACAAAACTAATTGTACATTATCAATGTACAAAGATAAAATTATCGTTTGATAACGTTAAAATACTTAAAATAAAGTTTAACAGTGCAGCTAAGTTGAAATAAAGTATAACATATAATTGTTATTTATAGTTTATACAAATGATATAGCCTCAGAAGTTAATTCTAATAGCAACATTAAGCTTTTTGCAGACGACACAAAAATATTTAGCCAATCTAACTTAGTTTTACAAAAATCTTTAGATAAAATCTACCATTGGTTAAAAGAAAACAGATTAAACCTAAGTCGTAGCAAATGTCATGTTTTGAATATTCACAAAAGTACACCTATTCCAACGTTTGAGTTTAAAATAAACAATGTATTCTTACCTAAAACTGAAGTATTTAAAGACCGTAGAATTTTTATTTCAGATTATTTAAATTAAACCATCACATTAACTATATTTACCGTACTGCAACAATTTTATCTTTTCAAATTCTAAAAAGCTTTATATTTACGGATTTAGTAATTCTTGAAAAATTGCACCTAGTTTACATCCGTCCTAAGATGGAATACAACACACCTTTATGATCTCCATGTTCTATAAAAGACATTAACCAACTAGAATCTATTCAAAGAAAATTTACGAGATTAATCTTTAATCGGTGCAACACTTCATATATGTCTTACAGAGACAGACTAACAAAGCTTAATATAAAAACTTTAGAGTACAGAAGACTTAAATTTGATCTTATTAATTTTTTTTAACTGATTAACAATGAAACTACTATTGAATTTCAAACTTTCTTTAAACCTTATAAAAATAAACACTCACTCAGATGTTATATTAGAAAATATACATGCAAATATCATTTCAACAATGTTGGTTGGCACAAATCTTTTTTCTATCGTTCAGTAAAAATGTGGAACAGACTTCCAAATGAACTAGTATCGTGAAAAAATCTTAAACCTTTTCGATTAAACTTAAAAAGATTTGATTTAAATAAAATATTTACCAGTAAAACTTATAAGTGATTAGTTTTGTTCATCTCTTTAGCCATTGATTTGGTGCGTGGTATGTAGTTTATTGGTAGTTTAATCTGTAAGCTACACCTTTCCCTTATAGATCTTTAGTACTTTTCAATTTTAATTTTTTGGACGGTCTATTGTTTTGTCATTTAGGCTGTAAATTTTTAAACTATTGGATACTCAGTTGTTTACTAAGCTAGATTTGTGAATTGTTGCTGCCACATGTTTGAAGTGATTGGTGAAACTTTGAAAACATGACGTCTTCAAGCTGAAGAATTCTGTCTAAAGTTTAAAATGCTGTTTTGAAAGTTCCTAGAGTTTCGAGACAGGCGCTGAAGAATTTTGACAGGAGATGCTTGTTACAGGGATTTGTTGCTTTGGAATGTACAATTAGAGATTGGTGACTTTGGAATTGTCAAATATTTTGGTTGTGAAAGTTTAAGTTTATTCAGCCTTGTATAAGTGTTATGTTTATGTTTATTTAACTACTGTAATTTATTTTTTTCTTTTTATGTTAGTGTCTTTCAGTTTAAGTGGCTTGGGCTTTAATGCCTAGGTCCATCGTTTGACAATAAACTTTAAAAATAATTATAATTATTAGATCTGAGCTGGCCTTTACCATTAAGTTAATTTAAAGTCACAAAATGTTACTTATAGAAATTCTAAGTCTATTATAGAATATACTTAAGTAAAAAAGTATAGTTTTAGCGGTTAAGTCATTTAAAACATTGCAAAAAGTGTAATCAAACTGATTTCATACAGAGTCACTTTTTTGTAGCTAAAATACGCATAGAGAAAATATACAAGAGTTGACTTAACTATTTTCATTTGTTCATTGTTTTAAATTATTTATTAGGGATTGTTAGTGAAAACAACAACATCACTATTTTAATTTGAGATAAAATAAAATTTTTTGTTAAATATTTAAATAATGTAATTTTTCATCAATCGTTTTTAAAACAAAATGGATGTACTTTTAAGTGAATAACAAAAATAGTAATTAATTTTAACTGACTATCCAAGTTTTTTTTCAAGTATTCAACTATTTTTAAAATAATCTAACAGTATAATAATTTAAAACAAGTCGAAAATTTGTATGATAAACAAACTTTTTACAAGTTTCAAGTATTTTTAAACTCAGCTTAAATTAAAACTAGCCACAAGGTTGCAGCTTTCTTAAAACAAATAATATGATTGATTCATTGAAACAAATTGTATTTAATTACTCAATATGAGTTAAAATTAATGCACAAAAAATCATATGACGTCCTTATTAAATGTTAATTAAAGTATAGTTATATTTTTACAGACTAAAAAATAAAGTAGACCTGTTTAGAATTCAATTAATTTTTAAATATTTTTGTTTGCACAAATACAGTAAATTTAACCAGATCAACTGTGTATAAAATTAAATTAATTTTTGTTTGTCATTTACTCAAAACATTTTAATACGCCACAAACGAACTTTGATTAAAACACTTTTGTATGTGTAACAAAATATGCATTTTGTTGTATTTTAAATGACCGCCAGGGGGCATTAGACGATTTTATATCAAATTACACTATAAAACTTTAAACATGTTTGTGATAATGCTCATTAGGCCCTAGCTTGCGCACTACGCGCAGCTCGATATTTTGTTCGTTATTTTTGTTTTTGGCTCAGTTAGCCATAAGATCGTGCAAAAAGCACACTAATTTTAAGAACTTAAGACACTGATTGAATTTAAGAACTTTCTTATGATTGTCATTTTATAAGAACTTTATCTTTATTTGTATAATTGTATTGTAGTGTGCTCAGTTAAGCCATAAGACCGTTAATGAGAGGCACATTAATTGATTATAAGAACTTTTTTATTATTTTCATTTTATAAGATTTTGATTTTAATTTGCATTATTATATTATATTGTGTTTAGTTTAACCATCGTTGTGCATGAAGCACGACATATATTAAGACTCTGTATTATTAGTAGTGTTATTAAGACCTATTTTGTATTTAAGATTTGTGACATTCAGGCACTTTAAGAACATTATTAAGACATTTGACTTGAAGAATTTGGTTTTTACTTGTTGTGTTTATATTCGCAGTTTTATTCTACTGATAAATTGGCTGCTTTATTATTTCTACTTCCTAATTTTCACATTAACATCACGTTTTCAATAAACTCACTTCATTAAAGAAACTATATATATTAAGTTTATTACATACTTATTAATTACTAAGTTAAACCTAATTAGTAAGGTAAATTCATTAAAAACCTCAAGAGCTAAACGTGCTAAGCGTTAAGCACAAAAAAGGGGACTTCCCCCAATTAAAGGTAGTTCCTATCACAGGCCCTTGAGGACTACAAATGATGACCCTGTGTTTATTACGAGTTTGCAACCTTCTGATACTACTAAAGTAGAAATACTAAACTCTTTGAATTTGAGAAATTTGTTCTGAAAAATATTAATCTTTAGCGGTCCATTATGGTAAATAGAGTTTTTTATCAGGCAAGCACCTTAAAAAACCTGTTGAATTCTTTTGAAAAACTTTTAGCAATATAGGATAATAAATTCAGTTAAACTCATTTGAAAGTTTTACTAAAGTTATTTCTAGATCAATTATAAATTATTCTATATAAATTTAAACAAGTGATATAGCAGCAAGTTTGTTGGTTGTGACATTATGTTGTATTAAATAAATTTTCAAAGATTTATTTAAATTAAAAACTTCTCTTGCTTTAAAGCTTTAGTCTTGATTGATCAAAAAAAGCTTAAATATTTAAACATGATAATTTAAATGTTTTTTGACATTAGTCAACTTAACTGTAAACTTTAAAATTTCTGTAGCTTAAAAACTTTTTTACGCAACCTTCATAAGTTCAATGTGATTAATTGTAAGAAGCTTTAAAACTGCAATTCCGTAATTAAAAATTAGTTTTAAATATTATAAGTATTTTTCTTAAAAAGATATTTTTAGAATAACATTATCAATTATAAAATAAAAAGTTTTGTTAACAAATTTCAAAAAATTTACTGTATTTTTAAGCTATCTATGAAAACTTAATGATTATTTTGTTTAAACGTTTTAAAATCTCATGGTAATAAGTTATGTAATCAGAGGTTTTAAGGAGTTTTTGGTTTTGAAGTTATTATATTTGAGCAAGTTTGTTTTTGAAAAAAAAACCTTTTAAAAAAACACTGTATGAAGCACCTTTTGATGTTTAATATAACCAAAAGTTTTTTTTTGTGCAACAAGTGCGAGTAAATTTTGAAGCTAAAAAGAAAGAAATTTTCAAAAAAACTTTCCACTAAGATTTTTATAAAACAGCAACTCAGTTTGAAAAATTAAAACGACTTTTGAAAACGTGTTTTAAGTGTAATTTAGGTCAAATTTTACGACCACAAATAAAAAACTTTTTTAAGCTATTTTAAGAACCAAATTAAGTTCAACAGTGTGTTTTTCTAAAAAAATATATCTTTTACCTGTTTTAATTTTGGCCTTTTAATTTTTTAGGTCAATTTTTACAACTTTGAATTAAAAACATGTGTAAAACACTGATTTAATCTGCTCTCTTAAGCCAATATGTTTTTGACCTATAAAACTTAAAATGATTTAAAACAAGTTCAAACTTGGTTGCTCAAAAATGAACTTGCTCGGAAAGAACTTGCTCAAAATTGTTTCGTAAAGTATTACTTTTAAAATTATTTTTTAAAGCTTATTGATATTTTTTGCTTCGCGAACTGGGAAGACTTGAAAATTTTACAGTTGGCTAATCACGTACTTTAAACTCGGGTAATTAAACTTAATTAGTAGCAAAGTTTTACAAAAAGCATGAAAACATATGCGATTTAAAAAATAATGTTGTTTATTTTGCATTAAGCATGGAGATTAAAGTTATTAACTTTGCCACAACAGGAGTTTAACTGCTTTCTCATATTGCTATTATCTTGTTAATATTAAAATCGTTTGTTTCAAGCAATATTTTTAAGAGGTTAACTGTGTTATGTTCTAGTAAAAAGAATTAAATAACTTTTTTTTTTGACAATTAAAATTTTAGTAACAATGTTTTTGAGCAAAGCTATTAGAAATTAAAAAAATTAATACTTTTTTTTCAAATTGACCCTAAACGACATTTGAAATATTAACAATTAACATTTTTATCGATATCACTATTAATGTTCTTTAGTTGCTTGCCTTGTCCATTTATAACAAGTACTTTTGTACTAAATTTTTTAAAGTTAATGGTTGAGCATGCAAAAAATTGTTTTATACAAAAGACGCAAATACTTGCTTTTGTGCACAGCCTAACGGAAAAAATACCACATACGTCATCAGATGATTGAAAAGACGCGAAGTAATGTTTCTGACGTTCGAAGTCACTGGTAGCTATTATACACCACAGCTGATGTTACAAAGAGATCAAACCGAGTTGAAGAGAGGTATTCAATGGACAGAGGTGCTTAGCGCCTAAAACTGGTCAGATTGGACAGACGGGCAGAAAAATCAGCAGCTGATGGCCGCCGATGGAGTGAACACTTATTAAAACTTCTGACAGACAGTATTATCTACTTTTCACTATTGTATAAGCACTTATAAGAACCATTTTGAACTTAAAAATAGTACTGTCTAACAATGATGTACATTTTGAAAATTAATATTCAAAAATTTTGCAGTAACATTTTGTAGAAAAACACTTAATAATGTTGCAAGACCCCACCAAAAGACTTCAATTGAAGACTTTTAGGTGGGGAAATGTAACAAAATATGCATTTTGTTGTATTTTAAATGACCGCCAGGGGGCATTAGACGATTTTATATCAAATTACACTATAAAACTTTAAACATGTTTGTGATAATGCTCATTAGGCCCTAGCTTGCGCACTACGCGCAGCTCGATATTTTGTTCGTTATTTTTGTTTTTGGCTCAGTTAGCCATAAGATCGTGCAAAAAGCACACTAATTTTAAGAACTTAAGACACTGATTGAATTTAAGAACTTTCTTATGATTGTCATTTTATAAGAACTTTATCTTTATTTGTATAATTGTATTGTAGTGTGCTCAGTTAAGCCATAAGACCGTTAATGAGAGGCACATTAATTGATTATAAGAACTTTTTTATTATTTTCATTTTATAAGATTTTGATTTTAATTTGCATTATTATATTATATTGTGTTTAGTTTAACCATCGTTGTGCATGAAGCACGACATATATTAAGACTCTGTATTATTAGTAGTGTTATTAAGACCTATTTTGTATTTAAGATTTGTGACATTCAGGCACTTTAAGAACATTATTAAGACATTTGACTTGAAGAATTTGGTTTTTACTTGTTGTGTTTATATTCGCAGTTTTATTCTACTGATAAATTGGCTGCTTTATTATTTCTACTTCCTAATTTTCACATTAACATCACGTTTTTAATAAACTCACTTCATTAAAGAAACTATATATATTAAGTTTATTACATACTTATTAATTACTAAGTTAAACCTAATTAGTAAGGTAAATTCAGTAAAAACCTTAAAAGCTAAACGTGCTAAGCGTTTAGCACAAAAAAAGGGGACTTCCCCTAATTAAAGGTAGTTCCTACCTCAGGCCGTGGAGGACTACAGTATGTGCTTATAAGGCTAATTTTTCATCAATGTTTTCTTTTTTGAGTTAAAATTAGTTTTTAAATGATCCTTTATTTAAATTATAAATAAATTACAAATGGTTATTTAAACTTATTTACGGAATTTACAAAGTAAAATGTAATACCCAGAGTAATTTACCACAATTGTTTAATGTAACAATACACACATAATCAATCGTATAGAATAATCATCAAAGCTTCTTTTTACTGACTAAAATAAACCAAGTTGTTAGACTTATTTTAGTCGTTATTAATAAGTTACAGATCAGCAAGTATCACATTACTATCTAACATAGAAATCAGAAATACTTTATTCTATTTAAAAAATCTAGTTTGAATTTATTGTGTTATAAAGTAAAACTACTTAAAGTATTTTTTGTTTAAAGAAATACATTAGCTGGCCACTTGTATGTGACTTTAAATACCGAAGAAATTAAAGGTATAAGTTTTTAAAATTTCACTAGAACTTTTTACTCTTAAAACAGTAAAAGTTTGCGTGATAAATATAATAACATTAATGATTGTTTTATTACTGTAAAATTAGAGTGGAAAAGTCGTATACATTATTTTTTTTCATACCGTTAATATATAATGTTCTATTTACTAATATATAGATACTTTAAGTATTTTAAAATGATCACATTCATATATAGACAACTAAATTAAAACTTAACTTATTTTGTAACGCATATAATACTAAAACATTTCGTAATATATTATTAAACGTTTTTTCATGTATCCTTTATTAACAACCTTTTTTTAAATATTTTAAAATTTGATTCTTGATCTAAAATATTAAATTAAATTTAAATAATGATTTCTTAGTATTAGTGTAAATTTATAAACTTTTTCAAAAAATTTAATCTCTTTTCAGAAATTTAAAACCTAGTGTTTAATTTTTTTTTTGTTT
Source organism: Thalia democratica (assembly GCF_965202585.1). Taxonomy (NCBI): domain Eukaryota; kingdom Metazoa; phylum Chordata; class Thaliacea; order Salpida; family Salpidae; genus Thalia; species Thalia democratica. The sequence continues at coordinate 10,733,322 of NC_139167.1, forward strand.
TTTTAGTAAATAATGCATCAGTTAATTTTTTGAAAATTTTCTAGGATTAAGCATAACTTGTACTTATTTTAATTTAATTTGATAATACATATTGAACTTCACCACACGATCAGCAACAACAGCGTCCAAAACATCTGGTTTCGTCCTTAATAGCACACAACCGCAAGAAACCACTAATATTATTTAACCAACCAGGCTTAATACACTAAAGTAACTATTTGCAAGTAACTATTCCAATAAACTGACGGAGCTAAATTATTCACAACTTAAAATCTAAAAAATTTTTAGCTCATAGTGATATTCCCGACTACGCTTCTTTGATCAGTTCTCACCAGTATTTATTATGTTCACCATCAATAAAGTTGAGATGTTTCGCGCCATAAATATTTAATGCTGAATTTTACTGCATCTTGAATGACTACAGCATTCAAGATAACTAACGACATAATTTTAAGTAATATACAAAAATTTCACAATGTTTTTTGACTATAATTGAAGTTTTTTATGCCTTGAGACAAGCTCAAGCTATTATTAAGGTTTGGTCATTTTATTTGACCATCAAGCATTAAGCTTTCGGTAAACTAAGACCCGGATTTCATTCTCATTAAACTCCTCAACCAGTCTCAACCGATAAAACTTGCAGTCGTCAATCTACATACAGTCAATCAACGTTTTTTCATCTATTTTTGTTAGGATATGTTTTTATTTGTTCAACTAGTAAGTCTTTAATAAACTCAGCTTTTAAAATATAATTTGTTATCAAATTAAGTAGCATTTCCTAATCAGATATTTTCTACAAATTTATTAATCGGAGGTCGTTTAAATGTTTAACTTCTTTAATAAAATGTTGCCTTTAAATAGGTTTTAAATTATAATAAAAATTAAAAATGTACAACAAAAAGCATATTAAAAGTTTTTTTTTAATTATTTTTAGTTTGAGTTTTAAAATTGTTATGTTAGGCTTTTTATTTAACCTATGCGTTTTAAATCTCTTGATAGTCTAAACTTGTTATGCACATAAGCTTTAAGTTTGATTTAATAATAAACTAAAACAAATAAATATATACTAAAGTTAATCTAAACTGTATCTTAGATAACCTAAGCTACTTAAACCGCTTTAACTATCATATAAAGCCATAAATGTAAAGAAATAATATAAGATGTAAAAACTTTAAATTAGATATTTTTATGATCATTTGTATTATGTCACAAACTGCTTTTTAATATTTATGCAAAAATAACATTAAATTAAGAAACTTTTGGGTCATACTTTTTATTAACACTTTTACCAAAAAACTTTGTTTTGTTTTAAACTTGTATACTATTAAATCTAAACAATATAATTATTTTCATTAAAATACTTACAAAAAAAAAAACACTTCTACTATCTAAAATCTATTTAAAAAATATTTTACAATGTTGTTTAACATGTTTGTTTTGATACTAATTCTCATTAAAAAACATAACTTAAATTATTTTACTTACATTTACTTATTTTTAGTATACTTAAATTAGTCATTTTGAAAGTCTGGAAAAATTGTTTAATATTTATGTTTAGCATGGAACAGAAATAAATTGCTAAAATTTAATTTTAGTAAAAAATAGTTTTTTTTCAAAATAGATTCATCGTAAATAGTCAAGTTTAAATAAAGGTAAAGTAAGTATTACCTTTTTGTAAATATTTTATTTGTTTAAGCTAGCTTAAAAAACTTAAATAGTGTGTTAACTAACATAGTTTTTGATTAAACTTAAGTTTACGTTAAAGTTTAATGTGCACCTTTGTCATTTTAACATTATGCTTAAACCAAATCTGAGAGGAAAAACAATAATTTATTTTTTATAAAACTTTTTTTTACCTTAACTAATAAAACAATTGCTTTCTAGTTTGAAGTAACTCGCAGCTTAAATGAACTGAACTTTTATATTCACTAAAACAAGATTAAATACTTCTTGTAAAAAAAAAAAAAAGAAATAAAATAACATGTTTTTCACCAACAACAACAACAGCTTAGACAGAAATTTATTGAACAGAAACGAAAAATTGCTCAAAATATTTTGGTTCAATGACCTAAATACATAAAAAGATCCTCGTTCATAGATTTGAATACCCAACTTAATCAAAGTTATAACAAGCTAAACATGAAAAACAAAGAAAAAGAAAACTGTACAGTTTAAATTTAAACTTTAAAACGACAAAATTCATGAAAAACTATATTATAAACTCTACAACATTAAATATTTTTCTTTAACAAATATCCAAAAAAATTAAGGAGTTTTTGTATTATATTATTTAACATTACACAGATGAAATAAATATTTAATTCTACATTAATTTTAAAGTTTCAATCTAAAATATTTTTATATTTAAATTTATCAACAATTTTAACAACAAGTTTAACCTTTTATATGATTTCAAATTAAAAAAAACCTGAAGCGTTATTAAAAAGTATTTAAAAATTTAAATTCTACTATCAATTTATTTATCTTCTTAATAAATAAGTAATAATAAAATAAATCTACAACATTTAAAAGAAAAAAATAATAACAAATAAAGAAAATAAATCAATCTGCAATATTGAAAAAAGTTATAAAATAAAGCTGTTAACAATTAAAAAAAAGAAAAATAAAAGTTGTATCAAGTAAAAAGAAGGTATATATAAATACATTCTTTCAATTAAAACTATCAGTTTTTTAAATTTTAAATCAATTTTCAAATGTAGAAGTTTAACCAAAGCAAAATAATAATGTAACAACCACAAAAAACATTTAAAATAATAAATAAGCTATATATTTGAAAAAAAATAATAAATAAGATAAAAAACAATAATAATCATAAAATAAGTCATTTTAATACTAGTTTCAAATTATACCAGTGGTTTCAGCTAATGATTTACATATTTCACTTTTTTCTTTTCTGGTAAAATACATTTAGAGATTAATTAAATGATTTACACAAAAAAATGTAGACAAGTAGTTCTTTCAAGTAGTGCCTTAGTGACATTAAACAGCTGCACCTGCATACTAGATTTTATTTAAAACTTTTTCGTCCGAAAACGAAACCGGTCTCAGGTTTTCTTAGGTACTATTGTTGATTGGTCTTGTTAGTTCAATTTTCTTTAGCCACACGTTAGTAGCTTTAAATATTTCATGGTATAACGGCCGATTCAACAAATTGTTGTGCAGTAATATGTTTTTAGTAAAATTATAGTTTTGCTGCAAATTTAACATGACGTCAATGAAATTTTAAAACTAATAAAAAAATTTCAAAATTGAATTTTCATATTTAATTGACAAAAAATGGTACAAAGTTATGTGCTAATTGTTTATAAAAACAACTCCAGTCCTTTAATAGACATTTTATATTAGTATAAAGTTTTTTTGAAAATAAAACTAGACATTTGTATATTTATTTTAATATCTTCCAGAATACCATTTCTATTATTTTTTTTCTCACTGTCTGTAAGTTTTCTCATTAAAACCCCAGAACAAAATATCATTACTGAATTTTGTCAAAGACGCTTCAAAATAATAATTTTTTTACCAAACATATTTTATAGCAAGAAAAGTTTAAAACAATGACACTTAATCAAAATACAAAATACCATCACTTTTTACTTGGTTCTTTCTCTATAATTTAGGTTATTATTATAAGTAAGATATTAAGCAAGTTGTACTTACTTATAAATAACACAATCAAGAAACAAAACCAAGCATAAATATTTATAGAACTAGTATGTATATTTAATTTGTCCTTTTTTAAACTAACGTAAAATTTCACGAGAGTTGTATATAACGTTTTGTTGTTAGCTTTACTTTTAGCCACAATTCAGTAGCTTTAAATTTTCCATTATTTTGTATGCAGAATATATCAACAATTGTGAAAATAAATGATTTAAAAAAATAGAGTTTTGCTGCAAATTTAACATAACATCAATTTAATATTAAAATTACAAAACAGATTAAAAATAAAATGTTTTAAAGTTATATGCTAACTAGTTTTAACTTTAATGTTTTTTTAGACATCTAATGTTGGGTTAAATAGAAAATCTTTATTTTTTGTTTATATTTTTTTTTTAATAACTTCTAGAATAACATTTTTCTGTTTAATATTTTTTACTATCTGTAAGTTTATTTAACAAAATGCCAGACATAAGAAATAGTTGTTAAGATCTTATAGCATTTATTAAAGTCATAATTACTTGAACCCAAAAGATTTAGCTTTTTCAGTTACGTTCCTCAAGCAGTTCATTTTAAAACACTTAAAATATTAAATTTATATGAAATTAATAGATAAATAAGGTGGCAATGACTTATATAGAGTGTTGAATATATACATCCCAAAATAAAATCCTTTGATATTTTGAAATAATTAAAATCGACATAAAATTTAAAGGTATACTTAGCTACACTATTATGCTGATTAAAACTACAAAACAACAAATATAAACTTTTTTTATACGCTACATAGAACTGTATCGCCACTTTTTTGTGGTTGAAACTGAGATTTCCGCATGTACACTAAGCTTTTACAATTTTATAAATTACATACTTAATTAAGTAAAAATATATTCATGGTAAATTTAAAAGACGTCATTAAGCGTTACTAATTAAATAACAGAATAAATATAATTTATTTAATAGTGATTTGTATGGTAAGCTAAACTAAATTTGCATTTTATTTTATTTTTTGATATTGCTTTTTGATACATAAGTTTCAAAAGGTTATATACATGTTTCTTTTATTTACCGACTAAAAACTATTAATTTTTTATCTTTTATTAAACAAATATTTACATAAATTGAGGCAAACTGACCTATAAAAAATTTAATTTGAAATTACCATTTAATAAAACTATTAGTTTTTAATTTCAAAAGTAGAAATAAAAGTATAACTATCAAATGAAATTCTAAAAACAACTTTTCAAATAACATACAACCAACAATTTTAAATTGTTGTTTGTTTATAATTTTGTTAATTATTAAAGCTTACAGTAACCTCTCGCTTATTGACGCACATTGTGTCTACAGAAAAAACGCGTAAAGATATGAGAGATCTTAAATATACTTACTACAATGGCTGTTTTTTGATATTGCTTCTAGTTAAAAGCAAACTTAGTAAATTACCACTTTTAACAATTTGTTTATATTATTTATAATTATGATAACAAAAGATAAAACAATACATATTAAAAAATAATTTAATTTATATAAAATAATAATACTTGTAGAAAAAATTTACTAATTATAAAAAAAAGTAGATTTTATTTTTAATTATATGTGACTTTTTTGATAGTTATTGTTTATATTCTAATCTGCTCAGCAAACTCAGTTTATACTTAAGCATTTGTTCACAATTAGAAAATGGTTTGGTGTCTATATTAAAATTTGTTTCTATAGCCTTTTACAAAAATATGCATTTGGTGCTGTTAAGGATTTCTTTTGGCCGAAAATTTATAAAATATAACAAAAATGTTTAATAAACTTTTTAATGTAACTAAAAATTTTTTTAATTTGACCTTTGCCCACATAAGGATAAATTTGTCTTTTATTAAAGATGTACTAATGGATTTTTTGAGTAGGAATAAAATTTCATGCCATAAGAATTTTCGGTATTGACATTTAAGTTTTTATTTTTAAATTTTTTAGAATTCTAAAATGCGTAACTAAACGAGAGTGCGTGAGGTCACAAGTTCGTAAAGATGCGAGAGGCTGCTGTACTTAAGTTTTAAAAAATTTTTTCTTATTTAAACTAAGCTTACTTCAAATATTAATTGTTAAATTTGAAAAAATAAAAAAGAATGTTTCTTCAATATTTTCTTAATTACGTCACCTAGCTTCGCCTAAAAACTTATTATTAAACTTTGTAAATATTTTCATTTAGCATTGCAAAGTTTCGATAACGATTGATATCAAAGTTTTTAGCCCACAAATGAGGCAACAATTAATTTATTGTATATTTTTTTTAGAAATGATAAATAATATTATTAACTTCAGTTCTTAGGTTAAAGGTTAAATAAATTATTGTGCAAATATGTTTAATTAAAAATAAATCTTTGCTGCAAACTAACATGACGTCAATGTAATCTTTAAACTACAAAACAAATGACAATAAAGTGGTTTAAAATTATGTGGTAACTGTTTTTAACTACAGTTTTCTTCTTTTAACATACATCTTATGGTAAAAAAAAAATTATTCTAAACAACTAACTTCAATGACTTTTGTTTAATTAAGATCGATTATATTCTAGTTTAAAATCAACAAAAAAAATAAAACAAATGAACTAATGGGTCACTGTTTTTAATTTTTTAACCAAATAAATGCGGTTTATACTTCAATTGTTTATTATTTAATGTAAATGTATAGCTATTTATATCAAATATACTCAAAAAACAAACACAATATAAAAACTATTTAAAATTAAATCAATTGTAATGTTATTAAAAGTTTTTGTTTTGGTACTGAATTTAATTAGAATACGTTTATTAAACTAATTTATTTATATATATTTATTTTATATATTTTAATTTATTTAAGTTACTACTTTTAAAAGTTAAAAAATTGTTTTTAGTTTTTTTTAACACAGAAAAATGATTGTTAAAATAAAACATTCTTATAAAATAAATTTGGATTAATCATAACTTTGCTAAAAGTTATTTTTAAGATAAATATTGAAAATACAAGGGTATGGTGACCAACTTCCAAAGGTTCATTTACCCTAAAAGTTTAGGCTTATGGCTTAACCTTAGTGTGACTTTACTATTGGGATTTGACATAATTAATTATTTACTGTGGTCTTAATATACTAGGTATAAATACTACTATAAATAACTAGGCACAACAATTGAGGGGTGTCAAAATGACACAGCGACAAAATGACACGTAGCGTCACTTTGGCACTGAGGGTCACTTTGGCAGGGCGATAAAATGACACGGTGGGTCACTCTTGCCTGGTGCGTCATTTTGGCACAGAGGGTCACTTTGACACGGCGATAAAACGACACGGTGCGTCACTTTGGCACAGCGACAAAATGACACGGTGGGTCATTATAGCATGGACTGTCATTTTTGCACCGTTTTTTTCTTCTATATTCGCTCTGAACGTCTTTCAACTTTTTTTTTGCGTTAAGCATTATTACTGCTGAAACCAAACAATTAAAAACTTTTTAATTTGAAAGTTTTTCTATAGTACGTGTAAAATTGTAAGCAAAATTGGGAAAAGTGAGTATAACAACACAGAAGTTGGAGTCAAACTATTTATTTTTTTACTATTGATTTACTCGAAGATAATTATAACAGCAGAAAAGTTGTTTTCGATAACGTCTGAGTGTTAGTTTATAAAACAAATTTTCCTCTGTGTTTCCTTCTTCTAGTTTATTGTTTTGATGTGCTGAATGATAGATCTAATATGTAGATTGTATTTGTTAAATCAGAATGTTTCTGAAGTTGAAAAATTATGTCTACATGAGTTTTTATCTTTCTAGTCGTAAAATGGCAAGTCATTTTCTAACTTTTAAGAGTCGTTTCGAGTTCATGTACTTTTTTCGAATGAAAAAACTTAAACAGTGTTTAAGTTTTTCCATTCGAAAAAAATCAAAAATGAATTCCCTTTAATTTTGACAGTCGTATTTTGTTTAAAAAGTTGCTGCTTTTGCATCTTTGTAAACGTTGTTTGATACTATAAATTAATTGTATTTTATTAAGCACAGCTTTTAAGCACACCTAACACCTTACTACTGCCTAAAAATGAGTATGTTGTTTATAAGTACGACTATTGACAATAGAAGGTATAAACTTTACATGTCTTACTTTATTTTATGAAGTCTCAATAAAAAATTTCCGCGGTCTTTGTTTTTAAAGTTAATCAATGTGATTGTTGCTGATTCTACAAAACCGGTTAGAAGACAGGAAATCGAAAAGTTTCCTAGAAAAATAAGATTGTTTACATACAATTGAATATTGAAGTTTCACAACCAATTGTTCCCTCTATAATTAACCAGTGTGTCATTTTGTCGCTGTGCTAAAGTGATCTCCGTGTTATTCTGTCGCTGCGCCAAAGTAACCCTCCGTGCAAAAGTGACGCACCGTATTGTTTTGTCGCTGTGCCAAAGTGACCCTCTGTGCCCAAGTGACGCACCGTGCCAGAGTGACCCACCGTGTCATTTTGTCTCTGTTCCAAAGTGACGCACCGTGCCAGAGTGACCCACCGTGTCATTTTGTCGCTGTGCAAAAGTGAAAAAGTGACGCACCGTGTCATTTTGTCGCTGTGCCAAAGTGACGCACCGTGTCATATTTTCGCCGTGCCAAAGTGACCCTCCGTGGTATTTTGTCGCTGTTTCATTCTGACCCGCTCCAATACTAACCACTATAAAAAACTCAATAGTATTGTAAGAAATACTTAAAACTAAATGCAAAACCAAGTGTTAAAAACTTCAAGAACTATAAAAATATGTCACTTATGTGAAAAATGCTTCATATTATAAACTGTAAAAAATGCTTTAAGTAAATCACTTGTCGCAAATCAAAGGTGCTATAAAATGTACAGTAAGAAAATAACAAGACTTTCATCAAATAACAATCCTTAGATCAAACAAATACAATTATAAATATTTATACTAAAATTTTATAAAACAACTAAATACCAATATTCAAGTGTCTTTCTTGTAAACAGTCTCTGCAGCTCCTGCCGGTTCTGTCAACCCACAACTCAGTCTCGACTATCAACTTGTGACTCAAAACATTAAATGAATTGTTGCAACATGCAGTTTCATAAAAGTGAATTGCGCTCTCATTCTCTTTATTCTCTTTCTCACTTTTTTTTTACATCAGAATTTGCTCGGGAAACAATTGTAAGTGCTCTTAACTAATAACTGCAATAACTCTTAATTTTCACTAAAAAACAAAACGGTTTTCAAGTGAAACTTGGAATAGCGTTACAATTTGGTGTAAACAGTCAAGTTTTTTTTATCGTACAGTGTATGTAACTTTTGTGTAATGTTTCTGTTTGTTTAAGCTAAGTTGAAAAACTTTAAAAATAAATAATATAATGTAAGATCATGTTTCTTGTTGCCGTCACTTAAATTTACCTGCAAACTTAATGTAAACATATGTAAAAAGTTCACTGAAAAGTTATATTAAGCCAATAGACACACAGTTGAAAGAATGAGAATAAATAATTTTTATTAACTAAAACTATTGCTTATGTCGTGTTTAAAGTAACCTACGTATAAAAAAATTACTTTTACTTTCAAAAAAGTTACTTCAAATATTTCTTGTAAAAAAACAAAAAATCAAATAACTTGTTTCTCAAATTGTCCCCTAGTCACATTAGTTGCCTGCATGTTTATTATTTATTGTTGAAACTAATAACCCACGGCTGAAGGAGAAAACAGTAAATTTTTCTTTAAATCTAAAAAACTACTTTTTATTAAAACTCATGTAACAAACACTTAGGTAATGTTAAAGTAACTTAAAAGCTGAAAAAAAAAATTACTTCTAGCTTCACAAAAGTAGTTTTAAATATTGTTTGTAAAAAACATGTTTCTGAAGTAGTCCCTCTGTGACATTAGTTAGCTTCACCTGCATGTTTTATCTATTTAAGACTTATTTGTCCTAATAAACAAAACCAGTCTTAAGTTGATGGTCGTGTTGTAATAAATTTATTTATAAGCCACAACTTAGTAGCTTTAAATTTAGCGTCTACCTAACTGAAAATTACACAAAAAACATTGCAATAATTTGTTTTTAGTAAAAATAGAGTTTGCTGCGAATCTAACATGACGTAAATGCAATACTACAAATACAAAACAGTTGAAAAAGAAATATGTGCTAACTGTTTTTAAATTCTTTCTTTTATTTCTTTTTTTAATATTCTTTAATAGGCATCTTATGTGGAGTAAAAATGATTCAAAACAACTAATTTAAATGCTTTTTATTTTATAATTTTATTTTATTTTATAACTTCCATAATAATTTTTTTCTGAAAATTTTTTTACTATTTATAATGTTATTCATTAAAATATCAAAAAAACAATCATTATTTAGTTATGATAGTATTAATTCTAGTCAAAAGTACATTAAATTAACCAATTTTTTAACTAAAGAAATTTTAAAACTAATAAAGTTTATAACTATGAAACTAAATAAGTATAATAAGTACCATTTATAGTTATAATAAGTAATTGCAGAATGCAATTAAACCAAACTATTGAAAACGATTTTTTTAATGGTTATTATGAATAAAAATTTTTTAGACAAATTCTGTAAAGAAAATAAAATACCTGTTAACTTTTTTAATATGTTATACAGTATTTTGTTTTTGACCGAGAATACAAAGTTTTTTTAGTTTCTCAATTTTAAAATAGGTTTTTACAGATTTATTCACTGTTAGTGACTTATAAATACCTCAATTCTTTTTAAATTGATATTTTTGTTTATAGCTTTAAATAAAATTCTAGAAAAAGTTTATTAACAAAAGTGTCAATACGTTTCTTTGTATATAAAAAAGATAAAATTTTAACTTATTAAACAAGCATATATACCTTAATAAACATAATTTAGTTATAAAAAAGTATGTTCTTGTATCAAACAAAAAAATATAAATAAAACTTGGAAAACAGATTTGTAAAAAAACATTTTTAAAACCAGTAAAATCTTGCTAATTTAGAAGACTTATAAAAAAGGGTAATAAAATTTGTTTCAACAAAAAGTTTAAAGATTCTATTGACGTCTTCAAGTTTTTCGCATAATTTTTTTTTTTTATATAAAAAAAAAAGTTTTTAGTTATTTTTACTGTTTTTATTTATAGCTTAATAAAAAGAAATAAAACTAAGGTAAACTTGGTTTTCTTTATAGTGCTTGCTTTCTAATCGCTAAAAACTAATTTATTATGTACCATTAGAAAATCAGAACATTTATTACATTTAGTTAAAACAACACCTAATAACAAGATACACCTTTTATATACAGTTTTTAAATACGATTTATCAAAAATAAAATAGTAAGTAAGATTTCCATAATGATTAGTTTTTTTAAAAGTTGTTAATTTATTATCCGTATCGAATAATATTAAAATCTTAATTTCAATTAAATAGTTACAAATGTAGTTTGTTGTGAAACTATAACTAAACTGTTAATCATACTACAGAAATTTGTTTTAAATCTAACATTCAAAACTATATTTTGGTAACTTTTAAATTTATAAAACACAAACTTTATTTATTTTATATACAGAGCATATGTGACATCATAATTACTTTACCAACAAACACAGACTTGATATTTATAGTTTATTACAAGAGTACATGTCCAACCGATATCAATTTTCAAGCCTATTTAGTTTATAAGTCACTAATATGACTATGCATGGTTTAATTTTTTCAAGCTTTTTTAATTCGATATATGATATATTTTTTTAAACCATTTTTGATTCAAAGTTTCGAACAAGTAAAATTTTTAATTTTTTAGTTTTTCGTTTACCAAAGTCAAACTTAAACTTTTACATACTACATACAGAATAAAAATTTGATTTTTTTTTTAATTATTTGCTTTAAAACTCGCAGGGTCGTAATGAATGAAAATAAATTTTAAAATTAACTAAAAATTCTCTTAATTTTAATTACTATTTACAGTTATTATAAAAACTCAACAGATTATGTTATTACTCTTTTGCTATTTACTAATAAAATAATACAAATCTGTAAGGTATCGCAACTAAAACATAATTGTAATACAAATTTTTTAAAGACATTTTTCAATATTGATTCATGAAAATATATTTTACATAAACTAAAGAAACTCTTTTAATTACATTTTAGATTAAGTAAGAATCTTGATAAATTATTAACATAATTTAAACTAATAAGTTCTTAAATGTTTACAAGTTACTCAAAACTAATATTTACTAGTTAGCTTCGTTTTAGCATTGAAACTAAATATTTCTACTAAAAATAACAAGAAAAATATAATTTGAATTTTATTTGGAAAATTTTTCTTTGTTAATTGAAGAATATCTAAAATGCATTTCAAAATTAACTATTGTACACAGTTGTTCGATTCGAAAACAAAAAAAAAATCTATATGTATATAAAATATCTTAATTGTTTATTTTTATTTATTTGAAACTATATAATTAAGAAAGTTAAAATGTTTCTGGGTAAACCTAAGTAAGATCTCTAATAGTCATTCACTATTTTATAAAAGAATAAATATAATTTTTTACGAGAATTTTATGGTAAGCTTAACTAAATTATATTGTTTAAAAAACGTATTACTTTATATTAGACCACGATTTTTTGTATTTAGTTTGTGAACTATATTATTATGTTTCTTAAATTTAAACTAATTACTCCTTATTAGTTGATTAATTAGTTTTTCCTAGTAATTTTTATTTTAAAAATCACAGATAATTAAAATGTTTAAATAGTTTGGAATAAAAAATGATTTCTAAATTAAAATAGTAATATGTATTTATACTTATTAGGTTGTCTCAAATACTGTTTATGATGGTCGTGTGGTAAACTATCTAAAATGTTTTAAAACAAATATTTATAGAACTAATATATAAACAACTTTTATCTACTTTTTTAATCTAACATAATAGTTAAATTGATTTAAAACTAGGTTATAGTCTAACATTTTTTAGCCATATTCTAATAGATTTAAATAATTCTTAATAAGTCAATTAAAGGTAAAGAAAATTTATTGTGCAGTAATATATTTTTAGTAAAAATAGAGTTTTGCTGCAAATCTAAGATGACGTCAATGTAATATTAAAACTAAAAAAGAATGTATAATATTAATCTAGTTACAAGAGAACACATTTATGAATTGTAGCTGAATGCCTACTATTGATTTAGGCAAATTGTTCTAATATGTTGTCGTTCTAGATATTTTGTAAAATTTTATTAACTAATTTGAATATTTTGTTAAAATAAACGAACATAGTAAAATATTACATCTTAATTTATCTTACCTAAAAATTAAAAATACTTTTCGAAATTTTTTTAAAATTGTTAAGAATACTGTTAGTCAAGGCGACAAGACTTAATAAAAGTATTAAAACATGTTTAATCGTTTTAAGATACTTATGAAATAGCTCAATTGTTAAATTTCAATCGCTAGAAATAGCAGAATTATAACTATTCTAAAATTTAAGATGCAATATGCCATGGAGCAGCAAAAATATAAAATACACAAATCAAATGTTTGTTTCAGCTTTAAATGTATTAAACTAGTTTAGTAAGCAAAAATAACCTATAACTATAACAAGTTTTAATTTAACTTCAACTTCCTCTACTTTTTTTTGTTGATAAAAATAAATTAGCGTTGCTTTTTATTTATAAAGAACAATAAATTTTTGAAAGAACTATTTAAATAAACAAAAACAAATACTTTATATTTATAAATGTTTTTTTTATAAATTAATTATTTATAAATGTTTATAAATTCTTTAAAGTATTTGTTTTTATATATTTTCATTCGATAATTTTTCAGGTCTTAAACTTCGGGTTAAAATACACAAACAAACTAAAACAACTTTGTATAAACTGGTTTGTAGAATATAAGAAAATAACCTTATTTAATTTACGAAAACCATAATTATTTTTTTTTATATAAAACTTAAATAGTAAGTTTAAAAACGATTATATTTAGATTATAAGTTTCTAGTGTGAAAAATGAACTTTAAAAAAAAATTAGAACAAGCTTAGTATCTTATAAGTCACTTAACTGTTGAATAAACTTTATTTTCAATTACACATAAGTTACTTCAAATACTAATATTCAAAACCAAAAATTAAACAGCTTGTTTAAACAGTTTCTAATCGCTTAGTTTTACCAACAAATGATGTATTTAATTTTGTATATATATTCATAAAACATTACAAGGTTTAGGTCGATATACGAATTAAAATTTTTAGTTAAAAAATGTGGCAATTTATTTTATATTGTTGTTTATGATGGTTGAAACAATTAACTTACGTTTTTTATATAACTCTAAAGTCAAAACACTGTAACTAAAAAATAAACAATTGTAATGTTTAAACATTTGTTTAATAGAAAATATGTGTAAATAAGTTACTAAATAATTATTTAAATACATACGTTAAGTTTAAAGCTATACGTAGCATACTTATATACACTAAAAGTCTTAATAAAAAGCTTGCATTAAACTGAATAACTTGAAAAATAAACTGTTTTATATGCTAAGTCACCTGCTTTATTTCCACATAGTTTGAATTCAAACATAAAATCAGATCATTTTAAGTGTTTAAATTCATATATTTAAGTAAGTTAAAAGTTACTGGGTAAATCTAATTGACTTCACTAATCATTGATAATTTGAACAGAACATTTATAAATCAATTTTTAATAAAATTGATTTATAAATTATTTCTATGGTAAGCTTAACTAATCTCTGTTGTTTAGAAATCATTTGCTCTACTTTTGTTCATGCATTTTAGTACATACTTATAAAAGTTATATTTGTGTTTCTTATGATTTTCGTCTAAAAGTTAAAATTTAAATTAATCTTTATTTTCAACTTAAATATACATTTACATCATCCTTTTTTCTAATCATTTTAAAACACATCTTATCTTAAAAGTAGCAACAAAAATAAGATAAGTTTGTAATTTTTGAACATATTTTACTAATGCTTATAAAACCAACTTACTGATATCAGTTAAAAAATTATACTTTTAATTTAACCCTTTCCTTAACTAATAGTTAAAAAATTAAAGTTTTGTTTTATGGATTTAATTTCAAATATCAACTAAATAAAAAGCAGTTTCATTAACGACTTTGTTTTATATAAAATTACTTATAAATATAGTCGATGGAGAATTAGATTTCCTTTTAAAATTGAATAAAAGCTGTAGTTAAACATTTGTCGGGATAAGTCTGGTTGCGTCATTTGGAGTTCAATTTAAATTTGTATTTAGAACTTAAAAACTTATTTTAAGCCTAGTTGTGTAGTTGGTTTATGTTATAGCAGTTAATGATTCTTTTATGGTTTTATAACTGTTTTTATTTTAATTCTAATAAATTGTTTTTAATAAATAATAAAAAATATAATCAAATATAAAAACAATGTTTTTATATTGTTAAAACTTATTACTGATTCTAATAATTATTTAAGTAGCATATGAAAAGTTTAATTATATAACTATGGTTTGAAAGTTTTAATTATCTGTTACCTAAAATAAGCTATATTTGCTATAAAAAGTTAATAAGTTTAACTTATAAACAATATTTATTTACTCTTAAACATCAAATACCGTCATTTAGAATTTCAAAAAAATTAATAACTCTAATTATATATATATACATACTTAGATAAATTTCATTATTACAATTAATTTAACAATCAATTTGGAAGTCATAACAAATTAAAAAATTACATTTTTCAATAGTTTATTAAAATGTGAAAAAGCGTAAACTTTGTATTTATAGAAAAATTATGTTACTGCATAAATCAACATACATGAAAAAAATTAGGTCTAATGACAAGATTTTAAATTTTTTCTTAGATAATTTGGGTTTAAAATTTAAATTAATTTAAGTCTTTATATTTTGTTTCATAAAATTAAACTTGAAGTTACATCATTTAGTTTTTTTACGATATCATTTTTTACAAAGACATAAAAAAGCAACTTTAGCCTTATTTTAGTAAGAACCAACATGTAGACATCTTAAGCTCTGCAAAAATGACATGGTGTAATTTGATGAACTGCTAATCTGCTAAGACTTATATTACATTTTTATTTATATTAACTTAGAGTTTTATTTGTTTTGTTTAGTTTAATAGTTGTGTTATATTTTATTCATTTTCTAAAGGTATAATTCTTTTATTTTTTACTAGCTAATAGTGTTACAGAAACTATAATTTTGTAATATACTATTGAGCGTAAATAAAAAGTATTCCAGTTTATTATTAGTTTTTATAATTAGTTTTAAAACAGCAAAAGTTTGACACAATATTTTACTTCGATAATATTATAAAACACAAAGAATATTTTTTAAAAACAATAGTACAAGCAGTTTGTTTTTGAAGACCCAATGAAAAGATAAATTGCTTAATGCCTCTAATTATTTTTTTATTGGATAATCATAGAATTAGATAGTAAAATTGTTGTTTAAATTACAATTTATTTATATTTTAATATGACATTTATATTATTATAAACACGGAGCTTTAATTTGCGCAAGATTTCACTTTTCTATAATGTCACTTTTGAACAGTCGTCAATATGCAACGATATATTGTTTTCCTTTTAATAAAATATTTTTAACATATTTTACAAAGCTTAGTTATTATTTTTTATACAGTTATTAGTCTTAATTAAAAAAACTGCTCAATTTACTGAAATGTGAAGAGTTTATTAAAAAAAAACATGTGCAAATTACATACTTTATTTACAAACAGGTTTCGGTTAACTCATAGTTAGTACTATGAAAACATAAACCACAAAATTAAAATACATCTTTAAATGCAAAGTGATCAAATATTCAAACAAGGTTTTGAAATTTTTAGCTAGTAATTAAACACAATCTTAAGATTAGATCTATAAGTCAAAAAAAAATGAGAGGTTATTTTATAAATTACTTACACTAGTTACAAACACAAAAAATGTTAAGTATCCATATAGTATTATAATTTGTTTTAACATATTGATATTAAATTTTCGACTTGTGCTATCTTTGAAATATATAAGTAAAGAGTTCCAATCATTAAATGTAAACGTTTTATATCAGAAAGTTGGTCTACTTGTTATTTTTTACTTAATACCTAGGTATTAAAAATCAGAACATAATATTTATTTATTGAGTTGTTAATCACGTATTTATCACAAGTGTTTTAAGAAAAGCTACGGTTGAAAATACTTTGATATTTAACAGGTAAATATGTGCAACACTACTTTAAAAACTTAGACATGCTTCGGTGTCAAAACTCAAATGTCTTCTCTAATGAGCTTTTACTTATGTTATGTGTACATTATGTGTACGTTACCTAGCGTACAGGAGAAGAAAATCAATACCTTCCACCTACGATGCCTTCGTCACATCCTTGGAATTACATGGCAGCAAAAGATCACCAATGAGGAAGTATTGAGACGTACTGGTCTTACCACTATGTACTTTACCCTCAGTCAGCGCAGGCTTCGCTGGCTCGGTCATATCCTGAGAATGAATACTGAACGGATCTTAAAGTTTCTATTGTATGGTGAGTTAGTCGTTGGCAAACGAAACCGAGGACGTCCAAAATTACGTTTTAAGGATGTATGCAAGCGCTACCTAAAAAGCTTGAACATTGGAACTGATGATTGGGAGTTGCTTGCAAAAGACCGTGCCAAATGGAGATCAACTATACACAAAAGACTGCAAGAAAGAGAAAAGGAATATTTTAGAAAAACGAAGAAGAAGATGAAGAAATAAGAAGCAGAATGAATTTAATTGTTTTTTTTTTGTGTGTTTGTGTTTTGTTTTTTGCATCACTGTGTATGTTTTTTTTTTTTTTTCTCTGTGCACAACACGCATAGCCGATCTCGGTTGATAGCGGGCCTTATAATTATGTGTAAATAGTAAAAGCAAAGATTTTATAAATAATTTATATCTTTACTGTTTTGTTATAAAGAAAAGTAAATACAAATTTAAAAATGCAGCACTGCACAAGTTTTTTAAAGAAGTTTATTTTAGTTTAATGTATAAATATAAAGTTAATGAAAGCCACATGCTAAAAAACCTATTTTGTGAATAATTAAATTGTTATTATTATAATCTTTTTAAAAACTCATCGCATTACACATTTTATGCAAGTGAATTTTTGACGTAACTAAAAGCTTTTTATTTAAAATTTTCAAAACTTAAGTAACTAACTCTCAATTAAAATATTTAAACTTTAAAAACTTTAAACAATGTCTTGAACAACTGGTTTTCCTTAAAACATCAAAGTTAAACTATTACCTGAAATTAAAGCTGTTTTATATACAAGTTAGATTTTAGTTAAGTCAAAAAGAGTAACTGCAAAAAATAACTGTATGAACAAATTTTAAAGGCACATTAATGTGCTAAACTAAATTAATTGTTATAAAAAATATACAAAATTTAAACTTTTTAAACTAATAAGTTTCGTTTTAATTTAAGTAATTGACTTAAATTTAGCTACTCAATGTTTTTCTGTAATACCATTCGCTCAATGTTTTTTTTAACGATAAAAAGTTTTTGTAATTCCAGTGCTATTATTTTACAACATGTTAAAACTATTTAGTTAGTAAGTTTTGCATAATAAAGCAAAACACTATTAACAAATAAAGCACAAAATATAAACATAAGTTTAAATACAAACTAATGCAATCTACTAATAAGATTTGATTACTTTAACAAAGTTGTACGAGCAGTTTTTTGGACATTATTTATGTATGTTGATTAACAAAAGCTTTAAATTAGATTTATTAGTCAAAAAAAAAAGGTTTTTTTAAAAGTTTTGATAAATTATTTACGAACACAAAAAATTTCTATGTTTGTAATTAATTAAAAAAAGCTTAAAATTAGATATATGAGTGAAAATTATAGTTTTTTCTAGAGATTTTAATAAATTATTTACAATCATAAAAGATAAAAATATGCTAATAGTATTTGTATTTATTTTTATAATTTGATATAAAATTTTTCAACATTTGCTACCCCTGAAAGTCATAATTATAAAGTTTAAATCTTTAATTGTTAATATTTTTAAAATTTATTTTATTGTTTATTATTATTTATTAGTAGTCTTTAAATAATTTTGATTTAAATATCAGAACATAAACTTTACTACTTAAGTAGTCAATAACTTTTTTTTTACGAGCATTTTATAAAAAAAATTTTTAAAAGTACTTTAACATTTAACAAACAAAATATGTGCAACCCAACTTCAAAAACCTATACTTGTTTTGGTTTCAATTTTTTTTCAATGAGATTTTACTTGTATTATGTCTATAGAAAAGACAAATATGTTATAAATAATTTATATCTGTACTCTTTTAATAAGAAGAAAAATTAAATAAAACTTTAGAAAGGCATCACTGCACAACTTTAAAATACACACATTTTTTTTAATGCATACTTATAAAGTTAATGGCTTCATATACAATCCGATGTATTTTATTTAGTAGCATGCATCAGTCGTTTTATTATAGTATACAGATTTTATTTAATGTATAAATATAGAGTTAATGATAGCCACATTATAGTGGTTTAAAATACTTCTCTGTAACAATAACCATAATTATATGTGTACACTTGATTTATAATTTTATTGTAAATAACATTTTATTTGAATGACTTTGTGACGTAACTTAGACTTTTTTATAACTTTAGTGACGAACTCTCAATTCACAACTCTATAATAACTTTTTTTTTTTGGTGACTCTTTTGAACAATTTATATCAACAAACGATTTTCCATAAAATCAAAAGTATAAAAAGTAAATCCTTTTTTTTAAGTCACTCTTTTATGCAAGTTAGGTTTTTTTAGATTAAAAGTAGATATAACTCTAAAATGTTTTTATTTTTTCTTGTGTATAGCTTTTTAATTTAACTAATATTTGCTGAAGTATTTTTGTTGTTGTTAATGATTGGTGTCACCTATCTTGACTTGATTTTAAAGTTTTTTTCATTTTAAAGTTTTTTAATTACTTTTGTACAGTATGATTCCAAGTAATTATTATAATTTTTTTGAGGTAATAAAATAATTATGTTCAACTATTTTATATTAAGTTCTTAAAGTCTACAAAACTGATTCGAACCTATGTTTCACTAAAAACAAAAGTTTTTTTATAATTTTACTTTTATTATTCAATTTGATGTAGAAAAAAAAAGTTTAATTACCTTTACAATTTAGACTTGTTTCACTTTAGTTTTGTAGAATATTGAAATTTGTATAAACATTAAAGTTAGTTTTTAGCTCTTCTAATACATTAATAAAAGTTTAGTATACATTTACTACAAAAAGAGAACCACTTAATAAAAAAAAAAAACTTTATTAAAATATTTGATACTTTCAAAGGTAAAATGCTAACAATACATTTTAAATATTTTTAGCAATCTCATATTGATTAATTATACAGTGTAGTATCTTCGAAATTATAAAAGAAAAATGGACCCGTTTTTTTATTTTTAAATGCAAATATGTTTTATATATTATAAGTTCAAGTTTAAATGACAAAACTCAATGATGTCACAGTAAAACTAATTAACAGCAGTATAATTACAAAAGTTTTAACAAAAACAAATAACTTTGATATTAAAAGTGAAAAAAAAACTTTATATAGCTTGTTAAACGACTTAAAAAGATGCTTAAAATGTTTTGTCTTAGAAACTGGTGCGCGATAAACTTTCAATTTATTAAGAACTTGTTTTAGGTGAGGTTTGTAGGACTTAAGAAAATAACTCTGATTATTTTACGAAAACCATCGTAACTTAATACTTGCATAGAATGTAAGTAACAAGTTAAAAAAAGTTTATAAAAAGACTATAAGCGTATAGTCTAGAAAACAAACTTTAACATCAAATTGGAACAAGCTTCGTATTATTAAAATCATTTATCGGTTGAACGAATTTTACTTATAGCTACACAAAAAGTCCTTTAAGTACTAGTTGTTAAAACCAAAAAATTAAACAGCTCGTTTATCATGTAGTCTCTCAATAATTTCTTAATGACGTCGCTTACTTTTACCAACAAACTTATTATTGAAACTTTTATATATATTCGTTTAGCCTTGCAAGGTTATGTTCAATAAAAAAGAAATAAACCAATTTATTGATTTTTTTTCACATAACTCTATAATCAAAACGTTATAACTAAAACCAAATAACGGTAATGTTTAAATAATCTTAAAAAAAAGTTTAAATAAGTTTTAAAAAATAACCATTAAAAAATTAAATTTTGTGGTATTGCGTCAATAAGTGAATTCTAGAAAAAATAACTCTTTTAATGAAGATATAATGTAAATTGCATTTAAATAGTAGTAAAAAGAAATCAAATTGCTAACTGATTTTTAGTATTTTTTTTACTTGAAAAGTTTATAATTTTGTTTATAAATATATTTATAACTGCTTAAAATAGTTGTAAGATTTTAGCATTGGTTTAAGAACATAATACCAAAACTAAACATTTAAAATAATTGATAAGCTATTAATAACTTAATTAACATGTTAATACTCCAATACAACTTGTTGTATTAAAACTCTATAGTTTTATTATATGTAGAATTTTTTTTTAAATAGTTTTAATATATAAATACAAACATATTCATGGATTTTTCACTTGTTATATTTTTTATAAGGTAATTATAAAACAATAAGATTATTGTCAACGTAAAGTATATAAAAAAACATTTCTGTAAATGTTCGGTGTTAAAAATTTTACCAAATTTGTGTTTTTAAGTTAAATTCCCTTATCTTTATAGCTTTAAACTTTGAGTACTATTCGTGTCTAAAATATTTCTTTTAAAACTATTCTATGCATTTTTATAGTTTAATAAAACAGTTTAGTTTCCAACACGTTTTGTTGTATTTAAAGTTTATGGTTTTATATTTGTATAGTTTTATTTTATTAAAATTTTTTTTTAATAGTAACAAATATATTCATTGTGGTGTTTTCATTTATACTGCTTTTTAGCAGGTAAATTGAATTCTTTATCAGCCAAACTTTTTGGCTTTAATCGTCTTTTTCGTTATCATCTAACAGCTAAGCTTATATATATGTGTAATAAGCCGTATGATCAGCTTGTTTTCAATTCAAAATAAGTTCAACAATTATTTCTATATCGAAAGTGTGCAACGTGTTAGTCAATCTTAACATTCAAGTATTTTATTTAAATCATTTTTTCTAATCATAAACGTCTGTAAAAAGAAAAAAAATGTACTTTGAAAACAGTTAGCACATAACTTTTAACAATTTATTTTTCTACTTATTGTAGTTTTAATACTACATTTACATCATACTAAATTTGCAACAAAACTATATTTATACTAAAAGAATTTTTCTAACCAATAGTTTGTATAACCTTCAGCTAATTCAGGGAATATTTAAAGCTACTAAAATGTTTCTAAGAAAGCAGAACTAATGACTAAATGTTGAATATAAAACTGTAAAAACTGTTATGTTAAAAAAAGAATAAAACATATACACATACTAGTCCTGAAAAACTATAAATATTTGTTCATTCTCGCTATCAATAATAAACAATGAAACTTTCCACACGACCGTCAACAATAGGATCTAAGACAACCTAAGACCGAAATCGTTTCGATTAGGGCAGATGAATTTTTAATAAGTAATAAATGTTCAAGAAGAAAAAATTAAGCAAGAAGATTTTCTAACATAGCACGTTACTAAAGAGGTGAACGTTTAAAAGTTATAGTTTATTTTCCTTTAAACTTTCAAATATATCACGGTAATATAATTATTTGATTAGTTTTATAATATTTACTATTTGACTATATTTTTTTTAGTTTTAAATTAAGTTTGAAATTTTTTATATAAACAAGCTTTAAAACACATAAAATTGATAAAAGCTACTGTTTTGAATAATGTCTTTGATAATAGAAAACTTTTATTAGTGATTGAACTGGCGATATTTGATATGTAGTGAAAGCGGGAACGGGTCACTTTTGCACGAGCGTCACTTTTGCACGAAGGGACATTTTTGAACGAGTGTCTCTATTGCACGAGGGGTCACTTTTGCACGAGGGGACACTTTTGCACGGCGACATCTTTGCACGAGCTTCACTTTTGCACGGTGTCACTTTTGCTTGGTCGTTTGCTTTTTTAGCTAGTACCAAATCTGTAACATAAAAAGAAACTGAAAACTAAAATTTTATAACATACCTATATTTAAGGAAAAAAAACCAAAGATTTAAAGTTTTAAACAGTAAAAATTGATGTTAGAAACAAACTAACGATAATATAAATTAAAGTTATTTATAAAAGATTTATACAAGGGACAAAAAAATTAATTTAATTAGGAAATAGGATATAAAAATACTTTAAGTGTAAGTAAATTGTTCTAGTCAACTTTGAATTTTAATGTTCTAATCAACAACTATGCATTTTTATATATTTTACTTTACGGTTACAAGTTTATCGTCCACAAAAAAAAAAAATAAAATTAACAAAAATTCTTAATTTATTAAAACAATGATAAAAACATAATTTGATATAAAATTTATAGGTTAGCATAGAAAGCAAAATTTTAATCACAAACTTATACTTATTCACGCTTTGATGTAGAACGATCAACATCAAATATTTAAATGCATTTACTAACAACAAAAATAAAAACCTAACGCTCCAAAGACATTAACAATAGACCGGCCGGATAAATAATCATTTAATACATTGATAAATGAGTCATCATAAATAGAGTAAAGGTGCTGCTAATAAAATTTAACTATTAACTAAGCTAAATCCTAAAATTAAATCAATAGTTGATAAAAATTACTTAACTAATTTATTTTTAATACGGTTAAGAACTTAACAATTTTATTAACAATGATATAACACATATAAAACGTTTTTAACTTAAATCAAAATTCATTAAAATTTTCGCAAGATACATTAGGAAGTTTGCACCATATTTCAACTGACCAATATAAAAAAAGAACTTTACCAAGCCTCATTGTTGAAATATTGCAGCGGTTGAAGACTAATATGTTTATTTTCCTTGAACAGATTCTATATGGTTAATATCTTTATTTTATTATGTAGAACAAATTGGTGTTTTATATTTTGACTTAGAACGAATTTAAAAGAGAAAAAAAAAGCTTATTAAGACTGTTAATATCAGGAGACTGAATGAATGAAATGTGGTTGTTTTTTAATGAAATCTAAATATAAAGTTTTTTTTGAAGTTTTACGTAGAACAATATAATAACATACCACATTTCTTTAATTAATATTTATAATCTGAATTTAGATAAGCTAGATGAAAGAATTTAATCTCTCAATAAATTATTTAACAAACTAAGTTTTGATCAACTACATATTCAGTGCTTCAATAAATCTAAAAAGATATGTGACAGTCATGGAAAATAGCATTTAAACAATTAAAACAGATGAATACAATTTTTTTAATATAAATATAAACAATTTTGAATACTTTAAACAAAAACAATCTGAAAAAACAAAGAAAGGTAAACTTAATTTAGTAAGGCTTTAAAACACGAATCTTAAGTATTATGTTTTACTTTAAATTTTTTGAGCTTCTATTTTTTCCGTCAACAGAGCAAAATATTAGAATACAATAAAGTGATGTCACAAGGTATGTTCATAAAAAGATAATTTAGTGTAACATGTTATTTTTTTTTTTCAAAAATAATAACTAGTTATTTAAACTTAGTTTAGGAGGGTAGATATTTGAATAAGTTTATATTAAAAAATTCTTACTTTAACAAAAAAATTTGTATTTGTTAAAATAAAATTGTTGTCATTTTGATTTGAACCGCTTTTCAATGACTTAACGATTTACCACATGCTTAACAGTCAAATAAGATTTTTAGTTGTTTTATTTTCTTGCAAAGAAACTTTATACTAATATTACCTTAATAAACAAAAAAATTATAGTACATCAAAATTGTTTATAATATATCTGTTCTAAAAAGATTGATTTAATTTTGTTAGTTACATACTATACAGTACATAATTTAATTATTAAAACAAGTAATATTTTTATAACTATTTAAAGTTAAGTATATTACTACTATAAACACAAAATAAGTAGATTTAGTTGTAAAGCAATGTTGTAGAAACCAACCCAAATTAGAAGTCTAACATATAGAGTTTTAAAAAAAGAAAAATACTATTTCAAGAAACAATCAAGAAAAAAATACATCTATAAAATTTATAGATATTTATTTAGTTAAATTATAACCTCTAAATTGTAATTTTTTTTTTTTATAGTAAAATATCTTCATTCAAACTATCTTTTTTAAATTGCCATTGAAGTTTTGTTGCCACACTACCGTGACTCAAGTTGTCAAACTTAGATGAAATATAAATTTTCAATTTATTTGAACTTTAAAAACAAAAAAAAATTGTTGGGGAAAGCTTAATGACGTCATTGAGCGATTAACCTTTTGTGTCAATAAAAAGCTAATTTTTAAAAAATGTTAAGCTAAAGTTTTATGAAAAGGTTATTCATTAATTAACAACTCACATAATATATTTTGTCTAACATTTTTTTAATTTAAATATACGTTGAAATATATTCTTATACAACAGTTTATTGGTCAACAACCTGGTAAAAGTTTTAGTAAGATAATGAGTAAGTCTTAGTTTTAAGAACTGTATGAAATCAATAAAACGTTAATTTGTAAAGTTTAAATTTACATTCAAACGTTAATATATAAATTGTGACTCTAAAAAAAATAAATATAAGCGTTTGTTAATAAAGATCCTAGCCAAACAAGTTTACTTGAATATACTGTCTAATGACAAATAAAAAAGTAGTCTTTCTTTTTTACACTGGTATATTGACAGAGAATTTATTCAACTTTCATAGCTGTGTTTCAACACACATAAACAAATATCAGTGTAGTAAAGAAAGAATGCTGTTTTATATGCTGTCGTTGTTATATAAGTTGAATAAAGTTTTGTTGTTAAGCATGTTCAAGTTTTAAAATCGAAGTGATGTGGGAATTTAAATTTAGTTTATATACAAAATAAAACATACAAAATAACAAAACTTCAATCTTTTTTTCTACGTAAAAATATGCAATAATGTCATTTAGCTTTAGTTGCAAACTCATCATTTACCTTTGTGAATATATAGATTTCGGATTGCATGATTCCACAAAAACGTACAGCTTAAAGTTTTTAGCCCTAAAATTTGGCAATAATTTTAATATTGTTTTTTATAGAATGATGTTAATAAAATCAGTTTATCCAACTTGTGTTACTCTTCTTAACACAACATAGCAATAATAACAAAATCGAAACTAATAATTTTATAACTGTAGTGTTTAAATAGTTTTTTCTAGTAAAAATTAAATTAAAGTAAATTCTATATTTTTACAAAAATGATAAATTACGGTTTAAAAGTTTTAAACATATGTAGTATACGCCCTTAGTTTACAAAACAAGTCTTAATTTAAAAGCTTGACTAAAATTAAACAACTACAAAACAAACCTGTTTTTATGCTAAAAGCTTAAACTGCCACATTTTTGTGGTTGAAATTCAAGTTGCCGAAACAAAAACAGAATTTTTACAGTTTTCTAAAAAATATACTTGAGAGACTTAAAAAGTCTACTGGGTAAAAATAAGTAACGTAACTAATCGTTACTAGTTTATAATTAGTTTAATGCAATTTGTTTGTGATTCTTATGGTAAATTTAGTAATACTACATTGTTTAAAAACTTATCTTACTTTAAAGTTTGATCATGCTTTTTCGAAAAAATTCTATGAATATATTAGTTTTTAGTTTCATTTTTAAGATTATTTTATAGATTATGTGATTAAATATAGAAAGTATAACTGCAAATAAAATAATGCAAATAATGTTCTAAACTGAATTTATTAACTTGGTATCTTTAGAATAACGTATACTTTTGAGTTTCATTTGAATAAATTGTTAGATCTACAGACTGAGATGAAAACAATAAATGTCTTTTTTAGAACATTAATTTATATAAATTTTATATAGATAAGAGTTTAGTATATACTTAGTACATCAAAAAAAAGGCTAAAATATTTTTTAGTAAAATGTTTGTTTTATTTAAACGTATAATGTTAAAATTGAAAATGTAAAGTTTAAAATTTTTAGTAAATAACTAAAGACTGAAAGCCACTTTGTAGTGGGTTCTAAATTTTAAACTTTTTCTTAATTTTAAATATCATGTGCAAATATATATTTTGTTATACAAGTTTTAGTTTAAAGGTTAGAACTAAATGATATCACTAGATCAGTAGAACTACAAAAGTTATAATAAATTAAATATATTTTGATTTATAATTGCTTATTTAAGCAGTCTAACTGCACTAACAAGCTATAAACTTGACTCTTAACTCTTCAGCGTTATTGTCTCAAACTTTTATTTTAAGTTTTGAATAATAAAAAAAAGAAATAAAAAAATTAAATAATAATTGATACTACTAAAATTATATATTTAACATATATCGTTATCTTTTGTTGCTTTTAATAAAAAAAATTATAATGGTTACTTTAAGCAAACTTCAAATCAAATGCTACATAAAGTAAAATATTTATAAAAATTATACGTTCTACAAGCAGTGTTTCACTAATTTACCAGTTATGTTATGTAATTATGTCACTTATTAGCTTTTTTGAGTCATAATATAAATATAGGTAAAACATAGAAAATAGAGGAAGAAATGCATGAAATCATTGTCATATTTAAAGCAAACAAGTAAAAATAGCTGCTTTCAATTTAATACAAAATAAAATACTTTAAAAGTTTTTGATATAGATCATAGCTATATTTTTTTAGGCTGAAAAAAATGGTTGGAAAGAAGTTTTTAATAAATTAGTTTATCTTAAAGATTAAAATTAATTGTACAAATTTGTGAAACTCTAATAAGTTTTAAAATTTAAACAAACATTTTTTTATATAGGAGAAAAATTCTAAATACTTTAATTTATTCTCATAAATGTTTTTTGCCACTAAGTGCTGGTCAATTTCTATATATAGAATTAATTGCACTTTTAAAAGTTGCCTAGTGCCATTTTTTATGATATTGACCACGAAAATGTGGCTTGCTAAAATATATAAATAAGTTTAAAATGTAAAACTTGTTAATTGCGTTTAAAAACTTTCTAAAATTGCAAAAATTAAAATTTGAACAAGTCATTTACTTTTAATATAAACTATTTGTTATATTATTTGAACCTGTTATTATTTAATTTGTTAGGATTATATACAAACAATAAAATCCGAAACTGTTTGGAACATGAATCAGCAATAAATCTTTTTCCGATTTGATAAAGTCAGATTTTTTTTGCAAAGTTTAACAATAAGAAAATAACTGAACTTTAGTAAGTGTTTTTATAAAAATTATTGTTTTAACAACAAACTTAATTGATTAAAACTTTGTAAAAAGATATTAGTTGTAACAGTTTTGAATAAATTTTGTATTAAAAAAGACATTAATAAGTAAATTAAGCAAAAAAAATTCCTAATTTCATTTTTCCGTTTAATTTTTCGGTATTTTATGACTTCTTCTTATTAAAATCCTTACATTTAAAATTTTTTAAAATTTATATAACGTAATACAAGTATTTGATAATGGAAGATTAAAATTTTAAAACCTCTAAATTATTAAATCTTATTTTTCTGAACAATTGTTATCATGAAATAATTTTACAAAGTGAACAAATAAAATAGATAGAATTTATATTAAACAGTATTTTTGTCAAACATAAAATATGTTTTTGTGGTGAAATACTTTGTTAACAATGTTGCTTAATTGGCAAAATAGTTTGATGCAATTGGTAGGTAAGTGTTTACGAAAATTTTTATATAGAATATAGTTTGTGGCATAAAACCCACGAAGTATAACATTATTTTTAACAACATATATTCATTACTTTATATTATTTTTTCACTTTTTTGTATACTTTGTAAATTTGAAAAGTTTTAGCTTAAACAATATATAATTTAATTTGACTAATATTTTTTTTTTGCATTTATGCGTAATTTTTAACACAAACGTTATAAAACAACTTGTTGTAATTACATATTAGTTTATGATTATAAATACATTTAAAATTTTCATTAAGATATTAAACCTTACTTTTCTAAAAACTTTAAAGCATTGTTTTAAAATAAAATTATAATAAAGTCTTAAAAGTTATTATGTAAAAATCATATAACAATCTATTTATATAAAATATAATCATAAAACAATAACTTTCATTTATTCTATATGTATATATCAAAAAATATTAGTTGAAGTTGAATATCTAAATTAACATTATACAACAACATTTTAGTTAAAAAATT
The DNA here is from genome assembly GCF_965202585.1 of Thalia democratica. Classification (NCBI taxonomy): domain Eukaryota; kingdom Metazoa; phylum Chordata; class Thaliacea; order Salpida; family Salpidae; genus Thalia; species Thalia democratica. The sequence goes on from NC_139167.1 coordinate 10,762,322, forward strand.
TTAACATTAAAATAACCTCAAAGTTATAAACGTCCTTGTTTTTATAAAACGTATTAATAGAAAATTAAAATTGAATTTATAATGTGATACACTTTATAAGGATTCTTAAACAAATACATGAGATTTAGAGACCATAAGGGTACAATGAAGCCATCACAAAGGAACGTTTTTTGTTTAAAGTATAATTTTAGATTAAAATCAAAAAATCTCAAGGCTAAGAGAAAAAAAAGTTACAAATTAAAAAACTAGTTTTAATTAAAATAATTAAACAAATACTTATGTTTCATTTAAACTTAATTGCGGCTTAAAATTTACTTTTAGGCAACACTTTAGTTATTTTAAGTACTCGTTATCAAAACAATAAAACAAAAATAATATTTCTTAAATAGCCTTTTAGTGACGTCGTTTAGCTTCACCGACAAATTTATTATTTACCTTTGTAAAAATTTTCATGTAGCGTTGCAAAGAAGGCGATAGAAGAAATATTGTTTTGTAACAATATTTTGTTCTTACTTAAAATTTAATTTTTTACATCCTGAACGAAGGGTTTAGCATAGTTTTCGACAGTAGAGATAAAAAACGGTTTACATGTTTTTATGTCCAAAATAAAACTAATGTCTTAAACAAAAGTTTTTAATTACCCAAATAGCAACAAAACTAAATAAATTTATATGCAAAAAATGTATATTGCAACATTTTTGTAGTTAAAGTTCAAGTTCCAAAACAAAAAGAGAACTTCTTTGATTTTTATAATTTTATTTTAAATATTGTTAAAAAGTTTTTGTATTAAATATAATTGACGTCACTACCTTTTAACAGAGTAAGTACAATTCATTTAGAATTTTTTTTTATGGTAAGTTTAACTAAATTTTGTTGTTTAAAAATTCTATAAGTCTAAGTATCTTCTCTATAGATAGATTTATAAGATTATACAACACTTTTAAATATATTGTGCTAATAGTCAAAACATGCCCGGTACTAACTGTGATTACATATTTTTTGTTTGTAAAATTTTTTTATCTAATTTTGAATGCTATACGACCACAAAAAAAATATTATATATTAAATTGATATATTTTTTAATCTACAAAATACTACTCATTTTGAATTAATTAAAGTAAATACAGTGTTTTCTATAGTTCTTTTTAATTTAAATAAAGCTAACGTAATTGTTTAGAAAAAAAAAGTTTATGCATAAACTTAATTGACAATAAATTATTTGTAAAAACTTTTCTGGAACAAATAGTTTTAGAATCCTAAAATAGTAAAAAATTGAAACAAAAATAAGTTTTTAAAGCGTTTAAGTGCTTAAAATTTTTAAGAGATTGATTTATAATAAAGTTTTAGCTAAAAATATTTTTAACAAAAACGATATTTGCTGAGTAATGTTTAATTAAAACTTAAATTTAAATTATGAATTAACAATTGTTAGATATAAACACTTTTAGACGTTTATACAATTAAATACAATACATGTTTAATTATATCTGAGTATTAAGTAAAAGGTTGATATATATTTTAAAACTAATATTTTTATTTTAATTTACCTTTGTTGATTAAAATTATTTGGAAGGAACTCAAACAAATGTTTTTGTGTGTAACTGAAAGAAGAAGTTTTTTTAAAACATCTTTTTAAAAAAAAACAAAAACAGATAACTTTTATTTAAATACATTTTTTATTTCTATACATATTCTTCAGATAACTTTTCAGGCCATTAAATTTAGTGAACAGATGCACAAACAAACTAAAACAACTTTGTATAAATGGGTTTGTAGAATTTAAAAAATAACTTAATTTTTTTACAAAAACCACATTTTTTAAAAAGTTAATAATGAGTTTTATATCGATTTCATATAGATTCTAAGTTTGTTGTGAAAAAAGTTATATTTAGCAAAAAATGGAAAAAGCTTCGTATTTTTTAAATTATTTATATGTTGAAAAAACTTTATACTTAGCAATCAATAATTTACTTCGACAAAAATTTAAACAGCAGGTTGATAATTTCTTAATGATGTTGCTTATTTTTACCAATAACTTTATTATTTATGTTTATATATATTTTTATTAAGCATTGCAGGGTATTGTACAAGACAAATTAAGGAATTTTGGGCTACAAATGTGGCAATATTTTAATAATGTTGTTTATGATGTTTGTAAATAAAACCAATATAATGAATTTACGTTTCTTCGTATAATTCTATATAATAATATAGTTTAAATAACTTTAGTGTTCAAATGTTTTTTAATAAATTAAAGTTAAAATAAGTTCCTTTGTTGATTAGTTAAGTTTCCTTAAGTTTAAAACTATACGTAAAAAGCTTGAATGAGTATACTTTTTTATACTCAAAGTAAAAAAAAATATTTTCACAATTTTTAAGTTAAAGTTTGAGTTCAACACAAAAACAGAACTTTTAAAGTTTTTTAATTTATGAGTTAAAAAGTGTTTTGGATAAATCTAAACAACTTTACTAATTGTTATGAGTTTATAACAGAACAAATACAATTTATTTTTAAAGTAATTCTTTGGTGAGGTTAACTAAACTACGTTGTTTAAAAAACACTTGCTCTAATTTTGTTGATGCTTTTTAGGACATAGTTATTAAAATTGTATTTGTGTTTGTTTTTTTTTTGTCTAGTAGTAAAAAACTTTTTTTTTTCAATTCAAAAACATTCTATATAAACGGTGGTAAGATATGTAAAATATCTTCGTAAAATCATGTAATTAAATTTTTTTTCAACTTGATTTCTTTATTTTATCATAAAAACAAAGTAAAAAAAAATATTGCCTTGTATAGAAACCGTGTGTTTTTAATATTTTTAATAATAGTTCCAAATAAATAAGTTTTCACTAAAGTTAACCTAAATCACACTAAATTTTAAAACTTTTATATTGTCATAGCGTTTCAACCCACAACAACTATTTTGTTAACTAATGATATATAAAATATTATTATTATTCTATGTGTCAGTTACATGTGCTCAATATTTTTACCACAACATTTTGTGGCTAACTTTATTTTTGGTTTTCAAAAGTATAATAAGCTTTTAAAATGATAGATAAACATATAGTTAGTTTTAATTAATTGAATTAAAGGCTGAAGTAAACAAGTAAAATGGTTACTGTTTAGTTTAAAGTGACTTATTATATAAATTTTATAGGTAATGAAATTTTCCGATTAAATGTTTTTGATTAAATATCTAAGGCCTTATCATTTAAAACTGGTTCGAACTTATGTTTCACTAAATAAAATATCTTGTTAATAAGTTACTTTTTTAATTTATTTTACAAAATAAAGTGTTTTTCTATTTACATTTACAGTTTTAACTTATTTTTAAAGGATAACTATAATAGTTAAGAACATTTGAATTTTTTTACATACTTTAATTAATTTTTTGTTTTTTTATACCATAATAATGTTTAGTATACATTTACTATAGAAAGAGAAACCGAAACTTTGATTGCAAGTTTGTAAATCAAATTATTGAAAAAATGAATTCGTAAAGAGAGAAACATTATATAAAAAATAAATGATAAAATATTTTTATCTTTTCGAACAAAAAGTTTTGTCAATAAAAGCTCAAAGTTTTTAAATTTCTAAAATACTTGTAGAGATTATTAAGCCATTTTGTTGTGGCTTTAAAGTATCTAAGACAAACTGGTTTATGTTCAGCATTCATAAGCAGATATATACATATACTGTTTGCTACAAATTCAAGTTTGAAGCTTGAAACAAATGATGTCACTATGAAATTAAAGAACAGTAGTAGAACTACAAAATTTATAACATAAATCAAAACTAATAAACTTTGATTAACAAGTAAGTTTAAAAACAGGTTAATTTATTTTATTTTAAGAACTAAGCGATCCTCTTCTTTGCTTTTAAACAAAATAATTTGTACGGTTTATGTAATTAAGTGAAAGGATAGATAAAGTAATGTTTTCTTTTCGAATTTATACTTTTTACTACTGTCTTTTTGTAAAATAACACTTAATTGTTTAACAAAAGTACACTCTTTATATATTAAAATTATATATTTAATATATCTTTATATATTAAAAGTTGACTCTCATAAAATAAGGCAAAGCAACAAAACAAATAAAGATTTAATAACCATCGGGGACAACTTTAGGAGCAGAGGCAACTAGAACAGGGAAATCTCAAGCAGAACCAGAATAGTTATAATTTGAAATACAAAATGGCATAAATATAAAGAAAAAAATATTTTCTACAAAACCTTTTTTCTTAAGCTACTTTGGTTTTGTTAAAAACAAATGTTTTGTTACATTGAAAAGTTTATTAAGATGTACGGTAAACAGTTCTTTTACTAATTTGAAATAAAAGTCTTTAATTTAGATTACTTTTTATTCTCAGCAGCTCCTAACAAAAAATACCACGCGATTCCACTGGTGTGTAGCAACAAGAACTACCTTGTATATAACTGTTTTTAATAACTTGTTCAACATAACAGCATACTTTATTCTAGAAAAAAATTGTCTGTTTCCACAATGACGTCATTATGCGTCAACCCTGATGTTTTTTGTATGTTGGAAATTCATAACTTTTTCGAGCTAGATACGTTCTTGTAGCTAATTGATTAAATCTCAGGAACTAATTACTTATTATATTTGTTTATATTTGTTTAGAACCGTTTTTACTTATTTTTCTAAACTTTGTTAAATTTAATGCCATAAAGCAATCTCGCTACAGCTTGATTATTATTTTAGGTCTTTTTTACAAAATTAAACTTAATTTTGTTTGTATACTTAAAATAACTATCTAAAAAAAGCATATACTCGCACAAAAAACTCGAATATTAATATTAGTATTAAAGTATTTTCTATCATACACTACAAAATCACACTTAAAACTTTTTTAATTTTAAAAGAACTACAGATAAACACTAAATATATTTATAGTTTTTAAACTTATATAATCATACGCGTTACCGTGTCATGTAACTTAATACTGTTTGTTCTAAATCACACTGTATAATTTAAAACGAAGTTATTAGCTTTGTAGATATCATTTGCAATTTTCGGAGTTTAAAGCTATTACTATGGCTAAATTTAGTTTTAAATTTGGGAAACCTTTTACTAACCATTATAATAAATTTAATGAAATTCATTTACTTTCAATTAATTTTTTTTTTCTATTTTTTACTAATAGTAGACTATTTTTTACTAATAGTAGACTATTTCTTAGTACGCCGATGAAACAAAACAAATAAAAATTTAAAAATCTTGCAGTATTTCGTTCTATTTACTACCTTGTAATCAAATAATAATGACAGAACCTAAAACAATGTATTTTTAAAACAAGAGCTTTTTATAAAATTTAAAAATTAAAAACTGTCTTAAATGAAGAGAACAATATATGTAAAAGTTTCTTATAGACTTAAAAATTCAATAAAAAAAAACACAATACTTAAAAATAACCTTTCAGTTTGGAAAATAATAAAGACTTAAATACCTGTTAAAATTGAAAGAGTTTGTAATGAATTTAGTTTTTGTAGCATATATCGACTTATAATATTAATTTCAGTATCAATTATTGAAATTATTAAGTTATCGTAGCGTATATAAAAACTTTAATAATTTTGTATTTTCGGTGTATGTTAAGTGTAAAACGTTATAACAACTAAGTACTTTTTATTTTGATTTCCTAATTAACCGTTCTTTGAAGTTTTATGCTATGCGAACTATTCTAACTCATACTATATTACTGAAAGTCATTTATGATAGTAAGTTTATATAAAACATTAGTAACAAAAGTAAAATAACATAAGATTAAAGAATTAAATTTTGTATTAAAATTTTGTAAAGTATGTGTTAGGTTTTACTCATTCTGTTCTGTAAATAACTTTTAATATTTAATATTCCTTTAGTTTTCATGCATTCAAGTCTAAATTAAGTTTAAATACTCAGTGTAAGTTTAAAAAACAAAACAAAACGTAAATAACGACTTGAATGTTTTATTGAACCATAAAAAAAGTTTTTTAATCACAGTTATTTGTAACATATAGGAATTATTGAATATGCCAAAAAAATTAAATTTAAACTTTGTTGGTCTGTTCAAATATACTTGTATTTGAGCATAAAAAAAAATATAATACTATTTTATACTATTTTTACAATTATTCTCAACAATTATATTAAATTATTCTCAATAATTTAAGTCTCTAAAAATGTTATTATGATTTACTATTTATATTAGTCATATTGTTTTGTGCAACAATTTTTAATTTATAATTAAATTATAAAAACACTTTGTTACAATAAATCATACATATCACTTACTTCTAAAATTTTAACTACAACTTTGTGGCAATTATAAATCTAAACAAAGTATTAACGCATTTCAAACTTATAAAAGATATATTCACCGTACAAATTTTCAACTTGCTTTGAATTACATGACTGTTATGATGTTATTAAATTTAGTTTAGTACTTGAAACAAACTTTAAAAAATTAAGTAAAAATAAGTTTATAACTTTCTATTAAGTTAACAGTACATCTTTATTATTTTTAGCAAAAACGGCTAAAAAAGAACTATTATATACTTTACTTAAATTATATTAAACACTTATCTTATTTTTTAAGTTGTAGTAATGACATGTTGTTTTAATTAACGTTGTGCTGCGAACGATTAAACTACGTAAATTTCATTGCTTACAATCAGTTGCTTTTGTGCATCCCGCTTGTTAACATCTAAACAGCAGTTGCTTGCTGCTATGCCTCCATTGTGTGTCATAATATTGCCAAAACCGATCATGGGTTTTTGGATGCTGTTGTTAATATTTTTTATTTTACATACAAAAGTCTTAGTGTATTAACTATATTTTGTAAGTAATATTTTAGATGTCAGATAAAAATTAACTTTATCTGACATTTATAAAAAAGTTGAATAGACTTTACTATGTCATATAGCTTAAAACCGTAAGTTATAAATTACACACTAAATTTAAAAACTAAGTTAGTATTTGTCTACATGTAGTATTACTGTTGTCAGAGTTTAAAGCTATTCAAAATGGCTTAGTTATTTTTGAAATTAAAGTTTCTTTAAATATGACCACAATTAAAGATGATTTAAGTTATTATTTTATATTGTTGCTGAAAATTTACTTTTTAAATTATAAAACGCAGCTATCTAATAAATACTACTTTTAGGTATAACTTTTTTGACGATAATAAAACTATTTAGATTCAATTATACAAAGCAAGAATAATTTAGTTAAAAAAAGAAAAACAAATAAGTTTAAGTATATCCAAAACAAAGTTTATATGAAAAGAATTACAGTTTTTTTTAAGTCTTAAAATTGTCGATAAAAAATGATATAATAAACCTTTTACATATAGCATATTAACAATATAAAACAACCTTTAAAAAAAACTAAAAAAAATATGTTTTATTAATACACAGTAAATTTAAATTTTTCTTTAAGGCTTTTTATATAGTGCAGTTCAAAATAATTTTTAAGTTTTATAGATTATTTTTGAGTTAATGTTATTTAAGTTTCAAAACTTAATAATAAAAATAAGCTAATACAGTTATCAACTGTTTAAGTTTTATTTATTTTGAGAAATTTATAAAACCCAAACAACTGTGAATACCTGATTAAAACTAAAAGTAAAACTAGGCTGTACTTTTAATAGACGAGCCTTTAAAGTTTAAACTGTAGCATTAGTTTACAAAACAAGTTAGAAATATCTTTCTTAGAAATTATTTTAATAAGCCAAAAAAAACTAAAAACCAGTTTTGAATAGAACTAAATGTTTTTTATTTAATTTTAAATGTTTATTTTGTGTTTATACTTAATTTCAGAACCTACTTTAAGTGTTTTGATTTAACCAAAGCCTGTGTAAACAAAATAAAAGTGACTTAATGGTACTATTTGACATAATTTAATACTTTTTCTAAATTTCAGGACTAAACGTTTTTAAACATAGATTACAAAACTACCAACAACAGTAATGCAAAAAATTATACAAGTTTAGTTTTCTAATAATTTTTGTATTATTGATTCTTCATAGTTAAATGATGTTATTTAGCTAACCAAGAAAAGCATTAATTTTATGAAATTGTTCTTATGTAAATGACATGTTTTTTGTACATGTTGTTGTGAGTTCTGATTATGAGAAAACTTTAAATTTATGGTAATGATGACAAAAAGCTAAATAATAAAATATAGCTATGTCTTAATTTTTGTACGACGAAAATACATCAAATTACAAATTTAACGTAAAACGAAGAAATCCAAAAATTTAGATATGTATTCTTCAAAACTCTTCAGTCATGTAGTTGTAAATTTTAACATAAATTGTTATAAAAATTTAGATCTTACTATTTTTAGATGACAAAACATTGGTTTTATAAACTTCTTCAATATATCTAAATTATATATATTTAGGTCTTAAGACTTTTCGGATTGTTAAGTAAAAATAGAGCTGTAGTTTGACGTCTTAATTCTGTTCTATGTCAACAAGAAAGTACTAAATGTCCTAAAGTTTTTTAAAAGGGTGTATTAAAATCAATTCTTATATTTATTTACTTTGCACCATCAAATTTAGAACTAACTTCTTTCAAAATAGAAAAAATTGAAAAACACTTAGTTATGATGCATACCAACAATCTTAAAGTCTCTAAAAAGTGGTTACAATTAAAACCTACATTAAGTAAAATGTTATAAAAAACAAATATTTAAAAAACAATTGTAATTAAGGTTTTTTTTTTACAAAACTATTTCAATTTTTCCAACTGAAACCTCGTAATGAATTTGCACATTTATTTGTACATTTATTAATATTCAAAAAAACTCTTCAAATATTACCAAATAATCAATATTTTTGAGTCAAGATAAATAACTTTATACTAATTCATTTTTAATCAATGAATTATAAAATTCAAAAATTGTAGATTTAGTACTAATATCTTAATTATGTTGAAACATTTTATATAAGTCTTTTTAAGATAGTACAACTATTTAAAAAAAAAATTGTTTACCAAACTAAAACATTTAATTTCTTTTTATGTTATGGTTTTAAGAAAACTAATAGAGAGATCAACTACTGAAGAAAAAACAATTAATTTATTCTTTCAAGAATTTATTTTACAAAATAAGTTTTGGTCTAAGACTTTGTCAGTGCTTAAATAAATCTAAAAAGATATGTGACATTAATGGAAAAAAGCATTTAAACAATTAAATTAAAATAAAACCAAATTTTTACTCAAAATTTTTAATTAAAAAACTAAACAAATTAAATTTTAATATAAAGATTGAGTTCAAGGTAAAGTTGAAATTTTACAAGTTTTAAAATCAATACTTACAGCTTTTATAACTATTATTGTTAAATTGAATACGTTTAATTGAATATTAGAACAAATATGCTTTATTTTTCGTATAGTTTGTTTGTGGTCAGTGAAATTTTTTCATTACACTAATCATTTTAACAAAATTCAAAATATTTTTTTTCATCAGAGGAAATTAATTAATTGATTGTTTGAAACGAAACCTTACTATTAACCGTTTTCAATAGTTCAGTTTAATATAGTTGATTAAATCATAAGTTGTTAAAGTGTTTTAGGTTAGTCTGTTAAATGAAACTATATGATAAGAAAATAAAACAGTTAGAATAAACCATTTAACATATCTTTAAAGGCTAACAAATACTATTATTAATATCAATTTCAATCATATAAATAAAAAATAAAAATATAAAATTGTATATGCTATCTAAACTAATATTAAAAAAAGTAAAAATTAAGGTAGTTTGATTTAAAACTACACTGCTTTCTTTTTGCAATTTTTTGTTTTACTACTTAAACATTATTTTTAGTTTTATTGGTAGCATTCAATTTCAAAAATCTGTAGTTAGATTTAATATTAATAAAAATTATTAATTTTATTACAAGGTATAAGATTATTAAGCATTTGTTCTACAATGAACTTGCAAGGTGAATATAAAAGACATATTTGTGTAACTTGTGGAAAATATTTTAATTCAAAGTCAGCGTTGGTTATGCATGAAAGAGTTCATGCTGGTGTAAAACCTTACTGCTGTGATGTTTGTGTTAAAAGTTTTACACAAAAAGGTAGTTTGAAAACACATCAGCTTACTCATTCTGGTTTGAAGATTTATCAATGTGATGTCTGCAAAAGATGTTTTGCTAGAAGACAATATTTAAAATTACACGCAGTAGTTCATACTGATAATAAACAATTTAAATGCGAACAGTGTGGTAAAAGTTTCACTTTAAAACATAATTTGACAAAACACATGTTACTTCATAGTGGTAATAAAAAATTTCAGTGTGATGTTTGTCATAAGAAGTTTGCTCGTAATTATCATTTCAAACGACACATGGTTTTCTCACTAAAGAAAAACCTCATCAGTGTGTAGTTTGTGAGAAGAAGTTTTCACTGAAATCAAATTTAAGTGTTCACATAAGAACTCACACTGGAGATAGACCTTTTGGATGTGATATTTGTGGAAGAAGATTTACACAGAGTTCACATAGGAATATACACTTGAAAATTCATAAACAATGACAAAAGTTCTTTTTTTTTCAGATTTAAGTTTATCTAATAATTGTTATTTTGTATAAAAGTTTGTTATTAATTTGACATTTTATAAGTTGATTTTTTATATACTACTTTTTGAGCTAATATATGATGTGTTTAGGCTAAGTTTGAACGGATATTTTAACTTTGGTTTTTAAACATAGATGTTTTAAACAAGATAGTTTCTTGATTTGACTAAAAATATAACACTTCTTTTTAATGGTGAAACCGGTTTCTATATTAAGTAAAACTGAACTTGTTTAGAACTTATATACCAGCGGTACCTTTTTAATCATTTTAATTTTTTGTATATTCGTTTTCAGCTACTGCTTAAACTAAATAAACAAATATACATACAATATACAATATATAGTTTGTTTAATTTTTATGTTTTGCCTTGCTTATCAATTTATCAACCTGTTGTACAAGTAAACATGTAAAAAAATAGGATAAAACAATTAAGTTTGTTATCTTAATTTTATAACTGATGTTAATATAATGTTTGATTTTTACTTTATTTCAGTTAGATAATCAATATGGGAACGGGTCACTTTAGCACGAGGGGACACTTTTGCACGGCAAATATTTTAAATACTAAAATAGATTAGCAAATACTTGTAGTAAGTATTATTTGCACCTCTCGTATATTTACGATCTCTCGTACCTTTACGAATTATTTCTGTGGACACAATGTGCGTAAATAAGCGAGAAGTTACTGTATTTGATACTGCCAACTTAAAAGAAACTTTAAAACCCATTTTAAATTAAGTTGAAGTATACGGAATCAAAACAATCAACTTAAACCTCTTAAGTATTTTATTTTTGACTAGGTTATTAATCTCGAAGTTTATTCAAGTTTAGACTACATTTAAAACTTTTCAAAAAAAAATCAGGTTTTTTGTTGAATTAATAGCTTGTTTTTTGTATATTTTCTTAAAACTGATTTAACACTAAAATAACTTCATGAACAAACCGAATATCAACATAATTAAAAATGTAAGTTATAAAAAAATTACAGTTATTTTCAAACTGTGATTCTTATTCAATTAGAATAGGTGTTTTTTTTAAAGCAAATGTTACAATTAAAACTAAAATAAGTTCAATTTTACAAAATTCATACCTTTTTTTTTCTTGTATTGATCGAAAAAAAAATGTTTTATTTTTGATGTATAAAAATTTAATATATTTTAAGGTATAAACTACCACTATGCAAAACTATAGATGAATTGTTAGAGAGGAATCTTAGCTTTTTTAACAAAAGTTCCAAAAATTTCATTCGTTTTATGGAATAGTGTTTTCTTGTAATAAATTGTCGTTTTCTTGTAAAACAGTAGTGCAACCCATACAATTTTGTATCGTCATAATGTTTTATTTGTCAATTATATGAAAAAAAGTGTTTAGTTTAATTTTAAAATTACTTTCGTAAAGTTAAAATTATTTCGACATATATAATTTATAATTTAATTTTGTTACACTTGTTTTGTACTTTTAAAATTAACATATAACACTTTAACGAAGCCACACTTTTTTATAAGATATATACGTAAGCGTTGTTAATGTGAATTCAATGTGAAATTTACTGAATTAATTTTACAGTTTAAGCAAAAATACGTCTCTGAAAGCCTGAGAATATTTACTTAAACTTAACATTAACATTAAACGCATTAATATTTTAAAAAGCAACTAGACATGTTTGTTAAGTTACAAACAAACTTTTTATGAAACTACTTATTTTTTTTTAGATCAAATGGTTAAAAAACTAAAATAAGTAATGTTTGTTTACAGTTTACTGAACTAAATTTCGTTTTGTAAGTACATATATAGCAATATATACCAATTTTGATTTTTAAATTGTATATTAAAAAGTATTACTGTTTTTTGGTTTACAACAACGATTATAGTTCAATTTTGGTTAAAGTCTAAAATTTGTTATGATTTGTTTAACAAAATATCTGTTTCAAAATTATTACTTTGTCTATAAGTCTTTTTGTATCTAATAGTTTAAAAGTTAATTTTTTAGTATATTGAGTGATATTAAACAAGTATCAACTTAATAATAAACAATTCAAAAAGCCACTTTGTGATTTAAAATTAGCGTTAAGATATAGCAATGTAACACTTAAATACCTTTTATATTTGAATTTAAAATTTAATAAAACATTTGAGGGTTAAGTTTATTTGCGTCATTCTGTGTTTAGTTCAAATATTTTTATTAAAACTTTAATAATTATTTAAAACCTAGCTGTATAGTTGCTATATATCATTACGTTTTAATTTTTATTTTTTTTAACATCAGCTTATCTAGCTAAGAAATCTAAAATTTTTTTTTAATTTTAAAAATTATTTCCACATGTTTTAATATTCTAATTTTTCTAAAAATTTACTAATTTTAGTTTTAAGTTTTTTTTTTTTTTAAGTTTTTATTAATATTTTTATAATATTGAGATTTATTTTTGTCTATAGATTAGAAATAAACGATTTTAAAAATATTTAGTTTAATTTATACATAACTGGATTATAATAAGCAAAATCTACGGTTTTTTCGACTGTTTTTACTGTTAACCTTATTTAAACGATCTAAACATTATTTATAAGTAAGAAGTACAATCTATTTTCAATATTTTTCCTGTAAGCCCTTTTATGTGACGATAAGTTATGAACAGAGTCAACGTTTTTTTTAGGTCAACCATAATTTCTACTTCAAAGTTTTAGCATAATCAATGTTATAAAGATATGTGAGGTCGATATTTGCTTGTAAGGTTTTTATTTCTTAATGAAGCTCCAATCATATGTACTTTTTGTGGCAGTCTAATCACATTGAACTAGTTTGACTTATAAAAAATAATAATAGTTTCGTATAAAGCATTTTATCTTTTATGGTTAGAAATATTAACAACTAACCTTTGAATAAAATCTAGTTTATATAGTTTTTGTAGAAAAAATGCTGGTTTGCGTAAAATTAAAACATTTAAGATATTGTTAGCTAAAACATATTAACCTGAAACATTAATTCGTACAATATACTAAAGTAATTTATCTTTTTAAGTAATTTTGTTTCATCAGCAGCTAACAATAGTAATGAATTGTATATCATTTTTCTTGTAATTATTTCAAGTTTAAATTTTGGGCGATTTATTGCAATAGATTTGTGTACACTTAAACAAAATAGGTTTATAGTAGTGGTTAAAAATGTATAGTTCATTATTTTTCATGTAAATGAAACAGTTATTCTTTTTCAGAGTATACTTTATATTTAAATAATATTTTAATTAATTTTTTTTATCATTTCAAAACAAGCGTAACTTTGAAACTCTAAAATTTATAAACTAGTTTTAAAACAACAGATACAAACCATATTCTTGATAGATTTATAGAAAATATTAAATACAAAAATATTTATATTCTAAACAACAATGCTTGTAGAAAAGTAAAATTTACAGTAATGTTTAAAAACAAGTTGAAACAGACTATATATTTTACATAGATGTCTGAAAACAACATCTAAAGAGCCTTTTCTTGAAGTAATTACCTGGAAGTTATTGTAACAAACTGAACTTCAGATTGATTGACTTTGTTAATAGCTTTGAGTGTTAATGGTATCAAGTGGCTGGTTTTACTTTCAAAAGATATTTGCATATATTAAACAAACTATAATCTGTTTATATTAATCTTGAAAAATAATAACTTTAACTTACTAAACCTTTATAAAATCTTTAAAACAAGTTTAATTAAAAATTAAAGTTCTAAAATTAAAAAAAAAAAATTTTTATATTATTCTTTAAAAAAATGTTGATATTGCTGAGTTTTTTAAATTTTTCTTCTTGTTGCAAGCTATTTGCCTTATTGTGTTATTTTTTCTGATTTATAGATTCTAATTTTCTTAATTAAATTTCAGGAAATGAGATTATTATCACTGTTTCAAAAGTTTTTCAGTTTTGTATATTTTTTAACCACAGGGATTTAATCTTAAAACATTGAACTCAGAGAGTCAATTTGATTCAAAACAAAAGTTAATTCTTCATGTTACTTTTGAGATTCATCTATTGTAAAATTTATCTTTTTATATACCTTCTATCTGTATTTGCTATTTTGTAAGACAAAAAATGTGAAGTTCTTTTTGACTAACCACAAACATTTCAATAGTACAAGATCCTCTCTCACTTTTACTTTTTTTTTTCTCTCACGTCATTTAAACTAAATCTACATCCTTGAAATGGATTTTTTAAAATTGTTTGCTACTTGATAATATATTTTTATACCAAGCTATTTGTATAAAATTTAGATGTATTCAATCTGTTCAATATTTACGACACTAAAAGTGCTAGAGAGTTCGTAAAAATAAAATCATTTCATAGAAATGCAAAACTAAGTATAAACGAATACTTGTCTTAGATATTGAACTTGTCTTAAAAAACAAGGTCAAAAAAGCTGAATAATAGAAAGTAAAACGAATGTTTACGTTTCTGTAGATTTGCAGAAATGTTCCAAGCTACGTGCCTGGGATAATCTATTAACTAAAAACGAAAAACAATATTATTATAGTTTTTAAATACTAAAATGTTGATATGTTTAACATGTGATTGTTAAAAATAAAACAAAATAAAAAATATTAACAATGATTTTGGATACGTTTTTTACATTATATTTTTCTATACACCAGATCAATTAACCAAAATATTTGTAAATTCATTTTATACTTGTAGTAAAAAACTAAAATGTTATTACTGTATATACATTTAAAGTTTGGGACTATTAATTCATCAAAGAAGCTTTCTGAAAGAACTTATTTTTTTCATGAAATGTAACTTTCAGTTTTAAACAGAAAAAATGTATAATTACCTTTGATAACACAAATAGTTCCTTTATTGATTGCATTTTATTATAGCTTGATTTTTAGTTTGTACAATTTGATTTAAAGTAACAAATTAAATGTTGTTTGTTTTGCTGAGTGTGTAAAGTTGTTTTAACTTAATAATTTTTTAAACAACTAGATAGTAAAATGGCATGATGCAAAGACCAAAAAGAAGCATTTCATGTATAAACTGAAATAATAAATTGAAGTTACAAACTCACGTTTAAAGGAAAAACATAAATAGAGTTAATTTTTTTACAAACTACAATACTATTTTTACAAAAATTAATAGAAATTACCTATGTTTTTCTTGAAGTAATTAGCGACATAAAAAAGCTTCATTTTAAGCCACACATAAGTTGCTCCAATGTTAGATGTCAATACTAAAAAATATACAGCATGTTTAAATGGTTTCTAAGTGACGTCGCTTAGTTTTTACCAATAAATTCATTATTTAATTTTTTATACATATTGTTAAACAAAGACAACAGAATTTTTAGCTCAAAAGTTGGACAATATTTTTAAAATTGTTTTTAAAGTACTTGAGGTTAAAACCAATACAATTAGTTTATGCTTCTCCTTGACAACATAACGTATAATCTAAAAACTTCGGTTTAAAACTAAATAACTAATTAGTTTAATTTTTTTTTAAAGAGTAAAATGTAAGTTTGAATAAGTTATGTAGTGTTTTACATTTGTTTCAAACACGGCTCAACCATACTTAGTTACAATAAAAGTATTAATTAAAGAGCATGAATCAAACAAACAAACTAAAAACTAAACTGTTTTATATGCCAAATTTGTTACATTGCCATAAGCTTATACATATTTAAAAGACAATAAAAGATGTGTTTAATAAATTTTTTGGATTTTATCACACAGAGGTCGTTATTATTACTAGATTTAAATGCTTTTTAGACTTTTTAGCACAAAATTATTGTAAATTTAATTTTTTTCTTACGATTTTATTTTATTTGTTATTTAACATTTAATTTGTTAAGTATCACAATGACTCTTTAAAAGTGTTGATTTTTATCTGTTAATAACTGTTAAACAACATAAATACAAATTAGTTTTCAACATAACAACTATATATAAGTTTAACTTTTTTTTGCCACTACTTAATAGTTTATAATATGCTAAAAGTAACTGTGATTAAGAAAAATTTTCCTTGTTTTAATAATACAGGTTAATCTTTATTTATATTTTGTTTTTAAACTTACATTTCATACTTGAATTCAATTTAGATTTTAAATTCATGAAAAACAAGAACTATTAGATTTCTTACTTTACAGAACTTAAAAAAAAAACTTTATGTTAATGACGTCGTTTTGGATTACTTGTAAGCATTGTGTAAATACTTGAAAAAAAATTAAATTAGAATATTTTTCATTTAAAATTTAATTTTATAGTGCTAATTTTACCACATGCTTGTGGCTTAACTTGTTTGAAAATTCTGTAAAGTTAATATCGATATTAGCGTCAAATATGTTGTAATCGTAGTCAATAAAATGTTTAAAGTTTTGTGCTAAATTTTCAAAATCGCTTCTTATGATGAATAAGCATAGGAAACCATAGCATAAAACCACATAATAATTTAAAAGTTATTTTTAAAAATTAGGAAAAATTTAAACACATCATACATATAACGTAAGCTAATTTGTCTGCCAAACTTACAAAATCAAAAATTTTATTAATATTAAAACACGTTTCTACGCAGCTTTACATCAAATTATTTACTTTATGCTATTTTTCGTATCAACGACACAACTAAGCTAAGAGATAATTGTTAGTTTTATAGTGTTTTAAGTGTTTTGTTTATCAGTTTCTAAACATAGATCATTTATAAATTTTTCGACATTTTCTATGTTAAAAATAATAAAAATTTAATAAATTGAGATGAAAATGTTTAAGCTTACTCAAAAATAAAAAATATATTGTATGTAAATAAATTGTTTACAGTGTTATAGTGAGAGTTAAAAGAACAGCATACTTAAATATAATCTTATATTATTTTATATTATAAGATTATAAAAATATCGCTAAATTATATATGGTCCTAGGAATTGGTGGACTAAAAAATCTTTCAGTTATTAAATCGCACACTACTTAGATACCTTTTAACATTTTTCCTTGACTTTGTTTGTGTAGTAAAGTTTATTGAATACCCTAGAAATTTATAAACTTAAAATAAAAGTAAAATTATAATGAATTTATTTTTAGCAACATATAATAACTTACAATCTCAATTTCAGTATCAATTCTGAATTATTTAACTTTTGTACAACGTAGTTAAAAACTTTTAAAATTTGTAAAACTATACAGTTTGTGCTAAAGAATATATTGAAGTAAAAACTAGTTATGCTATAACATTTTTTTTAATTCTATGCAGGAATAGATTTAAGCCGTATTCTTCAGGATTCAGGATTCAGGGTAAAAATCTGAGAAAAGTAAAACAGTGTGTACATACATAAGTTTATTAGTTATTTTAGTACAGTGCTAAGTTTAATTGAAGCTAAATAAAATAGTCAAATTAAAAAAATAGTTTTTTACCAAAATTAATAAGTACTTACCAATGTTTTGTTTAAATTAACCGCCGACATAAAAAAGATTTTTTTTTTTATCTACACTATATTTAATTCAAATATAAATTGTCAAAACTAAAAAGTTAAACAACATGTTTCTCACATTGTCTCTTGGTGACGTCATTTTGAATTACTTACAAATTTAACATTTTTATTTGTAGATATATTTAGTTGGTATTGCAGGAATTCAACTGAAGCACTATACAAAAAATTTTGAGCCAACATATGTGGCAATAACTTGTTATGTTGTTTATTAAAAAACAATGTTATTAACTCATCAACCTCAATAAATAACATAAGATATAATTAGACATTTTAAGCAAAAACTAAATAACTTTAATGTTTAAATATATTTTCTCAATAAAATTTAGTCTGTGTAAACTGTAGTTATTTACAACTAATTAAAAACATGAAATAAAGGTTGTAAACATATATGTTTTTAGTGATACTTAAAATCATAATAAGATTAAACTAAATATAAACAAAACAAAACTGTTTTATATGCTGAATAATTTATATTGCTTCATTGAAGTTCAAAATAAGATATAAAATGTTTTTTTATATTTAAGAAGAGCTAAAAAGTTTCCGGGCACAACTAGGTGATGTCACTAAAAAGAGAATATATATAATTCTTTTAAAAGTTATTCTTATAAACGAATTTATATTTATATATATATAAAGATTATACTAAATACTAATGAAATATACCAACTATTTACTCTTCATGAAAACAAAAATTAAAAGAAGCCTTTAACCTTGTATTTAAAAAGTATTGTTTATGTTAATGTAAAAAAAATCAAGTTATAAGTCAAATACTCGAAGCTAAGTATTAAATTATTTAAGTTTAAAAAATGTATATGTAAAGCATGTAAGTTAAAGTTTTTTTATTAACGACTATTTAAACGAAAAATTTTTCTAGAATAAAGTTTATATATTAGAAGCCTATTGTATAAGTCACAGTTAGTTGCCAAAAAACTATTGTTAACAATCAACTTAACTCTTAAAATTATATAACAATTAGTACTTTACAACAAATTAAATGTTTGTGTGACTTTCAAGAAATTTTATAATTAGATTTAGTAATTTATACATATATATACATACTGATACACATATAGATTAGATAATTGACTTTTTAAAATAAACACAGCTTAGAATTGAGAAATTTAACACAATTTTATTGTAATTCATAGACATACATTTTCTAAGAATCACTTTAGCTAGTTGGCTTTTAATATTTTTAATTTCGAATTATTCGAATTTGACACTTCGTAGATGTCAAAAATTGAAAATAATGTAGATTTAGCAATAAATAGTAAAATGAAAAACATATAGGATGCCAATCGTTAAGTATTATAGAGTCAAGGTAAAAACAAAAGGTTTTAGTAGATTAAGGTTCGATATAAATAATTTCATGTACAATTAATTAATAATTATGCCTTAATTTAAACTAGTTTGCTTCATTTAAAAATTTAATTTTCATAAAATGTTTAAAACTATTTCTACAGTATAAGAAAATGGTTCTATTTAGAAATTACTAAAACTGTCATAGACAGTTTTATATAAATTTACTTTTATAATCTAAATAATTAATATCTATATAATAAATTAAATTTAACTATAAACGTATCATATCAAGTGTGTAAAAAAAGTTTAAAATTCTTAAGTTAATAAAACAAAAGCTATTTCCTTTGTTGTTTAGACTGACATTTTTAAACGATTTTAATAAGTATAAATTAACCTACTTTGAATTAATAAATATTAAAATACAACTAAAAAGAAAAGAAAGATAAGTTAAATAATGTTGTATTAAGACGGAGTAGAAGATTCTTTTTTTTTTTTTTGTAAACTATCTACAACACAAATTAAAAGTTTGTTAGTTTTTTCGAACAAAACTTTAAGAAAAGTAAAGGTAAGGAACTTTAAAAGAAAGATATAAACAACTCAAATTTTAGAACTTATTGAAAATTCAAGTGACTTTAACTTGAATTTTCAAGCAAATTTTATGCTACAGTTTACGATTATAATCAATCAAATTCATAAAACAATGATTTATTAATATCTAGAAATTTATACCACAGAATGTGGTTGCGTCTAATTTGTACACAACAATAAAACTATATTTATTATAAACAAAATATATATGCTATTTATTGAAGTTATAAAACTTATAAAATGTAAAGTCTATTTTTTAAGAATTATTATTAGCTATTTAACTAACTTATAAAACAGATAATGAAAAAAAAAATATCTTTTAAGCTTGTGCTAAAAACACTTACGTAGTTTCATTGCTAAATTTAGTACAAGGTACTGGTATAAATATAGTTTTTTTTTGAAACAAAAAATATACTTGGTTAGACTTATTTCTAAAACATTTATATCAATTAGACCCTTTTCTTGCAAACAATAAAAGGTTTGAACTGCTAAAAATATAAGTAGAGCTGTTTTGAAACATTTACATACTTACTGCAAAATATAATTTACATTTCCTAATACTTTAGAGGTATAGTAGTAACTTTGTATAAAATGTTTCATGATTTAAAAAGAAAACGATTTATTTTTAAAATATTAAACATATATATTTATATATCAATAGTTATGGGCCAACTCATACAAAAATGGTTAAAACTTTTTCATATATCAATGACTAAAAACTGAACTGTTTCGAGATTAACAACAACTCTTAAATATTTTGTAATTTATGTTTTGAGGTAGATTTGAAGTTTATCATAAATGTCATCATAAGCTAGATACTTATTGTTTTTAACTGAAGTATTATTAGAGAACAGAATAAAAAGTTTTTACTCTATCTTATTTATAAAAAAAAAAAGAAAAAAACATATACGTAAAATTTTAAATGTTTGTTAAATAAACTTTCAAATGATTTTAGATAAAAATACTTGAATAATACTCCTAAAAGTTAAATACTTTTTGTCAATTCCTAGATCAAACTGTTTATTTTGGTTAGAAAATGTTTTAGTAGAAGTTATAAGATAGCTGTATTTTTTATCTCTATCTTATAAATACACTATGTAGCAAAATAAAATTTTACGAAGCTTAGGCAAAACTTTTAAACAATCATCATTACACAAAATTCTAAAAAAAAAAAATTAACATTTATTAATAAACAGATAAGAATTAAACTAAATTAAATAATAAAAGTAATAGAAAATAATAGTAATAGAAATTCGCATTACTGTGTCATGTAACTCTGTGCTATATGTTTTATATAGCAGTATTTAACAAACATTAAAGTTATTACTATTTATACATATTTTTTTTATTTATAAATCTAACAGATTTCTACAATAGTTAACATTTAAATAATTTTATAATGAAATACATCTTCCTCATGCTCTTCATTTGTTTTAATGTTAATTGTTTAAATATTGAACCTTGAGTTTTACAAAATAAGCTTAACCAATGAAGCGTGTAATTAGATTAAAACATTACAAAGATATCGATTTATGATTGTTAGATAAAGTTTGTTTAGTGTATATAACTATGAATAATATGCTGAAAATTTTGACAATTTTTAGCCACTTTGTGTGATGAAAATTGACGAATTTATACCTTATCTAACACATAAGAATTATGATTAACAAACTTAGTTGACGTCATTTGATTTAAGTCACAAATTATTATTTAATATTTATGCAAAAAATAAAATAAGTTATTAAGCTACTGGACCCCATTACTTCATAATTCTTTTACTGCAAAAATGCGGTTAATTTTTAACTTGTATATTTTTAATCTAAATAGTATAATTGTTTTTATTAAGACTACTTACAAAAACCACTTTTACTACGAATACTATATTTTCGAAATCATTTGTAATGCTGTTAAATAATTTTGTCAAAATAATTTTTGATTTATTAAACTTTTATATACTAATTTTATTATTTTTAAATTAAACATTCTAAAGTTTTATATGTTTGTTTAGTATTTGATCTGCACATAACAGGCTTAAAGTAGTAAAACTTAATATTAATAGAGTATGAACTTAAGATAAGTAAAAAAAACCTGGTAATAACTTATTGAAAATAGATACGTTGTAAAAAGTCGAAATAAAATAAATGTAACTGTTTTTTTAGTCAATCGTTTTGTTTATAAGTTGAAAACTTAAATAAAGTTTTATATTTCTTTTTATCTGCAAGTTTGTTGTATACCTTTGTAAGCATATTTATTAAATGTTAAATTGTAGCTGCAGACCTGCTGATAAAAAACAACAAATTTTTAACTAATCAAAAACAAAGCTAGTTTTACAAAAACTTACTTTAAATCAAAAAAGTTACTTTTATTTGCAATAAAAATCAAGTGATCAGGTTAGAAATGATTAGGTTAGAAGTGATCAGGTTAGAAATGATCGGGTTAGAAGTGATCGGGTCAGAAGTAGTCGAGTTAGAACTGATTGGGTTAGAAGTGATCGGGTTAGAAGTGATCGGGTTAGAAGTGATCATGTTAGAAGTGATCGGGTTAGAATTTATCGGGTTAGAAATGATAGCGGGTTAGAAGTGATAGCGAGTTAGAAATGATAGTAAACCGTTGATGATATGTTCTTAATGATTTTAAATGATTGATTTACGTTTATTAGGTTAACAACAATAAATTTAATAAAGACGTAACAATCAAAAACAAAACAATATTTAATGTAAAACAATTTTTTAAACATAAAACTGACATAAAAGTTATAGATATAGTTAGCTACACTAAAATACTGAATAAAACTAAATAACAATAAAACTAAACTATTTTATGCGCTAGTAAGAATTGTACCACCACTTTTTTGTGGTTAAAATTAAGATTCTCACATGACACTAAAAATTTTTAATGATTTTAATTTATATATTTAATAATTTTAAAAGGCATTCCAGATAAATTTAAGTGACGTCATTAACCGTTACTAGTTAAAGAACAAAATAAATATAACTTACTTTTAAGTTATTCTTCTGGTAAGATAATAGAATAGCATTTTTTTCGATAATGGTTTTTGATACATGAGTTTCAAAACGCTTTACTCGTGTTTCTTTTTTTATCGGTTAAGAACTTATTTAGTTTTTATCAATCATTAAGTAAATAATTTGTCGAAAATTGTGTAAATATTGACTGCCAATAAAATCTCTAAATAATTTTTTGAAACAAATTAAAACTTATTATACTTTCAGATTTTTCTTTTTCTGTGAAGCAACCATATTTTTTTACTAATTTAAAAACATTTACACACGATAAAGTTTTAAGTTTAATTTTAACTAAAACAAATCAAGTTTTTAAAAGTTCTAGTATTGTCATAACGATTAAACATTTAATAAATGTTTCTTTATCTGTTTTTATATAAAGTATTATTATACATATCCTGATTTCATAACAAACATATTATTAACACAAATGTTTTACTTTACTTTGGCTAGTATTTTTGTTGAAATTTAAAGTAATTAGATAACTTAGCATAACTGTTCAAAAGAGTTTTAATTTCTTTAAGAAAACTGTTGAGTTTGTTAAATATTTAAGCAAATCATATAAGTTACAAAATATTTACTGTAATTTTATAGTGCTTTAGATATTATTAAACTAATACAATAGCATTCTAACTCATAATAAACAATGTCTAATAGATTAGTTAAAATATTACAATTTGATTAAAATTAAGGAATTCTTATTAAAATAAGCTTAGCTTTAATAAAAGACTTTTTTAATTAATAACCAAAACTAGAAATTTTAACAAATTTATGACTGATTTCGTTTCATGTTTTTAAAACTTTTCCTAAGCACAAAAGATTTATTTTATTTCTAAGGCTTAACAAACGCTTTATATACTAATTTTAACAAAATAATACTTTTTGGCTACAAATAACTGAACAAATTACAACTTTTATTTGAAATTTATAATTTAAAACTTGAAAATACTTTTATAAAAACGATAAAACTTTAACCTAAATTTATATTCATGTAAAATATTTCAGTTAAATTGTCGAAGCCTAAACATTTACACATACAAATCTCTTTTTTTTCTATAAATAAATAATTTTAGAATTTAATAGGTTTAAAGTAATAAAACAGTAAAAAAACTAATTTATTTTTATACAGCGTATATATAAGACATCTAATGCGATAACAACTATCTATTTAAAAAAAATATATTTTAGGAAATTCAACGATTCGTTTCAATAAAGGACTTTATTTTTCACACATTAAAACATATAAAGTACTCATGATTCAATTTATTAGCAAGATGTTTTACAAAATATATTTCACAAAATTTTAATTTATAAACTTTCAAAAACATTAAAAACGTTATACAAGATACTGTTTTTATTACTAGAAAAATCGGTCTCCAGAAATAAGGATTTTTGTTATATAATAAATTTTCATTCTTTATGAACTTTCAAATGTTTGTTCCTTGTTGAGCTTTGTGTAAATCTTCTACCACAAACATTACATCCAAATGGTCTATCTCCAGTGTGAATTCTGACATGACGGTTTAGACCTGATTTCTGAGAAAACTTCTTCTTGCAAATTTTACAATCATGAGGCTTCTCTTTAGTGTGAGTCAACATGTGTTGTTTAAGGATAAATTTTTGAGCAAAGTTTTTCTCACAAACTTTACACTGGAAGTCTTTTCTACCACTATGTATCATTATGTGTCTTGTCAAGTTACCCTTCTGAGTATAGCATTTGTCACATTGTTCACATTTGAATGGTTTTTCATCAGTGTGAACTATTATATGTTTTTTTAGTGTACTTCTTTGTGAAAAACATCTTTTGCAAACATCACATTGATAAATCTTCAAACCAGAATGAGTTAGTTGATGTGATTTCAAACTACCTTTTTGTGTAAATCTCTTATCACAAACATCACAACTGTAAGGTTTTTCTCCTGAATGAATTCTTTTGTGAACAAGTAATGCTGATTTTAACTTAAAAAGTTTTCCGCAAGTTACACATACATGTTTTTTGTCACAAACTGACATTTTCATTTTATTATTAATGCAAAATAATCCTAAATCTAAATAAAGACTACTTAAAACTAAAATATTGTTTATGCAACTAATAATCCAAGTAGTAAACCATTTATTGTACTTAAAATTTTGTTTTAATATTCACAACAGGCAGAACATTCTATTGTTTAAATGTATTGTTATAGAATTTTTTTTAACTTATCAACATAAAAACAAAATTACTTTACGACAGATATACTTACAAATATTTATTAGTAAAGTTTTGTTTCAAATAAATTCTTTTTAATTGTATTAAAAAACTATTTAGTTTTTCCTTTACAAAAATTTTATTACACTAACCAAAATTTATAACATTATTAAGGACACAGATCGAATAAATTCCTAAAACATTTAGTACAAAAGTTAGACTATCTCAAAAAGACTCACCTACATATCCCTTCTACATAAATTATGAATACTATAACTTAAAGTTGAATTTGATTTTAAATTGAACTTCTGTCATCGTTTGGTGAAATAAAAATTTAGCATAAAAAAGAAAAAAATAATTGTATAAATTCTTTTAGTTTGAATATGATTGTTTGATATTTTATGATGTTTATATTTCTAGAGCACAACTATACTAGAGTATTTTTAAGTATAAAAACAACTAAGTGATTATAGTACTTATTTAAAAGTTTAAAAATGCCTTTTCAGAATTAGATTTTTTTATTTTAATTTTAACCGCCAAATTAAATATCAAACTACAATTCTGTAATAAAAATTACTGAACTAACAAACTATGCAAGATTACTTAAAATATAATTTAAAAAAATGAAAAAATATAGAAAAGCATATTTTGTAAGTTTTAATTACTATATGATGGTTAACTAGGTTACTGTACAGAAGCTAAAAATTAACATAAATAAATTTGAGTAAAAATTTTAAAAAACCTAATAACACAAACTTTATTGTGCGTTGTTTAAAACATAGCTAAAATTGTTAAGCTTAAAACTGCATTAATATTTGAAACAAATATCGCTATAAATAAGACAGGGCCTATTTCAAAAAGCTAAATGGTATATGAAGTTTGAACATATGACTTCTGTTAGAACTAAGCAGGTAGAAAAAGTTCTAAATACTAAAAATACAGGATAAGGCATCACTAATAAAACCACCAGAATGAGAAAAAAATTATCTAATAGTCATAGAAATAATATCGAAATAAAATATTTCAGTACTTAGAGTGGATAAAACACAACGCTTTTAGACCTTTAAATATACTTGTAAATTGTTAACCTATTAAAAATCGTCTAAATAAAGCGGACTTTGAATAATGAGTCCTTTGTCTTATTCATCGATTTTATATTTTTAAATAATGAGTTTTTGCTTATAAGACATTTTTTAATATGTCTGGTGTTATTTTTTACAAAGACAAAAATATTTCATTCACTTTAGTATTTAATATTCTTTTTGTTTAGATCAAATGGTCGGCAAACTGCGGCCCGCGAAGGGTAAATCTGCGGGCCGCGAGCCCGTTATTTTTTTAAATGGAATGCGGAACGCGAGCATGTAAATGTGGCTCGCTGAGTAAAATAATATTCTTAGTTAAATTCGTTTTATTAATTTAGTTTAAAGTTCCTGTATAAAATTATAAAATAATTTACTGATTTAGCTTAAAAATATGAAAAAGACAAGTTATCATTCCATCATATTTTTTACTAAATTTCATAATAACTTTCATTTTACAACAGAAAATTATTTTCGGAAAAAAAATATTTTAAAGTGCTTCAAAATATAAGATAATTTTACGATACCTTTTCAGTAAAGACTAAATGCAAATGTTTTCTGTTTTGTACAAAATTAATGCACAGTAAATAACTAAAGTGTCATTTCTTTACAGTTTAGTTTTTTTATACAAATATTTTATACCGAAATTTCTATTACAGATGTTTTTTTACTAAGTTTTATATTTTAGTGTGCACAAAAACATTGAAAATAGCATAATATTAATAGTAATAACAATCATAATCATAATGATAATAAATATAATAATAATAATAATAATAATAATAATAATAATGATAAGGGTCTATTTTATTTTGTTTTTGACACCTTTTTTTCAGAAGTTTTCCTTGCATTTTAATTTAATTTATATGCACACCAATTAACAAAGATGCTCATACTTTTAACCACTTTTTATTTAATACTCAACGAGATAAAATTTAGTTTATGCATAATTTTCTAACATTATTGTTTCTACATGTAATACTTAAGTGTGTACAGACAAATTTTGAAACTATATATATGACATAAATTAAAAAAGTGAGGTATAATTTTCGACTATTCAAACAATGTTTTGGTCAAATAAGTTGATTTTCATGTGTTGCATACTAATATAAACATTTGCTGTTTTTTGGAACTACCTATTGAATACAAACTAGATTGAGAAAGGGTAAACTATTAATTTTGTACAATTTTAATAAAAATAGTTCAAATTCGATCAAATAAACAGATGAAAATTGCCACACACTCAAACTATAACTATTTGTAGACTTCAAATCTCAGGCCAATTTAGTCATTTTTCAGTTTTTGACTTAACTTGCTTTTTGTACGCTAAAATATCAGGCTAGTTTTGGTCACTCGTAATGATTTTTTGCTTTAAAGAGTTGTAAATTAAATTTATGATGTATGTTTTGTTTAATGCACAGTGTTGGTTTGAATTAAAATATATTTTAAATTTTAAGTCTTAAAGCTAATATAACTTGAATTATCATTTATATTAATTGTATACTATAAATGTGAACAATAGTGTTGCCAAAAAATACCGGAAAAACAAAGAATTTGACAATTTATAATTAAAAAATTTGAAAAAGCCTTGAATTTGAAAATTATCGAAAAAACCTGGAATTTTAAACAATTTTTACATGTAAAGTATTAAATTTAATTTGACACAAAAATTCTACTATATCAATATTTTCTATTGAAAAACTTATTTAATGTAGCTTAATAGTATTTTTTGTTTTTTTTTTATTTTTCAATGTAGTTTTTTTTTACATTTAACTGAACTTTATACTAAAAATAGAAGCAAAAAGTTGTACTTTTAAAATCTCTATACTTGTGCACTGCACCTTTGCTTTTTTTACCTATTGTTGTGCTTTATGTTGGAACTAAACATAAAAATTTTTCGAAGTTGTCAAAATTAGTAAAATCACCTCTAATAAAAGTTCTAAAATGAGCAATATCTGATGTATCAGTTATCTCATCTTAACAGATTGATTTAAGTTCTAATTTGCTTTATGCGGCTTTTTAATCTTCAGAAATTTCCTAAACACGACTTCTTTTTGGTTTTTAAGAAATAAACAATAATATTTTACAAACACCAACACAAATTATTTTATTAATTTTCATCTCTAAACGGTACATTTTTTTAGTAATTAGTTTTGCTACTCTAAAAATTCCTTAACATTTTTTTCTGATAAATCTGTATTTACTGAAAATAATCATGTGCGTTGTTAAAACTGACTTAAGAGATTTGTTTTATTGATCTTCGTTTCTTGCAATAACTCAAACTAACGTGTTATATTTGTTATACCTCGTCTTATAACTCACATTTGCTTTTTTAAATGCAACATTTTTATTGCAGATAAAGAATTACTACAACACTCAATTAAAAATAGGTTTTTTTAATTCATTAATAGGTAAATAAATTTTTATGCATTTGTTAAAATTTCTTAAAAACTTAATAGTCCATTAAAGCTGAATTATAATAGTTTATTTAGTTATATAATTAATTCACTGTTAAAAAACTTCAATATTACTCTTTTATGTGAAACTTGTTTTAAACAGGGACGTTTAACAATTCAGACTATGTTAAAGCTGTTTAAATTTTTTTATAAATCTCAGGTAAATCTAAAACTTTTATTTCAATTAATGATTTTAAAAAAATTTT
The DNA here is from genome assembly GCF_965202585.1 of Thalia democratica. NCBI lineage: Eukaryota > Metazoa > Chordata > Thaliacea > Salpida > Salpidae > Thalia > Thalia democratica. The sequence continues at coordinate 10,791,205 of NC_139167.1, forward strand.
GTTTTTGTTATAACAAATCCTGAAATATTATTACTATTTTATTTCTCGCAAACATAATTTTAAAAGTTTAATGTTTGTAAATGATTTTTCTTATTTCCAAAATATTTTTTTTATTTCTTATTTTCTTATTCAAATCTTAATACAGCTGAACTCAAAAAAAAATATTTATAAAATATTTTGCTTACTATGATTAAAAAAAACTTTCTCAAAATATTTAAATTAACTAAAAAAATGTTTTTAACATAAAAGTTTATATTGGACCTATAAATAAAAAAGGTTGATTTTTAAAAAATCTTTATAAGTACTAATAAATCTCTATTTTTTTTTAACTGGATTAAAATTATTCAAAAATGAATATAGTACTTTATACTTTATGCAAAGTAAAATAATAAAGTACTAACTAAGATTAATTTTCATACAACATGCTATTGGATAAAGAATTAAAAAATAAATTTATCTACTTAGAAGTTTATATACTAAAAAACTTGGTAGAAAATATTGAATTGTGAAACAAAACTCTTTGCACTAAATTAGTATGAGACTTAAAACAAAACATTCCGAAACGATGTAAGATATAAACATTTTCTATTTGGGAGAAATAGCTCGAGAAAAGCTATTACAGCTTTTATTAATTATGGTCATACAAATGAATGTATTTTAGTAAAAATAATTTATTTGATTTTAAGTCAAAATGTAAAACTATTATTAATGTTTTTAAAGTTTTTAATGTTTTTATTTAAGTATATTTTGAAAGCTTAAACGTTATAAGCTATTTAAGCAGTTTAATAAAAAACAGTGAGAATGACAGTAAGCAAAAAAGTTAAACTGTTGACTTACTGAATTATTACATTTTAATTTGTTGTTTTCCGAATTCAAAAAAATAACTTGAATTCGAACTATATAATAAAATTATTTTGTTTTGACTGTTCATCTAACTGCTGTACGAAATATAAAACTTGAATAAAAAGTATGTTTAATATAACACACAATTTATAGGTAAAACTTATTTGTTCTTATTTTTCTTAATTCTCAATTTAATTGTAGCTTAAAGTCAAAATAAATAAATCTTAGAAGTTTAAGATAGTTCAAGAAACTATTATTAGCTATTTAGTATTTTCTTAATTTAACTGTATCTAAAAAATTTTATAGAATGATTATAAAAAAAAATTACATATTATAATTGTGTTTGGTTACTCAGTCAAATTTTTATTAAGTTTTAGTTTTGAAAAATTTATATTTAAGATGTGGCAGGTATTTACACCTATAAATGATAATATAATACAAACTGTTATATTTTTGATATGCTTTAAAGTGCACCATAACTTAAAATAAACTTTCAATATATTATTTGTGACATATGGTTTATCAATATGATGTTACTAATGAATGAACAAGTATTTAACTTAAGTATTTTATTTTATTAAAATATAACGTAAAACTTAACGTTCTAGTTTATCTTATTAACAAACTAAAAAAAAATCGTTATAATATTTAAAGAATGTGTAGTGAATTAAGGCAACAAGGTTTTAATTCACTAAAGTTCACTAAAGTTTTTAAACATGTGTTTTCAATTTAGATAATTTATAAAATAGCTTTAGTTTTACATATTCATAGCTAAGAATTACAGTTTTATAATAAATCTAATACATAGATAATGTTAAGTCACGGAGAATAAAATGTATAAGATAGTTCAAGAAAAGCAGACAAAATAAGTTAAAAAATCTTCCAATAAGCTTTTATAACTTGTTTAAGTAATAAAAGAAATTTTAAATTTAAACTTGAATTTAATAACACAATAAATTTAAAGTACAGTAAATAGAACAACAATATTTATAAAATAAAGTTTAAAGTTATGCATTCATAACAATTAAACTAAATATTAATTCAGAAAATACGATAAACTGTTTTTTAACAAAAATTAGTTTTAAATTGTACTAGACAAAATCTAATTAAGTTTATGTTACAACTATAAGAAACCTAACAGCATGATGATTAAAAAATTTATTTATAAGCTTTAATTGTACTGTTTGTTTTCTAAACAATTTAGTAATAACTTTTTATAGATTAACTTACTAGTTAAATCAAAAACCAACAATTTAAAAACCTTTAGTAAAATTTTAAACTAAAAGTATTTATTTTATAATCATATAGGAGTAATATTTTTTTTTACTTGGCATTTGATTTTAAGTTAAGTTCATATTTATCAAATTTTGATTTTGATTTCAAGGTTTAATTAGTAAAAATGTCACTCGAACCAGTTCTATATTTAGTTTTCATATAAATTTTTAATAAATATTGGAGCCTAAGTTATATATTTTTAACTTTTTTAATTATTATCAATTAATAAAATGACTAGTAAATAGGGGTCATAATAGTGTATACATTTTTTGTCAATTTAATAAACAATAGGGTTATAGTAAAAATTAACCAGAATTAAAAATGAAATTGAAATATTGCGACATCTTTCATAATGTGTTAACGATTTTGCTATAATATGTTTTCATAAGAACAGAATAAAATATCAAAAGAAATAAATAAACGAAAATAACAACTTCAGTAGTACAACGAATTTTTTTTTTTGTGTTCGATCTTTTTTTTAAAGTCTTAGTTGTTTGCAATTAAAAATGATTTTTACGTCTTTTATTTTAAAATACATTTTTCTAACTACAAATGAAATTATAGTGTTTAATAAGTTTTTGCCAACAAACAGCTCTGCATATTCTAGTAAAAAAATATTACATAAATAAGAAGAAATTTTTTTTTATTTAGTTTAAATCTTGGGTTTAGTAATTATAAATCATATCGATAAAGATTAAAAAAATTCTATAACCAAAGTAATAAAACAGTTTTTAAAGAATTTACGTATTTGATAACTTAATCAAAGGTTTTTAAATTTACGTTTTTTAAAATAATGCAATAATTTTATAAGTTTTTGTTTTTAAAAGAATAAATACACCATTTAAGCTTGTATTTAAATAAATATATGAACAAAAAAAAAAAAGTTATTACATAAACATAATCCTTTAACACTTCTTATTTATTAAACTTAAATAACACGTTAAAAAATTTTTATTCATTTTTATCAAAACTAGTATCAAATATACAAAAAATGACATCATTTGCTTATTTCTTCAAACTTTCAATAAATAATTAAAAATAAATAGAAGCCAAGGATGCCATAATTTAACTTATAATGTCAACGTTAATTTTACCACAAAAATGTGGATGTTGAATAGTAGCAAACAAAACTTAATTTTAACTTTAAAATAATTGATTTTATTTAATTTTACATCTAATAGGCGATAATATGGCATATCAAATCATTATAAATTGTTTCATATCCTATGCAACCTTTATTATAAGTATAATACTTATATTAGGGATGTCATGCTGTTTTCTCCAGCAACCTTTAAATTAAATTCTAGTAATAAATACAATTTATTTTATAAAATTATTAAACCTTTTTTTTTTGAGAATTTAAAGTTACAACGTTGTGGCCAATACTACTTCCAAATTAGAATTTGATATTTTTTAAACTTTAGAAAAAATTTGTTCACTATACCAGTCATCGACTTGCTTCACTGTTTAAAAACCTTTTTCGTATATAACTACATACTTTAAAACAAAATAAATAAATAAAAATCAAGTAACATTTTCTATTTACTCACTTACCAGTTACTTTACTTCAAAACTACGACAGTTTATAAAATATTTATTCTATTATAGTCGTTTGTAGTTTAAAATACACATCATTTTTTATTAATTTTTAGTAGTTACGTCATTTTATTAATAATTTATCAAAAAGTTAACTTGATTTTTTTTAAATTAGCGTATTTTCATCGCAGTATTTTATGTATTTCATGTGTTCAAGTCTTTTCGGTTATTTAGTTTATTTACTGTTAATACAAAAATTACTACAAAAATACAAAATTGCAAGTTTTTTAGGTATTTATATTACAACTAACATTTTTTTCTGTTTAAGTTATAAACAAACATTGTATAAAATACAACATTACAAAAAGTCATTTTATTATTTAGAAATTTAATTAGTTCGTTAAAAACATTAAGTTTACTTAGTTAAAACATTAAGAAACATTTACCACATTTCTGTGCTACACAGTCTTAAAGTATGGTCTTTGCAAATGTTATTAACTATGTTTCAAAACATGGTAAAATTTATTAAACACTTGTTAAGTAAATCTACTTGACATTTATCTGATTAGCTAAGTATAATTAAAAAACTATCAGTTAAAAGTAATTTTCAGAAAGCTTGTGTTTCTTAATATTTAGTAATTAGAAAGTTTTAATTTAGAGTAAAAACTTAATATTCTGTTTTATAACTATATTTGTGTTAAGATACATACTAAAAATTTTATCTTATAAGTTCCATTAGTTATCGAAAAGACGTTATTAAGCTGTCCCAACAAAAATAAGTTTTGTTAAAATGAACTGAAAACATTTTTTTTCTTATAGTAACTTTGTTCTTTATAAAAAGTAATACTTTTTTTATTCATTGAATTCTGTACTGTGTTAAATGAACCTACAAAATTAGATAAAACTGATCAAATACCGATAAGCTTAAAAAACGCTTTCTTTTATATTGAAATTTTGATCCTTAAGGTTATTTAGTACAAACATCAATCAAAACTAGAAAATACTTTAAAAATCTTGTGTACATTTATAAAAGTACTGTTAGGCATTTAAAAATAGTAAAATTACTGAAAACGAACAAAAACTAAACCTATACATACTAAAAAGTTTCAAATAGAACAAAATAACATTTTGCAAGTCAAAATTTACAAAAAACTATTTTTTGTTATAAAATTTATCAGCTTAGAATGCAAAATTTCTTTTAATGATTGTTTTTTGCAAAGTCTTGATATAAAGACTAAAAAAAAAGTCATAAAAATTTTTCGGCCAATTTGTAGTCTGATTCCATAAATTTTAACTTAGTATCATAATAAAATGTTTTTATTAGTGATTAAACTTGCGATGTTTGATATAGATTGTAGTAAAACAGTTGTTAACTTTTAACAACTTATGTAAAAAGAATTTAGTGTTAAAATTTATTTTGATTTACATATCTGTATTACTTTAGACTGCTAAGTCATTGTTAAACAAAATTCTAGTTTAGTTAAAAAAGTATTGTTAATATATTTAACTTTTGAAGTTGTGATAGTGTTCTAAACAAGACGTTGACGTGATTGTGGTGAACAACTCGATATCCGATGGTTATTCGTGTAACAGGTCCTTAAACAAACAATCTTATCTTTGATTTATATATTTTTAATTCTTTTAGTCCATATGTTCTATACTTTTGCATAATGTTAGTTTATCCCTGTAAATATTATTATTTTTGCAAACAATATAACTAGAAAATTTTTAGCATTAACGACAAACAAAAAATTTTATAACCATGGTAAAATTGGTTATTTAGTGGTTTTTGTATTGTTTGCTATTTTATTTGAATAATAATCACAGTTAGAAAATCCGTTTTGCGGTTAAAATGAGTAACTGTAAATATTGCATTTTATATTTTTAAGTATTTAATTATTCGGTTTATTTTTTAATTGAATTTTGTGTTAAATATATGACTTGAGAAAATATATAAAAACAAGTTATTATAATTAAATTATTAGTTTTAGTTTTGCTTATGGATTTACTATATTAAATTTTTATTTTATTATTATTTAAATATTATTTATTATTATTGTGTTTAACTTTGTGTTTCCATTTAAATTATGTTTGTATATATATATATGTATAATTTATCTTAAAGTTTTGAATATAAGTTTATTTTCTTTTTCTCTTTTTGTGTGTCCTGTTTAAGTGGCTCAGGTTTTGATGCCTGAGTCCAACATTGCACAATAAACAATATAATAATAATAATATAATAATAATATTTAAAGTGTTTACTGAACATTTTATCAAAAAAATTAAAAGTACTATACTTACACATGTTTATAAAAATTAAAAAAAAAATAATTTTTACTTTTTATTGACAGATATGCATGTAGAAAAAAATTATAAACTTAACAGCAAGGCATATATTTGTATTATCAGTTTAAGCCGTAGTTTATAAATTTAATATAAATTAAAATGACTTTGAAAGTGCTACAGATATATAAGTCCTAAACACATTTAATATCATTTTACATTGAAACAGGTGAAGTTATTAAAAGAAAAGTATTATTTATAGTTAAATTAAAGAAGCACAATAATTTTATGTTAAAAGACTCAAATGAGAGTAAAAAAATACTTGATATAACAAAGCTAGTTGTCTAAAAATCATTTTTTTTTAAGTGTTTTCTTGCATATCTGACCTTTTTATTGCCTGTAAAAAGTGTCAGTTTACAAAACTATATTTATATATCAAAATTACAATAAAAAACTGCACAAAAATGTTTATCTTCGTTTTTCTTGATTGAGATTTAATATTAAAACGGACAGTTTATAAGCTATAAAAAGAAAACTTAAACTTCAAAGTTTAAAAATACAAATTTAAATTTTTTACTATAATTTGCCATTTATACATCCACCATTCTATACATAAAGTTTAGCAGCGGTTTTTTTAAACTTCTTGTGCTTAAAATAATAAACTTGCTATTATAAAAAAAATATATCACACACTTAGCTTGTTCTTACTACAAATGGAGACTCCATGGATTCTAATCAAGTAGTCAAACTAAAAAAATGAATAAGCAAAGATAATTTTCTAGAAATTAAAATAAAATATAGTAAATCAGTATTTTGTGCCAAAGAACTGTTTTAATTCTAAAACACAAAAACTTAAAACCCATAAATAAGTTTATATATCAGCTAGAAGTTAGTCAATTTAAGGAAAATTAGATTCCTTAAAAATTTTTTATAATCTTAATTTATAAACTTTTCAAACTAAAAAAGTAACACAATACACAATTTTTCGTCTATTAAAAAAAACACAAAAAAAAAGTTTTATAACAAACAATTTTTAATTTTTATGAATTTTGAAATGATTATTCCTACTTGAACTTTGTGTAAATCTTCTTCCACATACATCACATCCAAAAGGTCTATCTCCAGTATGAATTCTAATGTGAACGTTTAAATTCGGTTTTCGAGAAAACTTCTTCTTGCACATATCACAGTCATGAAGCTTTTCTTTAGTATGTATCAACAGATGTTGTTTTAGATTACCATTTTGAGCAAACTTCTTCTCCAAACTTCACATTGAAACTCTTTCTTACCACTATGTGTCAACATATGTTTTGTAAAATTAGACCTTAGGTTAAAACGCATGTCACATTGTTTGCATTTAAATGGTTTATCATTAGTGTGAATTGTTGCATGCTTTTTAAAATAATTCTCTGTGTGAAACATCTTTTACAAACATCGCATTGGTAGTTCTTCAAACCAGAATGAGTAAGCTGATGTCTTTTCAAACCTCCTTTTTGTGTAAAATTTTTATTATATTTATCACAACTGTAAGGTTTTTCACCTGTACAAATTCTTTTATGCTTAACCAATGATGACTTCGATGTAAAATGTTTTCCACAAACACAAACATTTATTTTATAATCACCTTGCAAAATCATTGTAAATCTATTTTTTAATAGTATAAACCTTTTTGATTAATTATAACGTTTAAGTAACTAAGGCTACTTATAATATACAAAATTTTAAATTGTTAATGCGGCTAACACTCAGAGAAATTAATTTTTTAATAATTGCATTTTGAAACCACTCCAAAATAAAACAAACTGATTTAATCTTTATTTTTGTTTAAATAATATTTCTAAAACTAAACAATAATAAATATCTTTCATAGTTTTCAAGATGTTTTACACGAATTATAAAAACTTCATTGGTTTTTTCTGTTACAAAAAAACTTGATTCTACCATTTATCAGTAAATTATTTTACGACACAATTAATTATACTTATTTGAAGCGATCTAGGTAATGCAAAGTATAGTAATTAATAAGTTATATTTTTAATAAACCCTAATCAAAATTTACTAAAAAAATGTTGGTTTGTTTTACTTTTGGTTTGTTCAAAGTACAATTTGACAAGTCAGTAAAACATCTAAAAAAAACATTTATCTTAAAAATACTTATATACTTACGAATTCTTTTGCATTATTACTATTGTAATGACAGTACTGAATTTTGATTTTAAAATAACCTATATAAAAGCATGGTAAACAAAAAATTAATCAGGTTAGTTTTGTTTAAAAAAAAGTTTAGTAGTGTTCTAATTAAATTAAAGTATGATTGTTTGTTAATTTTTACTTTTATATGTTTAAGTACAAAATTAATCAAGTTTGTGTATAAACATTATTAAAAACTTAGTAATTATGTTGTTTTTAAAACTAAATGTTAGCATCAAAAAACTTGTTTTTTGAAAGAAAACTGTTCATTAAACATCTAGAAATTACAAAACATAATATATGTTAAAAATATTTATATTAATTTGTCATTTATAAAAAAAACAACTGATGATAACTAAAACTGGCTATGGTATGAAAAAAAAAATAATACGAACTGTTTATTTGTCAGTTTTTATATGTCGAATTATCAAAACTGTTATATGCTTATAAAAAGGCAGACTACCTGAATACCATTCATCTTTATATATAGTAGATACAAAAATAAGATTTATTGAAATATTTTTGTTAAATAAAAAGTAGATAGAGAAGAGGTAAATGGTTTTTCAGTTAAGACAGTGTTTAAATAATTAACTAATTAATTCAAAATTGTTTTATAATATAAAGTTATATTTTATAGGATAGATTAAAGTATATATTATCTAAAATCATTGGAACGTTAATTCAACAAACAGCTAAAATTTTACGCATATGTTTTTTAATTTATTTAAAAAAAAGGTAGAGTAAATACTTGTTATTATATTTGATACTAATAATTAAGTCAACAGAAAAAAGTATCTAGCTTATAATGACGTTTACATCATCTTTATATCTACCTCATAGTTTAAAACATAAAGTGATTATGAGTTTTTATTAAGCTAGATACAAAGACGTTTTTAGTCTTTGTAAAGTGACAAAGTTTAAACAGTTTTTGTAATAAATTTGTCCAAACCTATTGATATATTATATATATATACATTCAATTTTTCATAAATATATCTCTTTCCTCCATAAGTCATGAAACATCTTTACAGAGAAATATTTTAAATTTAATATTTTTTTAGTATTAGATTACGTAAGCATTAGTTAGCAGTGAATATGTAAACATTTCAAAACGGATTAAATACTTATAATTTTTTAGTGGTTTAGACCTTGTAAAATAGATAGTATACATTTATATCAGCATATGAACAAATTTAAGAATTAAAACCAGGTAAGTATTTTTAAACACAAATTTACAAACTAGAAATATAAGTGTTATGTTATCCCGTGTATAAGTTAGTGAAATAGTTTATAATAGCAATCAAAGTGTAGATTCTATGTTAAATAGTTTTCTATCTTCAATAAATATATATTTTTAATAATAAATACAGTTTTAAAGGTATGTATGAACTAGACCAAACCTTATTTTGTGGTATAAAATTCCCGATGTTATAAAAGCATTGATTAATTAATTTGATTGTTTATTATCGTAAACTATAGCATAATATTTGCTTGAAAATTCAGGTTTATGTCAATAAAATTTTGAAAACTTTTGTAAAATTAGAATTTTTTTATCATCGTTCTTTTTATGATTTTTACCTTGTTTTATCTTATATTAGTTTAGAATAAAATAATAATTTTTTAGTTTGTGTTATACATGAAACTTACAAAAAAAAAACCGAAATATTTATTAGTCTATTCTTGTATAATTTAATTTTAGATATGCTGTTTTTCTTTTAATGTGTATTTTATTATTTATTAATTCTAAGTAACTTAATTTCTTTTTAGTTATTTTTTCTTAGTAAATTTAACTTAGCTAAAAAAGGAAACAACCTTTGTCTTATTACCATCTTCAATTTAATCAATTTTAAATTTTTTTGCTACACACTTGATATTATACATTTATGATAAGAATAGTATTAACTTTAGAATCAAAACACTATACCAATAAATAAGTAGAAAATTTGTTCAAAATTGTTTAACACTGTTTTGATAACTTTAATAAAAATACTTTTTTTAATACTTTAGAAATAGTTTTCAAAATATTTAAGAATAAGTTATTTTTAAAATTTAGCAAACTAGTTCAAATTAAAGAATAATTGTTTAATAATTGTACATGAACTTCACTTATTTCTAACTATTGTCTATTAAAACCTAACCTAGCTACTCTTTACCCTAGCTTTTTAATACTAAACAACTGGCACCCTATTTTTTTTCATACTACTATTAAGTGCTAATTTTACGTTACATTTAATTATTGACACCTCAATCTACGAAGCAAGTAATTTAAAAATTTGATGAAAAGCCTTAATATCTTAAGTGATGCTTAGAAAGTTAATGTCTACGAATTCTATTTAAAATGTACCAAATTTCTCAATTCTAAGTAGTTTTTACTTTTAATCATTAATTAACTAAATTGTTAAAGTACAGTTTATAATAAAAACTTCATCAAAAAAAAAAACCAAAAACAAAATCTATAAGCATTTTCTAGTAGGTGAATTAAATTAACTAAAAGTTTATTCGAAGCTTCTTATAAAATATAATTCCCAAGGTTTTTTTTGTTGTATAGTATTATGTTAGAAATTTATAAAAATAAATTGATTATTTTAAAATAATTTTAAGACGACGAACTGTTGCTGATAAATCGTAAACTTTTATAGAACACTTTTATAGTTAATTGTTCATTAATAAAACAAATAGAATTATCATGCCTTATATATTTTTTCTTAAAACTTAAATATTATAATCAGTTAGAAAGTTTAAAATCAATTGGTATAAAAAAAAACAATGATAATGACAGTAAGCGAAAAGTTGCAATAGTTTATTTAAACATACTTAATGTGTGTGTTCTATTATTCACAATTTATACAAGTAAATTAAAATGTAAACTTTATACAAAAATTTCTATACAAAAACTCTATACAAAAATATAAACTCTTTAAGTTATTCAGCTAATAATCTGTTAAAGTAAAGAAGTTGTACCACAGAAAATTTGAAAATGAATTGTTCATCAAATATAGGTAAAAAATGTGAAGTTTGTTGTTAGTTTCTTTTAATCTTAATTAAATTTCAGCTGAAATTACAAAATATTAATCTACTTATTAATTAAAAATATTTGAGTATTTTATATAAAGCTATTAAGTTTAATTTTAGTTTAGCTGTAATTTTAAAAGTTATACCATGTTTATAGTTTTTTTATATTCACATTAAAACGTAATTATTTGGTTGCTTAGTTATTCTTTATGTTTAATAATTTTGTAATATTTATATATTAGTGGTAGCAAGATTAAACAGCAATAAATTATATTACAATAATACAATAATATGCAAGTTTTTTTACAAACTTTAAAATACACCATAATATAATAATAGCTATCAATATTTTAGTGTAAAAAATTTAAAGGTATGTTGTTATGTACTTAAATATTTAAATATCAAAACTATGTTAATAAAGATGTACTTATAAATTCTTTTCAATTTCTTATGTACGTAAGATAACACTGAGTTTAATAATTTTACAAATGCCAGCTATATTTTTAATTGTAGTACTAGGAAAAACTAAAAAATAAAAGATTTTGCTTCTCGAGCTCATTTCAAATATGTGATATATAAGTTCTTGAATATATAAGTTCTTGAAATAACATAAAAAATAAATAATTTTTTTTTGTCTTATATAATATTTTTTGTATTACGGCCTTAAGTTTTCATGAGTATAAATGCTATAAGTATTTTTTCCAAATAATTTTAAATCACTTGTTTTAGAAACTGTTTTAAAAATCTGTTTACTTTGTTTAATTTGTTTTTTGGTAGAAACATAGTTAAAAATAAAACAAAGTGTAGCACGAAATAAAATTTACTTTTATTTGTTAAACCTAGATTTTATTTCACGATGAAAAAAATAAGTTATTATTTACCTTTAAGTTATTGATGACGAAGATCTGTAAAATAACATTTAGATTAGTAAATTTACAAATGCCCAGTTTCCACTATGTTTTAAATAAAAATACTTAAAAAAAAACTAAATCTGAAATATTTTTATCATCTTTAGTTTAGATCAAATATTTAAAATATCTTATTTTTAGAAAAATACATTTATTTTATTTAATTCTTATTATTTATTATGTTTTTCTTCACGTACTTTTCTTTTTATAAAATTATAATTATATAAAAAACCTGTTTTATCTAAAGTTTATATTAGTATAAGTTTAATAATGTATTTTTTTTAATTATTGTATAAAACTTATACTTAGTCAACTGTTTAAAAATATAAAATGAACTACAATAGAAAAAGATGTTAATTTTATACTTCAAAAGACTTTTCTCGTTTTTTAATATATGGTAGAGAAATAAAATTTCTTCACCGGTCTTTGGAAGCAACCGATTGCGGTTTTGTTTTATCAATATTTAAAATATTTATCTTAGCTAGTTAAAACTTTTTTACTATAGAATTGTGGATTGTGGTAAATTTTTATTTTTAAATAATTTTCAATTCTGAAACCGAAACTTCTAAATACTCTTAAGATCTTTGTTTAAAGTTTTAATATTTACATAAATTTCTTCAGTTTTCATGAGTTATCATGAAATAGTGTTAAAGAAATTAAGTACTAATAGAACTATTAATAAGTAATTTCATAAAAAACTAAAAATAATTAACATACCGGACTAAAGGTACAAAAATAAGAAAATAAAATTTGGAGTCGGGTAAATTTTGTCTTTTATATTATACAAAAAAAATTAAACATAATCGGGACAATATTAACTAACTTATTCAGAAACTCTAATAAAAAAAAATTAAACTAAAGTTTCAATAATCTGAGCTTCTTGTAGTCAATAATTTTCCAGCAACAATAATGTAGCTGATAAAAAACTGTTTGATTTACTTATATCTCTTTACTTAGTTATTAAAACACTTATAGTTGTACCCTTCTATATATATAAAATTAGATGACACTTATCAAAAATAACGAAAGAATGCTTTTAATCGTAGTCCAGTATCGTGTTTTTATTTAGTCTTACTTCAAAAAAAATGTTAAAAAAATGTTACAGTTACTTTCAAAACAACCAAACTGTTTGTAGCTAATTAATTTATAGTAAAAATAAAGATCCTTAAGTTAAGCAGCAATTGATTTCGACCAATATATTTATTATTCTATATTTCTTGTAATAACTTATAACATCCTTATTCTATTTGAGAAGGTCATATATAGAGTTATTAATGTGTCTGAATCAGAATTACGAAAAGTCCTTGAAAGCAGTAAACAAAGCCACAAAATAAAGCATAATACTACTTGGAAGAAAAAATAATGTTAAATATAAGTTATTAGAAAAGGAAATCAGTAATTTGAAAACTGAGTATGAGAATAAAACTAACTAACTGGAAACTAGCATTCAAAAGCACATAAAACCTATTTATAAATTTATTAGAAACAAACACTTCAGTTTTCTGAAACAAAACGTTAATTTGCTACATAGGAGTGCAAAAGAATTTGAAAAAGAATATATGATCATTTTTGAGAGTATTAAAAATAAATAATAAGAACAATCAAATAACTTAACTACAAATCATTGTCAGTAATAACGACTTTAAATTGACACTAATAAAAGAAAACTTAAATTTAAAGAAAACTAAAATAAAATTACCTAAAAATGTCTTAATTTAAATGTTACTGAAAGTTGTATCAGTCCATGAATTTACACAATTTAAAATAATAAAAAACACCTCAACTTAATTCAAAATAATTTAGGTTATAACAAATTGACTGAGATTGAACTAAAACTTTATATCGTGTGGGTAAATATAACAAGAATAAAACATGACCAATTATTCTAAAAGTAAGATATTAATCTACTGGAAAAAGATTACTGAGTCTAAGAAACCTTAAAACATTTCACCATCGAAGAGAAATTAACATTTACATCAAGGTTGACCGTACAAAATCAGAAATGGAACATTTTTGAAAGTTAAGCGTTGAACTGAAAGATAAACAGTCAGAAGCTGAAAGCAGAAAATTGAACATTAGGTACACTGTTAAACAAAAAGGAGTAGTTTAAAACACTGGACAACCCTTTTGGTTCAACACCCATTACCTCTGGGTTTAGTAAGTCAAGTTTCAAAACATACAGCTTTTTAACTCAAAAATTTTAACAAACAATTATAGCAATTACAAATGTAGTTTTTCTTTTGGTTGTTGTAGAAGGCTTAGAGCACAGTTAGTTGTAATAATAAAAAAAATAGTAAATATGTTTTATTAAAAGTTTCATATACAAATATGAGATTTATTTTAAATAAGATACGTTTTATTGAATGTTAAATGTGTACACAAAATTTAGATGTACTGTAAAACGCGGTTATATCCTATAATAATGATGAACAAATATTGATCGTAATGATAGGTTAAGTAGGGGGGAGGCGTTGCTGTCATTTTTAAACATTCTCTTGAATTAGTTAAAGTTAAAATTAATGTTATTTACCTGATGGTTTTGAATTTATATATGTTTATATGATTTTATACAAATTAAAACTAAGATTTTTATTAGTCTATATCCCTCCAAAATATTCTAAACCTCTTATAATTGTTTCAAATATGATCAATCTAATCAGGCATTTTATTCCAAAATAGTTTTTATTTTAAATTCTTAGTGACTTCAACTTACCAAATATAGACTGGAATATTTTAAGTACAACATACAATGTCTATCACATAAGCTTATTAAACTTTGTCCAGATATTATTTTACACAATTCATTGATTCTCCTATACATAAAGACGGTAACACTCTTTAACTTTTTTGAAATTGTATGTTTTTGGATAGAGTTAAGTTTCATTAAACTATTAAACTATTAAACCTTTCATTTAAAATAAAAATATTAGTTAAGAATTTAACTTTAATAGTGTTACTGATAGGCTTAAAATATATAACTTTGAAAAGTTTCCCCACTTCAGAAAATATTTGCAAAAATTGTTGCTTTTATTGAAACAAAAATCATAAATTTTAGGAGTTGAATAAAAAACAAAAAGGATACAAAATAAAAAAGTTCACAACATTAGATAAACTTCAGATGTACAATTACTTTATTTTGTCAAAAATAATTCATAAAGAAAGGAAGAGTACACGTCTTTGTAAATGTTATTACTAGCTTTGGTAGCATAAAGATTTAAGCTGTAAAAAAGAATAAAACATTTACTTATTGAAAAAAAAATCTTAAATAAAAGCTGTAAAACAGAATCAAACTTTTTTTTCACAAAACAAACTTGTTAAATAAAACAACTTATTTAAACAACAACAAACCTTGAATTATAAACATTAATACTTTTCAGATACAATGTGAAACATATAAATAATTTCAAACATAAAGATTTATAAACATAAAATATATTAGTTTTTTTTTTACTTGTTATTAATTTATAATACAACTATAGACTTGTTTAAATAAACAGTAATAACTTATTCATTTTAACCTTAGATTGAAAAAGTTATATAAAACTTGTTTTAAAACTTTTTATCATTTATCAAACATAGATTAAAGAATTAAACTGATATTTTTTTTTAAGTTAGTAAACCACTCCAAAATTTATAAACTTATTTTAAAACAACAGATAAAATCCATATTCTTGATTCATTTAAAGAATATCAATTCAATAAGAAACACATTCTCAGTTTAAAATTTATTCGCATGACGACGTTTCGACTATCCATTAGTCATTATCAACAAAATACTGTGCAAAAATAACTAAAATTAGTGATAAACAACTAAGTATAAAAAAAATTTTATGATTTGAATAGTTTGAATGAAAGTTTGTTTCTTATTGAATTTGTATTTAAAAACTCCAGTATCCCCACCTGTTTTTTACATTTAAAGAAAATATAAAATACAATAAACTTCATATTATAAACAACAATGCTTGTAGAAAAATAAAATTTACAGTAATATGTAAAAACAAGTTAAAACAAACTTTATATTTTACATAGTTGTCTGAAAACAACATTGAAAGAGCTTTTTTTTGAAGTTATTATCTGGAACTCATTGTAACAAACTGAACTTCAGATTGATTGACTTTGTTAATAGCTTTGAGTGTCAATGATATCAAGTGGGTGGTTTTACTTTCAAATGATATTTGTATAATTTTAACCTTAGAAAACTTAACTTTTAAACTTAGTTTTAAAAATCTGTGATACAACTAAATTTGTTAAAATCCACACATAGTGTACCAAGTTTACAGTAGTAATATAAATAAAACTCAAAAACAATTTTCAAAATGTAAAGCTATCTAGAAAATATAAATGTACTAACTTAATTTTTATAACTTTGTAAACTACTAAAAAATTGAAACAGAGATAAAGATAAACCTTGAAAGTTGGGAAAAAAACCAAAAACTCTGAAAAAATCTTCATATAATAAAACAATATGCATAGAAAACAAACTCATAGTAAAAAAACAATATAACAATATAAGTAAAATAGGTATTAACAATAGCTCTACCTTATGACTAACACCGATTCCAGGATTTTATTTTTGAATTTTTCTTCTTATTTTTTGAAAAGAGACTAACTTTTCAAATTTATCAATGTTTTTTTTTTTAATTGGTAATAAAATAAAAATTTATTAAAACTAGCTAGCAAAATCTTATTCAATTCTCGAAAAAAACATCTGTTATGACATTATTAACAAACATAAAGTGTCTTTAGTTTTTCATAGATAAAAAAACTATACTGAATCAGCCTGAGTTCAAAAATAAAACTCTAAATATCCTAGAGTTATTCAGAATACTTTGAGTGTGTGGCTAAAAAGTACAATTTAAATATTTTAACTTTGCTTAATAATAAAAAAAAAACTTATAAAATCCTTAAAACCAGTTTTAATTAAAAAATAAAGTTTTAAAATACAATAAAAAAACCATAATTCGTTTACATTAGTCTTGAAAAATGTTTATAATATTGAGTTTTTAATTTTTTTCTTTTTGTTGCTAGCTATATGTCTTATTGTGTTATTTTTTCTGATTTAATAGATTGCAATCTTCTTGATAAAACTTCAGGAAATCATGATATTATCACTGTTTCAAAAGTCTTTCATTTTTTTATTTTTGTCAACCACAGGGATTTAATCTTTAAACATTCAATTCAGATAGTCAATTTGATTTAAAATAAAAGTTAATTCTTCATGTTACTTTCCTTCGAGGTTCATCTATTCTAAAATTTTATATTTTATATATCTTCTATCTGTATTTGCTCTTTTGTAAGACAAAAATATGTAAATTTTAACACACTAACTTTTTTTTTTCTCTCACATCATTCTACAGCCTCGAAATGGATTTTTTTACAATAGTTTGCTATGTGATAATAGACTTTTAAACCAAGCTATTTGTATACAATTTAGATGTTAACAATTTTTTTTATATTTACGACACTAAATGCGCTAGAGAACCTGTAAAAATAAAGTAATTAGGAGTGCAAAACTAACTGTAAACGTTTAGAAACAAGGTCTTAAAAGCTGAATAATCGAAAGAAAAGCGAATTTTGTTGCACAAATGTTTACGTTTCTGTAGATTTGCAGAAACGTACCAAGCTACATGCCTGCTGTACACTAATGCTAAATATTTCAGATGATAGATAATATTTTGGTTTTTAGGTTAGTCAGATTTCACAGTATATTTTTGTTTTAATTGTAGTCAGATATTCAAAGCAGATTTTAGTTTTAGTAAAATTCATAGTGAATTTTAGATATGGTTTTAATCAGACATTGAGAGTTGTTTAGTTTGTGTGATAAATTCATTAGATTTTGGTTTTAATTTTATTTAGATGTTTACTGTAGATTTTGATTTTAGTTTTGGTTAGATATTCAAAGTAGATTTTAGATTTTAATATTTTATACTAAATCTATAAAAAAACGCTGTTTATTACATAAAAAATGCTTCAGAGTTTAACCACTGATTCTAATTAATTATGTTAAAAGTTATATTTTAAATAGAAACTAATGTACCAAGGAATTAATCTATGTTTATAGTCAAAATTTTAACAACATTTTAAACTGGTGATACTTTATAATAAACACTTTTTTTATGATAAAAGGTAACGTTAAAACTGTACTTATGTTAAGGAAAAAAGCAAGCTACTACAATTTAACATAATAACAAACTACAATGTTTTTTTATCTCTAACTGTAATCAAAACTTAATTAAGCTCAGATTTTTAATAAATTCATTGAAAATAAAATAAAATTAAATGATTGAATTAGTTTAGTTTTAATTTTTACATAAAAATAGTGTGACATTCTCTAGCTTAATAAAAACATCATTGAATTTTTTGTAAGTTGGTAGTTAAGACGTTTTAAACATATTAATTTTTTTACATTAAATTGTACCAGGGTCAGCAAGCGACGTTTTTGACATGCGACGATTACAGTTAAAAACAACAATGTTAAATAAGAGAGTTCATTTCATATTTTAACAAACTTGTTTAATATAGTATTTCATTTTTTTGTTTGTGAGTAAAATTTGCTGCCTACTTTAAGTATCTCGTTATATATTTGATGTTATTGATATATTTCAAATAAAATATATCTTTAAAATAAACTTTCATGGTAGTTAAGCATAAATTGAAATTATATAAAAGAAACGACAAATATAAGGTCTGTTAAAAAATTTTTACGTATACTTTTTTTGAATATACTTAAAATTATGTATGCTTTATTTTTTAACTTTTTTGAATAATTCTTAACTTTGACATATAACATTTCGGTCTCTTTTTTAAAAACCGATATTCAAAAAGTAGTAAGTAAAAAAAACACCAAAAATATTTCTTTTAGCTTTGTTTTATCGTAATGCAGAAAAATATTTATTTTTTATTAAAAAAAAATATATAGATTTAATAATTGTATAGAAATGAACTGTAGAGAAATTTTTTAAACAGTTACATAAATGTTTCATGAGTTAAAACTCGCCAAAGTAATAGTTATTAACTTCAAAAAAGTCTAAATGCTGTTTTAAAAACTAACAACAATTTGTTCAAAGTTTTAGGGTGTGTATAAAACATACGATATTAAGCTACATGACACAATTATGTATATGTTTTCATTAGTTTAATAATCTATGATTCATTGTAATTATTTCTGATATATATTTAAATATTTCAAAATAATTAACTTTTATTTTTTAATGTATAAAAAAAATATTTTCGATATTTGTATGATTTATTTATACACTTATATTAAGTAGATCAATAAAAAACGTTTAATTTTATAAAAAAATAATAAAAAGTTAATCAGGCTGTAGCAAGGTGTCTTTAACGATTTAATTTAAGCAAACTTGAGAGAAAATTTATAACCTTTTACGAACAAATAACTATGATATACACATAGCTTAGTTTTTTACCAAAGTTTGTTCATATTTGTTAGTTAATATTGATAAAATTAAGATTTTTTTTTAACAGCTATATTATGTTTAAATTGTGGTATTTATTTCTATTACATTTTGTATTCAATTATAGTGAAGATTTAGAATTAAAATATCTAAGTATTACAAATTGTCTTTAAAATAAAATTTCTTTTGGAAATATAGCAATTTTTCAACTTTGACAAATAAGTTAATCAATAAACAAACATTGTTTTTAGTTAGAGCTATTTAATATAGTTTATAAACTTTATCTTAAGTTTTACTTCTTAAATTGTAATATATTCCGCTCATTTATACATTAAAAAGTATTTAATTTTAATTGTTAATTGTATAAAAGCTTTTTAGATCACGTCATTAAGAAATCAACAAATTTATTAAAAATTAAAAAATCTAAAAAGAAATGCAATAAAAATTAATAATACTAGGTTAAACAAAAACATATTTGTACTTACAATACAAATTATTTTATGAAGCACAATGCAAATTTATTTTAAAATTTAAATTAAATTGTTATAAAGTTTAAACCTTTTTTTGTTGTTTTTTGGGTTTTTTATGAGACCTAATGATTACTTTTTAACATTTAATTTAAAAGTGTTTTAGATAAGTACTATAGTTCTACATTACAAAATGACAGTAGAACTATAAATTAATGAAATAAAACAATTTAAGTTTTTCTATCTCAGAATATAAAACAAAGTGGATGTTATCTATAGGATGTTTAACAGCTTAAATTTTTACTTGAGCGTTTTTTTTACAATATTGTATATTACAGCTTTTTTCTGCTAACCTGCACCTCATTAAACATTATAACTTAGCTGTACCTAACCCGAAGTCCTTAGTTTGCTAGTCTACTGTTATGTAATATTTAAAAATAAATTATCTCGAAACTTTAAAATGAAGTATACTTTGGTATCAAATAAATTTAAACTAAAACGAAAATGCCTAAGATAAAAGTCAAGTTAACAGTTTTTTAATGTATTTAAACTGCTTTAGTTATAAAATGTTTATTTAATAGATCAAAGACATCTTAATTAGAATTTTGTAGTTTTTCTCTTCATATTTGTTGATTTTATGTACTGTTAGTTTTATGAATAAAATTTATCTCGTTGATTTTTTTTTGTACAACTATATTGAGTCTTCATTGTAATATTTATTGTACTACATTTGTAACATAAGATTTAAAATTAATAACTTTCGCTAATCATAGTGAACGTTTAAAATTTAATTTTTAGTTGTTATAAACTCATAAAAAAATAGAATATAATTTCAAAAAGATGAAATTATGCGTTTCAATAAAATAATTATCATTAGCTAGTTTGAAATTTAAAAAATAGCTATTTTATATAGCTTACACTTTAGCAAACAACTTATAACATGTTCAGCTATAATTTATAATAAAGGTAACGTGTACTACTATGGGTTCACACTACACAACGTCATTAAAAAATTAACAAGGTTGTTAGAAAATATTATTTACTTTAAAGCGAAGAAGAGGAAAACTTAATTATTTAAACTATATATCAGATTATAAAAAAAAGTAAAAACTAAATGCTTGTAGGCAAATAACTTTTACTCTGTATTTTTATGCAAATAAATTCTAGAAAATACTAAAAATGTTAACATGAAAGAAAAACTTAAAAAGCTATACAAATAAAAAACCACCATAAAACTTTAAAACACAAACCAACTATACAACTAGGCTTTAAATAATTATTAAATAAAAAAAAAAGGTAAACTTCAAATGACGCAAGTAAACTTACCCCTCAAATGTTTAGCTAAATCTTACATTGAATAATAAAAGGATATTCAATCTTATAGGTTTATGCTTAAAAGCTATTTTAAGTCACAAATAAAGTGGCTAATGAAATTCTTAAATTTTAGTCAATATTTACCATTATATATATTACTCTTCGTTTTAAAAATTAGGTTTTAAACTATTAGATACAAAAAAGCTTATTAGTAAAGGTATAGTTTTTAATTGGTATTAGCTAGTTAATCTCAAAGCATTAATAAAGAATGAAATAACAGTGAAACTATTTCTTATAGTTGTTGCTAGTTTTTGGATGTATATAAAAATTAAAAAAAAATATTGTCAGCATTTTATGAATATAACACACTTAAACTCAAACACTTAATTTTATAAACACAAAAAGGCTTATAATTTCCGATTGTTGTCAGTGAGTTTATTCAAAATTAAACAAAAAAAAAAAACAATTCTTATTGCTGTTGCTCGTTTTCAGATGTGTTTTAAAATTAATAAAAACTAGAGGTATATCAATGTTTTATGAGTAAAGCTTAATAAATTCAAACGTTTTTTGGAATTAAGTTTTCAAATAAAAGTTTTGTGTCACATCATGTGATATTTTCAAATATATAATTTCTTAAACAAATCATATAAATTTTTACGCTTTAATAAAATTTAACTACAATTGAAAACACACTCTAATAAAATAAATAATTTTCATTTAGTTTATTAAAGTTAGTACATAATGCTCAAGCTTAAATTAAAAAACAAAGTTTAAAATAGTTAAAGTAGTTGCTAAATTATCTAAAAAACTAAAAGTAATAAATAAATAAAAAATACGTTGCAGTATACATTTATTTGTACGTTTGGTAAAACAATTTAACCCAGTAGAAACAGACTGAGGCTTTAATTTTTTTTGAACATTTCATTCAGTTTAAATATAAAAGAGTTTAAGAAGAACTTCGTTTTTTAGTGAACTGTTTAGTTATTTTACAACATGCTTAGTTGTTTTTTTAAAAAGATTGGTGCGTTTATTGAAAAAAAAACAATTTAAACATTTAGTGATATCGTGTTAATTTAAATTTAAAATAATTGAACAAATTTGTATTTTAAAAAAATTCACTTTTTAATTATTTTGATACTTAAAAAATAAATTAAATCTGTGCGACCCCTGTAGTATTTTCGATATAAAAAAGCAACAATGTTTATTTTACTAAGCTTTGCCTAAGTAAGTTGGTGAACTAAGTATTAAAAAACATCAAGTTTTTGTATATAACAATAAAACAAAATACAATTGAAACAAAAACTAGTTTTCATTAAAAAATGTTTTTACCAACTAAGTGTTCTATAAAATTTAAAACTAATTTAATTTTATTTATTTTTATAAGCTGATAAAAAGTCTTTTAGAGCCACAGTTTAGTGTTAGAAAATGATTTTCATTAAGAAAGCTTATAATCGAAAATTCGCTTATTATTTATTCACTTTTTGTATGCAAAGAAAAAGAGTTTGACGTCAGTCTAAATATTAAATAAGTATTTTTCATTACATTGTTGAAGAAATAAGAATACTCATATAGGCAAACAAAAGGTTTAAAGCTAATACTATATGTTATTTTCTTTGTATCACTCTAATAATTTTAACATTTAAAAATAAACTACTTTAACTCTTTTGACTGCAGGCTATTTTGATATAACAAAATTTAAGTTTATATAATTTTGTACTCAAAAAGCGTTAAAACTTTATAAAAAAACGTTTAAAGCATCTAAAAAACCTTTAAATTTCAATAAATTTATTTAAAACCACTTCTGAGTTGCTTAGAAAATGTTTTTCGATTTTTAATGATATGATTTTCTGAATTTAATTCAGGTAAAAAACGATAAAGTATTTGCATATTAATTTGAAAGTTTTATTAGATCGCTAAAGCAACTGATATAATAAAGTTTCTTTCTTTTAATCAACTATTATCATAATTATACTTTGTTCGTTATGTGTTTCGAAAAGCTTAAGTTATATGTACACTTGATTTATGTTTTTAAGTTTAAAAAATGGTTATCGTATTCTAGATATTAAAGTTATAAACTAAACGATTGAAATATTATTTAGTATACAACATAGTACCGTGATAATACTGACTATTTTTACAGTACTAACTGTCAGTAAAGTAAAATTATGTTTTTTATTGTTTGCAGAAGTTTATTTGACAAACAAAGTTTTTAATTCAAAACAACAAATATAGTTATAAACATTGTCACTTGTCATGTGTTTTTTGAAATATAAAACAATAAGCTTATTGTCAACAAAAAGTGTGTTCAAAACTTTTTTTTCTGTGTATTTCAAGTGTGTAAACATTATAGCAAATGTTTTTGTATATTGAATTTGTTATCAGCGGCACCTAAAGTTTTAAAAATTATTAACTGTTCAAACTGTTCAAACTGTTCTAAAAATATTGGTTAAGCTGATTTATGTTTGTAGGCTTATATTTAGCATTTGTGATAAAAGTAAAAAAACGTAAGGGTTTTGGACTTAATGTTGTTATTCTAGATAAAAACTTTATTATATAACGTTTACATACAAAAAGTAAGTATTACATTTTATTTTATAAAATCTATAATAAAAACAATCTATTAATTTTTTTCATGCATGTGATGTCTAAAATAAGTGTAATTAAGAAGTGTAAGTTTTTAAAAAAAGACCTGAATATTTTATAAACACATTAAAAAAAGTTATCAATCGCAGATAGTTGTAGCATACTTAAAATATTTTAATGAAGGCAAAAAAAGTTTAATATATATAAAGTTGCTCTGTTCAAATTTACTTGTAATTAGGAATTGAAAATATTTGATACATAGCAGTTTAAACAACTATACTTACTTTAAAGTCTCAAAAATATTATTATAATTTTACTACTTTTATTAGCGACGTCAGATGTCAGATTGTTTTGTGCAACTATTTTTAAATTTTAATTAGATAATAAATACAATTGGTTCCGGTAAATTATTAAAAGCCTTGTGTCTATAATTTTAAGCTACAACCTTGTGGCTAATATAAATGTAAATATTTCAATCGTATAAAAAGTTTATTTATCATACTTATCTTCAACTTGTTTAAAATTGACATACTCTAAAAATTTTATTATAAAAAATAAAAACTTTAATCTAACTTAAGAAAATTAAGTAAAAATATTTCAATATTTTTCATATATAATTAACACTACTTTCACTTTGTTTAACAAAAAAACGGTTAATAGAAAAAATTAGAATTTACTTAAGATTTACTATAAATATATTTTTCCAAAACTTCGGTAAGGATTTTTTTACAAATAATTCCTAATAAATAATTTAAAATATGAATTAGAGTAAATTACTTAACTACTACAAGTTTTTGTATCTTTAATAATCTAAAATAAATTTTTAAAACATTCTGTTACATATAGAAAAAATCTACTTATTTTATGATATTGTTTTAGTGACTTAAGTGTTAAAAGTCTATTTGTCGATATAAGTATATTCTCTAAAAGCCTTAACATTTTATTGTCACATTTCTGACTTGAACAATAATTTAAAGTATTGCCTGTCAAGTTTTAATTAATGCTCAGTTCGTAAATAAATATAAATAAATAACTTACGGGTTAAGTTTACTTGCGATATATATTATTAAGATTTGTTTTTAAATTAACATTAAAATAAAAAAATTAAAATTTATTTAAGTTAATGACTAATGATATTTTCTTTTTAATTTTAAGTTTTATCTGCACTTAAACAAAATACAATATAAGTAATGTAAGTTTTACAACACATTATATTTTTTTTTAATTAATACACAGGCATAATTTATCTTTATTTTACATAACTGTATATAACTATAAAAGTGACGTCACATGTTTTTTCTAATAAGTTTTAATTTAAGTTTTAAAATTAAGTTTTAATTAAACTTTAATCAAAAGCATAACCTCTTGAAACGAATACTTGAAGCTAAAATCAAGGTTTGTAAAGAGATTAAAACGAACTATCAAAAAAAACTATAAGCTGTTACTTTATAACGCTTTAAAACACTACTAAAATCTGTAATATAAATCTATTTTTGGTTTTAAAGTTTTATTAAAAGCTTTAAATAAAGTTTAAACCTGTTAGTAATTTTTAGTACAAGTTAAGGCTTAAGAGGTAATAACAATAACGCTAGTTTCTAATTTTAAAAGGTGCAAGAATCAAAATGTTTTAGAGCTTACTTTTTAAGTTTTATTGTTAATTTTTAAGTATTTTTACATACTATTAACTTTTATCGAAAGTTTTTTATCTAATCATATACATTTATAAATACATTATAGACGTTTATATATTTTAAAAAAACATAATCAAAGAGTTAGAAAAAGTAAGACTAAAATAAAAAAAAAAAAACTTTAAATTAGACAAAAATTTAGCAGTTTAATTTTCGATTTGCAAAATAAGATACTTCAAAGCATTAAATTATTTAAAACTGTAACTGTTATTATTTGATAAATAAAAGTAAATTATTTTTTTTGGCTAAATGAATAAATCTAATATATACTGAGGTAATAAGTGTACTCGATTTCTTATTGTTAAAACATTTTAATTAAATATAGCTTTGCTAAAAGTTTTGTAAGTGAATAAAACAAAAAAAAAACACCTTAAACATTTTTTTCATTTGCAATTCACTTGTATACATACATGTTTAGATAACATTGACTAAAGCTAAAAATATTATTGGTTGTTAGAATTTGTCTCTAATAGACTTAATTAATCGTAAGTGCGTACTTAAAATAATGCAACGGTGCATAAAAAAAAAAAGTGTCTTAAAAAGTCCCAATTAAACAAAAAGTTCAGATTTATGAGGAAGTGGGTACAAACGCGGAAGACTACTGTAATTTGAAACGTAAGGTTGTGCGCAAGTGTTTTAAATACAACTAAAAACCAAAAAAAAAACATTTTTTTATCACATCCTTTTATTATTCATCTAAAAGTAGTTTATCATGTTCAACGAGCAATTTTTAAGTAAATTACCTTACTAGAAATTTCACTAAGGTTGTTAGCTTTTAAAATATGAAAAATCTAAAAATATACTGATAGTATATATAACGAACAAGGTTTATAAATCAGAAAACAAATTAATCTAGAATATTTTTGTAAATATAGATTTTAAAGTGTAAATTAAACTTAATAATAAAACTAATACTAATAAATATACTAAATTGAAAATGAAAATAATACTAAATAACAATTAAACAAACTATAAATTCCATTTAACTATTTAAATTTTAGTTAGTGTAAAATTCAATTTTGAAAAAAAAAATCAATAAAAAAACAATTGCCTCAACAAAATATATAGTTTTTCTTTTAGCTAATGTTATATACACTGAAAAAAAAGAGTTACACAAAATATAAAACAGTAAACTTTTAACATGCTTATGTGTTTAAAGTTTTTTTTTTAACTTTTTTAATCAGATATATCCAATAACTTGATTTTATTTTTAACCAAGTATTTAAAAACATCCTTACTATGTTCAAAACTAAATAGAGCAAAAAAAAAGCTGCACTTTAAAGTTGTGCATATGAAATAAAATTATTTATCATAATAATCTCTAAATCTACTATAAGTGTCGGGTGAATCAACTTCATAAAATAAGCATTTCACCAAATTTAATCGTAAAAAAAAACGTAATTAACCGAAAGTAACAAATTTATTTATCTGTATTTAGAATTTGTTTAATTCTAATAAGTAAAAAGTTGATTTAACTTCTACATGTTTTAAAGCATACGTAAAAGAAACAAAAAAGAAAAAGTGTTTTTATAAGATAGTCTTAAAATTTTTAAATAAATTATGTTGAATAGCTTAATTTAAATTAAAAAAACTTAGTAACTCTTAGGTTTTTAATAAGTTGGTATTAAAAACAAAAAAATATAAAGTTCATTTGAAATTTTATTTATAGTTAAATCTTCAATCACTTATAGTACAAATAAAAAGCTTTGTGATGACAAAAATTTTAATTAATTAAAAATTATTTACTTACCGTATGATTTTTATTAATTACGATTTGCATGTATATATAAAAAAGAAAAATTATTTACTGACAAAACAAATTGTGTATTCTAAGTAACTTTAGTATGCTTTCACTAGTTTATTTTTTTATGTTTTAACAGTAGTACATAATGTTGATAAAGATTACTTATAATGCAAATTTTCTTGAAATAATTTGACATTATACTTAAAAAGAATGTTTTTTTAAAAGATATAAACTTTATGTCAAATATAGATAAAAACGGAAGAGTGAACGTCAAAATGTTGTTACTTATATTGCATTGGAAACTGATTTTTGTAGAATAAAATACACAAAGATAAAAAAAAATTCTAGTTTTAAACCAGTAATTAAATGGAATTAACTTTATTCTCAAATTATTTTATTAGTTTTTCGTCAATTAAAGAAGACGGTTTTTTTTTGTTAACTTCGTTAGAATAAAAACAATGTTTATTATAACATCTTTTCTTAACTTAATTTGCATTATTTTGAGCTTTAAATTTTTGAGTAACATAAAACAACAAAAATAGACAATTGATTGAAAAAGTACAGTAACTTGATTTTTTTGATTTGATTAGTTTGTTTTCAACTTATTTAATTATTTTCTCTTAATTAAAAGACTAAAATTTAAACCAGCTTTTTTTATATTAATTTGATCTCAATACATAAATCTATGAAAAACACTTTAATATTTAAAGAAGCTTTCCATAAAATTTTATTTTATTTGTTCTAAAAGTACTTAAATCACTATTTTTTCGTTATGTATATTTGTTTTAGCACCAACTTAAAAATTAAGTAAGTCATTAAGTCTTTACCTATTAGTTTATAGACCTTAATAATTAACTTAATTTTGAACTTCTACATATTTCAAAGTTCACCAGTTTATTGATTTTTAGGCTTTTATGAGTATGTTACTTTTTTTGTATTTTATAGATTTATTCCATTATTTACTAATTGGTTTTAACTTATAAAATGTTTTAAATATTATTTTTTCTATTTATTTCAAGCTTGTAAATCCTGATTAACAAGTAGTTTATAGATCTAATAAGTTTAAACGCTAAACAATTGTTAAGTGGTTAACTTAATGAAAAACAATTTTATTAGGTGTAAATGTTTAAAAAATAAGTACGTTTTTACCAAGAATAAAAAAGTATTTTGTAGAGTACTATAAAATTTATTTTAAATTTATGCATTTTTTGAAACTACGTCAATTAAGTATATTTAATTTTATAATAAGTACTAATAATTATTTCATTGAACTTAAGGTTTGAACTTAATTAGGATAAGTATTTTTATTTCCACATTTATGACATAAGTAGTTGTTTATTGAACTATTTATAAAATATTAAACCCAGCAGATTTTAAACTTTGTATTAATTTAATAGTTAATTCAGACTTTTAAGAAGTAACAAATTTTTAAGTAAAAACAAAGCAGTATAAACTTGAACTTTGGACTTATTTATTTGCTTAGAGTAATTTGTTATTTTTCTTTAAATTATTATGTTTTATTGTTGTAAAGTTTTTTTTAATACAATTTTATTATATTTGATAAAAATATCTTTAAAATAGTATAAAAGTTATATTTTAAGTTAAAAAAACCCTCTAATATTTTAAAAAGAAAGACATATGTATTTAAATTTAATAAGTAAGTTTTATATAATTTCTCTACTTAATTTTTAAAAAATATGCTTTTTATTCGAAACAATTGTTCAAATATATAAAACTATGTTTTTAAAAAACTTTTTGTATGTAGATTTTAGTTGAAAATAAAGTAAATTGAGTACTATTAGTATAAAAATGAAATTGCGATTTTTGGTAAACAGTTAATTTGTCAAAATATATAAAGTAATGATAATGTGATAGTTAAAAACTTATCTGAAATAAAAAATCTGAAAATAAATAATCGACATACATACAAACATCAGTTCATAATACAAGTATATGAACTAAACTATTTTTACATTATTGGCACTAAGTCAGTTTATTGTTGTGATTATTTGTACTGTGAAAGTTCACGCTATTAAAACTTCATTAAAGATAATTTTTAATTATAAATTTTATTGTAGCCATAAAAATCCTTGAAAAATTGTTTATATCATGTTAATAAACCTGTATAGGTTTCACTCTAACTATAAGTGACTAATCAAATAGTAAAATTAGTTATCGGTTAAAACAGTGTTTACAGTAATTAATCATGTTGTTTTCAAAACTTTTATAACAACTCAAGCTAAGATAAAGTTATATTCTATGTTTCACGTACTCATGTGTTTTATAAAACTATATTGATTCTTTAAAATGTTAATAATTTTAAAATCAGTTAACTTGTACAAAATAATATTCTATAGTTTCTCTACTTAGATAAAACAAAATGTGCTTTTCATTTAAAGTAGCATTTTGTTATATACAACTTTTACTTAACAATTTATTATATTCTAATGTTAGAAAATTATAAAGTAAGTTAATTAAATCCATATAATCTTTCTAAAAATTTTCAAACTTTAATAAATAGTGAAAAATTGATAATTAGTCGATTATCATCTGTTTAGTTTAAAAGAAACTCTGAATTTAAATAACTTTACTTTAAAATAATTTTTCTAGTAAGTTAGAGTGTACAAATAAATTTTTAATACTTTTCTAATTTAGATATAAAACAATTGATTTTTATCTAAAATAAGTGTTCGATATGTTAAGTTCTTATTCAAAAAATATTATCTTTAGGTGTTAGTTAACAACGAAGTAAATTAGATAAAGAAAAATATATC
This sequence comes from Thalia democratica, assembly GCF_965202585.1. NCBI lineage: Eukaryota > Metazoa > Chordata > Thaliacea > Salpida > Salpidae > Thalia > Thalia democratica. Next base: position 10,821,237 of record NC_139167.1, read on the forward strand.
TGTTTAAGTTTTTTCTAAGTTTTAAAATTTGGTAAACTTGTTAGAAGAAAACAGTGATAATGAAGTGATGATCAACAATTTAGCTTGTAAGAAAACTAAAATGTTATGTAGACTTACAAAAAAACAGTACTATAAAAAACAAATAAGTCAGTTGATTTATACTAGTGGAGGAAATCATGAGTCAACGGATAAAAATTTATTAAGTGATAGGATTAATTTTAACACCAACAAGTTTTCCTATATAAATTGTAACAACAACTATTTAAAAGTTTGTTACACTAACATAAGATCTGTTTTAAATACATTTTATATTCAAGAGAACTATATAAATTTGATTAACATTGTTTTTTTTTTACTGAAACATGGTTGACTAATAAGGTCAACGATGCCACAGTGTGTCATTTTAACTATAACATTTACCGAAGTGATGGTCTAGTAGGGGTGGAGGTGTTGCTATCCTTTTCAAAAGTTTGCTTAGAGTTAATATAGTTAAAAACGATTCTATCTCTACTAAAAACATCAATTTTGAATACCTATGTGTAGATGTAATTTAAAAAAGATAATATTAAAATTTTGTTGTGTCTACCTTCCTCCACTGTCTGCGAGATGCGCATTGACTGTTCAAAATATTTAAAATTGTTTTTCCAAAAGAGTGTTCTTTTTATGTTCTTGGTGATTTTAATATGCCAAACATAGATTGGTGGATTCCTAGCACATATTTCAATAAACCCCATGAGTGTTTTCTTAATTTTTGAACAGAAAATTTTTTAATCCAAGTAATTGAAAATCCAACCCATAAGAATGGTAACATTCTCGATCTAATAATTTGCAATCATTTTGGTCTAGATAGAATCATATCACACTCAACTAATTTTCCATTAACAAACACTTGTGACCATAGCTTGCGTTCACTAAAAATTAAAATTAAAAATAAAACAGTACCTATTGCTAAAAAATCCTCATATGACTAAAAAAAAGCAGGTTCTGAAAGCATCAATGAATTCCTGTCAAAAAGTAATTGGACCTCTTTATTTAAAAATTAAGAAAATCTCCAGCATTTCTACGATCAATTCAATTGCTTAATCCAAATCTCAATCAAACGTTTTGTTCGAATTTATTCTAAAAATAACAAAAGTAAAAAATATCCATCTCATATTAAAAAATTATTAAAAGAAAATGCAAATCTATACAAAAAAAGTAAGACAATTAAATCGCTTTTGATAAAATACAAAAACAAGTCTAAAGAATATCAATTAGCTGTTAAAAAATACAACTTTGAATATGAAAACAAAGTCTGCAAAAACCCAAATTTAAAAAAGTTTTATAGCTACGTAAAATCTAAACTTAAGTTAAATAATTCCATACATCTCTTTTATGATAATGATAAAAACAAAACAGTAACCTCAAATTTTGATATAGCCACACTTTTTAACATAAATTTTCAAAAAGATTTTAAAAATGACGGGAGTTACCAGTTTTTTAAGCTACCCCAAAAGAATTGTAGTAAAATGCAAAATTTTTTCATAACCTATGAAGATATTATAAGTTCAAATAACCACTTAAAAGATAAAATAATAAGAACGCAAGAAAGCATACCACCCTGTTATATCAAGCATGTTATCCAATCAATAATTTTTCCACTATCATTGTTTTTTAATTGCTCTCTAGAACTATCTGATGTTCCCAAACAATGAAAAACATTTTTAATTATTCCTGTGCACAAGAAAGGTAATATACACGATGCGTTAAACTACAGACCAATATCTCTAACAAGTGGCTTTTCAAGAAATTATGAACATATTGTATCTGTAAAAATTCTCAATTACCTCTTCGATAACAAATTATTAACTAACAAACAGTTTGGTTTTGTCCCAAACCGCTCATCAACCATTCGACTGTTAACATGCTTACATTCTTGGTTAGTTCTTTATCTTAAAAATGAATTTACTAAAGTAGTTTATACGGATATTCAAAAAGCCTTTGATTCAGTATCACACAAAAAATTATTAAAAATTTTAAATCAGTATGTGCTACATTAAAGCTTAATTGATTGGTTTGATAACTTTTTAAATAATAGATCACAAAGAGTACTCATCAATAATACGCTTTCTGACTCTTTAACAATCTACAGTGGAGTACCACAAGGTGGTGTAGTTGGTCCCCTTCTCTTTTTAATTTATGTTAATGATATTTGTTCAAAAATTGATATTAAAAGTGAGTTAAGCTTATTTGCAGATGATGCCAAAATCTTTAGTCAATCAAATACTTCATTACAACTATCTTTAGATATTATTTACATATGGTTAAAAACAAGAAAACTAAACTTAAATTCTAGCAAATGTAAAATTCTAACCATTAACAAAAAAAAGTCTTCTCCAACTGACCTCTTAATCAATAACATCAAGTTACCAGAAATAAAAGTTTTTAAAGATTTGGTAATTTATTTTTCCAGAGATTTAAAATGGAATGAACATATTAACTGTTTACAAAAGATTGCAAAAACTACATGTTATCAAATATTAAAAAGTTTTTAAACTAATTCTGCTCCAATTCTGACAAAACTATTTAAAACATACGTTCGCCCTAAACTTGAGTTTAGTACCAAATTTGGTCACCCCATTTAAAAAAGGATATTAAGAAAATTTAATCTGTTCAAAGGAGTTTTACCCGTCATATTTGTAGTCGTTGTAACATATCTTACACATCATATAATGATAGAATGATTAAATTTGACTTGAAATCAATGGAATATAGAAGATGGGAATTTGATCTTTTAATTCTTTACAAAAATATCAATGGCAAATATAAAAGTTTTTTTAACCAGTTTTTTAATTTTACCCAAAATAAATATCAACTAAGAGAAAATAATTAGAAAATAAAATGTAAAATGATTTTCAAAACAGTCAGTGGCAAGGCGCTTTTTTTCACAGAGCAAAAGCTATGTGGAACAGACTACCTCAGGATGTAGTATCTTGTGAGGGGATAGAACAATTTCGTTTAAAGCGAAAAAGACTTGATTTAAATACAATAAGTACCAGTAAAATTCAATAATTTTCCACCATAAACAAATTAAAAAGTATTCGTTTCCCTACGCCTCCCCCCTACAAACTCTTAGTTTACTTATTTATTAATTATGTAATTATGATTTTTCTTTTATAAGCGATGATTTTAGACAAACTTTTTTGTTGTGTGTACTAAGTAATATATAAGTTTGAATTTTTTAAATTTTTTGAATTGAATTTTAAATTTAGTCCATTTGTATATCATATTGTGTTTAACTTTGTGTTTTCATTTAAATTATGTTTATATGTTTATATATATATATATATGTTATTTATTTTAAAGTTTTGAATATAACTTTATTTTCTTTTTCTCTTTTTGTGTGTCCTTTTTAAGTGGCTCAGGTTTTGATGCCTGAGTCCAACATTGCACAATAAACAACATAATAATAATAATAATATTTAAAATTGACTAGCTTATTGTAAAAAACCGTTCGTAAGTTTTTGTACTGTAAAAGCTAATACCTAAAAAATTACATTTGATAAATAAAAACTAATCTACTTTTCTCATTCTGGGAATAAAGTCTTTAAAAAGTTATTTGTTTTTATTATATTAATACAATTATTAAAATTTATCTTGTAATTATATCATTGGACAATAAATTAGTGCTAAATATATCATAAATGTTCAAAAAAAACAACTTTATAAATAGTTAAGTTATTTCAAGCTTTATTAAATGAAACATTTGATTATGTGCAATAAAAAAAAACGTTTAAAATATTTTTAATTTCTTTTTCATGTAAACCTTTTAAACTGTGCATTTTTCAGTAAACTTAATCAAATAAGTACTTTGAAAACTGCATTAAAAAGCAAATTATAGATTAGTAATTGTTTTTAAATGTTCGTCTCTAAAAGAATTATTGAATAATTAATTGAAAAGTTTATAAAAAAAAATTAAAGTGTAAAAAAAAACAGTTTTAACTGAATTAAAAGTTGTGCTCACTAAAATATAGCAAACACAAATGTTTCACTTTACAAAAAAATGATCAACGAATTGTAAAAATTCTATTTGATATTTTAATATAACTAAGTCATTTAGTTTATAAATCTTGAACAACATAACAATAAATTTGAGTACTTTGTGTAGAATCAAGTTTAAAGTCCATTTTTAATTAGTTGTTAATTTTATGTTATTTTTATATTATAATAAGTTCTTTCTGCATTAAAAAATCTTCAAAAAATTTATAAATTAAATACAGTACAAACTACTTATATGTATTATTATATTATATTATTAAACTTACGATTTTGAACAGTTAAGCGACCTGATCGATCAACCTTGACAACACATTGATGACAGTCCTTCACTTCCACCACCATTCCACTATTCCCCCACTTGCTAGGAAAGTTACCTGTTTGATTTAGTATCACGACATGATCACCGCAACTCAGTGGTGGCAACGATTTTGTGTTCTCACTCATATTTTCCAGAGACCTAACAAAACAAATGCTGAGAGATTCTTCCTTTTTATTCCAAACGTCACGCCACATTTTGAGATCTGCGGGTTATTGTAAGTCATAACACTCTTTCAGACGTAAGGTAATGACTTCTTTAAATTTTGTCGCGATTACGTTTTTCTGTCCCTGTACCTCCTTTTTCTTCTTTGCGTTTTTCCGCTTGAACATATTTTTTCTACGACCTCGGCTGCAAAAGCCATCAAAGTTTTGTGTACACAATCTACCAACTAGAAATGCATTTGACTCATCAGCATAATTTTGGTGACTTTGATAAATTTTTTTACAGGACTTTAACCAGCAGTTTTTACAGGCAGAACACTTAATATACCTCATATTTTTACTGCTCCAAACAAATTTATCAGTTAATTTATTACAAATGCCACAAGTTATTTTACCACTTGGTTTTTGTGTGGTTTTCTTTGAGGATTTGTATGAGAAAACTGATGTTGTAACAGCGGTTTTTGACATTGCGTCACGTGTCATCTCTTTTCCTTCAATAAAACCGATAGTCTCATTGACATTTTTCTCATCTAGATTTTCTCATCCTAGCACCTCTTTACGGATATCCTCGTCGGCTAAACCTGTTACCATGATATCTTTTAGGATTATGTCTGTAAAATCTATCGTTTGATTACAGCCATCTTTTGGGCATTTACATGTGTACGAGCATGTACTGGCTTTTCCTTTAAACGGGCAGCAAATGATCTAGTGTTTTCAGTCAAATCCTGACTTGCACTAAGAAAGTCTGATCGTCATACAACACCTGAAACAGGAACAACTGCAAGCTGCTTGATCATCCTTAAAAGCTCTGGCTCACTCAAATTTACTACATCTTTATGTCCCTTCATAATAGCATCGCCTAAATCTTCCTCACAGCACTGGTACAGTTGACGGCGTTTTTCTACATTTGTCATCTCGATGGTATCTTTAAAAATAGTCCATTTTTGTACAAATTTGTTCCAATCCTCTTCATTGCAGTCTGTCCCTATTTGAGGACGGTCCATCTTTGGAAGCTTTGGTTTTGAAGAATTTGCATTAGTGTCTACATTGTTGTGAATGATAAGCAAAGAGGCAACTACAGAAGCATCGACGTCTGGTGTTTCATATGTGTAACTCTCAAGAGGGCATTTAATCACAGGCATTGTTGATTCAATTCAGCTTGACTTTATTATATATAAATATATCTTTCTTGTTAGAGCTTATTTACAAACTAATTACAAGAATGATAACATCTGTAATACAAAAAATAACTAAAACTAGGTAAATACTTCTACAATAATTACAAATATACTACTTATAGTATGGACGTCATATCGTTTTGTGCAACAATCTTTAACTTATATTTAAAAATAAAAAAATAATTAAATAAATAATTTTAAATATTTGTATCCAGAATTATATACTACAATCTTGTAGCTGATCTAACTCTAAATACAGTACTAATATATTTTTACTTATACAATGTTTATTTACCGTACAAACCTTCGACTTAATACAAAATACTTTACTATTAGGATTTCGTTATCAATAATTAAATAATTTTAGAAAAAGTTTTAATTAAGCAAATGTAAGTTAATATTTTTTTATTCACACAACAGTACAAAATTACTTAACTTGACACTTATTAAATATAAATAATATTATACTAAATAAAAATAATTTTACTAGTGATGTCACACTGCTTTAAATAACAATCCCTGATAAATAGTTTAAAATATAAATTAATGTGGTTTACTAACATGTAATGCTAGAAAATTATCAATACTAGTATTAGTATAAAAATAAGTAATGATAATGGTGCAGCTAAAAATAAAATGAGTAAGATTTAAATTATTTCAATAAATAACTTTTACAATGATTAGGCCAATTGCTTTTATCAATTTAATTTGTAAGTTACTTTTGTTTTTGTTTTTTTTTTTTTCTAAACATTTAATTTTTGAATATTCACAATATTAACAAAAATATTAAGTCAAATACAAAAACAACTAAATGAAAAAAATACTTTAAATTTTTAAGAACTTTTCGTTAGTTGTAACCTGCATTATTTCTTTTTGAAATGTTTGATCTCTGTTTAATTGATCAACCGTCAAATAATCTGTGACACATTGTGTAAAACTTTATTGATATTTTTTAGTACATATTGAGCTAATAGTAAAAAGGTTTTTTTAAACAATACTTTATTTCACTTAAAAAAATTTGTTTTTCAAAGCGTTCAATCCACCAAAACAAAGAAAACTAAACTTAGACAAAACATGGGAATAATTTAAAACCTTTATCAACCCAAATTTGAGTGTTTGTTAATTTATGAATTTTATAACTCTAGAGGGAAAATTTACTAAATAAATTATAATGGAAATGAAGATTAGGTGGCTTTTGTACTTTAAAATGCTTTGTCAAACAATCTTTTTTCTTTTTTAACATAAAACTTTTTAACTTTTTCTAAATATTCAAAACAAGAATTTAAGTTCTTATGAACTAAACATTGATTAAAATATGTAACTAGTAAATAAATTAAGGATTAATAATTTTAAAATAAAAACTAAAATTTATTCACGTACTAGTGGTACAAAACTAGGATAAAAGCTGAAGAAGTCAACTTCTTTTAATTTGAATAAAAATTAATTAAAACAAACCCAGGGCAATATTATCTCACGTCATTAGAAGCTCTAATAAATAAAAATTATATATTGTTACTAATTACATAATACATTGAGCTCAACTCAAGACTATGACTAAAAAAAAGCATATCAAAGAAAACACAGCTATATCAGATCACAAAACAAATACTACAAAGTGTAAAATAAATTATAGTTTGACAACTTTAAAAAACTATTTGAATATAACAACTACATTAAAAATTTTATCTATAAAACAATGTTAAGTTATAGTATAATCTTCAATAATAGCAATTAATTAAAATAGGATATGATAACTTAACACATTATAAAGTTTAGACTAGTTGTTAATTATTTTGTTATTATTTTATTACTAATGTGTTGAAATGCTAAACTTTACTTAGTTTGTACATTAGTCTTTTTGTAAGTATATTGTTTACTTTGTATTTTATATAAAAACTTGTAATTTTAGATTTCTATATCATTTTACTTATTAATATCAGCTTTTAGTTGAAATTAATTTAACGAACAACAAGTTTATTTATTATTCTAAAACCTTTTTAATATTATGGAAAACCCTGAAACCTAAATTATGACTACATTGAACAACATATATAATAAAAATATCTATTATAGAATTAAATAGTTTGTTGATTGGTAAGTTCTTGTGACTTAAAATTAGGCTTAGACCTTAAATGCTTATTTTAGACTAAACAATCGATCTATATCTTAAAAATATAAGTTAAATATAATATGGTATCTCAATTACGTTATTGGAATCTTACATAGTTGCTGCTAAATATTTTATAGAAATTTAATATTTTTTAAATCAATGTTTTATAGCTAGATTTTCTTGACAAGTTTCTTGTTTCATTATGTTGAGTATTTTATAAAATCATAACTTACAATTTTATTGTAAGGAACATTAGTTTTTAAAAAAAATAAAATTTTTTTCTTAAATAGTTATTTAATCTATTAGAATTTATTTAAAAACTATTATTTTATTTTTATAGTCTTTTAAATATTGTATGTATTTGACGTATCATATTTGTTTCTTTGTGCAAAAATAGTTTTAAAAATTACTTAAAAAAAGTTTAACTTGAATAACAAATGTTTTAAATAATTTTTTTATTAGTTGACTTATGTTAGAACATTCAGTCGTTTACGTGATCAGGTTACACAAAAATACGATATGAAACTTATATTTTTGAAAAGAAAGATAGTTTTTTTAATACTGCTTGTTATAAAATTTAGTAAACATTGTGTTTTTCTTTGACGATCAAAAACTAAGACATCCTTAAATATAGTAATGAAAATTTTTCACTCCGGTACAAAATGAACAATATAATCACTTAATTGTTAATTGAATCGTATTTTGACACATTCGTACTATACAAAATATTTGAACAACCTTATAATTAAATAAAAGTTTTACAAAAAATTTTTAATTAAATTTTAAAGTACCTTCAACAAGTAACTTTTTTGTACAAAGTATCTAACAAGTTTAGAAAATTAGTGTTGCCTTAATTATTTAACTGAAGAACTAAATTTAATAAATTTAATAAAATTATGATCTATATTTATCAATTCTAGTTTATTAATTGAGTTGTAAAATTTGTAATTTTTAGTATAATATTTTGTATTTCATATTAAAATAAAATTGTTTTGTCTATAAACTAAAGTTTAATTAAACAAAATAAGCTGTTTAGTAAATTTCAAAAATTAATTTTTAATTAAATATTTATTTAATTTAAATAAACAGCTTTAATAAAAAAACTATAGATCTACAAACAGTAGTTTTGACAGTACTAAAATATTATTCTAAATTTTGATACATGAGTACAATTAAGCTTCAAAGATCTCTTTAAAGCTTCATTGCTTATTGTCACAAGAATTACTTTCAACGTAGTTACTGAAATGTTTATCTGTTATTTTAATTACTTTTTATACAAAATAGTATAAATTTAAAAGAGCTGACGTTAGTTCCTGTTTTCAGTATTATTTAATTTTTTTTTTAGTTATGAAGTAAAGTTTTCTTTTTCGATTGTTTATTAATATAATTATTACTACTAATACCTTAATTTGTAAGACTATTCAGTATTTGCATTCTACATATTTGTAGAGCAGATTTTACTTAATTTTATTAAAAAAAGTATTTTATAGTTTAAATACAATAATAATTATAAAACAATTGAAATTTTTGTGAATCCTAAAACTGCAAAACTTGTTGTTCTATAAGCATTATACAAACTTAGATAAAAAAAATTATTTTGAAATTATATTCTGCTATAAAACTTTAGTGTTAGTTTACTAAAATAAAATCTTTCTTTTATTTTGATTTTAGCCAATATTTATTTCGGCCATCATCAATTAGGATTGTCTCGGATGCTGTTGTTGTTGATCTTGCGGTAAAGTTCATTTTTTTATTATTTTTATTTTGATTAAAAGTATTCTATCATTTTTAATTAACTAAATTATATTAAACTTTGTGATTAAAAAGCAAGTATTTTATTATTGAGGTTAGTCAACAAAAAGTTGCTTTTTTTTGTGTTTACAAAACTTGATTTTATATAAAACTAAACTATGTAAATACAAGTATAAGTATAAATAATAAAATACAGACTTCAATTAACTTAATTTTAAAGCTAATTTTTACTAGAAAATACTTAGAATTATGTTTTTAGACTTATACTTGTTCGTGTATGTTGTTTAATGCTGTAACCTAAATTTTATGTATTTAAATACAATGTTTATGCTTCATTGCATTTTAGTTATCATAGAGCAAAACCTATTAATTAGTTAGTTACTATTAATTGGTCGAAATTTAGTTTGTCAATTTATATTGACTTGCAAAATAGATTGTCACTATAAACCATATCAATTAATTTTAGCTAAGTACTTATATATATAATCAAAGTTGTTAATATTATTGCAACTCTCATTTAATGTTTAAGGTTATAGAAACATTGTTTATACATAAAATTTATCAATTTTAAAAGCAAATGAATCTTATTTTACGTACTAAATAACAAAAACTTTCATAACGGTAGTAAAAGAATTGAAATTTTTTTATACTACAAAAAATTGCAAAAAAAACTTAAATATTTTTTAAAGTCAGTATGAAGGTTTCAAAAGTAAAAACAATATGTTTATATCATATCTAACATTATTTTTGTTCTAATAAACGTTTTATGAAAGTTATTTTTATCATATTAGTTTATTATTAACTCAATAGAAAATTCAGAATCGTTAAGATTTTATGTTTATAAATTTTAAGGGCTTCGATTTTCCTACAAGCTGTTATCTTCAAGGCGCCAAACTTCATATGAATTTCGTAATGTTGTTGTCATCAGTATCATTCACTCTCCCGCCTAAGACGTCATAATGGAGCTAAAATTTTAAAATTCGAAACAAACAACCTTTTAGCGACGGCCAGGGATAATTAATAGCTTCGACTAAATTTTTCATAATGAAATTATAAACTTTAAACTTTTCTTATGCTAAAAGTATTCATTTTTAGATTAAAGTTTTTAAAAAATACGTATAATTAATAAAAGGCTAAATTACATTTTATCTAAGCATTATGCAATTCCCTTTTTAATTTTTTTTGTATTTAAAAACTATGAGTACTGTCCATTTTAGGGAATAGTAAAATGAAAACTTGATAATTTTGTTAACATATTTTGATAAAATCTAGTAATTAATATTTGAGTTGACAATTGTTAAATAAAATATATTTTAATTAATAAGCTTTTTATATTGAGCACTGTACTTCATAGAGTTTTAAAACAAGTAAAATTAGTATTAATTTATAATTATATAGCTAAGCTGCTAGAATTATTATTTAACTTTAAATTAAAACAAATAAAACCAATTCTTTATCTTTGAAAATTCCAAAATTTCACGTGTTTTTACATATAAGGTATATTAAAAACATTATTCAATGTGTTTGTAAACAACAATTTTAAAATTGTTTACCATTTTAATTTCTTGCGTAAAATCTGTTTAGAATTGGAACCCTAATTTCATCTATTATTATTTTTTAAATTGAATTAATATTTTTGTATTGCTTATATTATAAATACGTTTCGCAATTTAATCAGTTTGAATAATTCTATATATTTTTATAAATTTGCACGATGAACTAAAAATTTTTTTATAAATATTTTAAATTAAAGATTTATTTGAAGATCACTTGTAAAATTAAAGATTTATTTGAAGATCACTTGTAAAATTAAAGATTTGTTCAAATATTAAAACACATTTACTTAAAAACTAGAAAATACTTTTATAAAACCGATAAAAATTTAAACTAAAATCTATATTCATGTTTAATATTTCAGTTAAATTGTCAAAGTCTAAACATTTACACAAACAAATCTCTTTTTTTTCTATAAATCAATAATCTCAGAAATTGTTAGGTTTAAAAAAATAAAACAGTAAAAAAACTTGAAGTCTAATTTATTATTATACAGCGTATATGTAAGACATCTAATACGATAACAACTATTTAAAAAAAAAACATTTTAGTAAAATTCAACGATTTGTTTCAATAAAGGACTTTATTTTTCACACATAACAACTTATAAAGTACTCATGTTTCAATTAATTAGCAAGATGTTGTTAGTCAATGTAAAAGTAAGGTAGTTTAACAAAAAATATATCACAAAATTTTAATTTATAATTCTTTCAAAAACATTAAAATCGTTACACAAGATACTGTTTTTATTACTAGAGAATCGGTCTCAAGAAATAAGGATTTTTGTTATATAATAAACTGTTATTGTTTATGAACTTTCAAATGATTGTTCCTAGTTGAACTTTGTGTAAATCTTCTACCACAAACATCACATCCAAATGGTCTATCTCCAGTGTGAATTCTGACATGACGGTTTAAACCTGATTTCTGAGAAAACTTCTTCTTGCAAATTTCACAATCATGAGGTTTCTCTTTAGTGTGAGTCAACATGTGTTGTTTAAGGACAAATTTTTGAGCAAAGTTTTTCTCACAAACTTTACACTGGAAATCTTTTCTACCACTATGTATCAATATGTGTCTTGTCAAGTTACCCTTCTGAGTAAAGCATCTGTCACATTGTTCACATTTAAATGGTTTTTCATCAGTGTGAACTATTGTATGTTTTTTTAGTGTATTTCTTTATGAAAAACATCTTTTACAAACATCGCATTGATAGATTTTCAAACCTGAATGTTTAAGTTGATGTCTAATCAAAGTACCTTTTTGTGTAAAACTCTTGTCACAAGCATCACAACTGTAAGGTTTTTCACCAGAATGAATTCTTTTGTGAACAAGTAATGCTGATTTTAACTTAAAAAATTTTTGGCAAGTTACACAAACATACTTTTTATCATCAACTAACATTTTCTTTTTATTACTAATTCAAATAATCCTAAATCTAAATAAAGACTACTTAAAACTTATAAAAAATTAAATATTGTTTATGCAACTAATACTCAAAGTAGTAAACCGCTTATTGTATTTAAAATTTTGTTTTTTTATTCAGAAACAGGCAGAAAATGTAATTGTTTAAATGTATTATTATATAATGTTAATTTACTTATCAACATAAAAACAAAATTACTTTACGACACATATACTTACAAAAATTTATTAGTAAAGTTTTGTTTCAAACAATATCTTTTTAATTGTATTTAAAAACTATTTAGTTTTTCCTTTTTAACATTTTTATTACCCTAACCAAAATATATAACATAATTAAAGACACTAATTGAATTAATTCTTAAAACATAAATACAAAAGTTAGACTATCTCAAAAAGACTTACCTACATATTCCTACAACATTCTATAATTATGAATACTAGAGCTAAAACTTGAATTTTATATTAAATTGAACCCCTGTCATTGTTTGGTGAAAAAAAAATTAGTAGAAACAAAACAAAAAAAAAATTGTAGTTTTATAAATTCTTTTAATTTGAATAAGATTGTTTGTTATTTTATGACGCTTATATTTCTAAAGCACAACTGTACTAGAGTATTTTTTACTTTAATAACAACTAAGTGATTATGGTACTTTTTTAGGAGTTTAAAAATACCTTTTTAGAATTAGACAGTTTTTTAATTTTAATTTTAGCCGCTAAAAGGAATATCAAATCACAATTATGTAACAAAAAATACTGAACTTACAAACTATGAAAGATTACTAAAAATATAATTTAAAGAATTAGAAAATATAGAAAAACATGTTATGTAAGTTTTAATTACTATATGAAGGTTAATTAGGTTACTGTACAGAAGCTAAAAATAAATATAAGTAATTTTCAGTAAAAATTTTAAAAAAAATTTAATAACACAAACTTTATTGTATGTTATTAAAAACGTAGTTAATATTGTTAAGCTTATATCTGTATTACTATTTAAAACAAATATGGCTTTAAATAAGATAAGGCCTATTTCTAAAAACTAAATGGTATATGAAGTGTGAACATATGACTTTTGTTAGAACTAAGCAGGTAGAAAAAGTTCTAAAGACTAAAAATACAGGATAAGGTATCACTAATAAAACCACCAGAATAAGTAAAAATTATCTAATAGTAATAAAAATAATATCGAAATAAAATATTTAAGTACTTAGAGTGGATACAACACAACGCTTTTAGACCTTTAAATATACTTAAAAATTGTTTATCTATTAAAAATCGTCTAAGTAAAGCGGACATTGAATAATGAGTCATTTGTCTTATTCATTGATTTTATATTTCTATATAACGAGTTTTTGCTTAAGAAACATTTTTTGATATGTTTGGTGTTATTTTTTTACACAGACAATAATATTTCATTCACTTTAGTATTTAATATTCTTTTTGTTTAGATCAAATGGTCGGCAAACTGCGGCCCGCGAAGGGTAAATCTAATAAGGTATTTTGTTAAAGTGTTCGAGCATAAAAATGTGTTAAAAAATTTAATTTAGCTTATCTACAGGATAAATAGGTATTAATTTTATTTACTTTGTTAATTACTAAATTTTCTAAAGAGTGCAAACTGTTTAAGACGCAAAAACTATTTTCAAAAACTAAAATTTTTTAAATATGAAAAGGTGGTTCATAATATAAAAATTGCATAAAAATGACCCATAAATTTTTTTTAAGCTCGTTTTTTATAGAGAGTTAGGTTAAAGGTAAAATAATAAATACTTACTTGTTTATTATTGTAACTAATAGTTTATACTTAAGGTAAACGACTTATTTGAATTTTGTATTTAACTATTTCGAATAATACTTAAACGTAAGGAAGCAGTTATTGATTATAAGATAAGTATGGTGTTTTCAAAAGTCACTGATGTATGATGAACACTATATGAAAAACTGTATTTGTTAAATCTAGTTCATAATATTCAGTTAATACAATTATATACAATATTATATAAAAAATATTTAAAGGACAAAAATATAACTGATTTTTTTTTTTTTAATATAAAAGTATTATTTTAGAAAAAGAAAACTGATTTAATATCCCTTTTTTATACTTTTACAGAATCTAAACAAAAAATATAACTATAATTAAAATGAATAAAACTTAAAAAATATGTAATTATAATTGATTAAAAGTTTGCTTTAAATATTACAATGATATTATGCAATTCGTCCTAAATATCTTTGTTTTACTTCAGATTTTTATAAAAAACAGTAAATATTGTTGATATAAGTTGAATCTTAAACTCTAAATTTCAGTTAAAACATTTATTTTCTCTAAATTCAGCTTTTGTTCTTATTTTAAACTTAGAGTAAAAGTTTATGCTTTTAATAAACTTGCTGAAAATTGTATTGAATTGTAATTAAATTTACTTAAATACTTAATTAAATGTTTTCTGACTTAAAAACTAAAACAAGGCATAATGTTAGCTTTAAACTTAAAAACTTCAAATGCTACCTATAATAGGAACAATTCCGCTTTAAATTTTAGAGCGTGATTTAAGTTACATGACACAGTGACGCATATATTTACACAATCTCCGTAGATTATGTATGATTTAAATATTTATTTGTTCACCCATAGTTATACTGTCAAGATTTAAAAATTTTCTAACTATGTTTTTACAAAGTAAACAAAAACTTACTTAAATATTGATATTGTTTAATTAAACAGTTTTATTCAGTAAATTAGCAGAAAAAAGTTTAAGTTTCTAAAAAATAAATACTTAAAATGTTAATACTTCTGTAGTGAGATTGCTTTATTGCTTTTAATTTTGCAAATTTCAATAAAGAGTAGATTTTTTTTGTAAATAAATAACTTATTTAAACTTCCCGTATAATTTAGTTTTTGACAAAATCTGCTCGTATGTTAATTTTTTTTTTGCTTTTTAGATGCGATTAGCTTTATAAAAAAAATCATTAGTAATAGTTCATTGGCTTTTAATTAAATAGTTGTTGTATGTCAAAGTTGTAGTATTTGTTTATACTACTTTTGTATAAAGGCTTTAAATTTATTAGCTTTTGCTAACTATATTAAAGTTTAAACATTTAAATTTAAGTGTTGTAAATAATATAAGAATAAAACAACTTTTAACAAAAAGTATTAAGTTTGTGTTTTTATCCTAAAAAATATCAATTAACATATGTTGCTATTTATTATAGCATACAAATAAAAAATCATTCAAGTTTTCAGATTGATCAATGTTCAGTAGTTTTATACAATAACAGCAGTTTTTGGTTAATACTACATTACGTCATTAAAAGTTTTAAAAATTTATTAGTAATTTTACAAGCTGTATATAAAAGTAATAAGAAGTAAAAATACTAAATTAAAGTGAAAAATTTTGTATACGCAACAAAAAATATTAGTTTATGAAAAACAAAGTAAACTTATTTTTAATTGTTAATAGAATTAGAAATTATTAGTTAGTTAATTGTGTTGTTGCTTTGGTTTTCAATATGAGAGTCAATGATTTTTTCTTAACTTTTATTATAAAACACATTTCTTTTTAAAACTTTTGTTAAAAACTTTGTTTGATTTTAAAAATTGACAGTCGAAGTTAAAGTTTTATCAATAAAATGTTTTTAGTTTACAAACTTTTATTTTCATTTAATTCTATAATTATAATAATAAATGTGCAAATTAAAATACTAATACTTAATAATGTTAACACATAAACTAAAAGTTATACATACCCTCAATTAAATAAGAAAAACATTAATTATTGTACTTTAAATCCAAATTAAATTCAGTTTTTTATTAAATTAAGTATCGACTCTTAAAAAAAGTTAGAATGATGTATCGTCTGGATATGAAGAAAACTTATTATAAGATTAAAAAAGTTTTGGTTGAAAATAAACTATCTTTAAGCTTTAAAACTTTGAAGTAAAATGTACTTTAGTAACCAGTAATTTTGAAGTTAAACAAAAATTCAAAGATATAAAGATAAAAGTAACGGTTTTTTGTTTGGTTATAAGTCAAAATTAGTTTGCTTTTTTATCAGAACTTTTTTAGTTCTTTAGTCTCCTTCGCTACATAATTCAGTTTTACACTTTAAAGTTGAACTTATTTCAAATTATATATATTTCGAAATATATTATAAAAATAAAACAGTCTACTTTTAGAAACTTTGAAGCCCCTACAAAATGCCTAAATAGTTACTGTTAGTTTGCTAAATATATTCAAAACTCTAAGCTTTTGGTGCTAATACTTTTTGCTTAAAAGTAAAAGATACTTTACTAAAATACTTTTTATATGTATTGTTTCCCTTTTATAAATAAATTTTTAGCTCTTCTCTTATATACACAATAATTTAATTAGCTTAGTATACGTTTATTACTAAAAGGTAAACATTACCTATAATAAGTATTTATAAGAAATTTATTTAAGTTCTATTTCTAAAAATGTTTATTTAAGTGTCGCTAAGTTTATATAAGTTCGAATCAGTTTTAAACAAAAATGCTTTAATATTTTACCAAAAATAGTGAATGGAAATACTTCAACAAATAAAATAAACTTTATATACATCAAGCTACAGTCCACAAGTTATATAGTGAATCACTTGAACTAAAAAAGAATATAAATCTTAAGAAATTTTTGATAATAAAATAAAACTTTATAACAAATAATCATGTAAAAACTCAACTGTATAAATTAGCAAAATAAAAGATACTTAAGCACATATAAATTGATTTTAAACGCTTTATTCAAGAAAAATAAAATAAGAATATTTTAGATTTCTTACTATTTTTGACCTAAAAAAACTAAATTGCATATTAAACGGCTTTTTTTCGGAAATAGAGTTACCCATTTTTTGTTGTTCTGATGAAATAAAATTGTTTCAAGATTTTAAAGTTAATAAATTTTTATTGAGAGTTGGTCGCTGAAGTTAATAAAATTAAAATAAAATCTTTTGATTACGTCAAAATATTTTTCGCACAAAATACTATTTACGATAAAATTTTAAATAAAATGTAAGGATAATAATTTTTTTTTGTTTTCAAACGGAATTGTTTTAAGCCACTAACATGTGGCTATCAATATCTATATAAATTTTAGTAAACGTGTGTACTAATAAAACAAGTATCTAAAATAAAACGATTTCTGTTAAACCAAGAAAATAAATAGATTATACAAAAGTTGCAATAATTTATCTATTTTAATGCCTAATATTTAAAGCTTTGAAGAATTGAACCTATGTAAATTGCGTGAAGTTTCCTAACATTTTAAAAACACTAGATTGCACCATATGAGACAAATACTTTACCAGAGAACCCAAGGCTGGTTTCGTCCTTACATATAAATTGTAAATATTTAGTATATAAACTATTAACATGCTAATTATTTAATCAAACTTTTATTTATTTACAAATTTTAGATTAATACAATGTATTTCGATCTAATAACTCGATCTAATATATTTTATGTTTCCATTATGATATTTTCTAAATTGTATTTACAATGTCAATATATTTCATCCATCAATGCTTTATGTGTATGTGTTCAATGTTTTGTAGGTTATTTTTCTCATTTAAGAGACTACAGTCTTCTTTAAGCTTATCCAAAAGTATGTTATTTATAAAATGTTTCAATACTGTTCGTTAAAAAAACTTTTTACTTTGTAAGCTTATCTCAAAACATTTAAACTTAACCTAAAAACTGTTTTTAAAGTAAAATGTAACCCATTCACTAAAAAAAATTTTGATTAAAAAATCTTCATTAGTACTAGTTAGTTTATATTTTGTAATTTAATTTGATTAAAATTACTCCAAAAGAAATATACTGCCGTATAAATTTTAGCAGAGTAAAAGAAAAAGGTGTTAATCATATCTATTTACGCACTACATTCTATTGATTAAAGCATTACAAAAATGATTTAAACTTTTTTGAAGTTTATTTAAGTTGATGTGAAAAAAATCTGTAGAACGTATTATACTGTAAAAATATGTTTAATGAAGTCTTTGTCATAAATTAAGATAAAATTTAGAACAAAACATTACAAAACGATGTAAACATTAAAGTTTTTTTTTTATAATAATATCTCTAGAATGTCTACTAAATTTTTTGAACATATAAATGACTGTAAATAGGTAAAAATTAATTATCAGATTTTTAGCAAAAACGTAGAAGTATTTATGTTTTGATTAATATTTCTTAGGCTTTTCAATATAGGTTTGGAGAAATAATTTTAGTTATAAACGATTTTTAACTGATCTAATTTGTACAATTGTAATCTGCTATTCCTGTCTATTAACTAGTTTCTGTTTCAAATTAAATTTCAGAATTTTTAAATAAACAAGCAGCCGTTTTCAGATCCAAAGAATCTTTGATCTGAATTTTTTTAAAACATTTATGCCTAGAAGTTATTACAAACTACTTGCTTGTTTTGCTTTTAAATGTAATAAACATTTGTGCTGGTATTCAGTGCTACTTAATTTTCTGTAAACATACAATTAAAAAATGTTTTTTACATGATAAAAAGCTGATTAGCATTTTATTCAATTTCATTTCTATTGTTGAAAGGAATCAAACAAAACTATTTATCAAATAAGTTAATTGAAAATAGTTATTTACATTTAAGCTTTTTTTCATAAGCGTTGCTGAATTTATGTGCTCTTATATATTTGTGATACAAATTTAAATCATTGAAACAGCCGTTAATATTACATAAGAATGTAAAACTAATTTAAACATTATTAAAAACTCGTAAAAAGTTGACTATTTTTAAATGCCAATGTCATCAAAACATCTGAAAATACTAAACAAAAAACTTTTATGACAATTTGATTTTATAAGTACAAGTAGTTTTAAATAATACAGTTCTTAGATGTTTTTGTTTATACCTTAAATTCGTAATTAGATACTTTTATGTTGAAAAAGTTGTTCAAGTAGAATGTTTTTATTATTCTCTAATTTTTTTTGTTTCTGACACACCAGCGTGACTAAAACATTAAAAAAATATGTAATTGACAAATTATAGTGTAAAAACAATATTTAGCTAAAAAATTCACTGTATGTAGACTGCATGAAAAATTTCAAGCAAGTTTTCTTAATTTAAGGTTTATCAATAGAACGGACTTAAGTATCATAAATTATAAAGAAAAGTTTGACAAGCAAATTTTTAAAGTTGATTAGAAAAACTTAAAACTGTATTGTTATTTATCATAATTTTATGGCATTCAAGATAGATTTATTACTGTTAGTTGGCTCAATATTTGTTTTAAACCCAAAGTAACAGACACCTAAATATAATCATTTTAGAATTGAGACTTTATAGGTTTTGAAAATGAAGTTACTCATTAAATCGTTGATTTTATCTAATTTAAAATAATTTTATTGTAAAAAACTAATTTTACTCACATATTTCTTTTAAGTTTAACAAACCTAAGTAAAATTAGTTTTTACAATAATATTATTTTAAATTAGATAAAATCAACGATTTAATGAGTAACTTCATTTTTTCACACATAAAAATTTAAAAATCTTATGAGTTAATATATATACAAGAATCTAGTTAACTTAAGTAAAAATTCATTTCATAAAAAAGATCCTTATAATGTCAATTTATAAATCTTTCAAAAAAATACAAACTTTACACAATTTTTTAACACTAGAAAGTTTGGTCATTAATTTTTTTTTGTAGTATAAACATTTATCACTGTTTATGAGTTTTCAAATGTTTATTCCTATTTGAAATTTGTATAAATCTTCTTCCACAAACATCACACGCAAATGGTCTATCTCCAGTATGAATTCTATTATGAACATTTAGGTTACTTTTGTGAGAAAATTTCTTCTTGCAAATATTACATTTAAAAGGCTTTTCTTTAGTGTGAGTCAACATGTGGCGTTTCAGATGATGATTTAGAGTAAACTTCTTCTCACAAACTTCACACCCAAAATCTTTCTTACCACTATGTGTCAACATGTGTGTATTCAAGCTTGACTTTACAGTAAAACTTTTATCACATTGTTCACATTTGAAAGGTTTATCATCAGTGTGAACTATAGCATGCTGTTTCAAAGTAAATCTTCGTGCAAAACATCTTTTGCAAACATTACATTGAAAGATCTTTAAACCAGAATGAGTAAGTTGATGTGTTTTCAAATTACCTTTTTGTGAAAAACTTTTATCACAAGTATAACAATTAAAAGGTTTTTTTCCAGTATGAGTTCTATTGTGACTAAGTAATTTGGACTTAAACGTAAAACATTTTCCACAAGTCAAACAAATATGCAAACTCATTGTAGTAGTAATAAAAAGTAGCAATGCTAAACTGGAATGCTAAACCTGGTAATAGTTACTATTAAAATCAATACTATTAAGGCTACTTAAATCATACAGAAAATTTTACTTTATTAATGCAGCTTGAATTTAAACTTAATATTTAAACAAACACATTATTTAAAGTATTTTTAGTATTAATTAAGTTAATTTTGTCATTAATTAAAGCTATTTTACATGTTTTTTTTTTTTTGCTTTAAAAGTCTATTACAATATCTTAAACACAAATAAAAATACTTAAAAAAGACAAAAATTGAATTTTGGATATTGTTTTATCATTTATAAAAACTGCATTGTTGGCTTTTTATTAAAAAACTTTATTTAAGTGATCACTTGATCAATAGTAAAGTACTATGTTACAAATTCAATAAAACATTTCCAAAGTAATTTTGTATATATTAAAAGATATATAGTAAAAAGGTTTTGTGTCAAATATTTCAAGTTTATTTACACAAAAAAAATAGTTTTTTTTTTCGTTTTTTCAGAATAAAAACCTTAGAATTAAGGTCAACTGTTCTTAAACGAAATATATATAATTCTTAAAGATGAAAGCCTATTTATTTTATAATTCATCCAATACTGTAGTTAGACTACATTAAAAAACTTAAAAACAACCCATAAAAATAAAATAGTTATAAGTATTGTAATTACAATATTAAATTTGATACCAATGTTAGCTTATTTTCTGGTATTGTGAAACATAAAAATAGCAGATTAAAAAGCTATTTTTAAATTAGTACATCAACATATCTGAAGAAAAACTTATTTTAATCTAAATATAATTGTTTGTTAATTTATGACTCTTGTAAATTAAGAGTACAAAAAAATTAAAGGGTATCTACTAACGGTAATAAAAACTAAGTGATTATGGTATTTTTACAGCTTTAAAACTATAAATTAGCCTAGGTTTATAAAACAATTTACTGTTTAAGAATCTAAATCTACTAATTAATATTAATTTGAAATACATTTATATTAATCTGTACTGTAAAATAATTATTATACATACAAACAAAAGTAACTACAATTCGACACTAACTATTGCTATAAGAACAAGAAAATATACTTTCAATAAACAATAGATACAAGTATGAGATTTATTTCCATTATAAAAAAAAGCATTTGTAGATGACATAAAAAACTGTTTTTGATTAAAAGAATGTTTAAAATAACAACTATAAAAAAATTTCAGACGATAAATTTAATAAAAATGAACATAACTGAAACGTTAAGTTAAAAAACAATTAACATAACTTTCAACAACGTATATCTAATTTTTAATCAACTTTTATTTTGAATATTTTTTGATTAATTTAAACAAATTTTATTAAAGTTAAGCAATATTGTTGCAACTTTTTTTCTTAAATTTTGTATATAGAAAGAGTTTGTAATAAATTAAGTTATTAATCACAAGTTAAACAACTAAATTATTTATACCTATAACTTACATTGTGCTGTAATCTTTTATATATATATAAGATATATATATATAAGTAAACAGTCTGTTTCTATGATTTGTTTAAATTTTTAAAACATAAAAAGCATTATAAAGTATTCATTTTTTTAATATAAGCAAGATGTTAGTTGATGTAAGTATAAGTTCATTTCACTAAAAAAATTTATATTGTTAGATAAAATAAGCAAGATGTAACTATTACTAAAGCTCCTTTACAAAGATAGCCTCAGTTAAATTATAACTTTTTTGGTTAAACCAGACACCCAACCCGAAAATTATTGCTTTACTTTTATAGTCTCTTTAAGCTAGTTTAACAATTACAATATAAGACTTATTTGATATGTTGTGATTGTGTATGGTTAGTATAGACTAGAGATGGGCCCATTAAACGAATTTTCCGACCAAAAAACTAAACTATAAAATTTTCTACTCATCTATTATAACTTTTCTGAAATGATTGAATAAAACTTTCAAGTATAACATGACTAAACTGAGAAAAAATGCGATGTTAACGTGATGTCTAGACCCTTGTTATTTGGGAGTAAGACAAATTACAAACTCCTTTTTAGTGTAAGTTTTTTTTTTTAATCAGAAAACCCTATTAAATAACAATATGGTCAGTTATGTATAAGACTTATTACATTTGGCTCGCCGAAGCTTCAGACTTTTATGATGGACCTAAAGATACTTTTTGAAAACGTAAAGGACACCAAAAGAGAATGAAATCAACACAGACTGTTGTAATATAAACTTTAAATATCCCTGACAATAACATATACTACATGGAAAATAGAACTGACATTCTTATTTTCAGATGTTAACTTTAAAATTTGGTACACCAGATCAAGAACTTATCCGTTCGCGTATTTCATAAAGGTATATGAGGTTCTTTTAGAACTATAACCAGCTTATATAAAAGGGTATAATTAAGTATATCTTAACATTTTACTCTTTAACATTTTACAAGAAACCAGATATTTCCATTAAAAATTAATTATGCCAATTTTAAAACATTTAAAACTTTTTTGCTATCTATTTTAGCATTATACAATCTTATAATACAGACTAGTAGTGGGCAACGTATGGCCCAACAGAAATCTATAGATACTAGCTATCATGGGTTTTTTTTTTGAGCTTGGAAACGATTTCTTCATAACAAATAAGAGTTTTATATTGGTAGATATTTTTGAGTGTGCCCTTATTATAGTTTTTAATCAAAGGTAGTGATTATCAAGGTCTTGTTATTGAGTATGTCTGTTTAGACTTTTTCAAGGTAATTTTTTGTAGTAAATCTACTACATCTAATAAGGATCAACTTGGAAGCAACTAAAATAATTCATTAAGCTCTTGAAACTTGTACAAGTGAAGTAATTATGGAGCTTGCTAAACTAGTAAATTGATTAAAAATTAAAACATAGGGAGTAGTTCTGAAACTGAACAACCATTTACTTTTTGAGCCAAAGGCTATCATAAGTGTTACATTATATCTTACAATTCTACTTTTCAAGTAATACACTTTGAAAGCTATCCATGTATTAGGAAATATTATTTTTTTGTAGAATTTTTATTTAATTATTTCCAGGAAAAGTATATTGAACTTATGTAATTATTTTAGCGGTACCAACTCATAAAAATGTTTCAGTTAGATGAAATGCACGCTTATATATATATTTTAATAATATTGATAATATAATATATATTATACTTCAAGCGTATGTATTAACAATACTTTGTTCTGCTTCAAATGCTGAAGACTAGAGTTTCCCTAAAATCATTTTCATAATTACCCCTTAAATATTGCTATTAACTACTATTTTTTGATTTCTCAATTATTATTATCCCACTTGCCTTCGGGAAATTCCGGTGCGAATTAATATCAAATTTAACTAAAGGGACAGTCATCAGTTTGAGGACTTAGTAGGATAATTTTTGTGATATTGAGTTGTAAAATACCTTATGTTATCAAATTCACAGCACACTATTACAGCTTTTTTACATATAATAATTGAACAACTTGTATTAAATTTTTGCAATAGATTTATTAAAAACTTGTATCAATCGAAATCATCAAAGCAAGACGTAAAATAGCAAAAAAAAAAGAAAGAAAAAATTGTTAATCGACTATAAAGTGTTTTCAGAAATGCGGCCCAATAATTGAAGTAACATATATTACATTAGAAAAAGAAAACATAACACCTTAAAATGAGGACAGAAAATCATTAAATACATAAAACCAACTAAATACTTTTTATGGTCAAAAAATGGTCATTGAAAGTATCAAGTCAGTTTAAATACTTTATAATTTACTTCTGCTCCCATATAAAAAAACAACATCATCAAAAATTGAACAAAACAAAGCAACAATTCACGATAAGCAAGGCAGCCAGTAGGTATATATATTTGTGTAAAATAATTACATGTTAGAATTTGTAAAAGTTTCCATTTTAAATCTATTTAGCACTTTTATTTTGGTTGTTTATTGCAACTTTTTGATAATCATTCAAACTGGAAACCTTCACAAGAACTAGCACAATTTCGATCTCTTTGGTAAAAAAAGATATTCGAGTATTTTTATTAATAGTTTGACTTTTTAATGGGCTCTTAGACTTATAAATATGATATAAATTAATAGTTAGTTAACTTTATAATTAAAAAGGGTCTTGTGTTTATTTATCTAATGAAAAAAATAAGTAATGTTTAAATACTTACAGTTTATATATGTTTCTTCATAAAATAAAGTGAATAATTAATTTTCAGTCAAAAAACCTCTCATAAAGTCAAACTACTTATAAAAACTCTCTTACAGTTACTATTAATTTAGAAATCCTCATCAAGAGCGAATTCATGACAATCCTCGTCTTTTTGCGAATTCATAACGCCGGCCTTCTGATACTCTCCAACTCTCTTTTCGAAGAAATTTGTTTTTCCTTCCAACGAGATCAGTTCCATGAAGTCGAAAGGATTCTCGCTGTGGTATACCTGAATAAAAATAAGTTTATTTATTTGTTTTACGGCAGAAATTAACACGGTTTATGTGGTATACCTGTTTTGAGAAATATTAATAAGAAATTATAACAGTCAGTAAAATTCAGAAAATGGAGGAGATTTTAATTATTACCAGAAAATAAGTTACATAACTTTATGGACTATAACTTAATTACTATTTTATTGGACTGTTAAATTTTAGGTGCTAGGAAATGAGAATTAAAATTAGTTTCTATAATCTTTAAAAAAATAACTGTACAATAAATATGTATAAACTATATATTCATATCAAAACTGAGGCCAGCAACAAATTAGATGTATAGATACTTATATCATTGTAAACATACAAATAGTCATAGCAGTAAGCAAAATAAAAAATACTATATAGTTATAAATTACTAAAATCATACCTTAGGGCAATCAAGCTCAACTAGTAATCTGTCAGCTACAAATTCAATGTAACGTTCCATCATTTCACAGTTCATACCGATAAGTCTGACTGGGAGGGCTTGAGTTAGGAATTCCTGTTTGAAATTAATAAAACTTTATAAACAATCCACAACCAAGAATGTAATATTTTACTTAAGGAAATGTTTTAATGAGGATTTTTTATTTAATTAATTGTTCTTTTATTATAATGGTTTTACCCATATATTGTTCACAATGAACACGTTTTGTTTTACACTCGAAATCAAGGGCTTGGCTTTCAATGACATTATGACGTCAAACAAACACAATATGACGTAATAAGAGATTTTGTGACAACTGTTGGCTAAAGAAGCACTTGTTTCACCTTTTAACAATTTTACTGAAGTGCATTTTTAGCAGATGTTTTCAATTAAGTTGTTGGACATCAACGTGTTTCCATTATTATAAGTAATTGTTTCTAAAACCTCTTTTAACCCTTTAAAAGAACATGTTGAGTAATTTAATATTTTTAGAAAACAAGTTTTTTCTTGGAATTGAAAATAAATTTAGTATTTGAGTACTCCATCTGTTCAGTTGTTAATATTTTTAAATCAAGTCAATAGAATATTTACCTGTTCAATTTTGACGGCATCTTTGATGATGTAGGTGATTCTCTCAACTGAAGGTTTCTCAACAAGATGCTTGAACATCAAGCAGGCGAAATCTGTGTGCAGACCCTGTTGAAATAATTGAATAAACTTAGAATTAGTTGTTGTTATTTGGATACTTAGAACTTAATTAGGTATAAATAACATGTATAAAATGTTAAGAATAAAAGTAAGGCTTTTAAACATGAATTGGCTTAAGGTTATAAATTTTATTAAATAAATGTTGGAAATTTTAACTCTTGGTCTAAAAAATCAATCCTAAAAACTTTTGCTTCAAAATTAACTATGAAACACCTCATCTCTGCTGATGAGTTCATTGGAGAAGGTGAGTCCTGGCATCAATCCTCTTTTTTTCAACCAGAAGATGGCGGCAAAACTTCCGCTGAAGAAAATTCCCTCAACCGAGGCGAACGCGATGACTCTCTCGCCGAATGAACTATTCTCATCACTGATCCACCTCATCGCCCAGTCAGCCTTCTTCGCCACGCACGGCATCGTTTCAATCGCGTTGAACAGGTAGGCTCTGTGTAAAAGTTTTAACATAGTGACATTTACTAGTAGAAATAAACTTGTAAGAATTAGAATGGATGTAATAAAAAAGGTTTTATAAATAATTATATGTGGTTATTTTTTTTATTATTGCGATATATAGCTTTGTTACAACTGTGTTGAACAAGTAGGCTCTGTATAGAAAACTTGTTTTTAGTATCTGCATAAGTCGATAATATAAAAGCAATAAAACTAGTTTATCATGTGTTGGCTGGTGCTTAAAGTTAAATCATTAAATTGGCAGCTGCACTTTTCATATTTCATTATTTGAATATTTATAGTTTAATAAGACAGTTGATACAGAAAAGGTAAAATATAATTTTTATTTTATACTAATTAAAAATAGTAAACAAATTGCTTAATTTTTATTTATCTAAACAGAATTTTGTGTACTTTTAAATGTTATTTACAGCACAAAAATTAAGCTTAAGTTTTGCAAATTATTTAATTTAGATTTAATTTTATTCTTAATTAGATCACAAAAAACACCATGTTGTTATCATAACGTCTAATAAGTTGTTCATATGTTCAACATCTAGCTTTTATAATTACATAAGTTTCAAACCTAGTTATATAAACTAATTTAACTGTGAAATTTGTATGTATACTCTATCTTAGTACTTTTTGACAAACTAAAACTTTATTTTTTTAAGGAAATACAATAAACTTAATAATTCTTGTGGCTACAAAAGGAAGTAAATTTAATTAAGCACTTCCTTTTGTTAAGGCATAAATACAAATCAGAATAAAGTTTCTGTACACAGGAAGTAGCTATTGTAAAAGATGGCTTTAAAAACTGTTAAATTGCAATTATAGGTCAACAAAATTAAATGACATTTTTGCAACTAAGCATTTTACTTTTATAACTTTAGTTTTTAGCAGACTTGTTTATTTTAAAAGCATTTTGAAGGAGTTAATTAACTTTTTATTTTTAGCAGTTAACTTTTAAATATAGTTTGCTTTGATGTTTGAAATTAGTAATATTCATTTAGCATTATTTAATACTAGCTTCAGCTATTGGCCACATGATACAAGTTAGAAATAATTAGAAAAAGTACACATAAATTTCATAAAACTCACATTTCACATAAGTTGTATATAAATGTTTTACACATATTTAAAACTAATTAAAATTTAAATATCTTACAAAGAATTGTTATGATATTTGCTGTAATTAACACAAATTAAACTTTTGACATAACTATTAAACCATACTTTACATATTTAATTAATACTTTGAAAAAAGGCTATTAAAATCCATATTTTACTTGAAAAATACTTTGTAAAATATTTTATTTATTTTGCTTAATAATACAAACTGCTTAAACTTTTGGCCACAATTTAAAAATTGAACCACATTTAATAAAAAACAAAATTTATACAGCATTTAAGAATTTAATACATAAATATTGTAATATTAACCCAATTATTATTAACTAATACTTTAACAAAACATTTTAATCCCAGTTTCAATCTCATTATAATAAATTATTAAAATAATAGATTATCATACAAAAAAAAAGAAAAACATGTAACTATTAAAAATATTAATAATTGTTCATAAATTCAGCCACCAACTTTACTGATTTACATAGTTTCAATCACCCATAAATTTAATGAAATTAGTATATTAAATACACTTTTACAACATTAAATTGTTCACCATTAAATAAATCACCAACCTTTCTTTGGATTCCCTGACATAGGTGTTGATCAAAAGAGAGTACATCTCGCTGTGAATATTTTCAATCATGATTTGGAATCCGTAGAAAAATCTGGCCTCTGAAACCTGAACCTCTTGGCTGAATCTTTCAATCTGTAGTATTTATATGGAATAAAACTTATATTTTAAAAATAGAATTTCACAGCTAAAAAATTATATAATTTTGAGAAACTTTTCTTGCATTAAGGTTGCCGCTGTATTAGGCAAATTAAGAACAATTCACTTACTTAGTATAGTAAGTTGCAACCCTTTCATATGTAGCTTTAACTAATATATGTCAAATAAAAACTAACAAGGTTCTCATTGACAATACCATCTGAGGCAGCAAAGAAAGCAAGGATGTGTTTGATGAACATTCTTTCATCATCTTTCAAGTTGTCCCAATCTTTCATGTCTTTTGACAGGTCAACCTACAATAAGATAAATCTAGATGTACAATATATGCAAAAATTATTGTTTGCCTTTTTTTAACCTTATAATTACTTTACTAGTTTTACTTTTCAAAAGCTGATTTTTCTTTTATTGAAAAGTCATGTTCATATGCTCAAGCTAATTAAATATGTTACTTTTAAACATTGAAAAAAATTTAACCCATTGATTTAGTAATCTATTCTATCATTTTAAAAATTAATTCACTACAAAGTAGAACTGATTATATAACTTCCATGTATTAAATAAATTTTCTATCAAGTTACTTTTTAATTTTAAAAATTAAATAAAAAACAACAAACCTCCTCAACAGTCCAGAATGAAGCAACTGCTTTTTTGTAAAACTGCCAGATGTCATGGTACTGAATAGGAAAAATAACGAACCTCCTTGGGTTTTCCTTCAACAGTGGCTCAACCAGTTTCTGTGAAAAAATTGTTATATATAATAATAAACAAAGTAAAAGCTATTTAAATTGTATTTAGTAATTTTAAATTTCCATGACTAGTACAAATAATCTTCTAAAAACTTAAATGGTGTAAAAATCAGCTAAAAAATTGCTTTTTGTTCAAAAACTACATATTATATTATATAAAAATAATTTCCAATATTAACCTCTTTTTTGACAGCAACTTGCTTGGTTGGTTTCTTTTCAGTGGTGAGTCCCTGAAGACGGGCTCCCAATTCAGTGATCTGTTTTTTTTTATTAATTTTATTACAGAGTATTATTAATTAGTCATAATAACTGAAAATTATCAGGAATAAAACTAAAAACATATATTTTTCTTATAATTCAAAGTGAGTTAATTTTCAATCTCAGTTAATTTTTGACTTTAAAACTTATTCATAATTATATTTATATTCATGTTGGCTATTTTTGATTCTTAATTTAAAAAAGATAATTGCTTTTTTATGAATGGGTCAATTGAACTATTTTAATCAAACAATATTTCTTATTCAATCAGAGTATTGTTAGATTAAGAAATTGTTAGATAAGATTTTGTGTCTTATTTTCTCAAGCGTTAAGAACTTTATGCAAATTAAAAAACACACTAAATATTTATTTATTATCATTTACTTTTGTATATGGTTAGCTTTACAAAAATAATCTTTGTAAAAAAGCTTAAAACTAACATTGTTGGTATTTTCTTTGTTGGCCAAAACAGATGCAGAACCAGTCATTTTGATTATAAGTTATTTATAATTGTTAACAATTAAAAAATCTGTAAATAATTTTGATTATAATACATTATTTAAAGTTGTCTACAACTATAAAATCTGTAAATAATTTTGATTATAATACATTGTATAAAGTTGTGAACAACTATAAAATCTGTAAATTATTTTGATTATAAGATATTTAAAATTGCTAACAGTTACAAAATCTGTATAAAATTTTTATTTTGAAGTTATTCAAATTCTCAACAATTATTAAGTGTTTTAGATAATATTTATTATTCAAAAATCATACTATAACAAGCTCCAAAACTAAAAATTAAAAATATAACCATCAATACTATAAAACCTGCTTGACTTTGCAAGTGCCATTTTAGCTTCCTGCAAATACATACTTTTAAGTACCTTAATAAAAAACTGCAAACAATTTTTCAAATAATTATTCTAGCTAACTTTTTTGTATATCCATTTTAAAAACCAGATAAACAAAATAGTAAACTAAACAAAGATAATAATTAAATTAAATTTCATACTTTTCTGTTGCTTATCTTAGTTTTCAATTGTACAATAAAAAGCAATTGTTAGAAATCTAGTAATATTACTGTAATACTAAGTAAAAATAAATGAAAAAGAATTTATGCTGATCATTTCAGTTTAATTTCAAGTGGTTAAAACTATCAATAGCCATTTAATATTGATAAGATTATTTTCTATTCTGTTACTTAATTGAGCTTAAAAACAATATTTCTGATAATTTAACTGGTTTGAAAAACAAAGCCAATAAAAAATTATGTTAGCTTTTACAATTATAATTACTTTTTGTATTAGAACTACTGTTACACTACATAAAAGATTAAGATTAATTAAGTAGATAAACTTATAGTTATTAAACTTAAGTTTAACTCAAATTAAGTTATTACTTTAAATTTTGAAACAAGTCTTATATAAATTAGAATACTAAGTAAAACTAATTTTGACTTTTTCTTGTTTAGCATCAACTTGAGCTGTAAAATTAACTTATCTTGTAGTTTGTACCAAGTAACAACTAATAAAATATATAAGATTGGTCAAAAATCACTTAAAATGTGATTTGTGATTACCAATCTACAATATTAATTGTATTAAACATGAATCAGTTATTTTTTACTTTGTAATTGTGTTGACCACAAATTTCCATTTTGCATCATGCCACACTAACATTACCAATATTTTAAAATATTTATAATATTTTAAGTTCATTTTTTAAATCTCAATATTTCTTATATAAGTATAATATATGTACCAATCTAAAACCATACTAAAACTAATGTTACACAAGAATATTTAAGGGCATATGGGGAACAAAACATGCATTGGAAAAACTATTTGTCTTTATTTGAAAGCTCAATGTAATTGACTTTACTAACAGCTACAAAAATCAATTCAATTTTTGACACATCAGTTTTGTAAAATATTTTCAGTGCAACTATACACAAGAAAAAAATTCAGAGCCCACTATATATTTTCCTTTCAATATATTTCCTATATTTTTAAGATGTTTCATTGAAATGTACTTTACACTATAGCATAAAACTGAAGAAGAAGGATTTATACAAATAGTACATTTAAATATGAAAAAATTAAATAAATTAATAAATCTGATTTTACAAAGTTTTTAAATTGTTCAAAGATTAGACTGAAATTGTCTAGAATTTTTTTTTCATCAACTGTGGGAGAGATATTTTTAAGGAAACATTATTAGCTTGCCCCTCCCAATAGGAACCTATGCAACTGTCAAACTGGGATTACCTATTTCTCATTAAGTTGACTTGAATTTTAAATTGTGACTGATGGCTAAGTTAATCATAATGCCATAAATAAGGCTAGAAAAAATATAAACATACCCTTAGGTATATTTCTGAATTTTTACAAAAAATGTATTTCCTATAAGAGTGTATTGCTTATTTATATAAAAATTTCTCAGTATAAAAACAACAAAATTATATAGGAACGAACTTTTGCTGATGTTAATGCAAATAATTTCTAATTTACTAATATTTTTATTTTAAGCTTTTATTTTTTCTGTAAATAAAAAAAACTTATAATAGTTCATTAGCCATTAAACTTTTTTATACATACTTCAACAACTTAAATGATGCTACTGGGATAAACAAAAATTGGTTACTTTATGTCATTTATATACACATTTGCAAAAAATTTAGATACAATAAACTGTAGAGCTAGATTTTTTTGTTAATGGTGATAAAAAAGGTACATTTTTAAATTGCTTTCATACTAATTAATTTAAATGTATCTTTTTTGCAGTCTATAACAATTATTTCAACATTTTAAATCCTAACCTCAGATATATAATATAAATAGAAGAGTTGTATTCAATTTTATTTTAACTGAATACAATTTTTTAAAGTTTTACAAAATTTTGTGAGATAATAATACAACTTTTATTTTATTAAATTTTAAATATACTGTGGTTATGAATTAATACTCACTAATATAGAGAATTAAAATAATAAACAATAGTTTTAATAATAAAAATATAGACCGCAATATATTTAAGAGCATAGGGGGGAGTCCAACATTTTTTTACTAAAAATAACTTATATGGATCTTATATGAAAGCTTGATGTACCACAAGCCAGTTTTTATTGAATTTAAAAATCTTGTTCAACTTTTGAGATATTATAATTCTTATAAAAAGTTTCCAATACAAACATATGGAGTGCAAATTTTCTGGGATTAATTTTCTTGGAAATCTAAAAAATCACTAAAAATCTACCTTATCCTTCATTTTTTTGAGCTAGAGACCTCAGACTTTCAGGAAATGCTCTTTATATAGTTTAAAAGACTTTGAATGATGGAATTTAAAAAATGTTTTAAAAAACATTATTATATTTTTATAAAAATTTGATTTAATAAATGAAAAAAAAAACCTTACATTTTATCTTTTTAAAATTTAATTATACAATTTCTGTGATATTTGAAGAAAAACACTTAAAAATGAAGTAGATAGCTTTTTAGTGAAATGATATTTTTTTTGCGTTTTTAGTTTGCGCTTTCCATTAAGAACCTATTGAGGTCACCAACTTTGATTGATCATATCTCAAAAATTAATTTGAATTTTTTCAAATTTGTTAAAAATGTCTGATAACTCAGACAAAACTCTATAGATCAATTTGTAAAAATCAAGGTGGACCCCCCTCCCCCCTTAATCTCAGTTGCTAAATTCTTTTTGAGAAATTTCTTCCAGGTTTTCAAAAATATCTCCAGGTTTTTAAAAGTACACATTTTTGAGTCTATCATATGTTAAAGGGCATAGGGGGGTCCACATTGGTTTTTACAAGTTGATCTTATTTTATAGAGTTTTATCTGAGCTATCAGACATTTTTGACCACTTGAAAAAACTTAAGTATTTTTTGAGATATGAGCAGTCAAAGTCAATGACCTTAATAGGTTTCTAATAGGAGGCGCAAACTAAAAACGCAAAAAAAGACCATTTCACTAAAAAATCTATCTCCTCCTTCATTTTTTAAGCAATCTTCTTCAAATTTCGTATTTTTTTAAATGTATTATTAAATATTAAAAAGATTGAATGCATGATTTTTTTTAATTTTGAAAAATATAATTTTTATTAAAAAAAAACACTTTTTTTTATCTAAAATTTTTTTCTTTTATTTTTTTGAACTTCTAACATTCAAAGTCTTTAAAATTATAAAAGGAACATTTCCTAAAAGTTTGAGATCTTTAGCTCAAGAAATGAAGGAGAAGATAGGTTTTTATTAACTTTTTTAATTTCCAAGAAAATTGACCCTGAAAAGTTTAAAATAATTTTATGAACAAAACTTAGAAACTTTGTATAAAAATTACAATATCTCAAAAGTCAAACAACATTTTTTAATTCTTTAAAAAGTGGCTTGTTGTTTGTATTTCAAGCTTTCATACAAATCAAAAGTTATTTTTAGTAAAAAAATGTTGGGACCTCCCATCTAAGCCCTTAATATAATTTATTCTTATTAATAACAAGTTGGTTACAGTTGATAAATAGTTGCATGCTAATAAACTTTTTATTAATTATCAAACTCTAACACTCTTGATTGAACTTTAAAAATCATTTATTGTTGCAGAGGGGAGAGGAGTTCAGTTGTTTTTTTTTAAGTTAAGTTCAAGGTAAAAAACTATGATAAATAGTACAAAGAAATTAAAAAGATACTGTAAAGCTACTTCAAATGTGTTATTTGATGAAAAAATATTATCAACATTGTAGTTTTTTGTGCCATATCAAAATTTTTCTACTAAAAATGTAAAAATTGTTTTTTAAATTTCAGGTTTTTAATAATTTTTATTCAAAATTCCAAAAATTTTTGCCTAGATTATTAAATTTCAGGTTTTTTCAGGTTTCCAAATTTTTAGGCAACCCTGTAAAAGTTTTAAATCCCTGACTATATCTCAAAATGTTATACCCTTCGGTAAGCATAAAAAAGAATAATTTTTAAGTTAAGGTTTATTTCTTTAAAAAGAGTAAACATAAATTTAGAAAAACAATGAACCTCTTTTAGATGACCTCCTCTATGATCTTAATTTAATTTTAGATGATAAGCGACTGTGCTCTAATTAGTAAGACAACCTGTTTGCTTGAAGCATTACTATCTTTAGTATAAATGATAAATGTTTTTGTAGTTTGCTAAGTTAAGCAAACTTCAATGCTTACAATTTACATATAACCATAAATATTAATTGATATAAATTTTATGAGTATCTTATTATTAATAAGCTTATATATTTTTTAATTAATGATAACCAGTGTAATCAAAAAATTAAACAATAATAAATTAACCAAAACTAATTTATTTTAATAAAATTTCAATTAATTAATATTACCTTTAAGATAACATTTCGATAACATTAAACTGTTAAACTTATTAAATACACTGTTTAAAACTGTTTATATTACTTCCTTTAAGGCGGGCTTTCGTTTTCAAACTAGCTGTTGTCTTCAAGGCGCCAAACTTCATGTGAATTTCATAATGTTGTTGTCATCAGTTTCATTCACTCTCCCGCCTAAGACGTCATAATGGAGCTAAAATTTGAAAATTCAAAACAAACAACCTTCTAGCGATGGCCATTTTGATGTGACGCTATCATACCAGGGATAAGTATTATATTTTTTGATTATGAAACCACCAGCTTTAAACTCTTCCTTAACTAAAAATGAACGTTTTCATAGTTAGTTTTAAATTATAATTACATAGAAACACAAAAATCTATTTAGATTACTTTGAACTTAAACATTATACAGTTTCGTTTGTTTTTTTAACTTAAAAGCTATAAGCATGGTTAAATTTTAGTAAAAAATCTCAGTCATGCAAAATCATCTAATTTTTTGTTAAAAGATTTTTCAATGAGTTTGTTAACTACACCCTACGTCAACAGAGTTAAGTATTTAAATTCTAAATTACTCAATTTACTTCTTGCTACAACTAAAAATTAATGACTTCTACCTGTATTTGTAAACTAGTTTAAAATCATGTAGCCTGTATCAATTTTTTACAACACTATTGAAGCAAAATAGTTAAATTATATAAAGTTATGATTGTTTCGCTATAATTCATAACGCTAAATTATTTAATAATGATAATAATTAGACTTTACAATTATAAATATTATATAGCTTTATGACTATCGATTTAACATTAAGCATTTCACCTATTATTAACCATTAACCTCTAAAATATGTATAAACTATTTTTGTTTTAATGAAAATATGTATACACCTACCTTAGCTTCTATTCTTTTTCTTTACAGTATTCATTTTTTTACAGAACCCAGTTGGAATGTGCTAATCCATTAACACACAGAAACATATGTCGGTACAATAAAAGAAGGATATTGTATAATTTGTTTTTTCACATTAAAGTTTTTATTGTCTAATAGCAATGCGGCATACTTAAAATAGAATTTTCATTGAATTTGTTTACATGTTGGCATTATCAATAACAGCTTTTTCAGAAAGCATTTAATCAAGTTAAATTTATTTCACCTAATTGTATTAAGATCAACAATGGTCGATAAGCGACTTTATTACTTTATCTAATTAACTTATTAAATGTAATATTTTCTTTTTTTTGCGTGTGAGTAAAATGTGCTGTTTATTTTATATAGTTCGGTTTACATTTGCTTTAGTTCAATTTAATATTTTTATTTGATAAATACGTGTTCATAAAATCCAAAAAATTTCATAACAGATTTTCATTGTAGTTAACAATAACTTATAATTATTTAAAAGAAATGATGTTATACTTTATTGATCGACAAAAAAAAGACGCTCAACAAAATATTTGGTCCTAGGACCTGGTCCACAAAGAACCTTTCGGTTATCAAGTCGCACACCACGGATACTTTTTAGCGGACTAAATATTTGATTTGTATACAGGCAAAGCACAAACTTAATTTTATTGTAACAAGTAGTCAGCTATGTATAAAGTTTTTGTTATGATGGCATTTTGTTATAATAAAATATTTTAGTTTTGCAATTATAAAAATTTTGGAAACATATTTAGCACAATAGTCTGAACTTAGTTATCATAATTCCTTTTTCATCTCATAAAATATTGTATAAAATAGCAATTTATAACAACTATATACTTTTAAGAATAAGTAAAAAACTTTTATACAATATACTTTTTTGTTCTTTATTAGATATATTTCAAATCATTAGAAATAAGAACTTTTGTCATTGTTTATTAATTCTCAAAAACTACTCCTATTTGAACTATGCCTGAACCTTTTACCACAAACATCACATCTAAAAGGCCTATCTTTTGTTTGTTTTAAAACATTTAAATAAAATATTTGTGAAAACTACTTTTGCAAATTTATACTCACAAGATTTTTCTTTAGTATGATTTTGCATGTGTTGTTTTAAAACAAGTTTTCGAGCAAAAATTTTTCTCACAAACATCACACCAGGGGCGTGTTTTGACTGGTTTCCTGTTTCCTGTGAACCCCCTGAAAATAAAGAAAAAAAATTCTTAAAATATTACTAAAAACGTTGTTTATTGACTTTGTTTTGGTTATTTAACAAACTTTGAATAATGAATGTTGAATTTATAACACTTAAAGATTAATAATTTGCAGTAACCTAAAATGCTCGTTTTTTGCACAGCTGAAATAGATTTTAAGTAAAATTATAATTGTGACGTCATTATAGGTAAAACTTTAAAATGAGCATTTTTTTCTAGGAAATATTTTACTAAGATGCTCTTAGTTCCCATTATAAATTGTTAATCTGTGTAAATAACTTTTGATTAATTATTGTTTTTGAACTAGTAACTACAGTTTTACTTAAAAAATGTCCAATGTATTCACTAAAGTTTTATTTTACTTAGTTTATTGTATGTTATAATGTTTTGTGAAGCTTTTGTGTTATGTTGCTATATAATAATGTTGTGTTT
This sequence comes from Thalia democratica, assembly GCF_965202585.1. Classification (NCBI taxonomy): domain Eukaryota; kingdom Metazoa; phylum Chordata; class Thaliacea; order Salpida; family Salpidae; genus Thalia; species Thalia democratica. The sequence continues at coordinate 10,858,947 of NC_139167.1, forward strand.
GTACTTAAACATTTATACTATTTGTTTATGTGTCAAGCAACTGGGTATAAACCTTGAAAAGTTCAATTCAGAGAGTTTTTAAAATCATCTTTAGACAACTACACCAATTTTTTTTTTTTTCATTTAATGGTATTTTAATATTTTTACATAAGTTGTTTTTTTTTTGTTGATCTGTAGGCCACAAAGTTGATTCTTGATTTTTTTAAAAATTTTCAATTCAAAGAGAATTCAAAACCAACATTAGGATCCCTGCACCATCAGGCAAATATTTAAATAAAATTTAAAGATATTTTAATTTAATTGTATAAATCTAAACATTTTTTTAGTTAAATTTCATATTTAAAAAAATAAATTACTTGAAAAAATATTTTTATTGTAAGTAAAAATCTAAAGAGTTTAAAACTTAAAAGAAAAATTTGTAAGAACTCCATCTATACTAACACTTAAATAAAAATTTAAATTCTCTTTAAATTTTATTTAAATGTTATAAACTTACAAATTGTATATCAAAATTCAGATCTGTTATTTAAAACAAAAATATTACAGACATAATTAACTTACTCTATAGAAAATTAACTTTTTTATCAGGAAACAATTTAAAATAACAATTAAAACAAGAATAAATTTTTATAACGATATTTTAATTTAACTGTACAAGTCTAAACACTTTTTGTAGTGAAACTTAAATTTTTATAGATTAAATTACTTGAGTTTTTTTTTGTTATAAATAGAAATGTTAAGGTTTTAAAATTTAAAAGAAAAATTTATAAGAACTCCATTTATACTAAATTTAATTCAAAACTGAAATTCTCTTTATAAATTTCATTCTAGTTTTAATTATTTTATTATAGTGTATCCTGATAAAAAAGTTAATTTTTTATAGAGTAAGTTAGTTATGTCTGTAATATTTTTGTTTTAAGTTACAGATTTGAAATTTGATAATAAGTTTCGTAATCGTAAGTTCATAATTTATTCTGGTTCTTATAGTTTTAGTTTATCTAAATTTAATACAGTATAAAAATAAAAAATATAATATTTTTCTATTACTACTTAATGTTTTTTTAATATTTCTAGGCAAAAAAAGTATTTTAAATACAGAGATTTTCGGCTAAATATTGCGTACTTAACTGGCAGTGCATACCTAAGAAATGCGTACTTAAGCGGCAAATTAAGAACAAAAAATTGTGAACCCCCTTTGAAAAAAGTCTAGACACGTCACTGCATCACACTGGAATTCTTTTTTACAACCAGAATAAACATGTGTCTAGGTAAATTACCTTGTTAAGTAAAGTTTTAACCAGATTGTTCACATTTAAGTGGTTTATCATCAGTGTGAAACTGGCACATAGCTTGATACGTTTCTGAAAATCCGCAGGATTTCTGCTTTTCTTTTAAATATTTAGCTTAAAAAGACCCTACATTTCTAGATTTTAGATTCATTTATACTTAGCTATGCTTTCCTAAGGTTAATTTAGACATATAAAAGCTTTTTAGCATTTTTAGTGTTTTAAAAAATTTACAAATAAGTAAATCTAGATTATATTCAATTAACTTATTTCACATTCCTTTTATCAAAAAAATGCAAAGCACTGTGAAAAAATCTGCAGCACTATACATAAAAATTTTAAAACCTACAGACTATATGAAATGTAAAAAATAAAAAGTGTAAACAGTGAGACAGCTTGTTCTACTATTAAAATAATGAAACTATTGTTAAGTTTTTCTAATTATACAACATCAGAAAAAACACACAACAAGAGAAATAGAATTTAACATGATAGAAAAAATTAAAAACTGAACAGTTTTATAACTTCTTTTAAAATAATACAAGTAAATGATATAAATAAAAAAAATTTAAATAAAACAATATAAATAAAAAAAACTCAAAATAATAATTTTTATAATAATTAAGATCTTTAGTTTTATTTCAAATTTGTTTCAAAAATTTTATATTTGTAAAGATAAAGTTTCAAATATTTTTATTAACTTAGATAAAATACTTATTTTGTACTTAAATCTAATTTTACCCATAATTGGCTAATGTAAAACTTCAATCTCAGTGACACTAAGAGGCCATATAGGGGTTCTGAATTTTTTCTATAACTAACTTTGTCTCTTATTTAAAAATTTAAACTGTAAATTATTTTCAAAATAAAAAAAGAAGGTTTTGAAACAGAATCAGTGTAGCAAGTCAGTCTTTTCAATTAGTGATTGTCTGAAAATTTTAAACTATATATCAAAGTTGGAGTTCGCAGGCGAAAAAGAAATAAATTTGTTATGATTAAGAAAACTAGACTTCTATAAGGTTTTAGAAAAAAATAAGATGGTAGATTATGTTATGAAGATAACACTAAAGTTTTGTAATATCTTTTTCAAAACAAAATATATAAAACTGTTTCAATAAATTTTAAGTCCAAACTTAATTTTATCAGGTTTATAAAATAAGTTTATCGTTTTTAGGTGATTAGATTGTTTTATATTAGGTATATAATTATTTGCCTTAACTAAAAAAATTATATTAAGTATATAAATACTTTAACAAACTTTTTCTTTTGTTTTAGTCAATTAGCGACTAAATAAAATATATTTAACTGTAAAGTAAAAAAAAACATTTTAATTACATCTTACAAATGGTTGGTGCACGACTATCTAATTTCTGACTTCTCAGTTTTTACAGTTTCTTTCAATATTAAGTTAAATTTACTTTGAAAATATTAAGAAATTAGTAAACTAACCGTCATAATATTATAAATTATACCTTTATGACCATTTTTTTTATTGATGACTAAAATAAGTTATAAAGTTTACTAAAACAGACTTTTATGTTTGTAGTTAAGAGTATTGGTATCTTTGATAAATAGCTCTTTCAAAACTTTTTACTATTAAAACCTTATTTTTTATAGTTACACAAAACTATTAGAATTTATTTTTAGTATGTGAATTTTAATGTGTCAGAATTTAAATTATTTATAGTAATCTAAATTAATGTTTTGCCTGAAACAACTAAAAGTATGTTACAAAATAAATTAAATTAAAAAACTAAAGTCAAATGTTATTATAATTGCTGTATTTTTTCTGATATAAACTTAACCTCTTTTGTTGTGTTTTAACTTTCAGACTGTACATTGGATTGATTTATAAAACAAGTGTTAAAACAAGCAATGTTTCAATTGTTTGTTTATTAAAAAAAATCCCAACATTTAGTTTACTTTTTTTAACATTACAACTATTTAAAGTGTAAGTTTACTAAATAATTTTTACAAAACAAGTCTCCTATATACAATTGTTGCATTGTTCCAGATTGTTGCTAACTATGACTATTGTTATTTCTCCTTTTGCTAAAACACTTTTTATATATATAACATTTAAAGTTGAAGCAGATTAAAGCTAAATCAGACTAATTTACTATTTTAGAGCAACCAAAACCATCTCAGGCAATTTTTAATTACTTATTTTATTTTTTATAAAGTTCAAGCAATTTTGAGTTTTTTTTTGTAAAAGTTTCTTCGTGCAAATTTTTTTTTCGCACTATGCGTAGCTATTTCGTGTAAGTTAGCCTTGAATTTCAATCAGATTTTTTATTTATTTAAATAAAAAGTAAACTTTTTTTTAATTATTTTATTAAATTACTTATTAAAATGTTTAACTTTGAACATACACTAGAAAAGATAAGTACTTTAGCGTTAACAAATTAACTTCATTTACTTTTATAATTTTTTGTGCCTTTTCGTATTAAGAGCTTTATTTTTATGCTTAAAAAAATTGTTTAGTAAAAAATATTTTTTGAAGGCAGACTTCTGTGACTGTATTTTAATTAAAACTAGATTAATTTTCCACATAAAATACTCTACTACCTAAATAGCTAGTTTAATAAAATACCTGTCAGTAAGTTATCTTAATTGTGAATGACGGTAACCAAAATAAGATTTATGTATTTCAAAAGATTTTGTAACAGGATCTCAAACTGCGTTTGATAACTGTTTAAATTTTATGGAAGGTGCTTTGAGCTAAAATCCTTGTTTATCCAAGCGTTTAAGAGAAATATCTGTGAAATGTGGAAAGTCCTGTGAAAGTTAAGAACATTGCTATATAAACCAGCCACAGAGAATGATAGCTCATTCTAGACATAACCTTTCAGCAGTATATATGTTGTTCAAGGATAGACATTTGATTAGTTTAATTGTTTTTTTTTTAGTTTTTATTTAACAATGTTTTCTTTTCATAAAATTTTTTATAATTTTAGTTATAAGCAGTTTATTTTCATCTTCATTAAAACATAGTATAATTGTTGTTAGATTTAATACTCGTGTTAAAGTTTTGATCACATTTAAAGTTTTTCTTAATTTGATGTTCTTTATATATTTTCTTATTTTTTGCAATTGTTCTTTAATATAAAATATGTTTATTCATTGTCATGCTTAGTTTAATTATAAGGTAGCCCAAGTATTGTTTAATATCATTATTATGTAGAAGTAAAATTAATTAATTAAATACTCCTGTTAGATTTAATTTTTTAATGTTGTTTTTTTTTTTTTGGAAAAAAAAAACATCAGTCTAAAACTTAACCCTTTGCAAAGATTAATACTTTCTGAAGAAAAAGTTAGTGTGTTACATCATATGTAATTTTACCTTCCCCAGTAATATTTTACTTTAATTATCCAAAAAATAAAATAAGCCAAAAAAATATTTTGAAATAAATAAAAAAAACCTTGGTGACACGCCATTTGAAGAACACTTACAAAGCTAAAATCTTAACATTAAAAACCACAAAAAGTGAAAAAGTCATGAACCTCAAATCCCCAATAAGTGTTCACTGGCGCTACAACAAAAAATACACCAACAATCCAATCATGTGATCACCGCCACAATAGTGATTTTACATGTAGTTGTTGAGAAAATACATAAACTAGTATTATGATGAGTACATTAGCATAAAATAACTATCTTAAAGCATGATAACAAACTATTTTACTGAAGTGTTTCTCAGAGAAAATTAAAAATTAAGTTTTGTTAAACTATAAAGAAAAATGTAGTTTCTAAAACTTGTACTGGTAAAATTAATTTCACAAGAAAATGATCACATTTAATGTAATTTCTAAATTTATTATTTAGTATTTTATATGTTTTTATATGTAGAACAACCACAAAAAGTCATGTCTAGTTTAAAAGTAGTATTGAATATCTTTAAGTATCATTAACTTCTAAGGTAAGTTTAAATTTAATTATGGATTTAGTGTGGCTTTACACTAAACTGTATTCTTACAATGCTTAATGTTTTTTTTCTACAAGAATTAAAAAATATGTGGAAAATTTTTTTAGTATAATTAAATTTTGATTCCGTTGATTAGAATAATAAAAACAAAAGTAAAGAAGCTTACATGTTTTTATGGTTCATAGTAGTATACAATGAATATTGTTTTAAAATTTTAATGTATACTTGTGTCTTTTAATTACAATCTACTTTGTTACTTTTAATTGCCTCAATTTTACAAAAGAAAGTACCCAATCTTTTGATGATGTCATTAACTTTACTTTGGGTAGTTATTAAGGTTAAACTTTGTAAAAAAAATAAATTTGCTGTCTAGGCTTATGATAAATTCACTTTGTTTATTTTTCTAAATATAAAAATAGTTGTATCTGAATTAAAACTATACTAAACATTTCACTATGTTAACAAAATTAAGGAAATATAATTTTAACCTTGATATTTTTTGTGTAAGTTACAATTTTAAATTCAACCATAAATTAAGCTATTGATTTTGAAAATTTTTCTTTTATAGATTATTGATGACTTTAAGTTATCATGTTTTTTAAAAATTTCATTACTTTACATGTAGAAGTAGTTTAAAAATTACAGATTTTTGATGATTTTTTTTAAACACTAGATTTTTTCAAATTTTTTATTTCAAAAGTTCAAGGTTCTTCAGTTTTTGTTTAAACTGTCAAGTTCCTGGATTCCAGGTGTTTTGGCAACCCTGCTCAAATTTTAAGGAAGTATTACTTTCAATATTTAAAAAATAGTAAAAGATAACAATTAAAACCTACTGTACTCTCCTATTTTAATGTTTTATAACAAAAATTTGTTTTGGTATAAAAAGCTGTATAAAGATACTTGTAGTTTAGATTAAATTTCATAAACTTGTAATAAAAGTGATCTACACCCTCCCTGTACCCAAGGTGGCTCCTAAAGTTTTTTTGAAGCTTCTTTCAATTTTTAAAAACTTAATTTATGTTTTTAAATTCAAGTCTTATTTACTTTTCTAGACAAAATAAGTGATCAGAATATCAAGTCATTCTAGGATTTTTTATAACATTCCAAGATTCCCATAAGCGTTAAGGTTTGATGGCCACCCTGTTAACTTTATTTCAAACTATAAAAAGGTAGCTTTTATTGAAGTACATAACTCATGTATAATTAGTTCAAAATTTTTTATGAATTAATTTCATCAATAAACTATAAAAGAGAATTTTTAAAATTATTTTCTTAAATTTGTATTTGAATTTAAAATTGAAACTTTATGTTAACAAAAAATAATTCTATAATTTTGTTAACATAGGTAAATGTTTAGTAATATTCTATTGTTTTATTTAAGATATGATTATTTTCATATTTTAGAAAATTAAAAAATTGAATTGTCATAGGCTTAGACAGCAATTTTGCTTTTTTCACAAGTTTAAGCTTCAAAACTACCCAAAGTAAAGTTAATGACGTCATCAAAATATTTGGTACTTTTTTTTTTTGCAAATTTGCTGCAATTGAAAGTACCCAATATTTAAAACTACCTATAAAAATTCCTACCGTTTAATGAATTTTTTCTTGGTTTACACAAGTGGCAAGACATAAAGAGTCATAGGGGGTGTGGAGCAAATTAAATTGCCTTGTATACAGTTATAACTCGTACCTCAACATTCCATTTTTGATGTATTAACATAACTGCATTTTTTCAGATTCAATAACATTAGAGGTAGTTTAAATTGCTGTGTTCCCGGTAAAACAATATTACGAGTTATTTCAGGTGTTTTAATTTTTGCAGATTCGTAACTTTTTTGAGCTAGCTACGTCCCTGATACTAACTAAAATTTCTGTTTCATTTTTTATTTCACCAATTTGTTTTTTCAGTAACGAAATTAAAATAATAAAATGGATACTGTAAATTTAAAATTTTCTGAAAAAGAAATCAGAATTTGGTTGAACATAATGACTCACAAGGAGATAGCCATCGATATTAAAAGCTGTATGAATATCAAACATAAGCAAAAAGATTCAAAACCTGCTGAAATTTTCAGTCTGTTTCTGTCAGAAAAACTGGCAGAACGTAGAGCTGAATATGAAATTAAGACAATAGAATTTTATTGTGGTTTTATTGTATCCATTACGTTTGCTGCTTTGAATATTAGTCCGTTCACTAAAATCGTGGAAAGAATTAGTTCACAATATATGATAACTTTAGCTTCCAATAAAGATGTTGGTTTTGCCTTTCAAAAAATGCTTTTACGGTCGCTCTTTAATGGTGATATAATAAGTAACGGAATGCAAGAGAAAAGTTTTATAACATTTCTTTTAAATAAAATTGTTAAGCTGCATGATATGTTAAAATTGAAAAGTTTTTGGAAAAACAAAAATCAAAGTTTAGATAGTTTTAAAATTGGGCTTAAGGATCTCAAAAACAGATTGAAAATTCTATCCGAAATAAAGTGTTCTGTCGGAAAATCTAAAAGTTCAGAGAGGTTCATCTACTACATTGTTGATTTGTACAAAGAATTTCAGTTGAAAACTTGGATTGAGAGCAAAGAGGAAAAAGTAGCATATTCGATATTTTTAAAAGCATTTGAAATTACCTTTAGCATTTTCAAGTTCCATCGAGTTCAAATAGTTTCAAAATTAATTAAGTTCTGGCCTACATATTACAAATATCAATCTCCTGTAATAAAAGTTTTCATGCAGTTTTGTAAAGAGCTTGACACTGAAGAACAGAAGATTCTTGAAAAAATATTAGTTCAAAAGTTTGATGAGTTATTTCTATATTCACAATCTCAAGTGTTTGATACAGCTTGTTTTGAGTCAAAGGAATTAAGCAAAAGTTTTATAGGTTTTACTAATGTTTTGGGAAAAAACAACGGTATTTATCAAAGCAAGCTGTCTAAGGCTGCTTCAAATAAAGAAAGTCTTGTGGGAAGACAATCACGCCAAGAATTCATGGTAAATGTAGCCAACGAAAAACAGAAGAGTAAAAGAATAGAAGAAGAAGCTATAAATCTTTAATTATTTTTTTTATGTTAACTTTATATTATTTAGAATTATTTTTGGTGTCTTGTCAAATACAGTGTTTTTTCTCAAGCTATTACTTCTTAGACGTTTGCAGAACTAAATACTAATATTTAGTGCTTCAAAATAAGGAAAAACTAGCTGACATCAAAACAAAACTTAAAATTTAAATTATTCTTCCTAGATAAAAATAATGAAAAAGCTGTATAAAAATTGTTAAATTATTTAGAAGTTGTTATGCTTAAAGTATAATCCACTACTTAAACCAGAAAACATGACAGTTATGAGTTTAGTTTAAGCATAATTTTACAAATAAAACATGCGTCCAGAAAATTTTATGATCTATATTAAAATAATGCACATAACTGTTTTTTTTTCTTTGGTTACTTTTTCTCAGAGGAATACTTAAGTTTTGCAACATCATAAAATACTTGAAAAATCTCTAATTAAACTACGAGTGGAAAACACATTATGTATTTGATCCGCGATTTTTTTTTAATTAACAGTGTCTTTAAAAAAAATTAAAAATCTTCTTTTAGCTCAAAATACTTTAAAAACATAAAAGATTAACAACTTAAATCAACAATCTTTTAGTTTTTAATAGTCTTCAGCAGAACTAGGGAAAATTTACGGTCCGCGGTGTACTTTTTTGTTTAAGAGCATGTAATGTACTGTGTCAACTGATCTTTATTACAACATGTTAATTCATTTTTTCATGCCTAGTCTGTGTAAAATAGAATTTAGTAGGATTAGTAAAATTTATATTTAATTTAGTAAAAGTCTTAGTCTTAGTAAACATGTTCAAAATGTACTATATTTGACGTACTGTTATTACAGCTTTGATAGAATTTATACTAAAAAACTTATTATGACAAAATATTGATGTGTTTTTAAAATAAATGCTTTAAAAGTTAAATGTCAAGTAATTTAAATTTTAAGTTTGTATATTTTTTTGATTTACTTATTTTGCAGATAATTTGATAATTTAATTACTACTTAAACCTTAACCACTAAATTATTGATTAAAGATAATATTATTAAGTTTAACAAGAAATTAGTTTTCCTATTTTACTAAAAAGTGTTAAACTTTTATATTAAAAACTAAAATGAGCAAAAGTTTAAAGTTTTCAAACTTCATTAGTTATATAAATAAACGTTTATTTGTATTAATTAACAAGTATTAGCTTACAGACTTGTGTTTATTTTAAATAAACATTTATTTAAAATATGAAACTTTTGTACAACCAGTTTATTAGTAAAATAAATATTATGTCGCTTTAATAGTACTTCAGCATAAGAAACAATTTAACTAAGGTACAATATATACTAAAACTCTAATAACTGTTGAAATAAACCTTTTGATTTAAAACTAACTAAATTATACTTTTTTGTTTAAAATCGCACTTTTAAACTAATAAAATAATTTAAAAATAGTCAAACATAATAAAGCTATATTACGAATGCTGTATGTATTTAAAATAATTTTTGTAAATAAAGTTCAACTTATGGGATATAAAAACTTAATAATTAAAAAAGGTCATATAAAACAAGCATTTAGACAACAATAATTTACCTATTTTCTTGTATCAAATAAAACTTATATGTTCTAGCAAAACAATAATTAAACTTTTCCATATCTGTTCCGCTAAACAAAAACGTTTCACACCCGTAACTTAAATAACAATTTAGCAAAAACATTTCAACAATTTAACTGGTACTTAGTCATCTTAGTATGCATTATCAACTAAAAACTACGCATTTAATTTCAATTAACTTTTTTATTTCTTTTTTCTATAAATTAAAAATCGAAAAAATGACACAAAAAAAGCAATTAAAAAAATTTAAGTCTATTGAAAGCTGTATTTTCTGGTCATCTTTTCACTTGTCTTATGTGCCCACTTTCCTGGTCTGTTCATCCGATGCTGTGCTGACATGATACCTCTCATTTCGTTTCCTAAAGGTTAGCTGTTATTGTTTCTGCAGTTTCAATAATATCAATTTTAAAACTAACTAATCTTAAACTTTTAAGAAGAAATTAGGTTTACAACTGAAGTACCAGTCAGGAAAACAAATACTTGTAAAATCAGTGGAATTTAATATTGTTTTTACAGGTACTTCAAAAAATAGGTAAGCTATTACTTTTCCGGTGCGTTTTGCGTTTCAATTTAATAGAATACGACTTAATACATAAAAATTTAAAAAAAGGTCAATTTAAACTGTTTTGAATATTTAGAAAAATTATCAAAACTGTCCTGTGTTTTACAAAAAGAACCTAACAACCATATAATTTAATAAATGTTTTAACTAATCTTTAACTGATTAGAGGGCAAACCTGTTTGATAATATACTGAATGTCTCTACCTGCTTTAAACTTTAAACTAATTTGAAAGATTATATAATTTTAATTATTTTTGTACGAAACATATTGAAATAAAAACCAAACCTTTAGAATTTATATCTACAAACTTCTAGTTAAAACTAAATTCTGCTTGAGTAAATGTGAAACTTATAAAGGGTGAGTCTGAGTTTATAAAACTAGCCTGATTTTTTTTTTAAATCAGGCTTTTATTTTTGATCTAGAAAAACTGTTCTAAGTGACCTAGAAATGACCTAAGTTGAACAATTTAAAAACCAAACTAAAAAAACTGTAAAAGAAAATTAAAAGTAAAGTAAAAATCTAATGTTTACAAATTACAAGGTTGCCAAATGGGTTTGAAAAAAAATTCAAAGTTAACTGAATTTCTTCAAGGTTTTAAAAGTACATGTTTTTGGTATGTTTTTAATATGAAGTAAAGTTTAATGTAGAAAACTGTCTTCAACAATATAAAACCATTGAAAAGATTCTATAAAGTTTATTTAAATTGGTCTTTAAGACAAAATTATTTATAACAAACAATGCATATATATAAAAATTTTTTGTGTCAGTTTGTAATTCTTTTACTTCACATGAAAAAGTCTTTAAAATTCCAGGTGTTTTTAGTGATTTGGTTTAAATATTCAATGTTTTTTTCAAAAACTTTCAAATTCCAGGTTTTTTAAGTCTAAATTGTTAAGTTATAGGATTCCAGGTTTTTGGCAACTCTAAAACTAACAAATAAGTTTAAATTATTTTTCAAATAAAAAAAAAACAAGTTTTTGGAAAAATATTTGTTGTTTATTAGTTTAAACAAAAAGACTTGTAAGCTAAATATTATTAATTGAGTCTAAGAAAAACACATTTGAAAGCCAATAAAGAGCCTGAAACTAATAAAAAAATACTAGCTCAAGTTTTGAAAGAAAAAAAAAAAACCTTAATTATTTATAAGCAAAATTCACAAGTTCAGATTAGCTTATAGTTGTGGCAACTTTGTATAAATTTAAGATAAGGCTGTTTTTCAAATATTTTTATTTTCTAGTCAAAATCAGAATAAACATATAAAACAAACATTTTTAAATAAAATTTGTCTAGCTAAAATGAGCTATTATAAAACATTAGATAAATACACTTAGTGTGAACACTTAGTAAAACTTGTTATTTTTGACACTTAAGAACATTTCTTAGTAAATACTTACAAAGTATTGTTATTATATTCTAAATAAAATTAAAAATTCAGACAAAATCACTAATTTTCTTATAAGGATTAAGATTTTAACATATATATTACAATTTTTAGCTATGATATCAAAAATATTTTTAAACGTTTAGTATTGGTTATTTTTATTTTCAAAAATTGGCGTTATACTCTCTAGCATTTAATTGTTTTCAAACAACCGTTACAGGGTTGCCATGCCACTCTTTATAAAAATAAAATATTTTTAGTGACAAAAACTGCATTGATTGACTTTAAAATATCTAAAGTCATCAATAGTTTATTAAGAATGTTTAAAAATAATGTATAATAAATAGATAAAAATTTCAACTAACTTTTTAAAACAACAAAATCTAGTTTTAAAAAAAAATTAGTTATAAAATATCAAATTTTTAAACTGCAACAACTAAATTATATTCAAGATTTAAAAAGAAACTGGCTTGATATTTTCAAAAAACCTTAAGAATAACGTCAGTTTTTAGTAAAATAATCAAGCTGGCCTGCGTCAGTACAAAATTTTTGACTAGCCTTAATTTTCTTGAGAATTTGAAAAAAATTATACTGTACAGAGTTTTCTAAAGTATGTTAAGTATTATCCATCAGAGTGTAGCAACCCTGTATTAAAAGACAATAGATATTTATTGCTTTATAATTATATTTATCTAAATGCATTTAAAGTTAGTTGAAGAAGTTAATTCATAAAGATATTTAAAATTTATTAAAACTTATCAAGTATAAGAAGTTAAGAAAACTAAATAACAATATATAATACTTTAGGTTTAATGATTCCCGTCTAGTTTGTAGCTAATTATTAGAAGGTCCACATCTCACCAATGTTTGGAACATTTTTAAAAGTCTTCACAGTTTTTTATTTACATTAAAGATGGTTTGCTTATTCTAGAAAAGAATTTTTCAACTAAACTGGTTTCTGCCTTCACTACACTACTATGGTAAATTAGCAGAACAGCTAAATAAGTAAATTCAAACAAAACATCAGGGCTAAACTTCAATTTAATGTTTAACTTCAAATATTAAATAAACAAATGGAATAAACTTTATATGTTTTTTACAGCCTAAAAATTTTGTGCACCCCTAAATTAGTTTCGTGTACCCAAAAACAAAATTTGTGTACACCTTGAAGACCACTATATTAAAGCCATAAGTAAAAATTAAATATATGGTTTTACCGACATTAACATGGCTTCAAACTTTCATCAATCAATAAAATGGATAAATTTTGAACTTTAAAATGCGTTCGAGAATGTTTTAAACAATATTTATATATTTAGTAGGCTTAAAAGTGAAAAATAGTTTAAAAGCATTAATATGTGAGTTATCCTCAACCTCTATTAAACCTAAAGTAAAAATGTTAATTCTTTAATTTTTTTAATGCATATCCTATCACTTGAAAACCTTTTAACTATCCATAATAAAAAATTTAGAAAAAATTTGTAATTTAAGAGAATAAAAATTATAAATAGAGTGAAACATGAAATTAAAACAATAAAACACCTTTTTAAAAAGTTTAAAGTATTTTTTTAAATTATAATATTTTTTTAACTAAATAAGAAAAAAAATTAACATAGGCTTTAGTAACTACTAAGTGTGTAATAAAGCTAGTGAAGCAGCTCAGTTTTAATTTTTTTTTCTAAATTAAATATAAAATATTTAGCTTACTGTAAATGGTTAAATACACACGTTTGTTAGCGCTAATTTTAAGGTAACTATGATAATAGTTATTATAAGTAACATAAATGTTTATTAGTAGAGGAAGTACATTATTAATTTAACATCTTTATTATGTAATCTAATATTTTGTTGACTTTTTATAGTACAATTTGACTTCGGTCACAAATGTTTAAAACAACCAGATAACTTTGTAACAGGACATCAAATTGCACTTGAATACTGTTTAAATTTTATGAACAGTTTTTTGAGCTAAAATCCTTGTTCATCCAAGCGTTTAAGAGAAAGCTAGATATAAGGTCAAGCGATATACTGGTGCAAGTTATAGGAGAAAATAAACAGCAGCTAAGAAGTACCTGTGAAATGTGGAAAGTCCTGTGAAAGTTAAGAACATTGCTACGTAAACCAGCAACAGAGAATGATAGCTCACACTATCCACAGCCTTTCAGCAGTATACATGTTTTTCAAGGATAGACATTTGTAAAGTTTAATTGTTTTGTGTAAAGTTTTTGTTCAACAATGTTTTGTTTTCATAAATGATTTTATAATTTTAGTTTCAAGCAGTTAATTCTAATCTTAATTTAAACATTCTCAAAGTATAATTACTGTTAGATTTAATTATTTTGTAAAAGTTTTCATCAAATTTGGAGTATTTTCTAAACTTAAGGTTCTTTAGATACTTTCTAGTTTTTGCAATTGTTCTATAATATAAAATATATTCATTCATTGTCATGCCTAGTTTACTTATAGGGTAGCCCAAGTAGTGTTTAATATCAACATTATGTATAAGTTAAGTGTAAATTTAATTATGGTTTTGAGTGTGGTTGTACACTACATTAGAACCCTACACTGCGTCATTAGGAAAATAATAACCAGTTTTTTTGGTTAGTGTTAAATATTACAAAAACAGTATTTTACCAAACAAGTTTTACTAGTATATTACCTTTTATTTTAAAGTCAGTATTTATCACATTTTTATCTCTCATTCTTATATTTTTGTCATTTTTGTATAGTGTGTTTTAATTAACAGTAGATCTAGAAAAATTTTACAATAAATCTTGAATTCAAATTTCAAGATTTAGTACTCACATTGACTATATGGCCATTTAAAAGCCTTTGAGTTTTTACCCATAACCAGGGGTCATATTGAACAAAGTATAAGAGGGTAATAATAATAAGTAAGAAAGGTATTTAAAGAGTTCAAGTCCTAATAAGTCACAGAAAATGTTGACAATGCATACGTAAAAGTAAGCCACAAAGAGTATTGTTACAATTTAAACTTTTGAATAACAAAAAATAGGTGACAAAATTTTAGTCTAAGTAAACCAAAGTAAAGATACAAAGACACAATTTAAGTCTTTAAGTCACAGAAGTGAGTGACAAACTTTAAGTCAAATAAGTTACAAAGGGTTTTTTCCCCACTATTAGTCCAAAAAACCAAAGCAGATCTGACAAAATTTAGTCTAAAATGTCAAAGTAGAACTGACAAATTTCTAGTCCACAGAGTCAAAATTAAATTGAAAAAATTTAGTCCAAAATTTCAAAGTAGAACTGACAAATTTCAAATCCACAATATCAAAATTAAACTGAAAAAATTTAGTTCTAAAAGTCAAAATTAAACTGACAAACTTAGTCAAAAAAGTCCAAGTAAAACTGACAAAATTTATTCCACAAAGTAGAACTGACAAAGTATAAGTATAAATAAGTCACAAAAAGTACTGACCAATTTTATGCCAAAAAAAGTCATCTTAAAATTATGTGAAAAATCTTAAATCTTAATAGCATAATAGAAATAGACAATTTTTATTATTAACTTAGGCAGCAAAGACCGGTAACATGCTGAAGTTTTATGAATTTGTATCATAGGGGTTTGCATTGGCATAACATTTAAAGGAATTTTTATTGTGTTTTTTTATTTATCTGTTTTTAAGTTGCTGCAATCTATTAAGTAGGTTGTGACAAATGTTTAATATTATTTTAAACTTGAAGTTTCTTAGCTTGGTGAAACAATTATTTATTTATGGTTATTTAAATAGCAAACTTTCTATAATTAGTCACTAATGTAAGGTTGACCAAACTTTTTTAAAGAGGTTCCACTTTAAAAAAATTGTAATACCATGACTCCCTCTAAATTATTCAAAAAACAACTTTTAAAACACCTGAGACTTTTTTTTTGCACACAAACTCAAGAATATCTAGTTTAAGTTTCAAAATATGACCTCAAGGCATTGCCCAATTTGGAAAACCCTGCTTTAAATGAATTTTTAAAAATAAATAAAAATGTATTAAAGCTTTTCTAAAAACAAGTAATATTTTTGTTGATGTAAAAAAAACTACCCTTTAACTAAGTTTAAACTTTATTTGAGTTAATTACATTTCGATTTCAAGTTTTCCATATTCAACGGTTATACTTATGCAGATTGCCAAACTTTAACTTAAATGAAAAATATTATTTTTGTATTACATTTAGAACTGCCAAATATTCAAGCTAACACAGATCAATTTACTATTTTAAAAAAGTCAACTCAGGCCAGTTTAAAACTATTTAATGTTTTTTTAAGCAAGGTAATATGTATGTTTTATAGAAACTTTTTCTATGAGGTTTTTATGAGTATATAGGGTTGCTTGGATATAATAAGGAAATTGGTAAAACTGCTTCATATTCAGCATTACTATACTGATTTGTTTGAATATATAAAGGCTAAGTTTAGAGAAAATAATTCAGTAAAGTTTTAAGTTATATGGTTTTAATAAAAAAAAATAGAAAATTAAGAAAAGAAAAACATA
Organism: Thalia democratica; assembly: GCF_965202585.1. NCBI lineage: Eukaryota > Metazoa > Chordata > Thaliacea > Salpida > Salpidae > Thalia > Thalia democratica. The sequence continues at coordinate 10,875,255 of NC_139167.1, forward strand.
TAAACTAACTCATTCAAGCATATCGTTTTTCTAATTATGAGTCAGTCTAAGAAATTATTCATGTTAAAATCAACTTATAGCACAAAAACATTCCTGAAAGTCCTTTCAAAAACATTATCAAAATTAAAAACACTTAAAAGTAATAAACTAACTACAAGAAATATATACTTAAAAAAAAAGTTTTATACAGGGTTTTAATTTTTATTTCTAATTTAAATGTATTAAGTTATAACTTAATTTTAAAGATTTAAAGTTTTACTCAGATTGCTAAAATAAAATTTTTTCGTTTGCAAGTTTTAAAACTTCACTTTGAAGTCTGTAATGATATTTTTTTTATAAAATTTGTTAAGTGAGCATATGATTAAGTTAAGTACCAATCATTTGATATTATACTATTAGTGATTTCTTCCTAATTTCATGTACTTATTGCATTTGTAGATTTTTCTTGTATATGAATACCTTCATCATGCATCAGAAACTATTAGCTATTCATTATAAAACAACTAGATTTTATTTCTTATTATAATTTAATAAAAAATAAAAGTAAATTTCAACAAATTTAATATTTTACTTTATCATTTTGATACTAACTAATATAAATTATTGCTTTTAATATTCTAATAAATTTAATTTAAACACAAACTTTTTTCTTAATTTTAAGATCGTTAAATACTTTTATTCATACAGATAAGTTTAAACATAATATAATACTATAATAAATAGTGGAAAGATTTAAAAATAGACAAAAACGATGGATAATTTAGAACCGGAGCCAAATTTTTATTATGACAATGAATACGAAGAATATGAAAAGCACTATCTTCATCATGCAACAGTTAGTATGCTAAATATTTTAATTAATAAAAAAGATGTGATCTTATAAATTTCAATTTATACTGTTTTATTATACAAAAAAAAGCAAACAATATTTTTACCGTATCTTTTGTTTTTAATACTTTTTTTCATTAGATCAGTTTATAAACATAAAGGCTGTGTAACTTAATTAATTAAAATATAGACTTACAACATTAACTTAAGATTTATTCGGTACTTTATAAGTATATCTGATATGAAAACAGAATCCACTTTAGTTAATTCGAAAAAAAATTGAATGAAGCCCTATATATATATAATAACAATAGCATTTTTATATTAATTATAAAAAAAAAATATTTTATAAGAAATAGCTATAATTTATATGTATTGTAACAAAATGTCTTTTGATATTTCTGATTTTGATATCTACAACATAAATTTGTATATTTGGCGCTAAAGAGTATTTATGTTTTCTTATGATTGCTCTGTATATTAATTGTTAAAAGTTTTGGTCAGTGAAAGTTGTATTTGCATAAACACTTTAGCACAGTTATTGCTAGAATTCTGGCAGTAAATACTAATTTATAATAGTAAACTTAATCTTTTAACAAGGCCGAAAATTATACTACAACCTATTAGTTTTTGCACTCGTTTTCTTTTTTTTTACATGAGACTTATTATTTGAAAGAGCCATTTTTGTTCACGTTATATTTAAATGATTATTTTTTATTTGCTCTCTGAGCTTAACGCAGGCAATTATAATATTTATCTTAGGACTGACTTGTATTTGTGTAAACTTTTGAAGAAGTTTTAATTTTCAAAATAAACTAATCTTGTATAGACTGAAGAACTGGATGAATTGCAAAAGGACCTTTTAGAAATTCACGAAGAAAACAAACTAGACCTTCAGGAGGTAGAAGATGTAGACGATGCTGTTTATTTTGGAGACTTTGTAAGAAGCAAATCAAACGAACAATTTTCTTTTCTGTTTCACATTAAACGGTTTAACCCGCACAAAAACGAAGAATCGTTCAAGAAAAAAATGGAAGAGATAACGCGAGATGTTGACCGACAACGTAGAGAAATGAGCGATCTTATCGAAGCAAAAAAGAAAGAGGTCTTTAGAGGACTTTCTCCCGAGAGAATTCAACAGTTTCTGCAGTTCGAAGCGGACGAGTCTCACGCAGGAGATGAGTGTCAAGTGTGTCTGGAAGACGTTGAGGTAGGAAGATTGATGAAGCAACTGGACTGCGGAGGTCGGCATTCTTTTTGCAGCAAGTGCATCGAGCAATGGTTTGCTGAACACAACACTTGTCCTATTTGTAGACATGTTTTTGAGTAATTGCTTTTAGCTTAAACTTTTTAGTAATAAATTAGTTTTTTAGAAATGTTATGTTGTGTCAATTGTTTCTTTTCTGTATTGTAAATTTTTTATAAATTTTAGTTTAAAGTTTAAGCTAAAAGTTAAGTGAATTTAAATAGTTTTGTTAAGAGCTTATTCTTGAGCGTAAATAGAAACCAAAAAATATGCTTTGGTTAATCCAAACTTTGCTTTTAAGTCTACTGCGTCAAACTCTGGCTAACTTGAATACAAATTAGTATAAATTAAAATTAGATAGGCCGAAAAAATTCAATTTTGTTTTACTTATAATAGAATTAAAGTATAGAATTGGTCAATAACATCAGGGCTGACACATTTTTAGCAATCTAAGAATAACAAGTTTAACTAAGTCTAGTTTTAAGTTATGAAAAACCTAGAGCAACTCAGGCTAGTTTTAATATATTTACAAAAACCCAGCATTACTGAGACTAGTTATAGAATTACTTCAAAATCTGGGGTTTATTTCATATCTTTTAAAAAGTTTTACTTGATTTTTTAAAATTTCTAATTAATTATTAGCATTTAAAAATTTTAATTGTATATTTTTATAAGTTTCATTGTAATGTTAATTAGGTTTTTTGTTTGTATATACCACTCTTTAAGGCTAGCTTTTGTACTTTAGTCTAGTGCTAGTCTGTAGTCACTCAGGCCTATTTATTGATTCAAACAATTTTTGTAAATGTTTAAGAAAGTAAATTAATGATTAATTATTATTTAGTTAGCTGCTTATCTGGTTTCTTTACTTGATTTTTTAAAATTTCTAATTAATTATTAGCATTTAAAAATTTTAATTGTATATTTTTCTAAGTTTCATTGTAATGTTAATTAGGTTTTTTGTTTGTATATACCACTTTTTAAGGCTAGCTTTTGTACTTTAGTCTAGTGCTAGTCTGTAGTCACTCAGGCCTATTTATTGATTCAAACAATTTTTGTAAATGTTTAAGAAAGTAAATTAATGATTAATTATTATTTATTTAGCTGCTTATCTGGTCGAAATTTTTGTACATTAAAGTATAAAAAAGTATGTATAAAAATAATGTAGCATCAGCACATAAAAATACGACCGTAGCTTGTTTGGGTGGGAGTTGAGCCAGTAAAAAGATCTTATATGTATGCACCCATGTACATTAGTATTGATGAAATTTTAGATTTCACAAAACTCAATTTTAAATTCACTCTATCGAGTTTTTGATGGAGATCAAAAAAAAAAATTCTCGTTTATTTTTTTATGCTTTCGGGGCTAAATTTTATTAATCTCAGTTTAATATGCAAAGAACCTAAAAGACATACGAGCAGTCTAAAGTTTGCTACAGTAAATAATTTAGCATATATAGAATATATCTAAACATAGTTTTTTTACGATTGTAGTCATAAAATGAAAATAAGTTAAAATAAGTGACTGTATAAACTTTTCACCCAATTACTAAAAAATTAAAACTAAAACATAAATACTTAGTACGGTTTAAAAATACTAAAATATTAATTAACATGGCCATTCAAATGGCTTTAAAATTTTGATGGATTGTGAAGAAGATCTATTTTATCACAGAGGTATATAAATAATTTAAATTCTAGTAAGCTGTTATAGTTGTTTACTGTCGCGTCATTAGTTGATTTTGTCATTTTTTTTTTTAGAAAAAGTAAAATAAAGATGTCTAAATTCTGCATACATCTATTTTGTTTATATGCTATACATATACCGCTTATACCGCTTTACATCAGTTTTATTTTAACAAAATTTATTTAAAAAAAAACAAATTTTATTTAATAATAAAGTTTCTAAGCATTATCTATATAATTTTTTAAAACGTTATTTAACTTGATTAAACCTCAATGTGTTTTTATAGCTTTTAATATTTGTTTTAAAACAGTTTAACCAACGTAAATGTTATCAAAATAGTATATATAAGCAAAACAGAACATTTTATAGTTACTATATTCAAGCAGATTTATAGATACAAATGTTCTTGTATTGCTTGTTCTCATTTTTCTAACAAAAAAACAAACAAGATTTTAAGTTTTAAATTAATACAAAAATATGTATACTAACTTAATTTTATACTTGTTTACAGGATTTATGTGTGTTTCTTATATTGAAAACGAGATAATTTTAGAGAAAGTTGACAAAAAATATAAAAAACATTTATCTAAAATCACCTTTTTTATGTTAAGATATTAGCATTGTTCATGTTTTTTTAATTTTAATCTTACAGAGACACATTAAGCTCAGAAAATTGTATTAAATAAAAACTATTATTGCAAAAATATGAGGTTTTTTACTTGGTTCTAAAATTTTTCACAACCTTTTCTCTAACTGAAGCATATTCAGCGTAAAATTTAAACAAAATATAAATATAGCAAAGGTAGTAGTTTAATTGTTTAAAAACATAAACTACTTTAATAAAGTAAACAAAATCATCGACCGTAAGCTTCAAGTAAAAAAAATAATTATTATGAAGATCCTCATTTTTTGGTTTTTTAAAAAAGCCAAGTTAAATCTACTATAAAAATTTGGAATTTTGTGTCAATTTTCTTTAATTTTACAATTTTTTAAAAAGAGTTTGAAAACTACTGTAACCTGTATGAATAATGACTATAAGTGTTTAAAAAGCTAACTAAGTTTTTATTTTGACTGAGTATTTTGTAATTGTCTTCAGATTTGCAAAACTATTTTGATCACAAACTAGTTGTAATTCAAATTTTTTTTTGTTTTATTAAAGTCTGCAATGTTTATGATTAACGTTTTATGACGTTTCTATATTTTTTTTGTAAAATGAGTCACAAAATGAAATTAAAAAAATAAATTAGGTTTTAAAAACTTTGAAAAATTTCATCAAAATACAGAAGAAAAGTCTTGAAATCTGTGAGTAGAAAAATTCATGCTCATCTATTTCCCACTTACATAAAACAGATAAATTAAAACATAAGTATTTAAATGAAACGTAGTAATTTTTTGTATTATAATTATAAAATTCACAGCCAGTAATATTACTTCAAAAATTGCAACCAAAATCTTCATGTAACTGAAAAGTTTAACATATTTATAAACTTATTGATGTTGTAAGATTTTGTGATGAGATATAAATTATGTCATTAGAACAGCTTTTGATATAATTTTTTAGAAACCTTTGTAAATTTCTAAACAAACTTTAGCTAGAGTAGGTATTTTTAAGTGTTTGTAATTATTATTTAAACATTACTACTATCAGATTAATGTATTTTCAATATCAACTAGTAGCTAACATTAACAAAATGAAGTGAAAAAAAAGGATTTTACACAATTTTGTTGCTATAAACTTTATAATTTAAATCTTCAAGACTTCTGTACTTCCTCAAATTATGACTGCTAATAGGTTGCAATAGTTATTAAAATCATTGTTAAATATTTATAATAGAAAAAATATGTTTTTTTTGTTAAATATTTATTTTATTACGTTTGAAAATACTGAAGATAAAAATAAAATCAAATTTAAATTAGAATAAAAACTTTTAAAACATTTAAATAAAATATTAAATGATTGTTTTTACAAAAGATCTAGCAGGATTTTTTTCTATAGATTTTCATAAGCTATAACTTTTATTTTTAATCTAAACGAACTCATTTAAAATTGTTTTAAAAATATTTTTTGAATCCTAATAAGTTTTAGTAAAGCTAACTTACAAAGTTGTAACACTACCTTAAAACTAATATTAATAATGTTTTATTTAAAAGCTAAAAAAAAATAGATCAGCACTCTTTTTGCACTACATTTTTTATCTGCTAAACAAAAAGAATTCATCACTAAAAATTTAATTGCTTAGAAAGTTATTAACTGATGTTCTAAACAATGAACGAAGACAAGTACCATTCACAAACTTAATTTTCAATTTGTCATAAAAATTTTAGAAAGCAAAACTGATTAAGAAACTATTTACATAATTTTGATATTTTATAAAAACAAACTAGTAACACATATTATATATAATTTAAACACTATGCAAATTTAGTTTTTTAAGACAGGAAAAGGATGCAACATATTTGTCAACGTCAACCTATATTCTGCTATAAACGTTTCAAAAGCAATACAACGAACTAGCATAGTAAGAACAGCGTTTTCGTATATTATTTAAAGAAATTATCAAATCAAAAAATATTCTCTTATAAAAGTACTTTCAAGTATTTGATTTCAAGGAAGTAAGTTCTAAATAAAAACAAATACAAAATGTATTTACTAGTTATTTTATTAACTGTTATAGCCAATAATTTGGACTTAAAACTAGGATTAAAAGGTGAAGCATTTGGAATGAGCTATGCTTCTATTAATCGTTAAATTTGACAAGAAATTTTGCCAGATGTAGCTATAACGCTATTAAATCCCAAAAACGTTTTTATATAATTGAAACTAACCTAATGAATGACTTATATAATGCACTTAAATTAATAGAAAACTAAAAATTAAATTACATATATTTTCTTAAACAAATTTTTATATTTTGTTACATTTTAAGCAGTCAACATTTAAATAAATGATTTATATTTATTTATGGTAATTTAATTTATATGATTGTTACAAAATTGCATGTGTAAACAAAGTAAACAGTTAAAAACATTTACTAGTCGATTATTTACTTATTATTTCGTGTTTAAAACATAGTCGAAAGAAAAGTAAATATATCATAGAAAAACTGAAAAGTGCTTATCAGTAATTCACAACTTGGGCTTGTCTCACGGCATACGAAAGTCCAAGCTTCTGCCAAGTTGACTTTCGCCGATGAAACTTAGTGAATATTTACTAATGATTTTACTTGTAAATATTACTTAGTTTTAAAATAATAAATAAACAATCAGCTAAAGCAGCGGTTTTTAAACTTCTTTCATTTTATACAACTTTTTGAAGACTATTACCAAGTTTACCCAGAACTTACAAAATAATCTATAATTTATAGGAAAAATGCTAGATTTTTTAAACTTTAAGCTTATTATATATAAAAATCATAAAAATTAAAAAGTTTATTTAACTTTTAAAAAAATACTTACTAATAAACTACTAATAAAATTAATAAATAATATTGTAGATAAAATGTAATAAATAAAAGTTACACCCTAAAAGAAGGAAATTTAGTTTAAGAATCGTTGAGCTAAAGTGTAACTTGTATACTTATTTTGATTTTCTATAGAATCAAACAAGTATATTTCATATAATGTATATTACTTAATCATTTTAACATTGTTTAAAGGTATTTATTTTTAAACACCAGAAAATGGTGTAAGATTTTTGAAAACTTTACCTATGTTCTTGCTATAAATGTTTCAAAAACTAAACAAAGATTTAATATAGTACAAACAGTGTTTTTCGTATATTATAACTTTATAAAGAAGTTATTACTTTATAAAACACTATTATATAAGTTGTTGTAAATTCTAAGATTCAAAAAAACTAAAATGTTAAAATTTTAATGAACAAAGTATGTTTTCTAATAAGTACTTTATTTTTGATAGTTAACCATATTTGACCTAAAACTAGGCCTACAAAGAGAAAAATTTCCAACAAATTAAGTAAAACCTAGTTATTTTTAAATTTTAAATCTAAGTTTATCAGGAACAGCTATAACGTTATAAAAACTGCTATACTTTATTAAAACGAATTTAATGAATGACTAAAAATAAGCTCAAATTAATAGAAAATATTAGCTTTAAAATATTAAAAATTTATATTAAAGATTTTTTCTTTGATAAGTAATTTTCGTTTTAAATTTTCTAGGCAATTTAAGTTTAACTTTATAACTTATTTTCACTTACATTTATTATATTTATAACGAATTAAAATAATGAATGAGTGAACAAATTTAAAACTTCTAAAAACTTACAATTAGCACGTCAAACTATTATTTTTGTAGTTTCAACAAAGTTAAATAATAAAATATACATAAATCAGATAAACCTTAAATAAAAATGTCTTTTGTTCAGTACAGTATAAGTTAATCTGCTTTTAATTTGTTTGTCATTGACTTTGTTTTGTTAAAAACAATATAAAATAACTTATGACGTCATATCTCATTTGCTTACAAACAAACAATTTAAGTTTAAGAATAGATTCAAACTAAAACGTAAAGTTTAGCTTAAAACTTAAAGAAACTTACTTTAAGACACGCTAATGTGGCTATCGAGTTTATAGTTGAGAACAAAAACATATATAAAAGAATTAAATCAATTACTGAAACCAACTATTTTCAAAAATTTTAGATGCTTAATCTGTGTGGATCATATGAACAATAATCAAATATTTATTTTACCTGATACCAAATCATTTAAAATAGAACGTTTAAAAACCTGAAATGAATGAATATACAACAACTATATAAAACTAAATAGTTTGATTATTTTATTCCCAGAATTTTTAGTATATTGGTTTGTTGAATTTTTCGCCATGTGATTAGCTTCAAACTAAATAAATCAACTTAAAGGTTTCCTTTACTTCAAAGTTGCGCATTAAATTTAAAAATTTACTAAAAATTAATAATTGACCTTTTTATTTTATTTCTTACTTGTTTTACATTTAGATAAGTACAATCTAGTAAAATATAAAACATTACTATTAAGAAACTGATGTATTTTTGTTTATCTTTATAGTTATTTAATTGAAAACTTGTTTATGTATTAAAAATAGTATTAAGCTAACTTAAAATACATTTTTATTTGTATAGAATAGACACATAATAATTTTTTGTAATTTGTTAACTTAAAAAAGGTTTAATGAAACTTTATATTGAAATTAATAAAAATAAAAGTTAATTAGTTATTAATAATATTTTATTAGTTATAATTAACAATTACAATAAACATTTTTTAGAAAATGTATGCATATAATAATGAACTTTAAAACTTTGTACAAGTAAAAAATGTTTATTTTTAAAACGACTTCTAAAATTGAAAACACGTAAAATGTAGTTTAAAAAAATGTAATAAAAAAACACCTGTTTTTAATCACAAATGTTGACAATATATTTCGACCTTTGATAAGCTAGAATAGAGCTATATAAATGGCTTTTTTATTTTTATTTTAGTATTTTAAAGTTATACAGGATACAAAGCAGTAATATTTATAAAAGGGGTTCTAAGGTTTACTTTTACACATATATAAATATACTGCATAAATCAGCGACTTATTTTTGAATTTAAAATATACTATGAATAAGTCAAAGTTGTAGTAGTTTTTTAATATAATAAAACACGTAATAAAAAATAAACATTAGGCAGCTTTAAACGTTTTGCATATGCTGTGTACTTTAGTTATATTCTTGATATCGACATACCTTTGTGATATAACGGTTTAAAGAAATAAAAAAAAATAATATTCTACGTCATTTTTAAAACTTCTTCAGAATAGTATTACTCATTGTGTTTTTAAACAGTATAGTAGTAAAATTTTATATATGATAAAAAGTTTTAGTAAACTTAGTATACCTTAATAAAAATAATGTTTTAGTACTAGATAAATTTCAGTCACATAAATCTAATACATGTTTAGTTTAAGTATAAATTACGTTTTACCAATGCAATAATACAGGAGTCGACAAACTGCGGCCCGCGAGCATGTTATTTTTTTGAATAGAATGCGTCCCGCAAAAGAAAATTTTGCAGCCGAGGAGCATGTAAATGTGGCCCGCTAAGCAAAAATATACTTTTAATTAATTTTTAAAGATAAATTTTGATTTAAGTTCCTATAAAACATTTTAAAACAATTAAAATACTTAACTGATTTAGCCTAAATATGTGAAAAAACAGGTTAGCAATCTACCAGGCTTTTTTTTTAAATTTAATAACAACTTTTTTCTTGCAACAGCAAAGTATTTTCTGAAAAAAGAATGTAAAAAGTTATTTGAATTAGTAAAATATTTATATAATACCTACTTGGTAAAAACTAAATGCTAATGTTTTCCGTTTTGTACAAAAATAATGCACAGTTATTAACCAAAATGTCATATTTTAGTTTATTTTTTTTTACACGTTTTTAATACCTAAGTTTCTATAACATATATTATATTTCTAAATGTTACATTCTAGTTTACACGAAAACAGTAAATATAACATAATATTAATAATAGGAAAAAAAAAGGTTAATTTTATTTTGATTTTGACAATTTTGATTTTTTAGAAGTTTTCTTAGCTTTTCAAATTAAATCCTATGCACACCAATGAACTAAGATGCTCATATTTAAAACACTTTTCATTTAATGCTTAACGAGATAAAATTTAGTTTGTGCATAACTTTCAAACATAATTATTTATACATTTAATATATAAGTGTGTACAGAAAAATTAAGTAAATACAGATGACATAAATTAAAAAGAAATATGTTAGGTATACTTTTTGATTTTTTATACCTTGTTTTTTTTTCAAAATATAATAAGAATTTATATACAATTAATTGCTTTTTTTGTTATTAAAATTTTATTACGCCATTGTGTAATGCTTTTCAAGAAATCTATTTAGATTATATAAATGATGATGATAAAAAAATATTGTCGTAAATTTATTAAAATTAAAAACAAAACCGTTTTTCATTAATTTTACAATTATATTAAACTTAGATACCATATGAAAATTTTGTAAAAAATTTGCTTTTTAATACTGATAATATGGCTTAATTTACTCAACGTAAATAAATTATGTACTTTTATGGATAATATGCTTTTTACATTTTACTAACTTAAAATTTCACCTACTAAATCTTGTATAAATATAATTAAAATTGTAATAATAAAGTCACAATAATGACGTTAGCTAGGTAATTCAATCGAAACATAGTTTATAATTAACTATAGAAATGTTTAACATATAATAGTGTTAGTCACGTTATTTGGAAGAGTTTTAAGTCATATAAATGGCTGATTAATACGTAATATAAATTTTGAAAAGTAACCTATAACTTCTTACGATTTAAGTACACTTTTTAAATAAGTTATAATAACTTATAGGTTAAATATTTTATTTACAACCAGTTTTCGGTAACAAAGAATTGCGACCTCTTCAAGTAAAATAAAATAGTTAATTAAGTATTATAAGTATTAAGACAGATAAATTCACGTGTATTCTATGCTTTTATTATAAAGTAACTTAAACCTTATGAAAATTATTACTCATCAATCGCTTCTTAAAAGTTTGATTATAATTATCCTAAGAAAAAAATTATTTGAATTAAACAAAATTAATAGCAATTTGCAAAGAAGTTTACTTTTGACTGCATCTGTTTTTGAATGCACAATTAAAAGAGAAAATATATAATGTACAATGTTGTTTACAACCGTCAGTGTAAGTTTAAGATTTTGATACAAACTACATAAATAATTTTAAGCATAACAAGTATTAAAACTATGTTTTTTGTAATTAATTTTAATTCAAGTACAAATCATAACTGTTAAGAGTTTTGACTATAAACATTATAAAACCAAAATTGTTTAGATTATTATATTAATCTAGAAAAATATTTAATTAACAGAAACAAATATAATTTAAACAAACTAAAGAACCATTATATTTGATTTTTTAAGTAAACTTACTTTATATTAGTTTTGGAAATTACTTGAACGAAATTTATTATTTTTTAAATTAACTAAATTTAGTAAAGTCAAATTTTGAACTTGTTATGTTATAGCCATATATTTAGCTTAAAACTCAACCAGCAAAGTGCTACGGTAACAAAAAATAACTTAAATCAATTTTTATAAATAATTTTTTTCAACTTATATAATCTCATTTACTATACGTCTTAATAAGTTTTTTTCATATAATTTCTGCTTCTTTATTGTTTATTTAATAACTTTAGCATCAATTACTTTATTACAATATTGTGCAGTTTTTTTTTTAATTTTTCTTCCAATGGGTCATTTAGATATTTGCTGTAAATATAACAGAAAATTAAAGATATAATTGAGTAGTTGAGTCGATATTTTAAAACTTTTTGGAATAAAAAAACATATAATTTATAGATCTTAATAAGATATTTAAAAGGTTAAATTTTAAAACTTTTCTTATATTAAAAAAACGTTAAAAAAACTTGCTTTCTTGTTTATTAATTTCAAAACTAAAAAAAATAAAGTTCATAAAAAATATTGGGCTACAAATTTCCGATTTTTTAGCATTTGAAAAACGTTTACAAAATTATGTTTTAGGTATCAAAGATAGATTTTTCTTAGAAACAAGTTTAAGAAACAATTATTCTTTAAACTAGTATATTCTTTAAATATACTAAAAAGCACCAAGGATTAAATTTAGGTTGTTATAGTTTTATGGAAAATAGTAGTTAGGTTTAGTAAAACGTTTAGTACTTCGTGCAAGTTATTAGTGCTAAGTATTAATTATTAAAACTTTATATTATACTACACTTCTATATTATAATCAAAAATTATTAATGAACTTTAATAAACAACCACAATAGTTTAATACAACTTAAAAAATTTACTTTTAACGTCTGTTATAAGTTCTTGTATGTTATTTTTTTAAATTTTAAGCCATTTTAATGGCCATTAATCTGCATAGTTTAAGTTAAGTAACAATTTTGCACGAGAGTACAAAAAAATTATAAACAAGAAGCAAAAGAGATTAAAAACCAAGGGTAAGGGCTAGGGGTAATAATAAGAGAAAAATATTAAATAATTAACAAAACAAATAAAATAATAATAACAAGAAAAAAATAAGAACCAAGGGCAAGGGCTAGGAGTGATAGTCATTGTAAAAAAAAGAAATTGGTGAAATAAACAATAAAAAATCTAAATAATTTTAAAAGTATTCCGTGCTAAATTGACGCCGTGGAAAAGTGTCATCTTGTTTAATTTATTAATAAAAATGATTTCAAGTTAAGCTTTTATTTTCTTTTAACATTTTGGATTGAAAATATTGAAAATAAAAAACTTTAGTGAAATTAATTATATTGTATAATGAATTTAACTAAACTTTTGATAATAAACTATTGCGTTTAATTTTTTTTTTTATCAAAATTTGTCAAGAAAGCTGGTGAAAAAATTTAAACTATGAATTTAATGATTATCAAAACTTGGTAAAGTTTATAAAAATGGGTAACAATTGTCAGTTATTATAGCCGTATGTGTGGCTTGAAATCACAGATGTTTGTTTAAGAATCTGAAAATATATTAACGAGTAACTTGTGCTAGTTTTTGTGAGTTCATCTACCTTATGTCATTTTAGTATCTCAACAACTATAGGTTTAATTCTTAATTCTTCTATCATCATATAACAAGACTTTAATGTTGTATTGTTTAAACTTTTAAACAAAATGTGATTTTATTTAGGTAGTACTTTAAATTTAAAAAATAAATATCTAAAAAAAAATTCTATTTGTTTATTATAAAAGACTGTTATTATTTTATAACCATGTATACAGTATTTGAAAACTGTACGATAAGGTCTGATAATCGAATTGGTATGGTCAACCCTAAGCAAACTTAATGTATACTATTTAAAATTTATAACAAATTATAAGTTTAGTGTACAAATTTTTAGGTTAAATTTTAATTCTTTTCTGTTTTATAGACGTCATTACAGCTCTAAACTCAAATCAGAGTACACTGTCAAACGTCTTGATGTACTTACATTTTTATACTATATTTTTATTAAAAATACAAGAGGTATTATAGTGTTACGTCATTAGTAGAACAAGCTTTTACTTAAACTTTCACAAACAAGTTTAAGTTTCCTTTATTTAGTTCTAATCTATATTTCAAACTTTCTTTCAATCAATTCATAAGTCGAATTAAATATGATTATAAAGATACAAGCTAATATTTAAATATTTAAACAAATAAAACTCTAAATTATCTAAAAGTAAAAAAAAAAAAATTTATAAAATTACCTCAAGTATAGCTTATAAGTATATAGTTTAAGCTTATTTTAAATTGTAGTAACTTTACTTATGAATATATTGCAATAGATTTAGAATTTGACAGTATGTTCAACAGACTTTTTAAAAGTATATAAATTATATAAATTTTATACTGATGCTAGTTTTTGTTTAACATTAAAATGGTATCGTTCTTATACTTTTCAAACTATTTATAAATTTTAAAGAAAGTAAAACACTTTAACTTTTTCTTAAATAGTTTTAAAAAAAGTTTGCTACTAATGTAACAATCTTAGATTGAAATAATTACACTTCTTGATTGCATATGAAGAAAATTGATTTTCTAACAACGCTAAGTTTTTCTAAGTATTTTAAACGTATTTTCTAAGTTTAATTCATAAAGTCGGTTTATATCTTTTGAAAAGTTATTTTAAGTTTTAAACTGTTGAAATGACTTTTTTCAAAAAGGGTGATAAACTTTCATACTTTAGAAAGATATAATATGATTTTGATATTTCTTACATCGAGGCTAGCAGCTTGGTGAAAGACAATGTAAATAGCTGTTAAACTATATTTTAATTAACACACAAGTATTTTTAACATTCGTTAGTTTTAAAAGTAACACTGGTATTTTTAAAGTAGACTGAAAAGCCAAATAAAAAAGGTTACAGCTTGTATACATTAAAGTATGAAAAAAAAAATATATAATAGTTAAAAGTATAAAAATAATCTATTCTAAATTCTGAGTGAGTTTTACTTTGAGACTTTTTTAATGTATAAAAAGTTACATTATTGATTTCAATGGTCTATAAATTATGTAAAAACGACGAATTACTGAAAGATCTTTATAACAAAATATTTTAAAAATCAAATGATAATATATTGAATTTTATGAGTAAGAAAATACAGTAACCTGATATCTATGTACGCACTTTGTAGTCGAAAAAGCTGTTATCTAAATTCAATTTAAAAAAAAAAGTAATGCATAAGTATTAAATTAAATAAGTGTGTTAAATTAAAACTAAAGGAGTGAAAAGTTAAGTAAGGATTTGACAAACTGTATTTTAAAGGAAATTTAAAAGTATAACGGTTTATTAATTTAGAGAAAATAATGAACATTTAATTCAACATTCCAATTTAAGTTTCCTTAGCCATGATTAAAACATAGTAATATAAAATACTTATAAACTTATAAAAAAATAAACAATAAAGTATATAAAATAAACAAAAAAATAGTACAATGTAGGTTTAAAAAGTTTGTAAGTTAGATATTTGTGAGTATACACCTATAAATAAGTACTTGTATACAAATAAGTATATTAAATAAAAACGCAAAAACTCTAATATCCTTCAACAAGTATGTTTTGTTTTAAAGGTAAAAGCTTTTCTTATGTCTTTTTTTATACTCATTTGTAAACTTAAGGAGCTTTTAACATGTTTGTTTTAGGTTTAATGCAGATATTGATATAGAAAATTTTCTAGCTACGCACTGCCGGTTGGGTAAACACTTTTGCATTAAGTTCAAAGTGCGTACCAAAGTGGAAGGTTACTACATATAAAAATTGATATTTTTAGAAAATTTTAAAGAATATACGTACTAGATAACTTAATCTATTTAAAAAACAGGTGTAAACTTATTTTTCAAAAAGAAGTTTATCATCAGCATAAAAATAAAAACTATGTAAACTACTTAATGATAAATATAAAAAAAAAACGTTTTGCTTTCGAAATACTTAAAAATGATTTGAGTATTTATTTACATTTATTAAAACTATTATTCTAAATCGTGAGAAAAATTTAAAATAGTTATACCTAAGATATTTAAAATATACTCTATTCTTATTTTAAATTATTCTAAAGTTAGCTTTCGGTTTTTAATAATTAAATATTGTAATTTTTAATTGTGTCTTTATCAATGCTATATTTTTTAAAAGATATTGTCATTTTTTTTTTATCATGGATCTTTGTTGCTTTTGCTATATTAAATAAATTTTTTGCTTCACTTTTGATAATATTTGTATAAATGTTAAATAAAGAGACATTATCAAAATTTATGTAAGAAAGTAAATGGTATAAAACAATTTTAATCTTAATATAAACTAAATAACCCTTTAAAACTAAGTTTATCAATTATTATTGTAAATTTATTGTCATACGAAGGACCCAGGCATCAAAACCTAGGCCACTTATACAGAAAGACATACAACAAAAAGACAAAAATAAACTAAAATTGTACATTAAAAATGAAAAAAAAAAACTGAGTTTAAGTAATTAAAGTTTAAAAATTAACATAAAAACACAAAAATTATAACACAAAATTTATAATTCCGGTGCTTCCGAAAAGAGAACAACAATATCCTACTTCAACTTCACCCGAACAGATGGTTTCACTCCAAAACTGGTTTCACTTTCATTCGAACGACTGGCTTCACATTATTTGAACAACTGGTTCAGCTTTCATTTGAGTAAACGGCTTAACTTTTATCCATACTTGTTTCACTTTTATTCGTATAACTAGAATCGCTTTTATATGAACAACGTTTTTCATTTTTCTTAGGAGAGCCTGCTTCATATTTACTTTCAAATCTTAATTACTCAGATAACTCAGCGTTTGTTGGACTTTCGTAGTAGCTGATAAATGTTGAGAATACTGACTATAAACAAAACTTAAGAACCCAAGGCCTCTAGCACTTTAACAGCCGAATAAACTATGTATTAAGGAACAGGTTTTGTTATACACAGAGGAAAGCACCGCTAATAAAATAAAGCTATAGGTTAAACCAAATTAGACAAATACAACCAGTGGTTAATGAAGAAATAACAACGAAAAAAAATCACTTATGAATTTTGCTAACAAAATATTTATTTAAATCAAACTTATTAAACTTATTAAACTTATAAAACAAATGTTTAAAAACATATTTTTTTTTCGCGCAAGAGTTATGCTATGTTATTACTAATATAACACTACAGTTGCAATAGGCTTGATACACTTTAGAAAAATCAAAATAAGATGTTTATGATTTTTTTACCAAATTTAAAAGATATGTAACTAGTATTAATAAAAAAGTTGAGCTATTTATATTGTCAATCATAATAATAACTTAGTACAGTAGTCTTCTATAATATTATTAAAAACATATTTTATACATTTTAACAGAGTTCAGCATTACTCAAAATTTAGCTAGTCTAAGCTTTGTAATTTGTTTTTAAAATATACAGACTATGAGCACTTTTTTTATTTTTATTCATCAAGCTTTTGAGGCTTAATTGTTTTACCTAATTTTATTGCTTACTGCTAACTTACTGCTAACTTCTTAAAAAAGTTCCTGTGTAACTTAGATATAACATGATATAGCATATACTAGATTACTAGAGCATTAACTAGATATAGCATGTAGTAGTTTAAAACATTATTCAAAAAATATTTAAACATTTTACTGGTGTGTATTAGACATTCTAACATTTTTAAATACACTTTATTATATTATTAGTACATTTTAATGAAAAATAAATGCTAACAACTTTTAAAACTGTATGAAATGTTTTAATTATATATTTAAAAAATTGTTTATAATCTTCTTTAACTTTGTTCTTGAAAACTTTTATACTTTATGCAAATTGTTAATACTTTATTACTCATTTATTTAAAAGTTTGTTTATAGTAGCCGCTTAAGTGATTTTTTCAACCATTTATTAGATTTGTTCTTGATATTTCATATATTTTTGGTTTATGATATACAATTAACTATCTGTTTTTAAAAAAGATAATAACTTTGCTTCTAGCCGTTTATACGACTACTATATGCTTTTATTTAAAAATTAGCGAAATAAGTATAACCTATTAGATAAGTAAAAAGTAGATAAATACATAAATAAACGACTAGTAAACACATTGCAACAATAATACAATAGAAATAATAATAAAATAAATTAATTTAAAAAAATTTGGATGATTGAGACGATGGGATGAGAGACTTTGGAACGTTCAAAAAGAATCATAGAAAAGACAAGAAAGGATATCGGAGCAGTTTTCTCGGAACAAAACTTAAGAACTAGGATTGAACGAGACAGCAGCAAGATAGATTTCCTGGATATTTCACTTGATCTACAAAATGATACATACCATCCCCAAAGAAAATCTAACGCAAAAGAAAAATACATAAATATAAACTCCAATTATTCACCCAGTGTCAAAAGAGAACTACATAATATAATACATAATAGATTAATCTTTTTGTCAAAAAACGAATCTAGGTTTAACAAATACAAAGAACCGTACGAAGAAGCGTTAAAAAACAGTGGCTTTAATGAAGTCCTAGAATACTCAAACCAAAAATATAGCATAGCTGATAAAAATAGAAAAAGAAGAAGAAAAAAGAAAGTACAAACTACAACCCTCCATTTAGTTCAACTTTAAAAACCAAGTTAGGAAAAGAATTTCTAAAGTTAGTAGAAAAACAATTCCCAAAAACGGACCCCTTAATAAAATTCTGAACAAACACACGATCAAAATTAGTTACTTATGTATGCCCACCTTAGAATCCGATATTAGCAAATCAAATCTTAAAGTCATATAAAAAGAGCAAAAACCAATAAAAAAAATGAAACAACTTGCAATTGCAGAGTTAAAATATCATGCCTAGTTGTAGGAAAATGTCTTTTTAGAAGTGTTTTTTACCAAACCACGGTAACACAGAATAACAAAGAACACCATTGTATTGGATCTACAGCAAAAAACTTTAAAATAAGATACAACGAGCACATGCACGGTTTTAAAAACAAAAATCTGAGAAAATCGACGAAACTGAGCCCTTTCATCCAGGCCGCCAAATTCAGAAAAGAAATTACCAAGAAAAATATTAAGTTGAAGATAATACATAAAATTAATCAACGCAAATCGAGCGAAATTTGTTCACTGTGCAATGTAGAAAGACTTGAAGTAGCATTTGCCGACAAAAATCATCCATCAACTCCAGAACTGAGTTAATTGGCAAATGCAGACACTTTGCTAAAATTTATTTAAAATCATAATGCTGACATGTCCATAGTTACAAATTTTATAAGTAATTTTATAAGTATATTACATCCGTGCTTGCAATTTATTTTATTTTTTTTCAACAAATTTATTTTATTATTATTATTTATAGTTCATTATTGTTGCATTTGTGTTTTCTAGTTATATATCTATTTATCTACGTTGTACTTATCTAATAAGTTTAACTTAATTGACTACTAAGCACTTTGGAATCTTGTTAATTTAGCAAGCTCATTTAATTTAATCAGTTGTAATAAGAATATAATTAGTGTTGATTAGTGTTGTTTAGTATGTATGACATTGTCTATCTTACTTTATAGAGTTTTTAATCGTAATCATTGCGTTTGCATGAAACACCGTGTTGAACAAAACTCTCAATTTGAAATTGTGTAATTAATATTTGCTCCTTTCTAGTTGAGCTCTTTATTGGAACTTTAACTCAATATAAAGTTAATACAACTAAAGTTATTACCTTTAAAGTTGTCAATGAATATTAAAAAATACTAAAAATGGTGTCGTTAAAAAAAAATTTTGTTAGTAAAACTAGTGTAAAATATTTTATGTATCGATTTTCTGCATTAAAGTGTTCTTTTATAAGTATTAACCATTTAAAAATATTAAAATAATAAATTTTTATTTTTGCTTGAAATTAGTACTATATTTTTATAAAAACTATAAATTGAATAGAATGCTTCAAATGGAAACATTTTATTTTGTTCTATTATAAACAGTTAGTTTTAATTTAAACAGTTAAACTATTTGAGTACAAGTTTTTTTTGAAAAATGTTAGTTAAGCTTTCAAGCCATGTTAATGACCGTAAGCAAAATTATAAAGAATAGACTTAAGCGTTTTTGATTTAAGTTTATTATTATTATTATTATTATTATTTAATAATTTAAAATTATGAAAACTAGTCTAAACACAATTAAGGGTTTTTTTAAACACAGTTTTCTATGTTTACTACTTTTGTTTTAGTTTACTAAACAAGTAAATTTGGTTTAAATATAACTTTCTAAAACTTTGTTAAATTCTTATTTTTTTAAATATCTTATATACAGCAAAGAACCATAAATCAATAACTCTAAAATATTTTACCGTTTATATTAATCACTGCGCAATGACTATTATGAAATTGTTCACAGCCATTTGTTTGGCTTATGATATTATTTAGCAGCTGAATTTACAACAGCTTTTAGAGTTTGTGAAACAAGTTATAGATGGTGTTATCCATTATTTATAACTTAATATCAAGTAGCCTATATTTACGCTATGTAACAAATGTTACCGGAATTTCACTTGTTACGTCACAATACAGTTTTTGAGCATACATTGAAGCGTAAGTGTTAAAAATAAAATTTACACAAATTAATTGGGTAAACAATAAAAAAGATCTTTTTTATTAACAATAATTTAAAACATAATGATGTCCTTTTATTAGGAAAAAAATTTTTTTAAATTTTAAGGATTTTCTACCAATAGTTTAATCTTTTCTAGTTGTGATTTCAAGCTCTACTAAAACCTATGTTATGTATAATAAAAACAAATTTTGCTAAAATTTAATATGGTATTAAAAATAAATTTGTGTACTTAATAGATAAACAAAATTAGTGATAGAGTTTATAAAATTGTTTTTTTAAATATTTTCAAATAACTTTAAAGCTATTCTAGACTTTAGGTTAAACTCTCAATTCATCATTTCCAGTTTATACTTTTCGACTTAAGTTAGAATTTAAATGAAAATATGTCTACTTGTAAATTTTGTAGTAGATAGAAAAAAAAAACCATTAATGTTGTTTGAAGTCAATTCAAGTACATAAAATATATACAATTTTTGTATCGAAAATAGAATTATTAAAAAATAAAAAAATTTAGATTAAAACTTAGAAGAATTTTGTGATATTTTTAAATCTATGTCAGTAAGATATGTGGTAGCATATAACAAGAGTGTTTACGTTAGTAGAATATGTAGTTTATTAAAAACTCTTGTAACTTAAAACTAGTTTTACTTATGTATCCTATACACACAATAGTTAACATTACTAATGTATATAAAAATCTTATACATATATATATTATATGTTACAATATTATATATAGTTTTTGTTGATAGCGCAAGGCATCATAACTTTGATGATAATGTTAACTACTAGTAGAAAGTAAATCTTTTTAGATTATATTCCAAATTATAGTTTAATTTAAAATACGAATTTTAGACTTTTTATAATGCTTATAAAAAACATTAGTTTACTTTCTTATCAAGAGCGGGTATATTTAGTAGAGTTTATTAAACAGAAAAAATTCAGTAGTACTACAACTAAATTTAATTATATTAAATGTTTTCAATTCACAAAGGTTTGGGCTACTTATCCATATAAAACATAATTAAAAATTTTGACAAAAAAGAAAGTATATTCAATAAATTCTTTTTTTTTATTATAGATAAGTAATACTTCTAAAGACTTTAGATTTCAAAATAATTTAAGTTAGATGCATTACATAAAAAATAAAAACACAGTTAAGTAATCACAGAAATTACTTCATAATTTAAAACAAGCACATTAACAAGAATTTTCCTAAAATATTATTTATTTCTAGTTAGTTTTTGGTATATGTTATTTAAGTTTTCAAGCCATGTTAATAACCGTATGCAGAATTATAAAGAATAGACTTGAGTGTTATTTATTAAAGCATTTTATTATTATTGTTATTATTTGTTAATTTAAAATTTAAAATACTAGTTTCCCACATTTAAGGGTTTTTTTTAAACACAATTTTCTATGTTAACTACTTCAGTTTTAATTTATTAAGCTAGTAAATTTATTTTAAATATAACTTACAAAAACTTAGTTGAATTTAAATTTTTTAAGTACATTATAAAGAGCGAAATACCATATATCTTTCTGCTTAAAATTTTTACTATTTATGTAATTCAGAGCGCAATGACTATTATGAAATTGTTCACAGCCATTTGTTTGGCTTATGATATTATTTAGCAGCTGAATTTACAACAGCTTTTAAAGTTTGTGAAGCAAGTTATAGATGGTGTTATCCATTATTTATTACTTAATATCAATTAAACTATATCTACGCTTTGTAACAAAAATTACCGAAAATTTACTTGTTACGTCACAATACAGTTTTTGCACACACTTTGAAGCGTGCGTGATAAAGATTTATATTTACAAAAATTAATTGGGTAAATGATAAAAAATATGTTTTTAATTAATATAAATTTAAAACATAATGGTCCTTTTATGTAAAAAAAATGTTTTAAAATATTTTATAGATTTTTTATCAATAGTTTCATATTTTCTAGTTCTGTTTTAAATCTTTACTAAAACCTATGTTATGTATACTAAAAACAAATTTTGCTAAAAATTAATATGGTATTAAAAATAAAATTGTGTTCTTAATAGGTAAACAAAGTTAGTGATAGAGTTTAAAAAATTGTCTTTTAAATATTTTCAAATAATTTTAAAGCAATTCTAGACTTTAGCTAAAACTCTTAACTTATCATTTCTAGTTGATAGATTATTTAAAATTAGAAAAACGTGTATTCATCTGCTTTAATTGTTTAAATGCTATTTTCCATGAATATCACATATCTTTTTAGATTTATTTAAGCACTGACGAGGTCTTTGACCAAAACTTAGTTTGTTTTGATTACAAAACTCGAGAGATTAAATTCATTCATCTAGTTTACTTAAATTCAGATTATAAATATTAATTAACGAAATGTGGTACGTTATTATATTGCTCTACGTAAAATTTCATTAAAAAACAACCACTATTTTTTCATTTAGTCTCCGGATATAAACAGTCTTAATAAGTTTTTTTTTCTCATTTAAACTTGTTCTAAGTTAAAATATAAAACACTAATCTGTTCTACACAATAAAATAAGATATAAACCATATAGAAAGTTCAAAGAAAACATAACATGTTAGTCTTCAACCGCTGCAATATTTCAACAATGAGGCTTGGTAGAATTCTTGTTTTTATTGGTCAGTTAAAATATGGAATAAACTTTCTAATGAATTAAATTCTTGCAAAAATTTTAATGAATTTGGATTAAAGTTAAAAACGTTCTATCTGTGTTATATTATTGTTAGTAAAGTTTTAAATTTCTTAACCGTATTAAATATAAAGTACTTAAGTAATGTTTATCAATCTTTGTTTTAATTTTAGGATTTAGCTTAGTTTATAGTTCAATTTTATTAGGAGCATATTTACTCTATTAATGATGAGTCATTTATCAATGTTTTTAATGATTACTCATCTGGCCTGTATAATGCTAATGTCCTTGGAGCGTTAGGTTTTTATTTTTGTTGTTAGTCAATGCATTTAAATATTTGATGTTGATCATTCTACATCAAAGCGTAAATAATCAAAAGTTTGTAATTAAAATATTGCCTTTTATGCTAACCTATAAATTTTATATCAACTTATGTTTTTATCTTTGTTTTAGTGAATTAAAAAATTTCGTTAGTTTTGTTTTTTTCTTTTTGTGGACAATAAACATGTAACCGTATAGTAAAATATATAAAAAGGTATAGTGTTGATTGATATAATAAAATTAAAAATTAACTAGAACAATTTACTTACACTTTAGGTATTTTTTATCCTATTTCCTAATTAAATTAATTTTTTCTCTGGTATGAATCATTTATAAATAAATTTATTTTATCATTTCGTTAGTTTGTTTCTAACATTAATTCTTACTATTTAAAACTTTAGATTTTTCATTTTTTGCCTTTTATATAGGTATGTTATAAAATTTTAGTTTTAATTTTCTTTTTATGTTAAAGATTTGGTACTAGTTAATAAATACTTTTAATTGGTGTTTACAAAATTCATGTTCCGTGCGAAAAAGTAATAGTGCCAAAATGTCACTGTGAAAAATTTCATCGTAAGAAGACTTCCTCCGTGCAAAAGTTTCGTTGTGCAACGATGCTGCCGTAAAACAATTGTCATCAAGAAAAAATGTCGCCAAGAAAAAAAAAAAGTCTCCTCGTTCAAAATAGACGCCGTGCAAAAGTGTTCCCTCATGCAAAAGTTACCCTCCGTGAAAAAGAGTCCCTCTGTGTAAAAATGTCGTTGTGCAACTAAGCTGCAGTAAAAAGATGTCAACGTGAAAAAATGTCGCCGTGTAAAAGTGTCTCCTCGTGCGAAATGACGCCTTGCAAAAATGACCCTGCGTGCAGAAATGTCTCCTCGTGCAAAAGTTACGACCGTGCAGAAGTGTCTCCTCGTGCAAAAGTGTCCTCTCGTGCAAAAGAGTTGCCCTACAAAAGTGTTCCCTTGTGTAAAAGTGACCCTTCGTGCAAAAGTGTCCCTCCGTGCAAAAGTGACGCTAGTGCAAAAGTGACCTGTTCCAGTTATATTATCCTCTAACTTTAATTCTAAGACTACGTATTAAATCGAGTTTTTCAACATATAATACTAAACGAGGAACAAAAATTTAACTAATTGGTTATGTTGTTTATTTTATGTTTATATCACTAATAAAATTATAAATAATAAAAAATACCATTTATTTTTGTTTCCTTACTCTTTCTACTAAAACATAGTTACTTCAATATAAATTCTAAAAAAATAAAAACTATTCGGCATACTATTATTTTAGTATTAAACAAGATTTAGCTTCTTTAGAAAAAATTTCAATAGTTACTTATGAAAGTTGCTTATGCAAATGTGTAGGTATAAACAAAAAGTTGTAATCAATGTTTCAAAAAAAGTAATTATATTTAGTTGTCTAGTAATTAATACTTCAATTTAAGCTTTTTATTTCTTAAATATTTTTACTGTGTTTTAGGTACTCCTTCTTAACAACAGAAAACACAGTTAAACGAAAAAATTTTAGTCTTAGACGTGATTTTAAATTAAAAGATTTAAAAAAACCAAGTCTACTTAGTAAGGTCATATTGGGTCACTAAAATTTTTTTTAACGTTAAATAATACTATTATTCGTTTACTACTTTGTCTCTACTTAGTTAAATAAAATTTAGGCACAAAATCAGTATTAGTATTTAAGTTTAAATTGTAAGATAATGCTGTTTAACATCTGTTTTGTTTTATTTACTATAGTTTAATAGAATATTTTGTTCTTTTGATTGAAAACATTATGTTTTGTAACATTAATGACCTCACATGAATTTATTTTGAGAGTTTAAATTCAAGTTTTAAAAATAAATTGAAACCTTTTTAGTACACAAAGAATTGTAGACCATTTTGCGAAATTTTAAATCATAGATTGTGGTTATCTAAAAATCGAATTTAATACAAAACTATAGTCAGTATAGATAGCTTGCATCAGAATTTAGTACAAGGTAATCATTTTTTAGTCTTCAACTATCAATTAAATTTTTTTAACCAAGAACATCTTTTAATATTAGTTACGAATCACAAGATAATTTAGTTTTAACTCTATATTATAGTCATTAAATACATAACTTATTGTACAAAACACATTAAAAAAAACTTTCGTCTTTTGTGATTTGAACAGCAAGTGTTTAAAACATTGTTTGTTTTAATAAACGAAAGGACTAAATTTGAACTTTGCTACTATTTTGATCTTTTTAGTAAATACTTCATTGGATATAACTAACATTCATTTGTTCGAACTTATAGACTAAGGCTTGCCGCAACATTCTATAGGTAAATATGTTCTGCTATGTACAAAACCCTTCCATATCGGGTCTACCAATATCGAATGTTGAAAAATTGTTCTAAAACTGATTTATTCATGACTAAAATCAAAATTATTGATATAAATAACACTACATTACATATAAAAAAGTATTGGTTTGTCATGTTTCAAAAAAAAGCGAAATTACTAAAAATTAACCATGTTATCATGATTCTATTATTACAGCTCTGATTCAATATGCCAACAAAAAGAACGTTTAACTTTGATTTGTTTATTATACTTTTTTTCTGATAAAAATAAGCACAAACAAACATTTTTATATCTACAATACCTATTTATTATAATTTTCAAAAGTGTCGATATTGTTTATTTGTTTATGCTTAATAATTCACTCTAGTACTTCTAGGTAATGTTTTGTTATAATTTTAGTGTGCTTGCAGTTTATATATTTTATTTTTCAAAATAATGACTTTTACTGGTTTTGAAAAACTTTGTTCGAATATGTTTTAGATTTAATCCAAAAAATAGTCATCTACTGGAATCATAAAACTTTAATCAAAATAGAACCAGATATGTACTTATTTTTAAAACTAAGGTCTGGCTAAAACTGTACATTTTTAAATAAAAATTGTTTCATGTATTATTTTTTATATATACAGATTTAATCTACAATTTAAAGTATAAAATACTGTATAACAGTGACTTCAAATATATTTTGGTGTAATTGAGGATTATCAACCGTAGCATTATTAGTTTTTCTTACTTTCAAAATACATTTGCAATTTTAAGCTTGTTGACGACGGTAGATTCTGATGATGCTTTTATAAAATGGTTTATTTATAATAGTACAATACTAGTAGTAGTTTATAAAAAAGGGAAAAAGTACTAGCACTTAGTAGAGTAAAGCAAAAAATTATTTTGAAACATTATAATTTTTTTACTTTAAAATTAGAATACAAAAAGTGATATAACTTACAAAATATCTACAAATAGAAAAACATTTTTTTAAACTGAATTACTCGCCATTTAAAACAAAACTTATATTGGCTAAGAAAAACAAAGTCAAAAAAATAGCTTGAAGTTTAGAAAAATTTCCAAACTAGCTTGAAATATGCTAGAGCTAGGAAAATATTATAAACTTGGGTCAACAATCTAGAGCTTTTCAATATAGTTCAAACTAGACCAAGTGTGTAATAACACTTTATTTTTTCTTTAAACCTATTTCTCCCTAATTTATTTCATGACCTATTTAAGTAAATTTCAAGGGCATTTAAAATTGTATAATTAGTAGAGTTATCAGTAAAAATTTATTTTGAAACTTTATAATTTTTTTACTTTAAAATTTTTTACTTTGAAAAAATATTTAGTAAGTTAAAATTGTATTTCTTTTATTTAAATTTTGTTAATATGTTACACATAAAACTTGAAATGTTTTGTTAAAAATACATATTTCCATTAACAATAATTACTTAAAAAATATTGTTCATGTTGCTTGATACCTAAAAACTTAATAAAATAACTTGCTATAAACAAATGAGAAGAAAACGTTTAAAGTTAGAAAAATTGCTAGAAATTTAAAATAGTTAAAAAACAGATTTCAGAACTTGTTAAGCTATAAGTTATCTATTTCTTTCACAATAAATAAAAAATTGTAAACATATTATATTAGTTTTAAATTTAAAACAATTTTTAGAATTAAATTTAGAACCGTTAATCAGGGTCTAAATACTTTGAAAGTAATTTTTAGTGCTTTTCTGTGTTTAAAATTACTAACAAGCACTTAAAAGTTATTTTAAGTTTATTATAGCTCATTTGAAACGTTGTTTAAAAAAAACTTCACAAATCGAGTATAGATCTACCCGTAAAAAGTTCACAACAGTTTTACTACATCTATAAGCATATATTTTTGTCTTATGTTAATAATCTAGCACAAGATTTTTTTCAAAATTTCAAGTCATATTTATAGCTGTAAACCAAATAAACTATTCGCTAATATTTTGTTACTCAGTTTTTTTTTTAATATTTTAAAATCAATTAGTATTTTAATCAAACAAAGTTGAAACATTAAACAACTTAAGTTGATTTTTTAAGTTTTTGCAAAATATCTCTCTCAGTGTAGTTCTAAGGATAATTTGAAACAAATGTATTCTTACTTTATAAAAAATATAAACCGTTTTTTTCTCTGTATTTAATTATAAACTTTAAAGAAAATCTTTTGTTTAAATTTAAATATTAAGTCAGATCAAACTCATTCAATCTGCATTTGAATCAAAAAATAAGCTTTTATTGAAACTGATCTCCCTTTTTTACTATTAAAATTCTTAAAAAGTTAAACAAACACTTAAGTATGCTATTGAAAATCTGACAACTAAAGTAGATTGAAAATAATTTGAAACTAAAGTTACTAAATTTGTTTTGATAGTCCAAGTTTGTTATAAACCTTGTTAACGAAACTTACGTTAAAGCTAAATACTAAGTAACTTAGATAAATTAAAATTCACTTCAAGCAATAAAAGGTATCAAACAAAAATCTAAAATTAAAGTAAAACATATAATGTACTTTGTATATAAAAGTTAATTTTGGTCGACAAATTTTCAGAAAGTTAAAAAAAATAAAAGCTACTAAGTTGGAATGTAAAAAAAAACAAATATATAACATTGAATATTTATAATGTTTAAAAAAAATTTTAATGTTTTCTATGAAATACGAAACTATGAACAAATTATTTTTATTTGTAAGATATTCAGAAACAGGATTAAACTTCAAATAGTTTAGTTAAAATAATCTAAGCACTTTTACCCCCTATTATATACATTTATTTTATAAAAACACTTTTTTGTTATACTCATTTACAGCCGTTAGCTGAAGAATTCTTTTGAAGTCAATACGGTAAAATATGCAAATAATTTAGGTAATATGATAGTTTTCTGGTATTACACTATAGTTTTTAAACGACTTCATGATGACTGTTACTTACTTTTCACGTAACTTCTTAATATTTCAATAACCTCATAAGTAATTAACAGTAAATTAAGTAAAATTGAGTTTTGTAGACAAAGTAACAATATACAGTTTTTTTAAACTTAACAAAAGAATTATGCATGAGGTGTTGACGTTAGTTAAAACTAACCACTAACGGTGTAAACAATTATTAATATAAATTCTTGTTACATTATAATCAAGTGATCAATTTTGAACTTCAAAATTTTAAGCTGCGTAAAAAGCTGTGAATCCAATAAATGAATTAAGAAGTAAATTCATTGACATTATAAACTAATATTTTAGAAAATAAAGAAACTAGTAGTTGATATATAAATGCAACTTTGTTTTAGTTTTGTTTGAACTTATAGATCACTAAAAGTGTTAATGGATAAATTGCTTATTAGGAGATGAAAAGACAAGATGGTCTAAAACCTTTTACATCCAAACATTGATAAGAAAAAGTTTTATGTTTTAAAATATTTTTTTAATCCATCCGAGAATTTTAAATCAAACAGTGTTATGAAAATTTTTCGAATGAACGTTTAGTTTTTTTTTTTGCGTCTCTTTTTTATTGATTTTCAGTTTTTGTGTTAAAGGTTTTTGGTGCTTTATTCCATCATAATAAAAAAATGAATGCAAAAAAAAAATATAATGAGTTTTAATTTTTATTTTACTTTAAGCTTTATATAAAGTCAATAAAGTTTTGGCTCATATTTTATACATTATAAATGTCAACCATGATAATCACTAGTGGTTTCGCTAAACTTGAAATTTAGAGTTTTAAATAACAGTTAAAAGTTGAGCTTTTGCTTAACAAAAACAGCAATCTTTCTATTGAGGATTTATTTGTTAGGTACCCATATTTGAGTACAATATATGAAGTAAAAAAAATGTATCTAAAATACATTTTTATTAAACTGGTAATTCTTAATTACAGGTTACTTGTAAAGTAAGCACTGCAGCGCTGTGTTCAAAGTGCGTGCTCAAAAGAAGGTTTAAGTAATATGTTTTCTGCTAATACTTTTTAACTTTTTTTTACAATATTACTAAAAGTATAACAGTAATTTTACTTACATTAAGACCATCTGCAGGTATACTAAGAACTAAATAATAATTTCAGTTAATTATATTACTAAAAAAATGTCCTAAAATTTCAATTTTTAGGAAATGAACATAAAAAGCTTAAGCGATAGCCATTAGTATCGCTTTAAACTTGTTCAACGTTAAAGAATACAATTATATTTACAAGAGTGGTATACTTTGCCAATCTAATTAAACTAGTGTGAGAGCGTTCTTAAAACGTCATAAGTTACTCGTATTAAAACAGTTCAATTAGGATTTTCAACTAGGTTAAAATGATTTTATAAAGTTTCGAGCTTTTTACTAGGAATACCAGTTGTGATCATCAGAACGACAACAGCAAGAGTCTACAACCAAAAGTCTCGATTTTTGCAAAATTTTCTAAATTACAACCTACAAACTAGGTATACACTTAGTAGTACTGTGCGGCGATCGTAATCATAAAATACTTCATAGTTTATTATAAAAAAGTAATTAAGTAGTTATAGTAACTGTTTCATACTTTGTTTCATCTCAGTGTTTAGTTTGTTTATCTGTAATATTAAAATTCCATCCTAGTTATAGCTTGTAATTTTTATGATTGAACATTTGTATGCCGTGAGACAAGCTGAAGTATTAATCAAATTGGTATGACCAAACCTTAAAGTTAACTGGTGCTAGTTATATGTAATGATCATTTTTAAGGGTTTATTTTATACAATCTTAACATTTTATTACTGAATATTTTTGGTTAAAAATTTTTTTATATAAGTTTATAAAAGTATTAGACAGAACTATTAAAATAAATGATTTTAAAGCTAATGTATGATCTAATTTTTAATATTTATTCATTTAATTGCATTTATGGTTTTAATTAAACTTTTTTGCTTTGCAATTAAAATGTTATAAAAATATGCAGTATACACGTTTATTTTTCATTAAAATTGCTTTTAAATATAATGAACTTGTTTTCAACATAAGTTATCTGTAGTAGTAATACATTTTCTATTTATTTTTTTAATAGCTGAACTATTGGTTTTGCTTGAAAACCTGTAGGTTTGAAATAAAAAACTAATATAATATTATTTGAAAAACTGTCAATACTACTTTTTAAAGACTTTTCCACAAAATGATAGCTATTACTTATTAATAATGACATAGAAAAAAGAATAAAAAATCTTTAAGGTAAAGTTTACTAAAACTGTAAAAAAAAAATATAACTTAAAATATTTTAATTTTTAAAGCAGTTTTATTAAAATTTAATAATTTTATCTTAATTCTAATTTTTTTTATTGTTTCAATAGTGAAAATTTAAATAAAGTTAGTACAAAAGTTAACTTTTAAGAAGTTTGATAATCATAATTTTTATATTTTGAATAAAATAATAAAATTAAAATAATCGATCGCCCAATGAAATTGATTTGAGTTTTATATTAGTTAATTTTATATATAAAAAGGATTAGAAATATAAAACCAAATGTACATAAAATAAAATGTTTTTTTTAAATAAAAGTCTTCTTAGTTTTTATTACATAACTAGTTACTATTGTAAGTAAATAAGTTTTAATATATTTAGGTATTTTAGAAAAAAAAATCCGTAAACCAATCTGCTCAGAACGTTATTTCAATTTATGACTATACAATTTAAATAAACTTTAACGCTAGCGACATAGATGAAATTGTTTACAGCCATTTAGTTGGCTTAAAATTTAAGAAATAAATTCGTCCAAGTTTCTAAAATACATAAAGTTTTTAAGTTAATATGCGTTGTCTATATTTTTTGAGTTTTCTGTGTTACGTCATTACAACATATATCATTTCAAACAACTTGATACTGTTTAAAAACTCTTAAGTGAATCTAAAAATTACAATTTCTTATTTTTATCTTAAAAAAATTAAAACTAAAACAAATACACTTATTTCTATATGTATATTTATATACATATAGAAATAAGTTATTTAACTTGATAAATCATATCTTTCACACTGAGCCCACCTTAAGGACTTTAATAAAAAAAATGAATTAAACTTTTTTATATATAGATATATATGTATGTTTAGAGAACTAAGTTTAATAACTTATTTTATTAAATCTTTCACATGAAGCCCATATATATGTATATATATTTAGGTTGAACTATTTAAAATTTATAGCTAATAGTTTGCTCGTAAAAATCCAAGCGAAACAAGTTTACTGGATTACATAATAACAATTTTATAAAAGTACTCTTTCTCTACTAAACTATCTAAAGTTTCTGTGTGCTTACAGATTAAACACTTCAATTGAGCCTTAATAGAACTGCTTAGAAAATAAAAAAAGCTTAGTAATAGTATATATGTGTTTAGAAAAAAAAATAATACTATAGATTATTGTAGATTAAAGATATATTTTTAACCCAATAATAATTAAAACTAGTCGCCTGAAAAATTATAAAATTAAAACTAATAAAAGATTTACATGACTCAGTTATTATAAAATTAAGTTAATACATGAAAGATATCGATTTAAAATTATCTTTTAGTTTTAAATTAAAACTTCATTTTCATTACTACATAAAAAAAAACTAATTGATTCACTTATTTTAAACTATCTGACTTTACTTTGTTATAGTATCTTTTATTAAGGAAACTAAAATCACCTTAACGACCTAAAGTAAAGTTTAAAAGAAAGTATAGCTATTTATATTTCAAAAGTGTATTTGCTATATGATTCTAGTTAAATTTAAGCCACACAAATGGCTGTAAATAAAATAAGTAGTAGTAAAGATAAACGATAAAAAACATAACACCTTTTCATATAGCTTAGGTCAATTAATATTTAGTCATTAATATTATGATTGATAAAAACACATTCTAGATTATCAAAACACGTTTTTGTTTATAACTTAAGTTTAAATATTAAAGAAAATTAAAACCTCAGCGATGGTCAAACAGAGCTTAAGCCTGAAATTCCGAATGCGGTAAAACATACTTAAGTTAACACAAATGTTTGATTATGGTGTTTTTATCATAAGAATAGAAATTTCTGATCTACTAAATGTAAAGAACTGTGTTTTGTTTATTTGAAATTTGTAGTTAGTCACAACAAAGAAACTTGTAGTCAGTAGATTGAAGACCACACATTTCTGGTATCGTACTGTTTTATAATTGTCTTTTAACTTATAAAATCATAAAAAATTAATTTATTTATACCAATAAACACAAAAGACCATCTAATAAAGATTGATTTAATGTTATATCATTTTAAAAATGTATTTAAAAAGTCTGATCCAACCTATTTATGAAATTAGTGCGCACCTTTAGTTTAAATCTACTTTATAAAGCACATAATTTATTGGTTACAAATGTAATAATTTATAATTTACTGACATATAAATTAAAATTATATAAGTAATTCAACACAAAGAATTATATTAAAAGTGTATACTGTTCAGACTGAAAATCCTAATGATTGAAAGTTTAAGAGAGATAACAATATACATTAGATGCTTATTTATAACTTTCAAAAACTTAAAATATAAATGAAATTATAGATTTAAAAAATTCTAGTTCAATTGTATTTTTCACAGTTTTAAGAAATATAAAGAGTTTATGAAAAGACTGAAGTTATAACTATAATTAATAAACGATCTGTTTCGTGAAATCTTACTTATTTATAGTTTTCAATGGTTTAATAATATTTTTTAGCAGCTGAATTTACAACAGCTTTCAAAGTTTGTAAAGCAAGTAATAGATGATGTTGTTCATCATATATTACTAATTATCAGTTAGGCTATATTTACGCTTTGTAAGAAATTTTACCAGAATTTTACTTGTTACGTCACAATTAAGTCTTTGCGCATACGTTGAAGCGTGTGTGTTGAAATTTTATATTTACACAAGTTAAGTAGGCAAACAATAGTTTTTTTTTTGTTTTTCCTTAAATTAATATCAAAACTTAGTTGTGTCCGTTAATTAATTATAAATTTTAACAAAAAAAAAAGATAAAAGTTTAATATTAATAGTCCAATTACTTCTTATTGTATTTTGAAAGTTTACTAAAACCTATGTTATGTTTTCAAAAAGATATGCTTTGCATAAAGTTAATATGGCATGAAAATTATATTGTATTTTTTATAGATAAACAAAGTTAGTGATACAGTTTAGTTACGTTGAAACATTTTAAAACAGTTTTAATGCTATTCTAGACTTTAACTAAAATTATTACTATATCATTTCTAGTTGTTACTTCCGATTTTAAGTTAGAATTTATATTAAAAAAAAATTTTCTACTAAATTATTTAGCAGATAAAAAAAGGGATACTTTTGTTTGCAGCCATTTTAAACTACATAAAGTTAAGATCATTTTTATTTTAAGGAGAGAAAGTCAAAAATTTTTGTTGTTCTTGTGGATTTAAGCTTAAAAATGTTTTGTGTAATTTTTGATCAATGTCACAAAATATATTTTGTAGCATTTAAAAGATTGTTTAAAGTTAGTAATATATTTAGTTTATTGAAAATTATTTTAATTTAAAATTAGTTTTATTTATGTTTATTGTATACAGCACAGTAACCACGCGTAAGGTTTGTTCTAAATTTTTTCAAAAATATGGATTGAAAAAAAAAATATTTTTGATAGTCAATTTAACCAACAAAATATATCAATTTTAAAATGAAAAGTCTAAAAATTCATTTATTCAAGTTATTTAGTTATAATCTAAGTAGTTCAATAATCTAAACAACAGTATAAAGTTTTTGTTAACAGCTGTTTGCACAGCTAAAAATTTTAATTACCAGTGTCAACAAGTTAATTAAAGTGTTTAAACAATTTATATTTATCTCTGATAACAATGTTTGTTGCTTTCTTTTATTACCTAAATTGAAATAGATTACCCTTCTAAATCCTAATTAATATAAGCTTATTATAGTATTGAAACAATTATTTCTAGTAATTTATTAAAGTTAAAAACTGTTTAAAAGTTTTATTGAATAAAACAAATTGTTAGTGTAAAATAATACGTAAAATTATGAAAAGGATAGCAACAACTGTTATAAACATATTAAAAGTTAATTAAATTAGAGATTTGTTTTAATTTTAGACAGTCCTTTAAAATTTTTAAGGCGTTTCGATTTTCTTAAAGACTTTTGAACAAAAAATTGTTGTATAAAAATTTAAAACAAAATATTTTTCTTTGTGTCAAAAATATACACTATTATTATATTTTAGCTAATTTTATAGCTTAAAACTTGAAATAAATTCTAGATGTGGCTTTAACACAACTCTAGCATTTAAAGTCGTATAGTAAAAGGTTATGACAATGTTTGATTACGTCATAAAAATTTCATTTAGTCTTTTTTTCACATATTACTAAACTTTACAAATTTATCTTTAAAAACAAGGTTTAAATGTTAATTAATGTTTTTAAAAGTTAGTTTGATACTTAAAATATTGTTCAAAAACTTCAAGTACATCAAGAATTTTCATATGATAGTAATCAAGCGATATATAATTATAAACGAAGTTAATAACAATAGTTATAAAGTGCTTGTAATAGTTACAAAAATTTGAAATTTTGCTTGAATGATTTAAGAAAAGAAAACTTTTAGTTTTAAGAAAATACTAGCTACACAAAAATTTATTAAAAGCATGCATAAAACCTGTATTACGGGCAACTTAAGTTTTGAAGTGGAGTTTTCGGAAGTGTGGGCAAAAATAAAAGAGCTCGTACCAGTAAAAAGATAAAAATAAAAGAATCTGAATAAAAAAGGATTGTAACAGACAATTTGATGTACAAATGGGTTAGTTCTTCGGTGCGGAACTGTGCGACTTGGTAGGCCTGTATGCTTTAAGCAAACTTAGGCACTTATACAACTATAAAGCAGCGGACTCTATAGGGATGATGGTATCGCAATAATAAGTAGAAAAAGTAACCAAGAGCTAGAAAGGCTAAAAAATTAAAATACGATAAAAGCTTATAATGAACTAGGTTTTAAATAAACGATTGATTTAGGCGCGACTAAATGCAGTTTCCTAGATATAACTCTAGATCAGGGGTCGGCAGGCAATTGGTGCTTGCGGGCCAAAATTCAAGTTTCCAAAATCTTCGCAGGCCGCAGTTTTAGTTTTAAAAAATTTTAATACTATTTTGATTTTAGTTTTAGTCACTCTACAGAAAATTTTTACTTTTAAATACTTTAATACTTATAAATGACTTTTAGCTACACTTAGTTAAACTTTAAATTATAAATATTTATTAGAATAAATTTACATTGACTAATATACTTAAGTTATAACAAAATACTTACTTTTTTAAACAATTAAACTTAATGTGTTCTTTTTATTTTACTTACAACCTAACTATCTATCACAACCGAGCTAGGACACTTTTATACATTTTTATACTATGAACCACTTTTAATGTTTTAAAAATATTTACTTTTGAAAAGAATTTTTTGCGTCTAAAACTTTTCGTTTTCAGTTTTAAAAAAAATTAGTAATTAGTTAATTAAATAAAACTAATACCTATTTGTGTTATAGAAAATCTAAAACAAGTTTTTTAACATAACTAATGGTCAAATACTTTTAAAAACTAAATTATTAGTAATTAATTAGTTTTTTTCATGGTTGCCACTTTAAAAGCAAAAAATGTCTGAGTTATATCAAACCAGCTTCAATTTATTAAAGTTAAAAAAGTTAAAAATTTGCTGTTAGTC
Organism: Thalia democratica; assembly: GCF_965202585.1. Classification (NCBI taxonomy): domain Eukaryota; kingdom Metazoa; phylum Chordata; class Thaliacea; order Salpida; family Salpidae; genus Thalia; species Thalia democratica. The sequence continues at coordinate 10,911,711 of NC_139167.1, forward strand.
AAGGTTAAATACCTAACTAAAATATCATCATTAAAAAATAGCACAATATTAAAAAGACAATAAAAAAAACAATTAGTGAGCCACACTACACATAAACATATACTAAGGTTTTGGAGGTTTATATAAAATGTTTAAAATAGATGCTTAACACACACTTGAGTTGTTAAAAAATACCATTAATAGGTATAATAAAGTTTGAGTTTTTAAAATTTTAAACTAGCCTGTGTGTTTAGCAACGCTGTTTAAAATAAAGTTCAAAGATAAAGAAATAATAATGTTTATTATCAGTATGTTAAAAATATAGTAAAAAAATCATAATAAGTCAGCTTGAAAGGACAATTAAGTTACTTTAATATTTCTAACAAAAATATAAAATTTTATTAACCCATTAATGAAGTAGAAACAAACTTTTTAGGCATTATAGCAATCTTTATCTGCAATAAAAATATTGTATTTAAAAAAAGTAAATGTGAAATTTAAGAAAAGCTACAAGAATTAAAAAAGGTTAGTTAGAAGTTTTTGGAGGAACAAAAAAAAAAGGCTTAAGTCAGTTCCAACAAAGCACATAACCATTTTCAATAAATACAAACTGATCAGTGAAATTTTCAAGGCAAATTATAAAGTAGAAATTAACTCCTAAAAATAAGTTATTCTTTAGATTTTTTAAATTTTTTAGAAAATTTGAGTTGGCGGTAGCAAAATATTTTTATTTATTTCTCCAATAACAATAAGAAGTTGTGTTTAGGAAATGTTTTAAGATTATAAGCCGCATAAATCAAATTAGGACTTTAATAAATCTTTTATGATGAGAGTACTGATACAACAAAAATTGTTCATTTAATTCTAGGTTCTACTAGAATACTTACGTTCTACTAGAAGTGTTTTTATTAACTTTGACATTTTAGAAAATTTTCTAGGTTTAGTTTAATGCAAAGCACAACAATAGGCAAAGACATTTAATAAGCAAAAGTGCGATGTAGCAATATAAAGTTTTTTTAAATTTAAAATTTTTGCTTCTATTATCACTGTAAAATAAAACTAAATTGCATAACAATATTTAAAATTGTTGTTAAGCTACTTTACATGTGTTTTTTAATAAATAAATACTTGTATGGTAGATTTTATGTGTCAAAACGAAAATTTACTACTTTACATGTATAAAACGTTTAAAATTCTAGGTTTTTTAAGAAATTCTCAAATTCATGGTTTTTCTAGTATTTTTAAAGCATAAATTGTAAAGTTCAAAGCTTTTCCGATTTCAAGTTTTTTAAACAACACTGATTGTTCACACCTTTGTGTATACAATTTATTAAACAATATTTCAAATTAAATCAGCTGCAAGATTTTAAGTTTAACATATATTATAATGAAAACGAACACTGTATATCGAACAAAACATACATCAGTAGTTTAATTTTCCACTCTTTAAAGCATAAGAAAGTTTCAAAGCATTGAAAACCTTCATTCAGTTAAAAATATCACAAAAGCTCATTTAACTTATAAGCATATAAACTGATAAGGTTTAATTATATTTTTTATTGTGCTGTATCTATTTTGTGAGCCTTAAAAACGGCTGTGATTTATTTTATTAAAACCTTTGTAAATAGTTAAAGTATAGATATTTTAAACAGTATTTATACATATAAATATTTTTTAGCTAATAAATGTATAAATATAAGAAAACTTATTTTATCAATTAAGAAAAGACATCATAAAAATCTATAAAAAGACGGTGCATACTAGTATAAAGTAACCGGATTGTTAGTTGATTGGCTGAATTGTTTTGTTATAACTTTAAACTGTACAAAGATTTCTAAAAAAATAATCTAAATACTTATACTAAAGTTTTATTTTTAAGCTAGGAAAAATAATTGAACAATAAAAAAAAAATGATTCTTTATTGTAGATAAACAGACTACAGTTAAAAATATTTATTGAAATTAGTATAAAAACAAAATAGGATGTCAGTGAGTTTTTAACACATATAATAAAACATTATTTCAATTTTTAAAACTTACTGGTGATTTTTATCACTTATTAAACGTGGTAGCGTAATTTATTAATAAACCGTTAACTATATTATGAATTATATTAATCTATTTATTGATTTTGGTGTATTAGGTATACGAATATTTATAGTATAGTATTACACATCATTAAAAATAAAACAGCTAAAGTTTTATTTTAGATTAGTACTACTTTTATAATATTTTTTTTCACTAAGTTTTTCAACTTTGCTCTTAGTATTTTATTCTTTTGAAGTTTTAGAATTTCCTTGTTTTTATAAATTTGTTTATTTGCTCCATATACTATATGTAAGTTTTACTTTATCGTCGAATAAATACAGATACTGATTCAATTTTGAAGTTTTTTAAATATGATTTAAGGCATGCTACAAGTATTTTTGCTCGACAAAAGTAATATAAAATGATGGTACTTTTTCAATTTTAAACTCAAAGAAGTTTACTGTGAGTTTTTCATGAGTTGTATTTACTCGAAATAAAGTGAATCAAAAAATTATAAAAACTGTAATATCGTGTACTCAATATGAAGTGCATACCAAAAATCACGTACTCAAGAGAAAAGTTTTTGCTTATAGTATTTTCTTGCAGATATTTAAGGTTATATATCTGATATAGAACTGATCTGTATTTGGTTGGTTTAGTTTTACTTTTCACTGTTTTGAGTAAACAATATATTTTTCTTATAATATTCATCTGCTGAAATTACAATAGCTTTAAATGTTTTACAACCAAACTTACAATAACATGCTTCACACGGAATTTATTCAGTTATAATTAAAACACGCTTTGTAGCATTTGATCTTAGAATTATATTTGTTACGTCACAATAAACTTTTTTTGCACAAGTTAAAATGCCTGCTGTTTGAAAATTAAGATTTAGTGAATAGTTTTATTTAAAATGTTGACGTCATGCTTTGATAACCTTCATAAAAAATATTCATTATGACAATATAATGTGATATTTCGAAATTTATATGTACAATATTTTGCTAAAATTTTTTAAATTTTAGTTTATACTTATTTCACAATTTATTAACTTAAAAATGTTATAATGCAATTATAAATATTTTATAAGGTTTACATTAATGATGGATATTTTTTTTAAGTTTTAAGTATTGATTTTTTTGTTTTTATCCTACATCTTGTGGTATAAAATTAACAACATTTAATGTTGTTTTTTTTACATTCTATCAAGTCTTTATGAATTAGTTACTTTTTTGTAGAATTATGATTTAAAATATTTAATAAATTATAAAAAATATTTATACAAACTTTCTTACGAAAATAAGTTTTTATAAAAGTATTATCAGCTAAAAGTTATTTAACTAAATATTCATTAAACTTAACTAAAAATTTATGTACAACTGATAGAGCATAAAATAAAAAAAAAATAAACAAACTGTAATAAACAAAATAATAAATAGTACTTTGTTTAAAAACATTTATTAATGTTAATTTAAATGCTGCTGCAAACATTCCACTTAAAATTTTATGTTTGCGCCAAACTCCATTATCAGCTAAATGCATTTAATGAATAAAAAATGTTATAAATAGTTATTTACAGCCATATTAATGACTTTGAACTAAAATTCTCATTATGACTAAAATTTATCAACTATAAAGTTCAATTATTTCATTCACTACATAGCATTTAATTTTGATTTCGCTTACGTCATCATTACATGTTTCCAAAGTAAATAAACAAATTTCTGCGTTGCAAGCTATAACTGTAATATCTAAATTTAAAAGTAGTAGTACTTAAATATTTCGATCTTATATTTTGCCTTGTTTAACTAAAGATTCATTTAGTGATCAATAACTTACAAGACATAAAAATATGCAAATTAATTAGCAAACTGAATGCCAACGTAAAGTCAGAATTAAAACAAACATTTCGGTATTTTTTAAGTATTTAAACACTAACTTTTGTTCATCACTCTATTGATGTTTAAAGATTTTTATAGCTTCTAAAATTCTGTGTATACTTATATATAAACTTCCAGTTGCACATTTATTACTAAGTATTAATATACTTTAGTATGAGAATAATACTAATTAATTGCAATTATATTATTTAATATAGCTACTTGTTCATAATGGTAGTTCAAATTAATTTCTACAAACAATTGTAAAGTAAAACTTTTTTTAGGAAATGTATTTTAATAAGTTACTAAAATATTTTAAACGTAGCTGTTCTGCAATAAAGCTTGCAAAGTTTCCATTAAAAACAATCCTGTAAAAAACTCGGCATTTTAAAAAAGCTAGATTTCAATTTTCAAAAACAGGTCATTTCAGTTCAGTCAGTAAGTCAGAAACATAATTTAAAATAAAATAGCAATTATTATTTTTTATTTGAAAAAACTTGAACTTTAAGATTTTTTGATTATTTTAACAACTTGCAAATATTTTTTTTAAACCATTGATATTTAGACAGTTGAAGCAAAATGAATAAAACATTGCATAAATTACATAAAAATAATAAAGTATTTAGGCATTAACTAAGATATATTTTATTGAGAACATTTATATGTTAAGCAAAAAAAAAAAAACAGTAGCAGCTGATCTTTAGAAATATACTACAAAAGTTAATAGACTTCTAGCCATTTCTAATGGCTTATAAACTTTTTTCTATAAATAAAGCATCTTTATAAAATAATTTTTATTAAATATACTTTATAGAGTACTGTGCTTTTGTGTCAGTTTTAAAATAAGGTCATTTTCTAAAAAATGAATGTTTTATAAATTTTTGAGTTTTTGTACTTCAACAGCTGTGCTATGTTAGTACACTAAGCCGCTTCTTTGTTTTCTACAATAAGCTAAAACAAAGTAAGATGTTTAATTGTTTTCTATATAAATTTTATACTTTGTTAAATCTTAAACAGCTTTTAATTAAGCTTATATTTAGAGCCATAACTTTCACCTTCATTTTAAGTAGAATAGCGGTTTTTAATCATAACTATAATGTAAAATAGTTATTATCACCTTTTTTTTTAATTTTAAGTAATTCTAATAGTTGCTGACATTTTTTTTTAGCTAATTTGATGTTACTAAAAGTTACATTCCTAGTAAATATTTGAACATCGGTTAGTGGAATAAATTAATTAGTTTAAATTTAAGTTTGTATTGAAAAACAGTTTAATAAAAATTGTAATTAAAAAAAAATAGTTATATTTTCTATAGAAAAAAAAGTTAAACAAAGTTTTTGGATTATTCAAAAACATTAAAAACAAAATGTTACTTCTTAAGTTTTTACCTTTTTAATTTTATTTGTAATAAAGTAGTTTAATAACAATACATTTGTTTTATACAACAAAACATTTCAAACGAATCAAGTTTTTTCAAGATTTACAAACTTCAAAATATAAGGATTTACCACTTAAGTTAATAACAAATATCTATTATGTTTAAACATCTAATGTTAAATATCTTAACTTCTATTGCATCGTTCTTTTCAAACAATATCAAGTTCAACCCGTGCAAAAATGTCTTCGTGCAATTTTATACCCTCGTGTATTTAAGAGAAATTTTTATTGAGTTTTGCATTGTTTAACTTTATCAAAGTAGTAAACTACGTTAAGGTTTAGTTAATAATTAAATCAGTTTTACGTGTATATGGTTGAATTATATATTATAAAAATAAAAAAACAAATAAAAAAAGTGGTTTCATGTTTATGTACTAAAACATTTCTAATACTTTGTAGTAAAAAAATGACATAAAAGTGTATGTTAATGTTAAGAATTTATTTATTTAAAGTAATTTACTTTTAGCCCTTTGCACGACTAAAAGCTATTGTTTCTAATTAAGTGAATATTAAATCCTTATAAGATATCGTTTTATTATTACATAACTAGGCAACTTTTATTGTTAGCTTTATTTATGTCATTACGGTGATTTTGTAAAATACAATACTTATATTTATTTAAGACTTAAAATATATTAATTTATTTTCGTTTAATTTTAAAAGATTCAAATTTTTTTGTTAAGTTAATAGTTATATAAAAACTATTTTTAACTTAATTTGTCATTCTTGATCTTTTGTTACAGACTTTTTATTCAAGCATAAAATAATCTTTTATCAATTAAGGTTTTGTGAAGTTCACAAACTAAATAAAAATTTATTCATTAGTATCAAGATTTAATTAGTATTATTGTAAATTTTTTTCTAAGTAAAACTATGTATTTTAGCCGTCACTAAATGAGAGACTACAGTTTAAAATATTGAATAATTTAAAGCTTTTATCTATTTATTATAACTTACATATTTGGACGTTTTGTTTTTTTAATAAAGATAAAATAAAAACTTAGTCCGTAAAAAAAATTAACTTAGTACCAGTGATTGTATGTACTTAATTTATACATTTGTATTTACTGTTTGGCGTAAGCTTTAAATGATTATTCTGTTGAGGTTTTTCAGATAAAAAATAACTTCACAACTCTCTATGAAGTTTAAAAAAAATTGTACTATAAAGTTTTTCAATGGAACTTGTTGAATAATACTAAAATGTTTTTATGTTTATTAGCTTTCACTTAAGTTAAATTTAAAATACAAAACATTAAGTACTCGATGAAATTATGTAATTATTTGTTAAAAAAACTATTTGTATTTACTTATGAAACTTTTAAAGCTTATAGCTACCTAAGTCAGCAAAAATCAATGTTTACATTTATTAAAAAACAAACAGCATAGTAGCAGCATGTTTAGCATACAGCTTAAAATAAACAAACAGTTTTTATGACTTTGAAAACTGTAAAAAAATTGCTGCAGTTGGACACACAATAACTCAAATTGAAGTTCAAAGGACAAAATCAAAACTTTCAAATATTTTTTTTCTGGAAAAAAAAATCAAAAATTGCTGTAATCAGGTTACAGCACCAAATCATTATGCAGAAAATGTTTTGTCAATGCTTCAAGAAGATACAGCTCTTTAAATGATGTTTGCTTTGATATTAATACTTTTATTCGTTAAACATTTAGTTTAATAGTAAACAATATTTTAGAACGAACACTATATAAAAACGCCTAGAGTACACATGTTCTTATATTTTGTAACTTTTATAATAGTTCATTAAAAAAAAAAACGTAAATCAAAGTAATGCTTTGCATTATTCATTTTAATTGTAATAACAATTCATCAGCCATTTGTTTGACTAAAATCTTTCCCGAAAGCATTGTATATATAATAATAATTATTAAACATTTCTATAATTTATTTTGAAACTACTTTTAAGGGGAATACCTAGCTTACGTCATCACTGTGAGTTTATTTTTACATTTTTAAACAAATTTTCAGAGGTTTTTTAAATAAAATTTTAATTAAATAAAATTTGAAATGTATAATTTTATAAATATTCATAATTCATTGACGTTGTGTAAATTAAGTCAAGTTTTGATTTAAAATACTGCCATTTACATGACTTCAAACTTGACTTCGAAAAATTAAACCAAATTGATAATTCACTTGTAACATTTATGGTTTTTCATTAATAAAATACATTTATTTCATTAAAAATGTTATGTATTACTTATTTAATTTATAATGTGGAATAATCAGCTAGTTGCATAGCTTAAAACTCTTCCAAAACAGAATGACAAACAACACTAAATATTATTACATTTCTATAGTTTCCATAAATGTACATGTTTTGTTAAGGTTTAGTAAACTAAGCCAAGACTAAAGTACAAAAAGATTTTTTTTCACGGATTTTTTGTATGGTTATTCAGTTTAATATTTTGTATAATTATAAAAAAAATATTTGGTATTTTAATCTAATAAATTTATGACGATAAGTCTTCTTTCATAATATGTAAAGTAAATAAGCTAATTGAAAAACATTACATGCTGGCGTAATAAGAACTTAACAACAAAATGAGCAAGTTTGTTTATAAATTATAATTTATATTGATAATTTATACATGCAAACACTTCAAATTTATGATTATATCAATAAATGATTATAAAAAGTTTAAGCGATAGCCATTAGTATGGCTTTAAAGTTTGTAAAATTTTAAAGGATAAACTGTATATTTACAAGACATTTATATTTAGCCGATTTAAATAAACAAGTGCGACAATCTTCTTATAACGTCATAAATTACTCGTAATAAAATAAATCAATTAGGAATTTCGACTAGGTTAAAATAATTTTGTTAAGTTTCGCGCTTTTAAAAAACTAGGATTACCAGTTATGATCATCAGAACGACAACAGCGAGATTCTACAACCAAAAGTCTCGATTTTTGCAAAATTTTCTAAATTACAACATACAAACTAGGTATATACTTAGTAGTACTGTGCGGCGATCGTAATCATAAAATACTTCATAGTTTATTTTAAAAAAGTAATCAACTAGTTATAGTAACTTTTTCATACTTTGCTTCATCTCAGTGTTTAGTTTGTTTATCTGTAAAATTAAAATTACATCCTAGTTGTAGCTTGTAATTTTTATGATTGAACATTTGTATGCCGTGAGACAAGCTGAAGTATAAATCAAATTGGTATGACCAAACCTTAAAGTTAACTGGTGCTAATTATATATAGTGATCATTTTTAATGGTTTATTTTATACAATCTTATTATTTTATTATTGAATATTTTTAGTTACAACTTTTTTTATATAAGTTTATAAAAGTATTAGCCAGAACTATTAAAATATATGATTTTAAAGCTATTGTATGATCTAATTTTTAATATTTATTCATTTAATTGCATTTATAATTTTTTTTAATTTTTTTTTGCTTTGCAATTAAAATATTATCAAAATATGCAGAATCTACGTTTATTTTTCATTGAATTTGCTTTTGAAAATAATGAACTTGTTTTCAACATAAGTTTATCTGTAGTAGTAATACTCTTTATATTGATTTATTTAATAGCTGAACTATTGGTTTTGCTTGAAAACCTCTAGGTTTGAAATAAAAAAGCAATATAATATAATTTGAAAAACTGTCAACACTACTTTTTAAATACTTTTACACGAAATGATAGCTATTACTAATTAGTAATGACATACAAAATAGAAAAAAATCTTTAAGGTAAAGTTTGCTAAAACTGTAAAAGATAATTATAACTTAAAATATTTTAATTTTTAAAGCAGTTTTACTTAAATTTAATAATTATATTTTAGTTCTGTTTTTTCAATTGTTTTAATTGTGAAAACTTAAATTAAGTTACTTTAAAAGTTAACTTTTAGGAAGTTTGATAATGATAGTTTTTTATATTTTGAATAATATTATAAAATTAAAATAATCGATCGCCCACTGAAATTGATTTGAGTTTTATATTAGTTATTTTTATATAAAAATTAGATTAGAAATACAAAACCAAAGGTACATAAAATTAAAAGATTTTTTAAATAAGAGTCTTCTTTTTTTTTTACATAACTAGTTACCATTGAAACTAAAAAAGTTTTAAAATGTTTCGGTATTTTAGAAAAAAACCGTAAACCAATCTGCTTAGAACGTTTTTTCAATTTATGAATATACAATTTAAATAAACTTTAACGCTAGAAATTTAGATGAACTTGTTTACAGCCATTTAGTTGGCTTAAAACTTAAGAAGTATATTCGCCAAAGTTTCTAAAATACATAAAGTTTTTTAATTTAATGTGCGTAGTCTATAGTTTTTGAGATTTCTGTGTTACGTCACTATAACATATATCATTTTAAACAACTTGATACTGTTTATAAACTCTTAAGTGAATCTAAAAATTACAAGTTCTTTTTTTTTATCTTTAAAAAAAATTAAAACTAAAACAAATACACTTGTTTCTATATGTATATATATATATATATATATCAGGGGCGTAGCGTTGGGAGGGACGCTCGCGCATGCGTGCCACCCAAAAAAAATAAAGTAAAAAAAAATGCAATATCATTATCTTTATTGTTTATTTTTTCTGCTTAACTTGCCTTTTTTCAACTATGTTTTTCTAGTATTCGAAAAGTAATACCAATTAGTGACAAGTTAGGGAAATTACCCAGTATACTGATTCGGTGCGTAATTGCAAATGCGCACCGATGTTGATGAAAAACTCCATAAGGAAAAACCTTATAACTTCATTAACTTCATAAGAATTTAGATTCAAACAGTACGCAACTAGCTAGTGCACCGCAGTAGTATAACCTTATGACAAATTTTTTTAAAAGGACAAATGCTAACATTTTATTAACAAATTATAAAGCTAAACCTGTTTTATAGTGATAATGATTCAAGAATAAACAAATTGATGTAAAAATAGCAATAAAAAACACCTGATAAAATAAAAATAAATTGATAAAAAGAGAAAAAATATTAATGACATAATAATAAAAAATAAAAAAACTGAAAAAAACAAAAAATAAATTAAAATAAATAATAAACAAACAGTTCATACTGTGATTACAGTTTTAATCTCATTATACAAAAAGTATTGTTTAAATTATCTAAATTTAAAATTTTTATCAAAAGTAGTTTCATTTTTTATTAAGTTTACAAACAAATCAAACTTTGTTATTCTATCACCCATAAAATTTAAAAAATAATCAATTTTTGGAGCAAATTATTTTAAAATTTCTTTAGTTACATCATGAATTAATTTATAGCAACTTTTAAAACAGAATTTTTACAATCAATTTATAGTCTAAAAGACATAATTGATTGATTTTAAATTTAAATTTATTTAGTTTGAAAAAAATCTTTTTACCAACTGTTTGTAATATTTGAAAAATGCTATTCCCTAAAGATCTTAGAAAATTGATTTTAAAATAAGTGAAAAGTTATATTTCTTGTGAATTTTTAAAAGCATTGAAAAAGTTGACCTTAAAAAATTTATACTTTAAACATTTTGTTTTGTATCACAAAAATTTATTCAAATTTTTCTACACACTCAGGATGACTTAGAATTTATGAAGTTTTGGAAAACTTTAGTATGACTCAGTAAAAATCAGGATAACTCAGAATGTTTTAAGTAATTTTAAGTTCAGGCTGACTAAGGATAGAATTGTTATTTTTTTACTCAGGGTAGATTTAGTGGCTTTAAAAGCTTTGTTATAAAGCTTAGCTTCTATTAATTTCAAATAAATAAATGCTTAAATAAAGAAATTCTCTAAAATAATTTAAAATGCTTATGATGCCACATGACATTTTTAAATTAATTCAGATCAGTTATTTTGACTCAAAGAGTGGCAAGGCAAACCTGATATCTTCAAAGTTAATTGTTTTTTGTTTTTTTTTTGTAATTATGTTTTATATTACTAAAAAAATTAAACATTTGTTTTCATTAATTTTTAAATTATTATATAAAAAAGTATGCAAAGTAATATTGTATGGATTGTTGCGAGTCTAAAAATATGTCAGGTAGGAAAATTATTTCAAGTTCAAAAGCTTGAATTGAAAACTAGCAGACCAACACCAGATATTGCTACTAATCAAGACTGCAGTTCAAGTGGTATAAATTTTTATTTTTATTTTTATTTCAGTTTTCCTTCATTTCTTAAGATTTATTTTTACAGTTTTATATCTTAATATAGGTAAAAATGTAGAAGTTAAAAAAAACTAGCTCTTTAGATTTGTTCTACAAAAAATTAAAAAATTTAGAACTTTCAATTTTAATACAGAAGATTTAACATTTTTATATAAAAGATAAAGATTGTATATTAAAAGCTGCAACAAACTATAAGTATGAGTTATTTTGAGTTTAATACAATTCTTTTTTGTTGATATAAAATAGATATTAAACATTATTTAGAAATTGCACAGAAAAAAATGTTTTGAGGTATTAATTGTTATACTTTGTTGACTATTTATTTGTAGTTTAAGGCCATAGGGGGGTTAAGCCATGTTTTTTAGAAGTTGATCTTATTTTAAAGATTTTTTTAAGCTTTAAGATGCTTTTAATTGTTTTAAAAAAAATAGAATTATTTTTTGAGATATGACAAGTCAAAGTCGGGCCGCATAATAGGTTACCTGTAGGAAGGGAAAACTAAAACAGCGAAAAAAAGCTAGTTTGTTTAAAAATTATCTCCTCCTACATTTTTCAAACAATCTTCTTCAAACTTTAACAGTTTAATCTATATGCAGTAACGAAAGTACATTACTTGTGAATTTAAAAATTTGTAGTAAAAATTTTTTTTTTTGAAAAAAAAAACTTTTTTTTTTCAATTTTTTTAACAAAATTTTTATTAATTTAGTTATCTAAATTCATAAGTAACGTTTTTTTCTTGTAATGAAAGGAGAATTTTCTAAAATTTGAAGAAGATTGCTTGAAAAATGAAGCAGGAGATAGTTTTTAAGTAAATTTTTAAATTTCCGAGAAAATTGACCCCAAAAAGATATCAGCCCAAAAGTTTTAATTTAGGGATTTGTTGTGAAAAAATTTGCGCACCCCTTGACCAAAATACCACGCTACGCCACTGATATATATATAGAAATAAGTTATTTAACTTGATAAATCAAGTCTTTCACACTGAGCCCACCTTAAGGGCTTTATTAAATTAAATTAAAAAAATAAATTAAACCTTTTCATATATAAATATATATATATATGTATACAGAACTGAGTTTAATAACTTATTAATTAAATCTTTTACACGAAGCCCATATATATAGGTTGAACTATCAAAATTTATAGTTTATCCAAGCGAAACAAGTTTACTGGATTAAATAAAAACAATTTTATAAAATTACTCTTTCTCTACTAAACTATCTAAAGTTTCTGTGTGCTGACAAGTTAAACACTTCAAATAGGCTTTAAAAGAACTGCTTAGAAAGTAAAACAAGCTTAATAATATTATATATGTGTTATTTTAATCAAAAATATATTTTCAACCCAATAATAACTAAACCTAGTCGCCTGAAAGGTTATAAAATAAAAATTAACAAAAGATTTACATGACTCAGTTATTATAAAACTAAGTTAATACATTAAAGATATCGATTTAAAATTATCTTTTAATTTAAAATAATTGTTCATATCAATTATTACAGAGAAAAAAAAGAAAGTTAATTGATTCATCTTTTTTAAACTATCTGACTTTACTCTGTTTTAGTATCTTTTATTAAGGAAACTAAAATCATCTTAATGACCTATAATAAAGTTTTAAAGAAAGTATAGCTATTTATATTTAAGTGCATTTGCTATATGATTCTATTTAAATTTAAGCCACACAAATGACTGTAAATATGATAAGTAGTAATAAATATATACGATAAATAACATAACACTTTTCTATATAGCTTAGGTCAATCAATATGTATTCATTAATATTATGATTGATAAAAACACATTTTAGATTATCAAAACACGTTTTTGTTTATAACCTAAGTTTAAATATTAAAGAAAATTAAAACATCAGTGATGATTAAACAGAGCTTAATCCTGAAATTCCGAATGCGGTAAGACATACTTAAGTTAACATAAATGTTTGATTATAGTATTTCTATGATAAGAATAGAAGTTTCTGATTAACTAAATGTAAAAAACTGAGTTTTGTTCATTTGAAATTTTCAATTAGTCACAACAAAGAAACTTTTATCAATAGATTGAAGACCACATATTTCTGGTATCGTACTGTTTTATAATTTTGTTTTAACTAATAAAATCATGAAAATTTTATTTATTTATACCAATAAACACAAAAGACCATCTAATAAAGATTTAATGTTATATCATTGTAAAATTGTATTTTAAAAAGTCTGATCCAACCTATTTATGAAGATTAGTGCGAATCTACTTTATAAAGCACGTATTTTATTGATTAAGGTTCTAAATTAATAAAGAAAGTTAGACATGTAAATTAAAATAAAATCTAATAAACATTTCAACACAAAGGTTTAAATTAGAAGTTTGTAGTGTTCAGACTGAGTATTCCTAACGATTGAAATTTTAAAAGAGAAAATAATGTATATAAAATGTTTGTTTGTAACTTTCAAAAATTTAAAATATCAACGATTTATATTTTTTTAAAGCTCTAATTCACTTTTCACATTTTTAAGAAACATAAAGAGTTTATGAAAAGACTGAATTTATAACTGTGTTAACAAGCGATATGTTTCGTGAAACCTTACTTAGTTTTAGTTTTCAATAGTTCAATAATATTATCTAGCAGCTGAAATTACAACAGCTTTTAAAGTTTGTAGAAAAAGTAATTGATGGTGTTGTTCATTATAATTAACTTACTATCAGTTAGGCTATATTTACGCTTTTTAACAAATTTTACCGAAATTTTACTTGTTACGTCACAATTAAATATTTGCGCATACGTTGAAGCGTGCGTGTTGAAAAACTATACACAATATAAGTAGGTAAACAATAATTTTTTTTTTGTTTTTGCTTAAATAAAAATCAAAAGCTTATTTGTGTCCGTTAATTAATTATAAATCTAACAAAAAAAAATTAAAAGTTTTATATCACTAGTCTAATTTCAGCCATGGAAAATAGCATTTAAACACTTAAATTAAAATAAAACCAAATTATTACTGAAATTTTTTTACTTAAGAAACTAAACAAATCAAATTTCAATATTAAGACTGAGTTTTAGTAGAAGTTTAATTTTTTTGCTAAGTTTTAAAATCAATATTTCAACAACAATAATAATAATAATCAAAGCTGTATGTAGTTTTCTTTTTTCTTCAAGTTAATTTACAGAGTAAACATTGCTTAAGCAAAAATGTAATTAATGAAGAGAGCTTAAAATTTAATTGAATTTAGTGTAGCTTAAATTTGAACAATCTTGTGCTTTTAATCGCTATTAAAATTTCAAGTCCCGCTCAAATGCTTTATATGAAAGCTTATAGTTAAAATAAATTTTTACCTAAAAACAAAACAAGTTAATTTACGATACTAAGTTTGAATTTTTTGCAAGGTTTAAATTCTAGTTAAACTTAAAAATCATAGAACAACACAAATAATAATTGTAAAAAAAAATTGTATGTAGCTTTCTATTTTCTTCTAGTTGATTTTCAAAGTAAACATTGCTTAAATAAAAATAAGGTTAATAGTAATAAGTGGCCTTAAGTTAAGATCAATTTTAATCTAGCTAAATTTTATTGTAACTTGAATAGAATTGCAGGGCTTAAAATTTAGGACCTTTATTTGAAAATACTTATTAGATGTCTCTATGAAACAAACTATTTTCTTGTGTGTACATTTGCTTTTATCATAACTTTACGTCAATGTAAAACTATACTTTATTGTTTTTACTTTTTCTTTTACTTTTCAAACATTCAGAAATAATTTCAAAAGTAGATACGATGTGTATTGTTTAATTTAAACACATATATTCAAAATAGAGTTTATATACATTGATTTACAGTGTGTATAACAAGTATGACATAGTAGTTTATAAGTTAGTTTTTAAAAAGTATGTTTTTTATGTTTATTTGGTTATTTCATTTTAACGAAAAAGTAGTAAAAAAGTTAAACTTTAAGACTGTACTTTCATATTGCTTAATATAAACTGTGCAGGATTTATTGTTTATTGTTTTTAGCTAGAAATAAACAAGTAGCTCATAATGTATTTAAAATAAAAACATTTTTAAAATTTAATATATTTGCTCCTTTTTAAAAATTAAATCTCTTTAAAAACAACTCAACTATATTTAGCTGTTGGTTTTTTAAATTCAAAATAGAAAGATTAAAAACTTATCTAATTTTGATATTTCTTAAAACTTTTATCAACAAAAAGCGGTTTTTTTATAAACATGATCTTAAAGTCTGAATAAAATCTATACATAAGACAAATGTAAAATTATTAAAAGTCTTTGAAAGACTTACAAACTTGAATATCGAGATTAAAAGATATTAAATAGTTATGTAATAAATATAAACTTTTTCTTGTTGTAAGCTTTTGTGTTGGCAAACCTAACGATTTCTTTTTAGTTGCAAATAGTGATCTAACTGATCCACAAACTTAGGATGTAGATCTCATTTTAAACTAAGGTACCGTTGTATATGGTATAAAATTTAAAAGCAATATTTAATCTACAATAATTTAATTTTTCCACAATTTTATTTGAATTCCTATTGATAGTTAAATAAACATTACTTCGATGTGTTGTATTTACTTTTCGTTAAACGATTTTTAAGGAATCGAGTTTTACATTGTTAATTTTTTCAATATATTAAATTTTTTTGCTATGAACATTTTGATATTAAAATCTTTATATCAAAGATACATTAAAAGAAGGTAACATTAGATTAACGTAAGAGCTACATAGTTAAACAGCCAACTAAAAATGTATTATGTTTATTACTTTACAGTTGTTCATGTTTGCATGATTATCACAAGTTATAAGCACGAGCTTGAACTTAGACCGATTAGCATTTTTTGCAACTAATAAATATTTTTAAAACCAACTAAAATTTTATTATTGTAGAGAACACTTAACTGCCTTTGATAAAACAAATTTCTTGGATTGGTGTCAGCATTTTTTAGTGAGGCCCCCTAGAAATTTATTTTTTCATGAATTTCTACTCTTACGGATGTTTTAGCCACAAAATAAATCATATACTTATAACTTTTATTTATAATATTCTTATTTTACTTTTTATAGATTTTTTAAAACATTATTATATGAAAAGAGACTTTAGTTATTAAATAAAATTTACAACTTTTAGTTTTATATTTTACAAACAAGGAACTTTTATATAAGTTTTGTTATATTTGTTAATTACGTATGTTGAAAGCTAAGTCGGACTAAACTTTACTTTTTAGTATTTCTTAAGTTTTTACAAATATATATATATGTTATACAAAATCTGCATTTGTTATATATTTTTTTTAATTACTAGATACAGTTACCTGACGTCTGAATAAACTTTTATTTTGTTAAATACACATAAAGTTTTAGCTGTTTTAAATAAGTTTTTTTTTTGTTCTTAACAACTTCGTTTTGTTAAAATACTTGTATAATTTTTTTTTTGTATATTATTTAGTTAGTCATGTCTTAATTTCAAGTTGGTAAACTTATAATTGTGTAATTAAAAAGCTTAAATAAATATGAGTTTAAAAAAAAATGTAGCTGTTGAGCAAAGGTGATGTTATAAAAATGTATATGATATATATCATATTTAAATGTATGAGATAAGTTATTATAAATATATTAATTTTCTTAACTTATATTTAAGAGTTGTTTAAACAAATATGTTCAATTTTTTATCTAAAAATTTTGCTATTTCATTATATTATATTTTTCATTTTTGTCTACAAGTTCGAACTAGGGGAATTTCTAGTTTGACAATGTCAATTCGCAGCACCCCCTAACAAAAATACCAACGCCACTGTTAAAAGCCTAATTGAGCATAAGCCTGAACTTTCGTGTACCGTCAGACAAACTGACGTTAACATTAGATTTGACTATTATAGTTTGATTATCAGACTAAAATTTTTTGCTAAACTGGGTTTCGTTCTTATTAAAACTCGTTATTTTGTTACAAAATTCAAAACTATAACACTTGAAATCTTCAAGTTAAGCATGTCATAATTATTTATTGTTCATAGTTAACTTTAAATACTTCTTTCTGTATCTGAAATATGTAATTTTAATTTTTCAACAGTACCTTAAATAAACAAAATATATAACAACGAAATAAAACAAATTAAAATAAATTTAAAGGTTAAAATCATTTTGTTCCTACAAACCTTCATTTCAGTTAAAAGTACAAAAACAAATTAAAAACTTAAATATTAATTTATCTTCGTAGACAAAGTTTTAAGCCATGTTAATGGCTGTAACAATCTGCTAAAGTTTTGATATTTGTTTGACATAAAATAAAAGGTCCTAAGTCCGATAAACACATAACACGTGATACTTAACTTGAATATAATAATTTCTTCAATGCAGTATAAATTTAAATAAACCTCAAGCAAAATTAACAAAAAAAATTAGAAAAAATATTAAAGCTACTAAAGCTATAATCCTTATTATATTACGCTAAGCTTACCTAGGCTAATATATTTTGATCGTACCCTAATTTTAATCAGCTTTATATAAGCTTTGTGTATTTTATCATTAATAAATAAGTGTCAATCCTCAACAGCCATAAGTACTCCATACACTCAATATTTTTGATTAAAATATTAGCTATTGGCTTCAAGTTAATATTTATTAAATAATCAGGGTTATATTATTTTTTTTTGTTTTTGTACACTTTTGCTGCAGTTTTAAGCTAACTTAAAAGCTAACAAAAAGACAAATGCGACGCAACTGGTAAAGGTCTAATAAAGCGCAAGTCTGAACTTATGAATGCCGTGAGAAAAACTGAACATTATATTTGATCATTACAATTCGATTTTCAGACTACAATCGTTTACTAAACTGACGACCAGGTTTCGTTCTTATTAAAACTCGTCATTTGGTTACAAAATTCTAAACAATAACACTTGCAATCGTCAATCTTCAATCGGAGAATATTGTCATAATTAATTATCGTTTATAGTTAACTTTAAACTCTTATATACGTATCTAATATATGTTCATGTAATTTTGCAATAGTACTTTATATAAGCAATAACAACTTAACAAAAGAAAACAAGTTAAAAAAACTTAAAAAGCAACATATTTTTGTTCCAGCAAACGTTCACTGCAGTACGAAATACAAAATCAAGTTCTAAATTAAAAACTTATGTCGTCTGTGTAAACAAAGTTTTAAGCCATTTTAATGGCTATAAATAATATGCTAAAATTAAAATACTTCTTTGACATACAATAAAATTTCCAAAGACCGATTAACATTTATAAAATGATGCTTAACTTGATGTAAATAAGTTCTTCAATACAGTTTCAATTTGAATAAACATCAAGCAAAATTCCCAAAATATCATAGAAGTAAATTTAAAAATCTAGTAAAGCTATAATCCTTATTATAATACGCTAAGCTTACTTAGGCTGATATAGTTCAATTGCTTCTTAACGTTAATCAGCTATATATATTTTTTAGGTATATTATCATGTAAAATTAAAATCAAACCTCTGTACTTCAAAAGTTTAATCTTTTTGTTTACAGCCATAACATATTAGCTGTTGGCTTCAACTTTATACTCGATAAGCAGTCAGGAATGAAAACAAAGGTTTTCTTTGCTTAAGCATATGTAACCCTTTTAACTTTACATATAAAACACTATTCCTAATTATATTATTTTTTCTTATTTAAAAAAAAAGTTTTAAATTATTTATTCTAATTTTTTTTTGTTATCTATCAATAACGTTTGTTTTGTGATTTTGTTTTTATAAACAATAATAATTGCTAGTGAATTGAAATATAAATTTAAAAAAACACGACATCGTTTAAGCATATTTTTAAATTTAAAACTTAAAAATAGTAATTAACAAATAAAAAGAGTGAAATTTATGAATAATAGATAACTAAAACTATTTTAATTACAACCTTCTATAAAGCTAAAAACGTTATCATATAGTTAAATTACATCACTTTTAATTAAAGTCAATTTATCTAGTTTTGCGTTATGAAATTGTGTTGTGAACGATACATGGTGTCACTTTGCAACATTTATTTTCAATATTAAATGTTTATTGAATGATAAAAAACGTTTTAAAAGTTTGGTGTTATGATTTATATTAGCTTATTACAACCTTCCACTGGAGTATAATTAATTTGAACAAGTTTTGATTTATTTTAAAAAAGTAGTTAATGAGAATAAGATAATCTGATTTGTTATAATTATGAGAATGTCTATTTATTTGTATACTTGAAATATACGATAGTTGAGCACATCATAGAAAGTTAAAAATTAACAATACCTTTGATTATAAAAAAAATAATAAAGTTTCAAAGCATTTGAAAGCTTTATTGAGTTAAAATTAACACATAAGCTCATTTAACTTAAAAGCATACAATCTAATTGATTTATAGCCAAATCTCTAAGACAATGTTTATATTTTTCGAGCCTTTTAAACAGTTATAAGTTAATTTATTAAAACCTGTATAAATAACTAAATCATAGATTTTTTGAACAGTAATTGTTAGTGATTAATATTTTTAGCTGATAAGTGTATAACTACAAAAAAAAACTTAGCAAAAAATTTTTAAAAAGAAACCATAAAAATCGGTAAAGAAACGGTGCATACTCGAATAAAGTAAACTTTTACTAGTTTGGCTAAATTTTCCGGTTATAATTTGAAACCGTATAAACAATTTAAAAAAAAATAATCTAAAACTTATACTAAAGTTTTAATTTTAAGCTAGAAAAGACAAATGAATAAATTGAAAAAGATAACAATAAGTAATAATTTTATTGTAATTAAATAAACTATAGTTAAAAATATAAATTAAAATAAGTATAAAAAACATAGGGTGTCAGTGGTTTTTTAATACATATAATAAAACATAACTATAATTTTTGTATCACTTGTGTAATAAGTTTGTGTAGTTTATTAATAAATCTTTAACTATTTTATGAACTTTATCAAATTAATGCATTTGTTTTAGTGTATTAGGTATGCAAATATTTATATTAAAATATTACATATCATTTAGCTTAAAACAGCAGAAGCTTTATTTTCGATTAGTACTACTTTTATAATTTTGTTTTTAAAGCGAGTCGTTCAACTCTACATATAGTCTTTTGTTTGCTTTTAAGTTTTAGAATTTTCTTGTTTTTATATATTTGTTCATTTGCTCTTCATACTTATTTTTGTAACTTTATAATCAAAAAGTTAGCTGTAAATTTTTCATGTATTGTATTTCTCGAAAAAAAAATAAACTAAAAAGTTATAAAAACTGTAATAATGTGTAATCAATTTGAAATGCATACCTAAAATCACGTACAAAAGAGAAAAAATATTGTCAAAGTAATTTTCTTGCAGATATTTAGGGCTACATATCTGATACAGAACTGATCTGTATTCGGTTAGGTTAGTTTTACTTTTCACTGTTTTGAGTAAACAAAGTGATTTTTGGAGTAGAAAACAGAAGCTGATATTACAACGGCTTTAAAAGTTTTACAACCAAATTTTTATTAATATGCTTCGCACTAAATTTATTATGACTCGCATTGACTTAAAATTGGTCACCACTTTTTGTAACTTATTTATAATTATACTTTTTCAGTTCTACTCTGACTTTTTGGACTTAAACTGGGAAAAAAAAGCCCTTTGTACCTTATTTGACTTAAACTTTGTTACTTACTTCTGTGACTTAAGGACCTAAATTTTTTTTTTTGCTTTCATTTTTATTTGCTTTGACTAAGTTATTATCACCTATTTATGTTACTTAAAAACTCAAATTTTACCAATTCTCTTTGTGGCTTACTTTGACTTAAGCATTGTAATTATTTATCTGTGACATATAATGACTTATACTCTGTTAAAACCCTCTTTACTTATTACTTAACTTCCCTATGATATTTAGCTTAATATTGCTTATTGGTTTTCCTGACCCCCTGTTATTTCTGGTTATGGGTATAAACTCAAAGGCTTTTAAATGGGCTTATAGTAAATGTAAGTGTTGCTTATCAAAAGTTATGTGCACACATTGTAGTAAAATTTCTTTAAATCTACTAGGAAATAAAATGCAGTATATAAAAAAAATGCCAAATATATAGGAATGTGAAATGAAATTGAAATTAATACTACCTTCAAAATAAAAAATTAATAAAATAGTAAAATTTATTTGGATAAAATAATAACTTTCTAATATTTAATTGATACCTAAAACTCTTAAAAGACTGGTTAACCTAGGACGCCAACTGTAACTTGTATATGAAGTTAATTAAATCATAAACTTAACTTTTACTAAATGCTAATACTTAGGGCTACTCTATATAAAACTAGGCATGACAATAAATGAACATGTTGTATGTAAAGAAAAATTGCGAACACTAACAAATATTTAAGTAATATATTACTTAAGAAACCACTTAAAATATAGTCAAAACTTTACACAAGAACCAATCTAACAGTAATATACTTTTGAGAATGTATATAACAAACTAAAATTCAACTTAATAAAAATTTATATAAAAAGTAAATTTGTTTAAAAATACTTTAAGTAACATAAGAACAATAAAAGTGTCTATTTAACATGAACAAATTGTTTACTGCAGCAGGCCGTGGCTAGAATCTCCCACTACTTTCTGTGGCTGGTTTATATACCAGCGTTCTTAAGTTTTTGCAACATTACATCAGTATTTTTTTTTGTGCACTTTATTTTTTCCTTATGTTAACTTGCATCAGTTTCAAACTTGACCGCTTTATCTTGACCGCTACAATGAACAATGATTTTAGCTCAAAACTTTTCATCAAATCTAAACAGTAATCAAGAGCAACTTGGTATCCTATTACAACATAAATTTAAACTTGTTTATTTGAAGTATATTCTACTGAAACGTTTTTATTAAGTTATTTTAAAAATAAACGTTGTTACTTTATATGTCACATTATACTTTTTTTCACAAAACGTGTTCATAACAAATAACTTATTATTCGAATTAAATTTAAAATAGTATAAAACTTACTGAAGTTTTTGAAGTTATGCAGTGAAAGTTTTTTATCAGCTTATTTTAAAAATAAACGTTATAAATTTTAAAACCAAATTTTTTTTTTCACAATACGTGTTCATTTAACAAAACTAAAAATTTGAACTAAATTTAAAATAGTGAAAACATACTATGCACTGAAGTTTTTAGCTGTATAGACAGCTGTAATTAAAAGTATTGAAATATCTAATATCGATAAAATTCATCGCTGATTTCATTTTCTTTGTTAATTAATAAATGTAAAACTTAAGAAATTACCTCAAATACAAGCCTAATTTTTTAATTTTTTAGTGCCCAAAACTCTGTTCCAGCAGTAAATTTAAATTTTACAGCATTTAAATTAAAATTATTTTTATTACTTAATCATTAAAAGTGTTTTGGAAAATATTTTTAGCCAATAGTACGGCTTAAAATTATACATCGTTGTGTGATCTCACAATATATTTGTGTGTACAATATCTATATAATTATTCAGTATAGATGTGTTTGTGTTCAGTCAATTTTAAAAATTACTTCATTTTGTCCGTATTTCACCCTTAGTTTTGAGGAAACCGTCTTTTCAGTTTTAGAATTCATAAAAAGTGCTTTTAGAAGTTTTATGAAGAAGCATTATCATACGCTTTGTAGTTGTTGAGATAACTTACTATTTAGTTATAAACAACAAAAATTTTAATGTAAACTATTAAATCTAACAGCTTGTTGAAATAAATTAATTTTATTGAAATAAACGAAAACGTTTTATTAAAAACTATTGAATACATTTCAAAGTACGTATGTAATCAAAAATTAATATAGTATCTTAATGTATTTTATAAGTTGATAAACTAAACTTTAATGAAAATCTTTATACTTAAATTTTAATTTATGAACCTTTTATATAGCAATAATTAGCATAAATAAATTATATCAAATCAATTGCAACAACTTAAGCGTTACTTGAATCTTACGAGTTTAATTTCTGTTGTTTCATACACATATTTTAATTGTAATGCTGTATGGAAACAAGTTTTACAAGAAGCCTTAGTATAATAAGATTTAAGAAACTATCGTTTATTTTGACTCTAATTTGCAACAAATATTTGGCTCAACTTATTTCTTGAAAAAAAAGAATAGAACTAGGAGAGTACAAAAAATGTCGTTTTATTAAAAACTAAATGGTCAATTAGATATCAAGGTTTAATATGTCTTAAATGTAAAAAGATAAAAAAAAAATAGTTTTTACGCGAAAAAAAAATTCATGTACCCCAAAATAAGTTTAATGCACCCCTAAAGTTTCGTGCACCCTAAAAGAAATTTCATGTGAACCAGTGTACACCGTGCTGACCACTGATCTAAACTACAGTTAAAGTTTAAATTATTGATACAGTAAGATTATTTTGAATTAAAAAAGTTATAAAAATCCGGTTCAAATTGTACACTTTAACTACTTATATTTTTTTTACTAGCATTGTGTGGTTAGTCTACCTTTTTTATATTAAATGTTATAAACCTTTAAATAATTTAATGTATATTTAATAAAATTAGTTTAAAAATACCTCTATTCATTTTATTTGAATACAAATTGAAAATAATAAAATGAAAATTTATTACAACAAATAATCTTTTTTTTTTTTTTTTATTGTTAAAACAGCTTTTTTTTATTGTTTTTTAATATCAGCTTTATTGTATGTAAATATTTTTTTAACGGTCATCATTATGTCTTAAAACTAAGATTTACTTAAGTTTCAAATTTCGAAATTACAAAAAAACTTCTTTGTGCTGTATTTTTTATGTATTAGTTTGAAAATGTCAATTAAACAACTTGTTTAGATGCTAAAGTGTATTAACTTTCCAATAAACCTAATAAGAATACCATTTAACAAAATACTTAACTAGTATGTTTATTTTTTTAACTCATTAACAAAGAGTTTTTTAGATGAAACAATACTGAATATAGAATGCTCATTTGTTTTGTTAAATGCTTAAAATTTAAATGTGATAGAAAATTTACATGAATTAAAAATTTTGAAATAGATACATTTAGTACATTTCATAATCATAACTATTTTTTTTAATAGCTGAATTTACATCAGCTTTAAAAGAATTTTACAAAAGCTTCTTTTTCATAATCAAAAGCTTTAATATTAGTTAATTTAAGTAATGCATTGTAAGAACTTTTAATAGAATTTTACTTGTTACGCCACGATACACTTTTCGCACATAAGTTAAAGCGTGCAGGTTGGAAATTTGTTTGAACGCAAATTTAAATCTTTATAAACAATAAACACTTATACCTTTACTAATTATAAATTGAAAATATAATGATATAGTTTAATTAATAAAAAAAAAGTTTTAAATTGTTTTAAAGATTTTGTTTTAACAGTTTTAAAGTCTTACTAAAGTCTATATTATGTTTTCCAAAAAAAACTGTTGTGCTTAATATTATATGGTATAAAAAATAAAATTGTGTACTTTATAAGTAAATTAAATTAATAATACAGTTTAGTTATGTTGAAAATATTAAACAAGCTTTTCTAAAATTTTACTTATATTAACATTTAATGAATTGTTTATTATTGGTATGCTTTAACTTAAAAAAATGTAAAAAAAGCTTCAATTGAAAATTTATGTAGTTTTTAAACAAAAAGCTTTGATAATATTGTTTGTAGCCATTTCGAGGCATGTAAAATAAAGTTTATTATAATTAAAAGTAGAAATTAAATTAAACTATGTGCATTAAAGATAAATGCGTATCGTGTTTTTTTAGATTCTATGTCAATGAAAAATGGTTTAACAATAATAACTTAAAATGTGTTTTAAGTAAGTAGTATATGTAGTTAGTTGAAAAGTTTTATAATTTAAAATTAGACTTAATCAAGTTTATTATTCACAGTACGTGTAAGAGGGTTTTGACCGTTTATTAAACAAAAAAAAATATCAGCTTAAACTCAAAGTTGTTACTAACTAAATAAATATAAAAAGAACTTTCTTAAACTAAGCATTCAAACACGACATTCAAAATTGATAAAGTAAAATTTATCTTTATACATTTTTAAATTTCATATTAAACCTATAAAACAAACTCGTGTTACTGATTATCATTGTTTATATACTTATACTTTAAATATAAAAAGTTATTTCACACAATATATATACTGAGTCTAGCTGTCGAATTTGAACGATGGCACAAAAGTGCACAAAGACACTATTGCACAAAAGGTCAATTTTTCACGAGCAGACAATTTTCACGGAAAAATTTTTCACATGTCGAACTTTTTTTTTTTTTTTAATAATTTCGTTATTAATTCTTTTTTTTTTTAATTAAGTTTTTTTCTACTATCACAGTTTACCATAACCCGTATCTTCGGTAGTTGACATTTTTTTTATTATTGTTATATTTTTATATTCATGATTAAACATTTTTTTATTGTCATTGTTACCCCTAACGTTTAAACTCCGTCGGTAGATTTTTTTTTAATAATTTATATTTAGTTTTATTCAATTTCAATTTCTCTGTTTTTCTTAATTCTCTTCCAAAAGTGACCTTCTGTGAAAAACAATAACTCGTGCAAAATTGACCCTTGGTGCCAAATTGGTCTGATAATCGAATTTGAATGATTAACTCTTTTGTTAAGCTTATGAGTTAAATCAGCTTTTATAATAATATTATCTAAAAAAATACTATTTTAGAACTTTTTAATGATTTAAACCTAGATTTTTATAATCAAAAGTATTTTTAATTCATAAATTTGTTTAACGTGTTTAACAATCTTATACATGAAGTTTAAATTATTTATTATTTCTAAATAAAACAAAGTAACTAGAATATCTTATTCTCAAAAAAAAATACTTAACATAAGTTAAATTATTTCAAGTCAAACTAACTCTAGTGAAAAGTTTCTACTGAATTGTGTTAGAAACAAATATTATAACTTTCAAGGTGACATCATATGTCATTCACAACACATGTTCAAAATAAAAAAAAAACTTAATAAGATGACGTACATTTTAAATGGTCTTCTATAAGCTTTACATCAAGATTTTTAGCTGTAGAAACGGATGTAAATAAAATAATGTAAGTCTATAAGGTTAACAAAATTCATTCCTGATTTTATTCACTTTCTTTGTTAAGTTAAAAACTTGCTTAAACAACGATATAGCCTCTATACAGATTTTTATGACGTCAATTTATAGTTTTTTGAATCAATTATTTTACATTTATACATTTATCAGCTAAAGCATATTAATTAGAAGCTGTTTAAAAAATCTGTGTATAAATTATTTAGAGTGAAACAACATACAACCATTTTGTTTCTTTTAATTTCTAATTCAATTAACTAGCGTTTTAGTTAAGGCTTAAAATAATAAAAAATAAAAAAAATTCTTTTTCAATTCTATATGAATAAGAAAGAAAGGCTAATTTAAGTAAATTAATATGTCTGAATTGGAAATAAAAAGTATGATTGAAAACTGCAAAGTTAGTTAAGCAAAAAAGAAAAGTTTGCTACTACTAGGAAGAAAAAATGATGCAAAATTTCAATCAATGGAAAAAGAAATCCATAATATGAAAAGTTAGTATGAAACTAAAATCAAGGAACTTGAATTCAGTATCCAGAACACACAAAAAACTCATGAGGAGTGTAATGACAGTGCAAAATTCCTTACATTGTAATTGTGTTAGAGAGTCAGATACACTTCAATGCACGAGCCAATGAGAGTCATCTGACGTGTTTCAAACTAATTCTGATGCAACTAAACTTTAGAAAATGACAGTCAGTTTATTTGTAAGCAGTTGGTTAGTTTGGTGTGAAGCTGGAAACAACAACTACTTTGAACTGATTTGTGATTGTGTATTGTAAGTATTGTTTTGTTTTAAAAGTGAATATTTTAATTGATATTTAATTGTTTAAATATTCAAGCCAGGATTATAGTTAATAGTTTATTCTTTTACAGTTTCGTCTTTACTAAAAGTTTTATTTAATTTTTAGTTTATTGTTTAAAGTCTTTTAAATAGATTTAAATAGCTTGTATTTTTTAAAAAATTTGTCATAGTAATTTATAGTTTCGTATATGCTATTATTTCTTGTTGTGTTTTATAAAAAAGATTCATCACTTAAAACTGTCTGTCTAATTTATATAAAGTAGCCTAGAGTAGCTTTAAGTGTTTTATATATATTGTCCACTGATAATTACAAATTAGCACTTATAAATTAGTTATAGTACTATGTCTAACTTAGAGAATATTAATGATAAGTTGCCTGCAGCGGGTCCTGAAAATAAGCCTGTGAGAAGGTCACCACGCTTGCAGGAGAAGTATGAACAAAAAGGTCAGGTTGACTATCTGCCCACAGTTAGTCACCCTGACCCAACTGTGGCTTTAGATGTTGGGTCACCAACATCGATAGTCCACAGGAGGTTTACAAGTTACAAACTACGGAAAAGTCTCTTGATCACCAAATCAGTTACCTAAATGAAAGTTTTATGAAATTTAAAACAGAGTTCTGCAAAAAGTTTGATAATTTTGAAAAGAAACTTTCAATATATGCAGAATCATAAACAAACTCCTTTTAAAAACAACCAGACTTTATCAGTAACATTGACAGTAAATTGTCACTAGTAACACATCAAATAAATGCTAAAAACTTAAAGGAAATTGAAAGAAAAAAAAGCTTTAAATGTCATAGTACTTAATATTCCGAAAACATTAGCAATACATCAGTTTATACGGTAGAAAATGCAAAAAATGACCTTAATAAAATACAAAGTTCTCTAGGTTGCAACAAGATAGCTGAAACTGAATTAAATACATTATACCGTATTGGTAAATACAACTGCAATAAAACGAGACCAATAATTTTGAAACTACTGACACAATCTAGCAGAAAACGACTATTGAGTCTAAGAAACCTTAAAATACAGCATCTGGGAAAACAAACTAGTAACTACGTTAATAGTGATCGAACAAAATCAGAGATGGAACATTTAAGAAAGTAGAAATTTAACTAAAACAAAAACAAGCAGAAGCTGAAAGTAAAAATTTGAACATAAGATACGTTATAAAACAAAACAAAATAGTTAAAAGTACTCAACTGCCCTTTCGGTTTAACGCGCAGTATCTCTGGGCCAAGTAAGTCAAGCTTCAACACTGACATGCACCTTAAATCATCTAGTTTAATCTTTAATTGTTATAATACTAAGACCGAAGGCACTGTTTTTTCTAATAGTTTAACCTTTAGTAGAGATTTATTTTTAAATGTTTCATATACAAATATAAGATCTATTTTAAACAAGATAAGCTTCATTGAATGTTATATGTGTACACAAAATTTAGAATTATTTTTTTTAACTGAAACATGGTTAAATTCAAATGTTATTGATTCAAATTTTTGTCTTCTAGGGTATAACATAATCCGTAATGACAGAATAGGCAGGGGAGGAGGCGTTGCTGTTATATTTAAAAACTTTTTAAAATTAATTCAAGTAAAAAATAATTTTGTTTCATCTGATGGTTTTGAACTTTTATGTTTTGATTTGATTCGTATAGGACTTAAATTGAGATTTTTATGTGTTTTATACTATTGTTAGAAAACCTTTTATTTATTTTTTTTACAAATTATTTTTATTAATGGACACAATTAAATTTTTAATTTAGATTAAACACCAAGAAATTTACTGCTTATATACATTTTTAACACGCACGCTTCAACGTATGCGCAAAAATTTAGTTGTGACGTAATAAGTAAAATTTCAGTAAAATTTGTGACAAAGCGTAGATATAAATTATCTGACATATAGTTAATTATAATGAACAACACCATCAATAACTTGTTCTACAAACTTTAAAAGCTGTTGGAAATTCAGCTGCTAAATAATATTATTGAACTATTTAAAACTATAACTAAGTAAGATTTCACGGAACAGATCGTTTAATAATCATAGTTATAAATTTAGTATTTTCATAAACTCTTTATATTTCTTAAAACTGTGAAAAGTACAATTGAATTAGAGCTTTTAAAACCTATAATTTCATTGATATTTTAAGTTTTTGAAATTTATAAATAAGCATTTTATGTACATTGTTATCTCTTTTAAACTTTCAATCATTAGGATTTTCAGTCTGAACAGTATACACTGTTCATATAATTCTTTTTGTTGAATTGTTTATTAGATTTTAATTTATATGTCTAACTTTTGTAATTTTTATACAATTTTTACCAATAAGTTATGTGCTTTATAAAGTATATCTAAACTAAAGGTGCGCACTTATTTTCATAAATAGGTTGGATCAGACTTTTTAAAATACATTTTTGCATAGATATAACATTAAATCTGTATTAGATGGTCTTTTGTGTTTATTGGTATAAATAAATTAAGTTTTTAAGATTTTATAAGTTAAAACCAAATTATAAAACAGTACGATACCAGAAATATCAGTCTTCAATCTACTGACTACAAGTTTCTTTGTTGTGACTAACTGCAAATTTAAAAAGAACGGAACTTAGTTCTTTACATTTAGTTGATCAGGAACTTCTATTCATATAATAAAAATACTATAATCAAACATTTATGTTAACTTAAGTATGTTTTACCGCATTCGGAGTTTCAGGCTTAAGCTCTAATTGACCATCGCTGATGTTTTAATTTTCATTAATATTTGAACTTAAGTTATAAACAAAAACGTGTTTTGATAATCTAGAATTTGTTTTTATCAATCGTAATACTATTGACTAAATTTTGATGGACCTAAGCTAAATGAAAAAGTGTTATTTATCGTTTATCTTTATTACTACTTATCTAATTTCAGCCATTTTTGTGGCTTAAATTTAACTAGCATCATATACAAAATACACTTTTAAAATATAAATAGCTATACTTTCTTTTAAACTTTATTTTAGGTCGTTAAGGTGATTTTAGTTTCCTTAATAAAAGATACTCAAACAGAGTTAAGTCAGATAGTTTAATATAAATGGATCAATTAACTTTTTTTTTTCTGTAATAATGAAAATGAAGATTTAATTTAAAATTAAAAGATAATTTTAAATCGATATCTTTCATGTATTAACTTAGTTTTATAATAACTGAGTCATGTAAATGTTTTAATAGTTTTTATTTTATAATTTTTCAGGTGACTAGTTTTAGTTATTATTGGGTTAAAAATATATTTTTAATCTAGAATAATCTATAGTAATATTTTTTTCTAAACACATATATACTATTACTAAGCTTCTTTTATTTTATAAGCAGTTCTTTTAAAGCTCAATTGAAGTGTTTAACTTGTTAGCACACAGAAACTTTAGACAGTTTAGTAGAGAAAGAGTACTTTTATAAAATTGTTATTATTTAATCCAGTAAACTTGTTTCGCTTGGATTTTTACGAGAAAACCATTAGCTATAATTTTTAAATAATTCAACCTATATATACATATATATGGGCTTCGTGTGAAAAATTTAATAAAATAAGTTATTAAACTTAGTTCTCTATACACATATATATATCTATATATAAAAAGGTTTAACTAATTTTTTTTATTAATAAAGCCCTTAAGATGGGCTCAGTGTTAAAGATTTGATTTATCAAGTTAAATATAAATATATACATATAGAAATAAGTGTATTTGTTTTAGATTTAATTTTTTTTTAACGATAAAAAATAAGAACCTGTAATTTTTAGATTCACTTAAGAGTTTTTAAACAGTATCAAGTTGTTTAAAATGATATATATTGTATTGACGTAACACAGAAAACTCAAAAAATATAGACAACGCATATTAACTTAAAAACTTTATGTATTTTAGAAACTTGGGCGAAGATATTTCTTAAGTTTTAAGCCAACTAAATGGCTGTAAACAAGTTCATCTAAGTCGCTAGCGTTAAAGTTTATCTAAATTGTATTTTCATGAATTGAAAAAACGTTCTAAGCGGATTGGTTTACGGTTTTTTTTTTTTAGTTACCTAAAAATATTAAAACTTTTTTAGTTACAATAGTAACTAGTTATGTAATAAAAAATAATAAGACTATTATTTAAAATAATCATTTAATGTTATGTACATTTGGTTTTATATTTCTATTATTTTTTTTATATAAAAATAACTAAAATAAAACTCAAATCAATTTTATTGGCGATCGATTATTTTTATTTTGTAATATTATTCAAAATATAAAAAATTATCATTTTCAAACTTCCTAAAATTTAACTTTTGTACTAAGTTAATTTAAATTTTCACAATTGAAACAATAGAAAAATCAGACATAAAATAAAATTATTAAATTTTAATGAAACTGCTTTAAAAATTAAAATATTTCAAGTTATAATTCTTTTTTACAGTTAAAGTAAACTTTACTTTAAAGTTTTTTTTTTCTTTTTTGTATGTCATTACTAATTAGTAATAGCTATCATTTCGTGTAAAGGTATTTAAAAAGTAGTGTTGACAGTTTTTCAAATTGTATTATATTAGTTTTTTATTTCAAACCTAGAGGTTTACAAGCAAAACCAATAGTTCAGCTATTAAATAAATAAGTAGAAAATGTATTACTACTACACATAAACTTATGTTAAAAACAAGTTCATTATATTCAAAAGCAACTTCAATGAAAAATAAACGTCTATTCTGCATATTTTTATAACATTTTAATTGCAAAGCAAACAAGTTTAATTAAAACCATAAATGCTACTAAATGAATAAATATTAAAAATTAGATCAAACAATAGCTTTAAAATCATATATTTTAATAGTTCTGTCTAATACTTTTATAAACTTATATAAAAAAAATTCTTACCAAAAATATTCAGTAATAAAATGTTAAGATTGTATAAAATAAACCCTTAAAAATGATCACTACATATAATTAGCACCAGTTAACTCTAAGGTTTGGTCATACCAATTTGATTTATAATTCAGCTTGTCACGGCATACAAATGTTCAATCATAAAAATTACAAGCTACAACTAGGATGGAATTTTAATTTTACAGATAAACAAACTAAACACTGAGATGAAACAAAGCATGAAACAGTTACTATATCTACTTAATTACTTTTTAAAATTAAACTATGAAGTATTTTATGATTACGATCGCCGCACAGTACTACTAAGTATATACCTAGTTTGTATGTTGTAATTTAGAAAATTTTGCAAAAATCGAGACTTTTGGTTGTAGACTCTTGCTGTTGTCGTTCTGATGACAATAACTGGTGACCCTAGTTTTTTTAAGGCGCAAAACTTAATAAAACTATTTTAAGCTAGTCGAAAATCCTAACTAAGCTATTTTAATACGAGTAATTTATAACGTTTTAAGAAGGTTCTCACTCTAGTTTAATAAAGGTAGGTAAACAGAAATGATTTGTAAATATAAATTATATTCTTTAACTTCGTACAAATGTTTAAGCTAAGGGTGAGCAACGTAAGCACGAGCAAGAGAGTGAAAATGACCGGCCCATGACTGTTCTTTAAACATTTATGGGATCCGGCCCGCAAATGAAAATGTCCGGCCCGCAAGCAAAGTGACAGGCCCACTAAGGGTAAGTATAAGAAAGTTTTGATAAAACTTCGCATTAAATTTTTACAAATCAAAACTGTAAAGATTTGACTTTAAAAACATGCTAAAAATGACTTTGTAAATTAATGTGCAGTAATAAATATACCATTTTTTCATAATGTTTTGTGCTGTTCTAACTTAGTTGGAATTACGTTTTGTCAAATTATTCCAAGCAAAGTGTTTTTTAAGTACGATTTTTTACATACGTAACTTTGTCAATTAAACTTATAGACATAGTTTTTACACCTGACATGTCTCAATATATATCAGTAATCTTAAAAAATTGTAAATTTTAAGGATTTAAAAAATGTGTATCCACTGTATCAATATAACAAGATTCCGGCCGGATCCGAAACTTATATTTAATTAGATTCCGTTCTGTTCCGGATTTAAAAAGTGGATCCGGTAAAAACAAATAAAAAATTCTCCTGCCCGCAAAAGACTAAAAACTTCCGGATCCGGCCCGTTGATTAAAAACGTTGCCCACCCCTAGTTTAACCATACTAATGGCTATCGCTTCATTTTTGTAAGTTCATTTCCTAAAAATTTAAATTTTAGGACATTTTCTTTGTTATATAATAAACTGAAACTTAGTGTTATTTTTCGTATAATATTAAAATAATGTAAAAGTATTAGCAAAAAATATACTACTTAAATATTCTTTTAAATACGCACTTTGAACACATCGCTGAAGTGCGTATTTTACAAGTAAGCTGTAGTTAAAAAATATCAGTTTAATACCAAGCCATTAAAAAAACAAACATTACTAAATAAAATTAAGTATTATACAAACAAAATAGCTTTTTTTTAAATTTTTTTTTCTGTATAAAATGTTAAAGATCGTTTATAAAGTTTTTACAAATTTTGTTACTTTGACTTAATTTTTTTAACTTTATGTCTTAATAAACATTATAACTAACATGTAAATAAAGAATCAATACAATATGCATCAACAAAATTTCTTAGTGTAAACTATGTTTTAAAGTAAAAAAAAAGTATTAAAGTTAAGCGTAAGGTTAAAGCTTGTAAATGGTTTAAGTGCTGCTGTGAAGATTATGTGTACCTTAAATGTATAGGCTAAATTTAATCTAAAATAATAAAATACATTAAAATTTTACTTGTTTATAGAACCAAAATTTAACACAATGAAAGCTTTTCAACAAAAGCTTAAGATACTAAGTATATAACTTTTTTTTATAACATTACATATTTCGATATAAAGGTTTCTAGGCCAAGTAAACGGCTACATAAACTTCAATTGAATATCTTTTTTAACTTGTATAAAAAGGTATGTAGTATGATTTTAAATGATAGTAATATCTTTACGTTCTATTTTTTTAAAATATTTTTGAAAATGTTCTAAATATATAAAATAAAGTTTTTTGAATAAAATGCAAATAAACTATATTTATTACTGTTTCATAAAGCTTTCTCCTGCTTTAACAGTCTTAGTTTATGATTACTGTAATTCATTTTTGTAAAGTTGATCGTTTTCAATGACACTTATATGCAAAAATAACTTGAATAATTTAATTAGTTATAAGTTTTTAATTTATTAAATCAATAAACTTACTTAGCATAAAAAATAGATAAAAGCTTATCTTAAGTTCACAAAACTTCTTTTATCATAGATCGTCTATTCGAAAATATAACAAGTCTAAACTGATTGATAAACTATTTAATTAAATTTAACTATTGTTACAACATATTAAAATGGTTTATGATAGTTTAATAAACAGTCATATCAAAATTATGTTTAATTGGAGTAACACTTTATTTAAAATTAAATCTTAGTTTTCTTTATTCAAGTACAAATTCAGCCATTTGTATGGCTTAAAAATTAAAACGGCCAAACATAAACTAAATAAGTACATAACTTTTCAATATTGATTTGTTATTTTTTAATTAATCCGTTACAGCTGTGGTCCATTATGATTTTTTTTTCAATTTAGTTAAACTAGTTTTCAAGTATTTAAGTTACGTATTCGTAATACTTATACTAAAAACATTCGGAAAAACTTACATAACCAGATTAAAAGTAAGTATTTGAAACTTATAAGTTAGACTTTTTTAATAAAACACAATTAACAAGTACTTTAAAAATAAATCAGAAATTTAGTTTGGGTTTTAGTTTATTCACCTAGTCTGTTCAGTTTAATGAACGTTTTAAAATTGTTGAAGAGTTATGTAATGTATTATTGTTATCTTTTCAAAACAACCTCTAACTTGAATTAATTTCTTTGTTCAACCATTTTCAATCACATATTTAGATACTCTTACCTCAACTCTATTCATTAGGTTTGTTTTCTTTTAATTTATATCATATACTTTATACTTTAAGGAAGTATTATAAGTTTAAAAACATTACGATTATAAATAAAGTGCTTATAGAGAATAAACACTTAATAATATTTATAACTGTTTTTTATTAATATTAAAAGTCAATTGTAAAGAAATGCTTATAATTTCTATATGCCTTATTTGCTAATTTGTGCATTTAAAAGTATTTTAAAACGGTAAGTAAAATTAGAAACATATATAACAATATGCTTGATTGAAGGAAGTTCATAGCTTTATTTTCAAAAACAATTTCAGCTTATTCAGCTTTAAACGTGGCCTACAAACTTAAACTATAAAACAGTCGATTACTGATGTAAAAACAATACATATTTATTAAGTTGTCGTGTAATAAAATTGTGAGAATTTCTTGATGCGTTACTACCAAACAAGTTTCGTATGTCTTTTTTAAAATTTTTAATATTGAAATATTTTTTTTCAACAGATTTTATAATTTTTTCGTAGTGTTTGTTACTAGCTAATATAACAGCTTTTAAAAAAGTCATTTAAAAACTCTTAAACAAAAAGTTGCATCGTGAAATTTTAATAAGTTTGCATAAAAAAATTATTTAAAGGTTAGCAATAAACTTAAAACCATAATTGACAAAACCAATCTGGTTCAGACTATAAGCAAAAAATATTCGAGCATTTAACAGTATGTGTTAAATCAAAAAAATTTCCGGAAAAATTATGTTCTTTTTAAATAAAGGTTGTCAAAGTACAAACTACTCTATAAAATATATACAAAACTATAGTTATATCTCATGTAAAGAATATTTTTATCATCAAGAAGTAATTAAATAAAAATATTCACAGTACACGTATCATTAAAAAAAGATTTTTTTTAAGATTGCTCGACAAAACTTATGTTGATTATTAATTTAATTGTTTTTTACTAGAAATTTAGTAATTCTATTAAACATTTCTCTAAAACTTTGCGAAAAAAGCAGATTAAAAGCTTGTAAGTTGGACTAAAAATTTAAAAGTCTACTAATCATAAAACAATTAAAATAAAGTTATTATCACGTTATATATATATTAAATAAATTTTAAAAGAGACGTTATAAAATATTATAACAAAATAAGCCTATAATTATCTCTTAAAAAAAATATAGACAGTTATTAAGTGGTATTTTTGACATAAAAACTTAATTTTAAGCTGTACAAACGGCTAATAATAAACTAACTTAAATATTTTAGTAAACGCCTATTTTGAATAAACTTCAAACGACTGAAAAAAATTGTTCTTAGTTTAAAGCTGTTACAGTATATTCTTATGAAATACAACAACAAAAGTTACAATGGTTTAATCTAGAATATATATATTTAACTTTAAAATTTTTTAAATTTTTTTTTTTCTGAGTTTGGTTGTTTTAGTACTGAATCCTAGATGGTTCATAACAAAAAGAATAAATTTACAGCTTATAAATTACAGCTATGTTTAATTAAAACTATAGGGTCAAACTTATGAATTTTCTTAAAACTTCGTTTTTATAATTTAACAAAAGTTTTTATAATTTTAGAAAGAGTTCGTTTTTAGTCGTTGTTACGACTTAAAATTTCGAAGAAATGGCCATAATTAGTAAAAGAAATTCCTTTGATATTTGGTTTTTATTTAAGCTTGCATCGTTTGCTGTTAGATTTATATAACGTCATTACTTTTAAACGAACAAGTATTCAGTTTGATTAACCTGAAATAATGAAATAAAATTAAAACAAATTTTTTTATGTGATAAATTAAAAAAATAGTAATATATATTTGAAAATTCTTAATTGACTTGCTTGCAGCTTTACAGTTTAAACTGCTTAACGTTT
This sequence comes from Thalia democratica, assembly GCF_965202585.1. Classification (NCBI taxonomy): domain Eukaryota; kingdom Metazoa; phylum Chordata; class Thaliacea; order Salpida; family Salpidae; genus Thalia; species Thalia democratica. The sequence continues at coordinate 10,948,875 of NC_139167.1, forward strand.
TAGTTTTTTAACTTCATGGTTATTCATGTACTTATATATAAATTTTCTTTTTTGATTTACTTCTTTTAAGAATTATTATTTACGCTATTATGCTATATTTTAAAATAATTTAAGTTAAAAAGATTTTTTTTAAATATAATAAAGTTAAATTACATTATAAAATTAACTTGTTATCTTTACTTGTTTTTAAGATAACCTATTAAATTGTCATAACACCTAAAAACTTATAATGTCATTACATGCTTACAACAAACAATTAGAACAGTTTGTTAAAAAAATTGAAACTTTTTTTTGTAATCTAGTTTGTTTTAAACTTGCAACACTTTCTGTTAGTTTTATAGGAAGTCACTACCTTTAAATATTTAGATTATCAGGTCGATTAATCTGAAACAATAAATTACAACCAGAATATACTTTTTCGTTTTTCTTATTTAGAAAAATCTGCTATGCATCTAAAAATGTTATAAGCTAAGTCTTAACTGACTTAGCTTACAGTTTTAATACACTGCTAAGAATTTTAATTCTTTATCTTTACTTAAAGATTTGAAAATCCTTTTAAACTAAATTTGAAATTAAAAGAAAAATTTGAAATATTTACAATGTCATTATTATGCTTGGTAAAAGTTTTTGACAATTTTAATGGATTATCACATATTTGAATTCTTAATTAATTGACCTATCATTTATTTATAATAAAATATTTATGCTATACCTAAAATACTCGAAGTATCATAAAATTTTTAAAAGTCGAATAAAAGTCTAACATATTATACTAAAACAACAATTAATAGTAATTATTTTAAAAAATTACACAACAATTTATGTGTTCAGTTTTATTTATTTAACGAGTTTCAAGAAAAAAAAATTGTGCGAATAAAAATTTAGTTTTAAAAATAATATTAAAATGTAAACTGATTTACTTATGGAAGTTTTTTTGAAACAAAAGTTTAAGTAAAAAAAAACTAGAAATGACGTAAAATAATTAAAACTGTTAATCTTAATTTACTCTACCATATTATTAATTTCAACATAATTATGTATTTCTCGAACTATTTAATTATTTCTCGAACGAAAAATATACTTTTTTGAGTTTGACTTTTAATCTAAAAAGATTATTATAGCAACATGATTTAAACACATTCGAGATATTTCAAATTTAAATGATCTAATTATAATTTAAGATATTTTAAGTTTTTGTTACCTGAAATAAAATTGAACACTATAAAAAGACAATTAGAATTATGCTTTATCTCGTTTGTTTTATCTACTGTTTTTGAATAATAACAAAACAAATTAATATAAACTTATGTAAATAAGGATAAAGTGTATAAGTATATAAAAAGTTGAATAAGTAATATAAAAACAAAATGAACAATCGTTACCAAGATAAAAAGTATTTCCGATTTTTTTATTATTTGAAATAATACTATAAAAACTGTAAATCAACAGAGTGTATTTCATAATTTTTAGATTAGTTGTAACTCTTAAGTTATAAAACAATATACTTACTTATTAGTAAAACAAGTTTCATTCGAAATAAAATTAAAAAATTATTTGCAGTAAAAATGTTATTATAATAAATTCTGTTTTGTTTGTATACCTGTCATACAGTCCAAAATTAGTTTTCAAAAATGGTAAGTCTTTAAAATATACAAAGATATAAAAAAAAAATTAACACCTCGATAAATATTTTAAAAGAAATAAAGTTATTCAAAATTAGCACGAAATATGTTAATTCTTATAAAATTAGTAAGATATTTTGACAAATTTCTACATAGGAAGGAGTACTATAGTAAATAAAGCATAGATGAAATTAATTAGCAACAAACTTTTACTAAAAAGTAAAACTCATAATTGTTTTGCAATCGTTAGAAATATTATAAGATAAGTTGTTAGTTTGTAGGCCAAGTTGATGCCTGTGGTTTATATAATGTGTCATTCGTTAGTTACTTGTAAAAGCAGTTTTATTAGGTCTTTATAGTTTTGATATTTTTTTCAGTTATGCAAGCGTTGTTTTTTAATTTCCAAACCAAGTTTAAAATATGAAACAAATAAAAAATTAGCATTTACAACTATTTTAAAATTTTAAAGTTTTCTTTTATTGTATTCTACAATGTAGTCTGAAATACATGTAACCTTAAGTGTTATAAAACTAAACAAAGTCGATTTCAAAATGTTTATAGCAAAAAGGTTGTGAATAAGTAGAATAAGTTATTGATATTTGATTAATCAGTTAATATATAAAAATTGGAAAAAATTACCAATAGAAATATTTTAAGATATTTCCTGTTCATAATTACTAAACAAAAACTAAAATACAAAAATTACACTACTTACGTATAACTTCTGTAGTATAGTTTTGTATTAGTTATTTTTTTAAGCTACTTTATTTCTTTAAATATACGATTAGTTCTTATAAAAAATAGTTGAGATAGTTTTGAACAACTAAAGCTAATTAAAATTTATTTCAACTAACCTTTAAGAGTAAACTAAATATTAAATGTCCTTTATGTTGACAAACTATCAATTTTTTACAATACTTTAATTTACAAACAAAATTATTAATTAATTCGCGTTTAGAATAATGTAATTTTGAATAAACATAAGTCCGTAAGCTAAAGTATTAGCTGTTAAATAATATAAAATAATTTATTAATTCAACTTATAAACATTGTAAACCTAGAAATTTTGCTTATAATCTTATTTTTTCTAATATAAGTAATAACTAAAATAATCCATTTTTAATGTATCTTAGAATTTAGATAATATACCGGAAGAACTTAAAATTTAACTTTAAAAATTTATAAGCAACTAAAATATAAAATTTTGAAAGAAAATAAGTAAAAGAATAAATATTACAAACTTTTTTTTTTTTATTTACACTTTTAAGCATCTAGTAAAAAAATAGTATTGAGTCATAATAAGAGTTTAACATTAACTTTTTCGAAAGTATAATATCTGCTCCATTGAAAACATTGTATATAAATTATGTTTACAATGACTAAAACTATAAATTTTAAAGAACTAAAATTTTCCAACAGTAAACATTTAAATTGTGTGCGAAATTTGTACTGTGACGTAACAAAAGTAATCCTGATGAAATTTGTTACAAAGCGTGAATATAAACTGACTGTTTATCTAGTATATTAATATATCTCAAGTCTTGTTTATCGTTAAACTTTTAAAGCTGTTGTAATTACAGCTGCTAAATACTATTCTAAAAATTTACTTTGTGTTCACAAAACAGTACAACAAACACAGAATACAAACCTACATAGGTAGGTGTCAAAGGTTACACGACAATTCAAGTTTTTCATAAAAAATTTAATGACCACATGTCAAAAAGTACTGTATCTATAAATATAATAAAAAATATCTATTTAGGTCCTATTATACCTACAAGCCATTTTTCTTTTTTTTTTAAATTGAATATATTTTTTATACGGCAAAAATAAGTTTTTTAATACAATAGTTTTAAATAAATTTCTTTTATCTTTAAATTTGTTTAAAATTTTCGTTAAAATAATAAAACCGCTTTAAAATATTAATAAAACTTACAAGCATGTTTTTTTTTAATATATATAACTTTTTTAAAATGGTCTCTTAAACATCTTTTTAAAAACATGAATTGACGGAATTTGAATTTTCATGTAACCGGTGTCAAATAAGCACGTCCAGACACTTTTGCACATTCTAAAGTATTTGTTTAGTGCTTAAAGAATTTTAATAGCTGATTTGTCTCTTTAAAAGCTTTATTATTTTAGTGCTAACACAATTTTAAGAAGCTTTTACAGCTTTTATTTGTCTTATTACTTATTTTAATACATGTATTTTACAAACAATTATGTAATTTCTACCTTGTTAAAAAAGTATAAACAACAACATTTTCTAAATAAATTAACTAGTTAACTTAATTTAATTTTTGTTAATCATTTAAATCAATTTAATGAAATATAAAGTATTTACTATTGTATCAACAACTTCGACAAAAAGAAAATATTAATGTAACTACTTAATATAATTGTGTTACTAAATGTTATATAAAAGACTTTAAATCATGTCAAACGATTTGTTTTAAACTTTGAATAGAGAAAAATAAAGATTAGCTAAGATATAAATTGTGACTTTAGTACTATTTAAAAACTCCTGATTAAATATGCAGTAATTTGATTATATTTATTATACTGTTTAAATATTTAAACAATTTCGATTTATATATTAATTAAATATAATGAAACTAATAGTGTTATCACTTTAATCTTCAATTAAAACAATATCAATATAATTTTGTTATAAATGGCCAAATTAAATTAAACGATTGATTTCATTAATTTGTACTATATTTTCTTAACGCTAACATTTGTTTTTATAGTATTTTATATTAACAGAAGGAGTTATGCTACTAAAATTTTTAAGTATCACAGACAAATATTGGAATTTAAAAAAACTAAAACTGTTTAAGTATTTCAAAAAACTAAATCTTTATTTTTTTAATATTTTTTTATAAAAATTGTATACATTCAGAGGATTTGTAATGGAATTGTATTTCTAATGTTTTGTTTAAACTATACTATAAACTATAAACTTTCACCTAAACATTGTTATTTCACTTCAATTAAATATAATGACATAATTTTTATAGTTTTTTAAAATGTTTTTTTTTAAATATTAAGTTTATGTCATATTAAAATATTTTTAAATAATATATTTCTAACAAAGTTTAAATGATATATCTTAAGACGTATAAATAATAAAACAGTGTGAAATAACATTTTAACTTGATTCATTCCTTTTTTTTTTGTAGTTTTTAAACATTTGCGTTCGTATTGTAGAAGACTTTTAAAGCTACAATACAAATATAAATAAACTTTTCAGTTTATGACTACGAAGACGATGTGAAAAACATGATTGAGCATTTAGCTAAAAGTTTACTATGTATAGCATTAATTAATCATAAACTTTATACTTAAAAGAAAAGCTTTAAATTGCTGTTGCATGAACTAAAAGAAAAAAAATGTAATGGTGGTAACTTTGTTATTTTAAAATAGCTAATAAACATTAATAAGTGTAATAAAGTTTTATTATTATCTGATTTTCAAAGTAATTATAGAATTAAATTCCATGTAAGTCACTTTTAATAGGCGTTAAGTTGGTCTCTTTCTAATTTTGTAATTTTAAACAGCTATTCGCTTAAAATTTCTAAAATGTGTACTAGTTGTTTGTTCGTAATTCTTGTCGAGTACGCATTTTAGACTAACTAAAGAGTCAGTACCAAAAAGTAAATCTAAAGTATACAATGTTTGATTTGTTCAACCAGGTTTAAATTTCTAACAAACAAAAAGGTTTTAGAAGATTACTATATTTTAAATTATTGATAAAATTTGAAAGTTTAGTTTACTTTACTAAAAGTTTAGTTCATAAAATACAGTTTCAAAGCTTCAGAAATATAACAATTTAAATAAATTAAATATTCGATAAATGCTAACTAATGTTCAAACTTAAATAAAAGTTGATTTTTATAATATACTAACTATTGTTTTGACTTTTTTAAATAGTATAACTACCGTAAAGTTTTTGTTTTTATAATTGTTTTAAAAGGTTAATATTTTTGTTATAAATCATAGAAGAAAGTAGTTGCAAGTGTAACAGAAAAATTAAAATTTAAGACAATATATATGTTTGGTCAAATATATTTAGAGCTTATAACCTTCACAAAAATTAAAAAACAATTAGTTATGTTTTTAGGTTTGGTAAAACGTCTTTTAGAATAATACTTTGAACTAAAAAAAGAAAACTTCTGAGAATTATCGGAAAAAATTAAGAAAGGTTTTCAGTGTAGATTTCAATAATAGTTCAATTATATTTTATTAGAATTTTGTAACAAAAGTATGTCTGAAAATATTTAACAAACCACTCACTTACAAAATAAGAACAAAAAGTTTAACTATTAAAAGACTTAAAGTTTAAAGAAACACCGGAGGACGATAAATAACAGACAACATAGATATAAGTTTCAAGTTGTAGTAAATTGTTTTGATTTTTAAATGTACTTAGTTGTTATTTTTGTAAGCTTAAAAATTTTGAATTATGAAATTATGTAATAAATTTTTTTGTTTTTTGTACTTAGCAGTAATAACTATGATTACAAGGAGAAGAACAAATTAAGATTCATAACTCTAAAAGTGTTTTTTAATAAAAATAATTTTTCTTAAAAACGAAAACAAACTAATTTTCAAACCAAGTTAATTTTTAGATATTTTTCTGTATTTTTAATAAAAAATTTTTTTGAGCTAATAAATACAAACTATTTGTTTAGCATTCACAATTTAATTTTAACCTTTTTTTTTAACTTTTATTCTTTATATCTAAAAAAAACATGTGCAAAACATTTTTATATGCTAAAGAAACAAATAACTTTTAGCATTTTTTATACCTAAATGATATTTTTTTTCTAAGTTTTCTTCTTAATTTTCTACATTTCCAATAAACAGCAATTATAGTTTTAAATAAAATATTCTAGAAAAAAAAATACAAAACCTCGACTTTTTTTTGTTAACTTGACTTTTTCCTTAAAACTAAAAATAAATAAATAAAGTAGAAGCTGAGTTTTATTAAACTTTATAATTTTTATTTTCTAGTATTTTTGTTATTGGTTTTTTTACTACTAGTAAAAATTTTAACACGCAGTATTCTAGGTTGTTAATTCTCTTTAAAAGTTACTATAAATGTTTCGTTTAAGTAACTCATATAAGTAATTACATAAAAACAATACAACACTATGTTATAAGACTAATATGTTTACACAACTATTTTATTTGAATATTTTTCTATAAATTATATTTATGTTAGTTTCAAAAATATTGTAATAATATGTAGAACATTAAATTTACAAATAAATTAAATAACTTAAAAAGAAAAATAATTTGTCATAGCTTATGGAAGCTAAAGAAAATGTAATATAAACTTTTATTGATTAAAAGGACTTTCGGTGCATCACAACCTAAAAACACGTATAGAAGCATTGTATATATTAAGTTTTGAAAAATTTGAGCTTTTAAAAATGCATTTGTACTTAATATAAGTTTTATGTTAGCCACATAATTCTAGTTTTAATTGCTTTACAGAAGTATCTATTTAGTTCATCTTATTTATATAAAATGAGCATAAGTTCAAAAGGTCAATAACAAAATTTTGCTAACCAAATAATACCCAACCACTTTGATCGGATTTGAATTAGACTTATAGATTGTTTATGCAATAACTTATAAGAACTATTGCAATTACATACTTTATTATCTAGTTAGTTTTTTGAAATAGTTTAATAAATATTTTATTAATACTTTATTGAACAAATTTTAAATAACAGTGGCAATAAAAATAAATTGTACTAATAATACAAGATTTATGTTTTAAACATTAATCAAATTTGTTCAGGACCCAGTCAATATTTTTTTGTCATTTTTCTATGGCATAACACAACTTAAAAACGTTTTTAAATTGAATGTGTAATAAAACCCCGTTGCGATAAGGTAAAAATACACTGTACTGCTTAAGTATATATTTTAGTGATTGAATGTAGTATGATGCACCAATAAAGTTTTGAGTTCTGCTAACGGCTAACAATAATTTAACTACGGTTGATTATTTAAATTTAGTTTTTTTTTAAAAACGCTACGACTTAGCTTTATTAAACAACAAACCTAAATAACTAAAAATTATTAGTGATGATTAATCATTTATAGTCTTACATATTTTATGACTTTTACGTTTTACGAAACACTACTAACTTAATGACTTTTATTGTCGGGTTGGTGAATTATAGTAAATATTAATTTGATTAAAAAATATTTTTTTAGCCGTTTATACACGTTACAAAATACGTTATTAAGAACTAAAACGATTTCTCAATATACTTTGTGAAATAAGCAAAAAAGAGTTTTATAAGAAAACACTTAACTTATATTTTTAAACATTCTAAATAATTTGTATGGCAGTAATGAGCTTTAAAAAAAAACAGTTTTTATGTTTTGTTAAACTTGTAAAGGTCACAATTTATGCCATCGAAGCCTGGTTGTAAATAAAATATTCAATTTGCACACCTTTAATAAAATCAGATTTTTACATTTCAAAAAATTGAGTAATATTTTTTAGTTAAGACAATTAATTATATAACTATATATCACAGTAGTTTACGACATAAATAAAATAGGCAAATTTATAGTTTTTCAAATAAAATATAACAGCCAAAATTTATATAACAAAGTATAATAGCTGTAGGTGACGAAAGATTGTTTAAAATAAAGATTAATAAAAGCTTAATAAGATGGCAAGGAAAATTTTTTAGTATAATCAAACACATGAAAAAGTTATTTTTTTAAATTGAACATTCTGTTAATATAGCCATTATTTGACTTTAAATTTCCAGTTATATGAGATAATATTTTTTTCTAAACTCAAATAAATATGAACAGTAAAGGTGTATTAAACTTTACGATTTGTTTAATCACACGTCATGTCAATATTTATTGATTTAATTATTATTATTCAGAAATTTAGATGGTTTTTAAAAAACTATTCAAGTTTTAATATAACATCATTTTAAAATAGTTATACTTATATAGAAATATTTGCAATAATAACTGGCATTAAGTGTTACAAAACACCGTTATGAAATTTTATCAAAAATCAGTTTTAATAGATTATTGATATTAAATATTAATTGTAAAATAGAAACTTTAGAGTATATAAATAATTGTTAACTACTCTATTTTAACCGATTGTTTGCTAGTTAAATATTTTTAGATAAGATAAACTTTGAAAGTAAGTTTAAATTCAAGATTTCTTTTAAGTAAAAAATCAGCACACTATTTAATTTTATTCTTTTTTATATTTTTACTGTCAAAGCCATTTGTTTGGCTTAAAATTTTCAAATAAATAAATACAACTAATGACAGTACTAAGTCTTAATGTTGTTCGTTTAATTTTTGAGTAATTAGATTACAACAGGGTTTCCCAGACTTTTCTGCAAATGGCCCCCTTTAGAGCAATTGAAAAAGCCATAACCCCATTCAACAACATCACTCATAAACTACAATAAAAAACACCGAAGACCTTTTTTTTTGCTCTTCGTCTGCAACTCAAGAATATTATCTAGTGTAAGTTTCAAATTATAGCCTCATGGCCCCCCTCTTCCCTCTTTGCTGCTCGTGGCCCCTGAGTATCTGTCATGGCCCACTTTGGGAAACCCTGGATTATTAGTTTATACATTCGCTTATTTTAATTTGTTTAAATTTAATGATTACTATCGTAAAAAACATGCTTAGACATATTTTAAATATGCTAAATTACTTACTGTAGCAAATTTTTGATAACTAGACTACTCTTTTGTTTTTACGGTAATCAGATTCTGTGCACAATAGACTGAGAATAGAAAATATTTAGCAATTAAAGCAAAAAAATATGAATGAGAAAGTTTTATATTTTTCATCACAAACTCGATTATGTAAATCTATAATTGAGTTTTGCGCATTAAAAACATTATCTACTTTAATGTTCATTAGTGCACGTAGAGAAGACCACAATTATACTGACTCAGTTCGAACTGAATCATTTCTAACTCGTTCAAGTTCTTATCCAAACAAAGTACGGTCATAAAATTTTTTTTTAATGATATAATGCTTCATTAGAATTTTAGCTATTTTCATATTTTTTTACAAAAGTTACTTATCTTAATTAACAGTATTTACTTATTTTGAGCATGGCCATTTAAATGGCGTTAAATTTTCTTAAAAACAACCATCTTAATTATTCAAGATTCTTCACAAAAATATTTTCTCACCCGTTTACAATAATTGTTGCGATTCTTTAGTAACGTCAAGTTAAAGTGTTATTAGTCTTTTTAAAATTTTTATAATAGTTCTAATTCATTACTTATTTTTTTTAAAATAAAATTAGTTAAATGTTTTTATTCTTTTTGTTTGATTTTTATATTTAGTTCTTTCGAAGTTAGTAAATTTTTGTTACTGTATTAACTTTTGAAAAAAATATTATATACTATTTTTTCAACTACTCTAAATTGTGATTACAATAACTCTTATAAATACTTTACGCACTGACGATTCTCAAACTGCTTTTAACTACATCTAAATATATTTTTGAAACTAAATTGACAATTTTTAATGAGAGTTAAACAAATTAAAAATTTGCATTAATAAAACCTAATTCCTAATATTAATTTTAGTAACTTGTTTAATTCCAGCAAGTAAAGCAAAACAAATATTTTCTCCTTCAGAAGACTTTTATTCGACTGCAAGAACGCAATCAAAAAAAAAGAATTTTTACTCTAGGATGTTTTTTGTTGTAACTTTTAAGTACATTCTAAATAATAATTACCTTATTTGTTTTTATGTTGTAAAATTTTATAAAAAGTTTAATTTAATACATTTTTTAAATACAATTTAGTAATTATTTTATCTATTTTCATAATCTTCAACTTATAAATTATTAGGTCTAGCCGCAAGTTCAAAATTTTAAGTCGTTATTTCGGCTGCAAGGAAACATAGTTAATACTTATAGAACGAAGAAAATAATTTAATAAATTAGATTAAAAGTTAACCAGAAGTATTTAAAATTTTTGGAAATTTAAAACTATTTTAGTCGTTAAAGTTTAAAAAAATTTGCACTAGATAACCTTGATCAAATGTAAAAATTAAAAATTTTGAATCTATTGTTTTGATGCTTTAGTGTTAATAAGAAAAGTTAGAAGATAAAAATTAATTTTACAGAGTTTACCGCAACTTTTACAAGTTAGTTGAAGTTTCATAGAGAATAATGTTAAACCATAAAAAAGTAATAGTGTTTAATCAAGAATATTTCAAAAAGGGGGACTCAACAAAATAACTAAATGAATCTACTATAAATTAAACTATAGGTTAATGTGTTGAAAAGAATTAGCATCAGTATGGAGCAGATTGAGTTCATAAAGTATAATCTTTGTAATAGAATTACTTTTATCTTACTAACTCCGAAACTAAATATATACATATTTAAAATACCAAGTTAAAAAAAATAAAAATAATTTTATGTTGATCTTATATTTTTTACAACATTTATTTAAAATAAAACATAAAATATATTGTTTTTATTTTCAATACATTCAAAAACGCTAAATACAAATTAAAAAAGTAAGTAGTTTAAGAACCAGACGAAATTATTAAAATTATTGATTTTAAAACGATGGGAACTTTTATTTAACGTGAATCAATGTGTAGTAGTAATACATACTCTTTTATAACTGTCATAATTAAAATCAATTGATTTTATTTTAATTGCTGAACTATTGTTTTTCTTTAACTTAAAACTAATATTCTGTGTGCTGAAAAACTGTCTACACCATTTCTTAAAGACTTTAAAGACTTTAACATTGAGTTAAATTGAATTTTTAATGATGACTTATACAAGAAAAATATATTTATGACAAAGTTTACAAAAAACTCTACTATAAATTTTTAAATTATAATATATCAGGTTTTACAGCTATGTTAACAAACTTAAAAAACTTTTTTTTTAAATCTGATTTTATAGTCATGACTACTCATTGTAGTAATAATTTGTGCAAACTTTAAACTAACTTAGTACAAAAGTTTAATTTTAGTGAGATTGATCATGATTTGTTTTTGTACTTTGAATGAAATTCTAAAAATTAAATAATCGATTATTCAACAAAATTGACTTGAGTTTATGTTAGTTTTTTTAATATTTTTATTAAAGTAAAGTGTTAAAATTAATACAGCAAGTGTAAAAAAAATCAAACAGACTTAACAATAAATAACTTTCTATATTTATATTACATAAATAGTAACTGTTGTATCAAAGTACTTTCTAAATAATTCATTTAGTTTTTACATTTTAAAGTATCTAAAAAAAAATACCATAAATCAAACTGCTGAGATCTTTTTTCAGATTATGAAATAAAAAACTTAAGTAAACTATAATGTTAGCGATTTTGATAAACTGATTTACAGCCATTTAGATGGCTTAAAACTTGAAAGTAAACTCTGCACAATTTTATGGAACACTAAGCGTTTTAAAATAAATTTACGTTGTCAATATATTGTGTGGAATTCTGTGTTACATTATTACAACATTTATCATTAATTACAAATTTCAATTTTTGTTTAAAGTTTTAAAACTTCATTTACTTATACTTTAAATAGATTGAAAATTTAAACAAACTACTAAAGCTTGACAATTCTTTCAATATCTATTCTAAGTCTTTTAAACTTTTTCATTTTTGTATAAAGGATGATAATTCTAATCATTTACAACTCTATAGATTTGAATTCGGTGAAACACTATTTTTATACACTCTTGTCTAATTTACTATAAATGAAAACTAATAACTTACTTTTCAGCCAAATCTTCTACTTTTTAGGTCCTAAAAAATAAATTACTAAAACTCGACAACTATACTAATAGTAGTTTTAAGTCTTTTTATTACTGACTTTTTATATGTATATATATTTGATAATAATTTTATTAATTCTAAATTTTAATAATTTTTTTTCTAAAATACTGTTTTACACTGTCGTCTTAATTCTTATAAAAAAAACAGACAAATAAATTTACTGTGAGAACGTAATCTATTTTTTTATTTAATTGGTGTAAGATTTATTAAGTAATCTTAAATAGACTTTAACATAGTTTGATTTAGTTAGTACTGTTTGGATTATTGAGGACAATTTAAAGCTTTAAAAATGGCCTTAAAAATTTAAAAAAAAAGTTTAAAAATAATAAAATAAGAATAAGGTTTAAAGAGTGTACTTAATTAATATTTAAGTAATAAATTCAAAATTATGTTTTTACCTTTTTTGAACAATTTTGGGTAAAATATATACTAGCAAACTGTTTGCTTTAAAAATAACCGTAAAGTTATATTTAAGTGTTTTATAAGTAGTTTAAGTTTTTGAGGTTATATGGTTAAAAAAACAAGTATTGTGTTTTTAGTAGTAATAAATTTTATATCTGTAGTAGTACTTTTTTAGATGAGTAAGTTTTCAGAACAATTTTAGTATTTTCTAAAACTAAGTAACTACCAAAAATAAAACAACAAAAATGTTTAAGTCGAACGCCAACCTATAAGAAATAATTAAACACATAGTAATCATTTAAGAATTTTACACTAAGTTAAACCTATATTAAATTAGCTTTTAGCCTACTGTATACTGTACAAAGTGTATAAAAGAATAGCGGTTTACTTGCAAACTTTATATATTTAAACAAAACTGTTAATAAATATAGATTTATTAGTTTGCTAAAAAAAGATTCTAGTGAACTTGTTTCACTAAAATATAAATATAAACAAGTTATACAGCAATCTTAATTTATTATATCAACACATGTTTCTGCGTGTTAACAAGTTATTCTTTCCATTTAAAACCCAGTTGAAGTGTGTTGATTCGTTAACACACAGAAACTTATGTTAGTACAATAAAGGAAGATTTCTTTATAATTTGTTTTTATTTATATTTAAACATATATTTTTTAAGTTAAGTGTTTGTTTTACGTATTTTTATATTTTAAATAAGGTTGTTTATAGCTGTGTATACAGTTTGAAACATAGTAGATTTCAAAATTACTTTTTTTATTCTATCGAAAAACTTTTATGTATATATAATGTGTTTTAAAGTAATATAACTTTGTTTACTATATAAAAATTTTAGTTTTTTATACTTTGTGGCAAAATATTTATATTGAGGTGGAAAACTGTTAACAAAAATCTTTCAAGACTGATTAAAAAAAAATAGCGGATTATAATAAAATTTTAGCAGCTCGTGTATTTTTAAAATGTACCAATAGTTGAAAAAAACACTTTGTTGAAGCAGCTTGTGTAAAATATATTAATTATTGTTAAGTCTAAAATAATTTAAGTACTTTAACTATTTTTCATTAAATTTGAAGTATTTACGTTTAAAAAATAGTTTAAGTTAATATAATTTATATAAAAGTAATAAAAAAACACTATTAGTATTTAAGCGTTATAAATTAAATTTTACAACAATATTAGATTACGAATTTTTAGTAATTAATTTTCTTTTTAAATGCCTTTAATATGACTTAAAAGTTTTTATCAAGAAGAACAATATTTAAAGACGATAAACTTTATTTGTCAAGAAGTAATAAACTCCTTTAAATATTTATAAATCATCATTTGTTTAGTTTATAGATAACACTTTTAAAAGTTTGGTAAAAGTCGGAAAAGTCTTTAACAGAATAAGTTTGTGTGTAAGCTTAATTTTTTTACCATATACTTTTAGTTAGAATTATAAAAATTAGTCTATATATTTTTTTTTTGATGATATGGAATATTCTTACTACTTTAAAAGTTAAAAACGCAAAAAATAATGCTTAAATTTTGACATCGTAATAAATTTTTTATAGTTTTGTTACCTTAGCACTATAAATCTAAAACCTTATGATAAAAGTAATATCAATGTCAAGTTTTTATAATTTTTAATAATAATTAAATTACTTAATTTTTATAAGCTAATCTTGTGACTAATGCTGATAATAATGATTATAACGTTTATAAGAGCTATTTTATTTACTGTTAAGAGTAAATATAGAACACTTAATAACATGTTATAAGGGTTGATACAGTTATGACAAATTACTATTTCAGAAAGTACTAAATATCGAAATTACACAAAAAAGATATAAACATTTAATTAATTTTATAAAAAAAAATTAATAATTTAAAATTAGATTAAAAAAAAAGACTAAAAAAACTGACGTGTTGTTACTAAATAGTTGCAATTATTCTTGGAAACGTGTAAGAAAATATGTTTGTAAACAGTCATTAATAGTAAATCTTGTATTCTTTTTAAAATTTTAATCCATTTAGATGGCTATGTTAAAATCATTTAACAATTTTAATTAAGATATAAGAAATTTTGTTATACAAAATGTATAGTATACGTATATTTATAATGAAACAATATAAAATCATTACAAAAATTTTATGACCACATTAGTGTAGATAAATTTCTAGATTACACAAAACACAATTATAAATTAACATTATCGAGTTTTTGATGGAAATCATAAAAAGATATCATTCATTTTTCTGGCTTTTGTACTGTTCATTTTTATCCCAGTTTATTATGCACAAAATTTAGTTACTGTAAAGACGACAGAGTGGTCTAATTATCTAAAATTTGCTACACTTAACAATTTAGCAAGTCTAGAGTATATTTAAACATATTTTATTATTATTGTACAATAGAAATTATTACGATAGTTAATTTTTGAAATCTAAATAAGTTAAAATAAGCGACTGTATAAACTTGTAATCCAGTTACTGAAAAATAAAAAGTGTATCATTATGAATTATAACGGTCTAAAAGCACTAAGTATAGTAAACTGTTATGGTTATTTACTGTTATGTCATCACTTTCTTTTGTCAAATTGTTTATTTCGAAAATGTAGAACAAACATGTTTAGATTCTGCAGATATTTATTTGCTATCTAAAATTGTGCTTATACGTCTAAAAATTAGTTTTGTGTTGGCAATTTTTTTTTTAGTCGAAAAAGACTAAATTAATGCTAAGGTTTTTTAGGTATCATTTAAACACTTTTTTAACATCTTTATTTAACCTGTTTAAAACTCAATATGTTTTTACTAGTGTTACTTTTTTTTTAAATTTTAACCAATATAACTTTTATTATAGTAGAATATATAATAAAAGAAAAACCTTTTATAGTTGTTATACTCAAACAGTTTACAGTAAACAATTTTAATCTAAAAAAACAACCTTTAATTTTTTTTTTAATGTTTAAAGAAGTCCTGTTATATGACATTAACTTTATATATATTTATTAGATATAAATAATTTAGTGTTAAAATAATAATCATTTGTTTTTCAAAAATAAATCAGTTTTAGTACAGCTTTTCAATATTCAATATTTGTAGACCTAATATGGCAGCGTTCTGTACATAACAGACTCTATTTACTCGACTTAGACTATTGTGACACAATTTAATTTTGTTAAAATAGTTCTTAATATATTAGTTGTATCCAGAAAAAGGTTAGAATAAGAAAGGATCAATAAGAAAACAAAATCTATTTTATTTTTAAAGTTTATCAGAACAAACAGTGTATTAACCTTTCACTCTAGAAAACACAAAAGACGATAGCTTTTTCTAATGTGTTTTTTACAGATAGTTTTGAAGTTAATGACTATAATGCTGATTTCAAAATAAACTATGTTGTAGTTCTTAACTAACATTAAATATATTTTACATTAAAATTTTTTAACGATAATTAAAACACAAAATGATTGCTCTGTATATTTATGGATGCAAGCAATTTAGGATCTAGTTTTATTTTATGTTATGATTTAAATAGCCATATTGATATGACTCAAAATTTAGAATGGTTGATCGTACTTCTTTTTCTTAAGAATATTTAATTTATCTGTAAAACTTAAACTTAAATTCGCAGGATAAAATCATGTGACATCATTAAATAATACAAAACATTAAGTAATTTATAATAATTACAAATAATCTAAAAGTTGATAGTAATTTAAAAAAAAAGACGTTATTAATCTTTATATCCTAACTAATCAAACTAAATATTAAAATTTTTAATTCTTTTGATGACGTCCTAAACTTTTATCTCGCAAATGTATGTAACATATCCAAAAATTAAATAAAACCTTATTTTATTAATACTCGTCTTTATTCCCAACACATTACTTTCAGTCACATTAAAGTGGCTACTAAAAAAGTACTTTGATTTGTTTATTTTAAAATTTTCGAGATTTTATAAACTAAATTGAATTCTCAAATAAAGTTAATATTTTAAATTTTGGTTTTGAGTTCAAACAAAAAGCAGCGTCTAAAAATTATTTTTACTTAGTATTTTAGTTATATGTGTTAAATTTAGTAGAAAATATATTAGTCCAATAATTAACATGAGTCAAAATTTATAAAAATCGTAATTTTTTTTGAAATATACAGACTATGGACACTTTTTAATTCTATGCATCAAGTTTTTTAGGATTAATTGTTTTACCCGATTTGAATGCTTATTGCTAACTTAATTTGTTGAATAAAAAAGTTCTTATGTAACTTTCTTAAAGGTAAGTATAGTTATTTTATACAGTAGGTTAAATATTTTACAAAGTACATTTAAACTTTTAAATCATTTTCTCCACCATCATAATCTTTTATTGTTTAAAAATTTTTCTTTAACTGCAATACTTTTTGTTTTTGTCTTTTTTAGAACTGTATTATGTGTTTAGTTTTGGATGTTTTCTTTTTGATTGTGCAAATACTTTAAAAAATATTAAGCCTTATTCAGATTTAGGTTTTAATTATCTCTTTTTACTATAAGATTTTATCTTTAGTATATTCTAAAATACTATCTTAAATTTTGAACCCAATGTTAAGGTAAAAAAGTAATTGCTCAAAGTGAAGGTTACAGAATATTTTTAAAATCTATATCGATTTCTTCATACTTTATTAGTAGAGATTAATCAATGAAAAACATCAAGAAGAAGTTGTGTATATTTTCAACTCAGCTAAAAAACTAATGAACTTAGCTTAATGAAATAAAGATTTAAATATATATTTAAATGTTTAATTACAACTTTTTTCTAGTCTTAGTTAATAATGTATAGTGTATATTTTCCTAATAATTTACTATGAACCAAAAATTACATTTGTTTGAAAATGATATAAAACTATCTTTGTTATTTTGATCAAAATTTGTAAGTCATGTCTGACTATTAAACATATTTTTCATGTATTGTTTCTACATATCTTTTGTTATTAAGATGTGTTCTTAAAAATGTACTCGAAAAACATTTTAAAATAAATTATAGTCACATAAATACTGTTTTCTAATTTAAATTCAAATAAATTTTAAAGTAAATTTTTATAACATTTTCTAAGTCTAGTGTTTGTAAAACGAGAAAAATAAATTTAAAAAAAGATAATATTTGTCTTAATTGTCAAACCTTAACTGAAAGTTTTTCATCAATAACAAACTAAAAAAAATGAATACAAAAACTTTTTATAAGACTCAACAATTGTTATTTTAAAGTAGTTTTCTTCTATTTATGTTACATATGGCTTTTTTAAATAATTAAAATTATAAATAGTATGAATAAAGTTTTAGAATAAGTTTTTTTATACTGTTACTTATGGAAAAACGAAGCTTGTTTATTGATTATGTTTAAGTTAATTAGCAAAAAATCGATTTAGTTTTAAACTACTAGTAATTAGAATTGATACAATTATTAAAATGCTATGCAATAAGTTTTACTTGTTTTATAGGTTATATGTACTTACGCTAAATGCAAAGCTTGGTTTAAAAACAAAATACTTTAAATTAAAAATAAATTTAGTATTCTCATAATAGCCTTTAAACTTAAGCTCTATTATATTGCTTAAGTCGTTTTACCATTAGAAACTGAGAAACATTATGTTTTTAAATAAAAGTTTTATAACTCGTTCTACCTAACTAACAGAATAAACTAGTGCACTAACCTAAAATAAAAAACAATTTTGTGTATTGTTTTTGTGTAGAACAACTATAAAATTAGGAATTTAATAATAATTTCAAAATATTCATCATATGAAAACGACAACGTTTGTGTGTTTGACGTCACTTTAAAGCTTTTATTATTGTAGTTTAAGAATGCAACAACCAGATTAATAAAAAATACAAGTCTGTTTGATAACGTATTAATAATTGTTTACTTAAAGCTTACACATTCAAATTTTTAGGCTGGGTAAGTATAGTACTGCTAAAAGGGCTGCAATAATTGAAGTTAAACAATTTAACTTAATTTAAATTCATTTTAAAAGGCTATTTTTTCGATTAAGTATATAAATTATTAATGTTAAGTGTAGGGAACAATTGAAATATTGCTAATACTTTCTTTGTCAAGATAATACTTTAATTAATTATAATTCTAACTATTTTTATAATTTTTTTTACAACTATTGTATACAAGTTGATCTTTTGAAATTAAGACAATATATTCTAAGTAGAAACACAGTAACCTACAGGCATTAGTTATAGGTTAATTCTTCTTTCATAGCAGATAGGTTTAATGTTTAATATATGTAAATAAAATATAATTAAACTTTAATGTAAGCGATTTCGATGAAAGTATTAACAGTAAATGGTTTAGTTAAAACAAAGGCAATATACTTAGTATCAAATTCTCAAAAAAAACATTTAATTAGCATTAAATTATTTTGTGAAGTTTCTTCATTACGTTGATACAAGTATTAACAATTTTCAGATGTTTAGTTACGATCACGAGTTTTTGTAATAAGTTGTTTAAAAATAATTATTTTTCAAAATTTAAGACTAAGTTTTTAGGGTGAAAAATAAAAAAGTAAAGAAACATTTTGTTAAGTTTTTAGGTTGAGTGATAAAGAACTTGCTATTCATTGCAATTTTAATAAAAGTACTTACAAAAGTAGAAAAATTGTTTTTAAATAAACAAATTTCTTAGTTATTTTTTATTTGGGCCGTTGGTAGTTAACTTGTAATAACTTTTCAAGAACACAAAAAATACATATGACAGAAGCTTACTGCGGTAATTTTTATATGAAATTAAAAAAAATAATTTCAAATTTTTGTGACATCACAAATGCATTGCAACAAATCATATTAACAGTTGATAAAATAGAGGTATGTGCGTTTTTTAGTTAAAGAGAGCAAGAACTTCATCAAAATTTTAAGTCGTATAAACGGCTACAAGCAAAGTTATTAACTCCTTTTAAAGTATCATACGATTGAATATTATAAAACAAAATTTTATGAAATACGAACAAACAGCTAATAAAATGTTGAAAAACAATTTAGGCTACTATAGACAAAAATATTAAAAAACTAATAATGAATTATTTTTTTTTTAAAGTATCAAACATAATGTTTAAAAAAGTTTTTAATAACAATTTTTTTAATAACATTATTAAAACGTCTTATACAATTTTTAAAACTGTTAGCGTTTATTCTTTACAAATATGTACTAATAATATCATGAAAGGTATTTAAAACTATTGGAAATCTAATACACACTAGCCAAAAGTTTAGATATACTTAATATAATGTTTTAACCTATTATGTAGTATAAATACACTTACTTTTTATTAAATTATGTAAGAACATTTTATTTAACAAAATAAATTAGTAGCAAGCAATCAATGAGATATAACAATTAAACCTCAAAAGCATAAAATTAAAAAGTGTTTATAGTATAATTAAAAAACAAATTACAAAGCTTCGACTAGCTAAATTTTGAATCATGTTAAAGGCTGTTAAAAAGTTAAATTTAAGTTTTTAATAAATTTATGGAAGACAACTAAGTTATTACTACGTTAAGATTCCCACGTTAAATAACTTACTAACCTAACTTATTTATTAATTAAAGTTACAAAAATTCAAAATTTCATCATAAAAATAAATATCCACATCATAACTTCTTTTTGAAGTTTATGAAGCCTATCTCAACTGTTGTATTATACTAACATAACAACATAACATAATATCTTTTCAAGTGAGGTTTAATTTCTTTAAACAATTTTAAAGTTAATTTTAACAGATTATTATATTTTTTAAAAAGATTATTTTATTTTTAAATAAATGTTCTTGCACAAGTTTCTTTTTTTTTGTTAGACTTTTAATATAAACTTTGTTGTTACAGCGTTGCAAATAAAACATTAAATGTAGCAATAAAGATCTGAGCACAAGTAAGGTTTATTTTTTTAAATTTAGCACAGATAGGGATACAATTAAAACTTACAATACTTAATCATTAATAAAAAAAAAAGAGAACAGAGTTCGTTATAAACACCTTAGGTATAGATATTTAGAATTTTTATCACGTTTCAGATTAAGTATTAACTTTGTGTGTTGCAGTCAAATTATTAATAAAAAAATATATTATGATATAAGAACAACAAAGTATTCAAAACTTGTTTTGTTTGTAGAAATTTTACGGTATTTAAAGTTATTTCTTCTCTTCTAATTTTATATTTGTGTTAAGATATGGAAGTTTGTTCGATGTGTTAGATTTAAATAAATATAAAAGATATTCAAAAAGATTATTAAAGTTTTCAATAAATTCATTTGCCTTTCTCTTATTGAGGAATATAGTGAAGATGTCATCTAGGTTTTTACAATAGATTTTTACTTTTTAAACAAACTAATAGCAATAAACACGGTTTTAAATATTATTATAATTGAAATTTCAAACAATTTCATTTTAAATTGGGATTTTGCTATCAGAGTGTATATCAATACGTAAGTTGGGTTTGTATAAGGAAAAATAGAAATTTTTGACAAAGTTTTTGAAACTATTTAAAGTTATAAAATGAATTAATATATAAAAAAATAAAAAGATAAAAATTACTTTTTGCAAAAAAAAAAGGTTGCTAAAAACTTAGTTTATTTATCCAAATCGTAAAACTTAATGTTTTGCATATGAGTGTGATAAAACAGTTATGCTTAAAAACATATTACGTTTATACTGTTTTATGTAAATTAACTTAAATTATCTATAAACTTTTACACGACTTCATACCTTGCATTAACAATTATAATCATTAAAAACATAAATCAAATTTATTAATTATTTGTAGAGTTGTTTTTACACGTACAAACTTAATAACTGTATCTTAGTTGTATATGACTAAAGTTCAAATTTTGTTTTATATTTAGAAATAGAGTGTATACTTTCATACGAAAACCATTAAAATAGCATATTCACTTTTTAAGTAAAAAAATAAAATACAATAACTAATCAAATTTATATAGTTTTGTGTTTTTACCAAAGTGTAAATATTCAACTAAATAAATCTTGACTTAAAACATTTAAAACATAAATAAAGTTAAGAAAAACCTAATTTTCGGATTATAAAGCAAAACTGTTCTCATATTTGGAAGTATGAATGTTTTTTAAAATTTTAAGACTACATTTCGATAAAAAAATCTTGTTTTAACGGGATACATATAAATTTAGCATAATTAACTAGTTTGGCTCACCAAAAATGACTGAAGGATATATTTATTGTGTGAAGAAGTTTACTATACATTCAAATTTTAACCAAAATCCTTATCTTGGTGTAAATAATTTAAAAGCACTTAAAAAGTTTACTTTAAACTAGATTAAAATACATACTAATAACATCAGTTGAAAAACTTTCTGATTAAAGTTTTTAATTTATATATTTTTAATGCATTTTAGATAAAAAAAAATTTGTAAAAATAGTAAATTGTCTAAAAAAAAAATACAAATACTATTGTTTACAAGTCTTACTAATGACGCAAGATTAATAAATAATAAAATTAGTAATTATTGTTTTGTAAAACTTTTTCAAACATTTAGGTTTTTCATAACTTTTGTTAGTAAAAGTCTGAACTTATTATATTTCTTTTATAAATAATTATTACAACAGTAAACATGAAAACTCTCTATGTGTAGCAATATCAGAATACATACAACTTTATAAAAGTTGCTTAACATAATTACTGCTTGTTATCATTAAATTGTTTAAGTTCAAACAAAAAGAATAATCATTTTGTTTAACACTTTTGTAAAACTTAAAAATTTGAATAAAAATTTAGTAATTGTGAACCATGTTAATAAAGACGTTAAAGCTTGACTAGTTTTTTTTAATAAAATTAGAGCAAAAGTTAGCAAAACCTAAATTACTTTTATATATTTACTTACAGCCATTGGTATGGTTAAAAGTTTTCCTTTACGTCTATCGTTAATTAAAACACTTTAAACAGCTTATATTTATCTTTGTGTGTTGAGTAATTGCGAGGAAAAATGTTAACAAAAATAAGTTGATTTAGATTAAATTGGTAGAATGATTGAACATGTTTTATAAAAGATAAAAGAATTATCTGAATTTCATTATTTTGTGTATACTAAATATATCTTTTTCTCGGTATGATAGTTTTAAAATATCAGGCAGCTAGGTATTTCAGTAGTAGATATAATGTAGTTGCTGTTATAAGTTTTAAAATATATACTCTTTATACAAGGGTTGCCACAATGCTTATCGTTCGCTATATCAACTGAAAAAGTGTTAGTTTGTTTTAACTCAAAATTGCCAGTGTGTTTTTTGCTTTTTGTAGATTAACAAATGACATACCTGCCTAGCATTGTGCTTAATAAACATCAATTAACAAAGCAAAAGTGCTTAAAACTATTTTATCAGTTTAACTTCCAAATTAAACTTTTTAAGCAAGTTAAACAGCTGAAGAAATATCTATAATAACAGCTGGTATGTTTAACTGTTATATCTTTTAACTTAAATCTTTGACTCATTCAGTTAATTACAGTGAAACTAGTTATAAATTTTAATTAAAAAACATAGTATTTCAAAGTTTTTAAAAGTAAAACAACTTAAACAACACGATAGAGCCAAAGTTTAAAATCTATTTGGAGAATATTAAACTTTTTTTTTTCAAAGTATTTTATTTTTAAAACAAGCTCTGCATTTACCACAAGTGCATATAACCTATTTCAGCAGTAAAATTTATAGCTCAGCATTTTAAAAATTGTATGGATTTTAATTACTAAGTAGTTTAGAAATTATATCCGTTTTTTTTTACTAATTAACCTATAACATAAGCAACTAACAAGCTTTGATTTAGCACAAGTTACAGTATGATAATTTTCATACTAAAACTTGTTTACTTTTACACGCTTTATACTTTATCCCTACTAGTTATTATTTAAATTTAAAAAAAAAGCATATATGTGACAAAAAATAAAATGAAATGACTCTAAAATAACAATTTTTGAGCCTTTCCATAAAAATTTCATACTTTTTTTAGTTTTTTATTTTAGAAGCTTTCAATAAAGGTGTGACAACTAAGACAAATATCGTCTTTTTTATTTCGTTTGTACAAACACTAGAATTATAAAAAGTTATAATCTTTTACTTTAACATTGATGCGAATTGTAATTAGAAAAGGGTATTTATGTAACTATAGTTTTTTTTACAAGTTGTTTCATGTACATTTTTAAGAACACATCTTAATTTGATGTTCTTAATGTTTCTACAATATGTAGAAACAACAAAATGAATATATATTCATTAGTCAACGACATGACTTAAAAATTTTGATCAAAAAAAACAAAGGGAATTATATATTAGTTTAAAACATATATAATGTTTAGTTCATAGTTAAATGTTAGGAAGTTATACTCTATACATCATTAATTAAAACTAAAAAAAAATTAATTTAATACTATAAGAAACAGTTTAAATTATTTTTTTGTTTCATTAAGGTAGGTTATTTTGTATCTTAGCTGAGTAAAAAATTATTTAACTTTTTCTTAGTATTCTTCATTAAATACTCTCTAATAAAAAAAACATTATTATAGTGATGTAGCTTTGAAAATATTCATTCAGCTCTACTTAGAATTCGCACATTTTACCTTAAACATTGGGTTCAAAGTTACACTTTGTATTATAAAATTTTTCAAAAATGTACGATATTAGTAAAAAACGATAATAAAAACCAAAGTTTTACAAAGCTTAATACTTTTAAAGGTATCTATACAAAAAGCTTAAAGAAAAAATCCAATACTAAACACATATTACAGATATGAAAAAAGAAGTATTGCAGTTTACGAAAAAAAAATTATAATAGAGAAAATGATTTAATTTGTAAAAAAATTAGCCATGTAAAAAAATCCTTCATGATTCTTTTATAAAAAAAGTAGTTTTATATAATCTTAAAATTGAGCTGCACCTACTCTTGTATTTTTAAAAAGTCAAAGTTCAAAATTATTATTGACTTAACTAATTTTTAATTTATTATTTCATTTAATAATCATTTACATCATATCTTAGTCTTAATTGTAGTAAAAATAAATTGATTATATGGTATTTAAACATTTAAAAGTAAAAATTACTTATGCTAATACAAAAGCTTACATTAAAAACAAAATAATAAATACTTCGTGTAATTAGAGCTGATAATTCCTTTCAATCAATAGTTTGTTAGTTATATTACTGGCTTCTAATATAATTACTATTAGCTATTTTAAAGTTTTTATACAGTTTCATATTGAGAGTTTTATTCAACACGGTGTTTTATGCAAACGCAATGATCACGATTAAAAACTCTATAAAGTAAGATAGACAAAGCCATATATACTAATCAACACTAATCAACACTAATTATTTTCTTATTACAACTGATCAAATTAAATAAGCTTGCTAAATTAACAAGATTCCAAAATGCTTAATAGTCAATTAAGTAAAACCTATTAGATAAGTACAAAGTAGATAAATAAACAAATAACTAGTAAACACAGTTGCAACAATAATACAATATAAATAATAATAAAATAAACTATTTAAAAAATGTTTGGATGATGAAGACGATGGGATGATAGACTTTTGATAATTGTAAAACGTTCACAAAGAATCAAAGAAAAGTCAAGAAAGGATATCGGAGCAGTTTTCTCGGAACAAAACTTAAGAATTTGGATTGAACTAGACGGCAGCAAGATAGATTTCCTTTATATTTCACTTGATCTACAAAATGATATATACCATCCCCACAGCAAATCTAACGCAAAAGAAAAATACATAAGTATGAACACCAATTATTCACCAAGTTTCAAAAGAGAACTACATAATATGATACAAAATAGTTTATCTACTCTGTCAAAAAACGAATCTCTGATTAACAAATACAAAGAACCGTACGAAGAAGCGTTAAAAAAAAGTGGCTTTAATAAAGTCCTAGAATACTCAAACCAAAAAGATAGCATAGCTGATAAAAAAAGAAAAAGAAGAAGAAAAAAGAGAGTATTATACAACAACCCACCATTTAGTTTAACTTTAAAAACCAAATTAGGAAAATAATTTCTAAAATTACTTGAAAAACACTTTCCAAAAAACGGACCCCTTAATAAAATTCTGAACAGAAACACGAGTAATCATTAGTTACTCATGTATGCCCAACATAGAATCCGAAATTAGTAAATCAAATCTTAAATTCATAGAGGAGAGCTAAAACCAAGAGAAAAATGAAACAACATACAATTGCAGAGTTAAAACATCGTACCCAAGGAAGGAAAATGACTTTTAAAAACTGTTATATACAAAGCCACGGTAACACACAATAACAAAGAACACAATTATATTTGATCTTAAGCAAGAGACAATAAGATACAACGAGTATATGCACAGTTTCGAAAACAAGAATCGACGAAACTGAGCTCTTTCATCCAGGCCGCCAAATTCAGCAAAGAATTGACTAAGGAAAACGTTAAGTTGAAGAAAATACATAAAATTAATCAACGCAAACCGAGCGAAATTTGCTCACTGTGCAATGTATAAAGACATTTGCCGACAAAAAATCATCCCTCAACTCTAGAACTGAGTTAATATGCAACTGCAGACATTTCGCTAAGTTTTATTTAAAATCATAATGTTGTCATGTCCATATTTACACATTTTATAATTAAAATTTATAAGTACATTACTTTCGTGCTTGAAATCTTTTTTTTTTTTCAACAAATTTATTTTATTATTATTATTTTTATCATTAGTATTATTGTTGCATTTGTGTTTTCTAGTTATCTATTTAATTATCTACTTTGTACTTATCTAATAGGTTTTACTTAATTGGCTTTTAAGAATTTTGGAATCTTGTTAATTTAGCAAGCTCATTCAATTGAATCAGTTGTAATAAGAATATAATTAGTGTTGTTTAGTATATATGGCTTTGTCTATCTTACTTAATAGATTTTTTAATCGTGATCATTGCGTTTGCATGAAGCATCGTTTTTAACAAAACTCACAATCTGAAATTGTCAAATAATTTTTTTATCCTTTCTAGTTGAGCTCTTTATTGGAACTAAAACTTAATAAAAAATTAATACAATTAAAGTTATTACATTTAAACTTGTCAATAAATATTAAAAATACTAAAAATAGTGTTGTTAAAGAAATTTTTGTTAGTAAAACTAGTGTAAAATATTTTATGTGTATATTTTCCGCATTAAAGTGTACTTTTATAAGTATTAAACTAATAAATAAAAATAAAAAAATCCAGATCTGATTTCATTAATTTTTATTAGTGCTTGAAATTAGTACTATATTTTATAAAAACTATAAAATTGAATAGAATGTTTTAAATGGAAACATTTTAGTTTACTATAAATAGTTAAATTTTTTGGGTACAAGTTTTTATTGTTTTAATACGTTAGTTATATTTTGAAATATTTTTATCTTCTGAAAACCGACTTTATGATTGGTTCACGTAAACTTTATTAGTTTAATTAAGTTTAACAGGATTTTTTTTATTTAACTAAGACTTTATGAACTCAACATTTTTTCAAACGATTTTGTAGAAGCAAGTAAAGGCATTAAACTAAAATTTTCGGTAGAACTCTATTTTGGCTAATCCAAGTTTCACTTGAAAACCGTTTTGTTTTTAAGAGAAAGTTAAGAGTTATTGCAGTTATTAATTAAAAGCACTTAAAATTCTTGCCTAGGCAAATTCTGATGTTACAAAAAGTAAGAAAGAGAATGAGAGCGCACTTTTCTTTCATGACGTAAAGAGAATAAGAGAGAATGAGAGCGCATTTCTTTTTAATAAAACTGAAATTGAAATTTATGATTATTGTTTTTAGTCACAAGCTGATAGTCCAGGCTGAGTTGTGTTTGGAACCGCCAGGAGCTGCAGAGACTGTTTACAAGAAAGACACTTGAATATTGGTATAGATTTGTTAAATAAAGCTTTAGTATATATACTTTTAATTGTAATTGTTAGATTTAGAGATTGTTATTTGAAGAAAGTTTTGTAATTCTCTTACTGTACTTTTTATAGCTTCGTTGATTTTCAACAAGTGATTTACTTAAAGCATTTTACAGTTTTTTTTAAAGTATATTTCACATAAGTGACATACTTTATAGTTCTTGTATTTTTCAACACTTGGTTTTGCATTTAATATTAAGTATTTCTTAAAATATTATTGAGTTTTTATAGTAGTTATTATACAGTACTTTAGTTCACAAATTAGTTATTTAACAGTTCTTGTGATTTTTACAATTGGTTTTGTATTCACATTGAAGTTCGTTTAATAGAGAAACCCACTCAATTGTTGTGCCTGGTTATTTATATCTAGTAATACTAAGTCTAGACTAAATTAGTAAATATGTCAAGTTCCAATAGTAAAGTCACACTTAAATCAAGCCCAAAGCATAAATTCGCTAGGGTAAATGAAACTTTAGGTTTTGGGTCACCAACTGCCATTGGTTTCAATGGCGTCTTCAAAAATAAGAATTATCAATTTTTTGATAAACAATTGAATGAAAAAAATGTCATAGGGGGCCATAGGGGTTTGGATGTTGGGTCACTAACTCCCACTGGCTTCAAAATGTCTGTTTAATACATAAAAATCTTTATATGTCACATTAGTAATGCTTCTATAAACTTTAGAATTAAATAAAAAAATAGTTAGATGCATTACATAAGAATAAAAACACAGTAACATAATCACAAAAATGACTTAATAATTGAAAACAAACACATTAAGATGAGTTTTCTTAAAAAAATATTTATTTCTAAGTAGTTTTTGGTAAATTTCAGTTAAAACTTCAAGCTATGTTAATAACCGTAAACAAAGTTATAAATAATAGACTTGAGCGATTATTATTTAAGTTTTTATTATTGTTGTTGTTTATTAATATAAAATTATAAAAACTAGTCTAAACATAATAAAGGGTTTTTTTTAATCTCCATTTTCTATGTCTACTACTTTAGTTTTAATTTAGTAAACTAATGAATTTGGTTAAAATATAAGTTTTAAAAAGTTCCTGAATTTTTTTTTTTTTTAAATATGTTATAAACAGCAAAATACCATAAATTAATAACCATAAAATGTTTTACCATTTATATAAATCACACCTTAAAGACTATTATAAAGTTGTTCACATCCATTTGGTTGGCTAATGATATTATTTAGCAGCTGAGTTTACAACAGCTTTTAAAATTTGTTAAACAAGTTATAGATGGTGTTATCGATTATTTATCACCTAATATCTAGAAATTAACTTGTTACGTCACAATACAGTTTTTCCGCACACGTTGAAGCGTGCGTGTCATGAAGCGTGTTCTACAAACTAGTTGGGTAAACGATATAAAATATATTTTTAACTAATAAAAATTTATAACATAATGATATCCTTCTATTTAAAAATATATTTTATTATACTATAAAGATTTTCTATCAATAGTTTAATTTTTTCTAGTTGTATTTTAAAGCTTTACTAAAACCTAAGTTTGGTTTTCTAAAAATAAATTTTGCTTAAAATTAATATGGTATGAAAAATACAAATCACATAATAGGTAAAAAAAGTTAGTGATAGATTATATAAAGTTGTTTTTTAAAATATATTAAAAGAATTTTTAGGCTTTTCTAGGCTTAAGCTTAAACTCTCAATTCATCATTTCTAGTTTATACTTTTTGACTAAACTTAGATTTATATAAAATTATTTTTACTTGTAAATTTTGTAGCAGATAGAAAAAAACGATTAATGTTGTTTGCATACATTTCAACTTCATAAAATTTAGACAATTTTTGTAACAAAAATAGAATAGTCAAAAAAAAAATATATGAATTAAAACTGAAAAACGTTTTGAATTATTTTTAAATCTATGTCAGTAAAACATGTTGTAGCATATCACAAGAGTGTTTACGTTAGTAGTATTTGTAGATTATTGAAAACTCTTGTAACTTAAAACAATTTTTATTTATTTTTACTTTATACATGATATTTAACATTAATATTATATGTTACAATGTTATATACAATTATTGTTGATAGCGCACGGCATCTTAACTTTGATGATAATGTTAACTACTGGTTAAAAGGTAATCTTTTTAGATCATTATGCTAAATTATATTCTAATTTAAAATGCGAATTTTAGACGTTTTATATTGCTTATAAAAACATTAGTTTACTTACATATGAAGAGCAGGTATAGTTAGTAGAGTTTATTTAACAAAAAAAAATCGGTAACACATCAACCATAATTTAGTTATATTTTGTGTTTTCAATTTACAAAGGTTTGGGCTACTTATCCATACAAAACACAATTATTTTTTTTTACAACAAAAAAGTCTATTGAATGAAAAAAAAAAAATTATATGTCAAATTAGTAATACTTCTGAAAACTTTAGAACTCAAAATAATTTTGGTTAGATGCATTGAATAAAAAAAAAACACAGTAACGTAATCACAAAAATGACTTAACACTTTAAAACAAACACATTAACACGAACTTTATTGAAAATTTTATATTTCTAAATAGTTTCTGGTGAATATTAGTTAAATTTTCAAGCCATGTTAATGACCGTAATCAAAATTATAAAGAATAGATTTGAGCATTTTTTATTTGAATTTTTTACTATTATTTTTATTACTTACTAATTTAAATTTATAAAAACTAGTCTAAACACAGTTTAGGGTTTTTTTAAATTACAATTTTTTCTATGTTTACTACTTTAGTTTTAATTTACTAACCTAGTAAATTTGGTTTAAGTATAACTTTCAATAAATTAGTTAAATTTTAATTTTTTTAAATATCTTATAAAGAGCAAAATACCATAAATTTGTCTGCCTAATTTTTTTACCATTTATGTAAATCACAGCGCAACGACTATTATAAAATTGTTCACAGCTATTTGTTTGGCTTAAAACTTAAGTCAAATTTTCAAACAACTATACGAAACACAAAACGTTTTTATGTTACTTTGCATTATCAATATTTGATTTTGGATTTCTGTGTTACGTTACTACCACACTATTACCTTATAAATTTTAGAGCTTTTTACATATAGCAGTACAAAACAATGTATTTTATTAAGCAAAAATTTACAAAACTAGAACTAAAGACAGGCTAAAACTTTATTGCTGTTCTGTACGATTACGACATAACTACAAAATTTTTATGTTAAAACTGTTATTAATTGTTACATCAACAGGAAATAATGATCTTTGTATTTCAACAATTGACTAGAATATTTATTGAAAATTCTTTTACTGAAATTTTAAAGCATTAGAACGTTTATAATAATTTTAACCTATTGTAAAAAGTGTTTTTATGTTTTTAATTAGACTAACTTTTTTATTACCTGGTTGTATACGAAAATACCTAATACTCTACGATTTTTATCATAAACAAATAGTATAAAGTTTTAAAAAGTTATCAGGGTAGTTAAATATTCTACACTATATAACAAAAAATAAGTTTTGATCGATACACAATATTAAAAGTGAGATACTGATTGATAAATAAAACTAGAGTCTATAACTTGTTTAAGTAACATTTGACTATTACACTGGAATTATAAAGAAATTTTTCATAGATTTACTAGCTATTAGACTAAAAAAATAAACTAGATAAACAGATGAATACTGTCCTAAATTTTGAAAATAAAAAATGAAGACTCAGAAATACAGAAATTCAATACAAAATTTCAAAAAAGTCCTTCATAATTAGTAAATTTTTATAGTATAAGTATGTATTTATAATCTTGTATAATATAAGTAATGTCAAGAAAGTCTACTAAAAATAGTCATATTATTAATAACTGTAAGTAGTTTTGCAATTGCATTTTTTTACTATTGCTTTAATAAACTCATTACAAAGTTGTATGTCATTTTGCTTATAAAGTAATACTATAAAAAACTAAAAACTAAATAATTTATAGTACTTATCTCTATGTAGTTGTCATTTTAATATATTTATAAGCATAAAACAACCTACATTAAATTAGAAGGAACAAATGAACACTAAAAGACTTTTGCATTCTTTGGATTTATTTATAGATTACTTGTTTATATTATTTTTAAACTTATTTTTACTGTCATCTTTTATCCTTAGACGGTAATTTATTGATATTTTATTTTTAGTTAACTTTTTTCTACTTTTGAGCAAAAATGACCCCTTTTGTAAAAGAGAGCCTTCGTGCAAATTTGACCGGTCTCCACAGTGATTTTACTAGTTGATTAGAAAAAAAATTAATAAAACAATTTTTTAAAATGCCACATTATTAACTTCTTTAGTGATTCAAAATAATCTAGTGTCAAACGAATCAGTTATTTGCAAAACGACGTTTTTATTTAATTTTAGAGATAAAACATATGTTTGCGAGATAGAAATTTATGACGTCATTGCAAACTTAAACGTTTAAAAAAATTCAGATTTCCTAGAAATTAAGCTTAGCAAAATGTAGTAAATAAAGAAGATTTTGAAAGAAGATAGTTAGTAGAAACAGCAAAATTGTAACTTTGCATAAGCAGCTTACTTTTTCAGTTTATTTCTTTAAGAGGATGTGAAAATATTAAGAGTTTATGTGAGAAGTGAGTAAAAATTGAAGCAATAGTATAGAAAATTATTATACTATTAAATATATGCTTATATCACCTAAATATTATAAACAGCTGTAAGATTTTGAGAAAATCTTTTGACTGTAAATAGTTTTATTAAAAAAAAAGCTCTTGTTAAAATATTTTCTTTTTAAAGTGGTAAAAAGACCTAAATTATTTTGATTAAATTGTTTGGTATTTTTAATTTAATCTAAGAATTTTATAAATAGTAATAATTTCTGAATTTTGTATCTCATAGAACATTTTTCAACCAAAGTAGTGATTTAATGGTTTTTAGAAGTTTAAAACAAAGTAACAGTAGTACCAAAGCTCTACATACAGCTTTATACAAAAGTATTGTTTAAAATACTTTTTTATTTATGATCCATTTGTTGACATATTATTAGTGAGTTATTTGAGTAGGGAATACTTAGTAAGCGAAATGACTAGATATAAGAAAATCCTTAGAAATTGCTAAGTTTTATTTGTTTAGTTAAAGTTAAAATTTTGAATAAAAATGATATTGTAACGTATTATTTGTATGTTTTAAAGTTACATACAGGTTGTATAATTTTCCACA
The DNA here is from genome assembly GCF_965202585.1 of Thalia democratica. NCBI lineage: Eukaryota > Metazoa > Chordata > Thaliacea > Salpida > Salpidae > Thalia > Thalia democratica. The sequence continues at coordinate 10,981,900 of NC_139167.1, forward strand.
CTACATAGAGTTATTCTACACTTTGCAATATCATAGTAATCTAATAAATTCAATATTATTATAAAGTTTTTTAAATTAGAAACATAATTAGATTGAATAATTGAATAGTTTTAAATTTCGATAAAATAGTTGTATTAACGTACTAACATGTAATTTTACATTACAGCATATTTATATAATGATATTATAAGATATTAATAAAGTCACTTAGAAGCTTTCTAATAAATTATAATTTTTAATAAACATTTTATTACATTTTTTCATGCTGATATGTGCCTACATCACAAGTTCAACTTTGTTCTAAAACTTTTTTTTTTTTCTTAATATTTAAATAAATGGTTAATTGGTATACGGCATGTTTTTAAATACTTAAATGTATACAGTATTTCGTGTCTTTTTTATCACAATCAACAAAGAAAGAAAGTAACAGAAATAAAACAGCAAGAATTTTTTACATAATATCTTTATGGTTTAGAAACAAACAATAAATTAATTGAAATTTTACTATATAAAAGAAAATAAAACATTTGTTATTTTTTTACTCTTGCTTTAACTTTGTATATAGCAAGTTTAGTTGTTGTTAGAGAATTATAAGTTCTTAGTTAATACTAATATTTTTTACTTCAAAGTTCATGCTTCATAAGAAGTAGTTGACTTTACTTTAAAAAAAAAAGAATAAATATTTTTTTTTTATTTGTTATATTCAAAACTGTAAATAAAATTATCATAGATTATATTTAGATTGAATTAAAATATAAAAATACTATTTATATTTTGTTTTCGACTGATCATTTACGCGATATCGATATTTTAAATAAAAAATATACAATAAACCTAATTGATGCAATATTAATAACAATTAAAATTTTTATTTTTTGAATTTTTACAACTCTTAAATGCGTAACTAAACGAGAGTGCGTAACGTCACGAGTGCGTAAAGATGCGAGAGGTCACTATCAAATGCTTAACTTAAGTCAAAAAAGGCTGCACAAACTGCGTTATCTTTATCAAAATTTGACAGAGCCTAATTGATATTGCTTTAGTTGAAAGCAGACTGGGGACTTTGCCACTTTTAACAATGTGATTACTTTATTTATAAATATGAAAACATAAGATAAAACTATACATTTATTAAAACAAAGATATTTAGATTTATATAAAACAAAAATACTTCTAAAAAATGTTTACTAATTTTATTAGTAAATAAATTTTATCTTTATCTTTATTTATATGTGACTTATTTGATACTTAAAAATTTATATTCTACTTAGCAAACAAACCAAACTTAACGTATATGTAATTATGAACTTATACTTTTAATAATTAATTTTACAAACTAAGTTTAAGTCAAAGACCTCGTCAGTTCTTAAATAAATCTTATTTATTCTAATAATAAAGTTCTACTTGAATAAGATTGATTTAAGCACTGACGAGGTCTTTAACCGAAACTTAGCTTGTAAAATTAATTATTAAAAGTATAAGTTCATAATTACATATACGTTAAGTTTGGTTTGTTTTTATAATTTTAACTCTGTATAATAAGAGACTTATTGAATTAAAACTAAAAAAAAATTTTAAATGCAGTACAAAATATCTGTATTTTTCAAACAAAGTAATATTTAATGACGTTAAATAATATGTTACTAGAAAGATAAATATATGCGAAAAAAAAAATTTTGCAACAGTAGTATTAATTGCTATTTTTATTTGTAAAACCAGCTTTTATTTATCTTTTTATTTAAAAAATATATGCTTTATACACATTATTTTACCTGTTTAAAAAAAATATAAGTTTAACAATCCTACACTTATTTTCAACTTAATAATTTAAAAGCGTTGATTCAAAAAAGAATAAAATTTAAAAAAAAAGTCAATAATTAAAAACTGTTAACGCTTAGGTTACACATACTTAAAATAACAAGTTACAGTTCATTAAAAATATAATACATAACTTTAATGATAGTGTTAACAATTAATACAGTTAAAATATTTTAGTTTAAAAATGTTTAAATATCATTTCCAAATTTAATATCTAAACTACTTGTATTTATTCAATTTGCATTAAATGGTTAGTCTACTTTTTTATATTAAAATTTAAAAATTTCAAATAACTTGATGGTCATTTAATAAAACTGGTTTAAAAACACCTTTATTCATTTTATGTAAATACGAATTGAAAATGTTTAAACCTTTGAATGAAGATATCTGAACCTGTTTTGTTTTATAAAAAGGTTAAGACATCTGTTTTCTATGGTTCTTTAAAGCCAGCTTTATTATCGTTATATACTTTATTAAAGCTTATCATTGTGTCTAAAAACTAGAATTGATTAAAAATTCTCATTTTAAATTAACGACAAATTACTTATAAACTTGTTTGTGATGTATTTTTTTTGTTTAAAAACGTCATTTGAACAACTGGTTTAACTTTTAATAGCTTATGATTAATATTTTAAGTAAACCCTAATAATAAACTGTCTAACAAAGTACTTTATTACTGTGTTTTTTTTTTTTTAAATTTTTAAACAATAGTTTTTTTAAAACAAACAATAATATATATAAATGTTTTTTTTTTTGTTAAACGCTTAAAATCTAAAGGTGATAGAGAGTTTACATAAATTCAAAAATTCTATTTTAGTTGTAATTATCACAGTTTTAAAAAACTTTTTTTTATTATTATTTGATAGCTGAGTATTAAACAGCTTTTAAAATTTTTTGAATAAGATACTCTTTAAAATAATTAAATAAACACTTATTATCATTTAGCTTTGATATCGATATGTAATAATTTTTACTTGCACTTAACTTGTTACGTTACAATAGACTTTAGGCGCAAAAGTTAAAGCGTGCGGGTTTGAAATTTAATTTAAACGCAAAAACTTTGAACATATTTATACTTTTACTAAATTTAAACTTTAAATATGATAATATACTTTAATTAAACTTTTTTGTTTAATGTTTTAATAATTTAGTTTTAACAGTTTTGTTTTTTAATATAATTATAAATGTATTACTTAAGTCTGTATTATGTTTTGTAAAATATTTTTTTTTGATATAAGTTTATGTTCTTTGAAAAATACAATTGTGTACTTAATAAGTTAACAATTGTGATACACTTAATTTATGTTGAAATAATTTAAAACGTTTTTAAAACTATTCTAGACTATTTTTTTTATATTCGTCTTTAGTCATTTCTAATTGCTATTTTTAATTTATATAAAAGTGAAAAAAAAAAACATTTCTTTTTTTAACTTTCGTAGTTTTGATAAATAAAAACTCTGATAATATTTTTGTAGCCATTTCAAGACATGCCAAATAAAGTCCATTTTATATCAAAAATATAAAAAAATTAAATTACTTTATATGCATTAAAGCTTAAAAACGTTTCGTGTTACTTTTCATTCTACTTCAAGAAAAGATGGTGTAGCAATATAAAAAAAACTTTTAAATAAGTAGTGTATGAAGTTAAATTGAAAATTTTTTTAATCTAAAATTAGGTTTCTTAAAGTTTAATGTTTACATTACAGTACCTACGCGTAAGATGCAATGAGTTTTTAAGAAAGGTAAAAAAAAGTTAGTTTTTTTATCGTAACATTAAACAAACAAAAAGTATCGAATTAAAACTTGATAGTTAAAAATTTTATTAGCTTAAGTTATATAATAAGCTAATAAAAAAATTAATACTTTTCTTTAACTTAGCATTTAAAACGACATTCAAAACTAATAAAGTAAAACTTTAAAATTTTGAAAAATCTCAAAAAAGTTTGTTATGAAAATTAATAAGTTATAAGTATAAATTAAGTATTACTCTATTTAATTTTATTTTAAAATAAGCTGTGTTTTTTATAAAACCATCGTTATGCTGTAAATACAAAAAAAAAACAACAATTTATGCTGCTATTTTTATTCAATGAAAATTTACTTGAGGTTGAATAAAAACCAACACAAACGCTTATTACACATTATGATATTTATAAATTATTCAATCTTGTAAATAAATAGTAATCAAAAAATTAGAATTAATTGCTGAAGTCATACATATAATTTACAGAAAACATACTTAAAACTTTTTGTTTTATTTTACAGTAGTCTTAACCAACAAACTTTGGTTATGTAGGTTTAAAAATTAATATCATTTGTTGTTTTAGTATTTATTAATACTTGTGTTCTATTATTATTGTATTATTATATTGTAATTAGATTAATAAAGGAATAAATTTAAAAACTATTGTTTTTTATGTTAATACATCATTATATTTTTTTATGATTATTGATTTTTGTTATAAAGAATAAACGGTTCTTTAAGATTAATAAAATTAGATTCAAAAATATACCATTAACTAAAGTATCATTAACAATTAACGATCAAAAAGAAAAATATTAAATATTTCCATACATACATTTTATTTCTATTTTAAGTAAGTTTCACCAATTTAAACTTGTAATTAATAAAATAAATTTATATTTTACAGTCTCTGACTTCGTAATTAAAGAAAACCTGTATACCTTTTTTTCTTAAATAATTCTTGACTTTCTGTAGTTTGAAAACACGTTAATCTAAACATTAATTAATGACGTAATATTAAACTAACGGTTAACGGTGTAAAATATTATTGAATAAATTTAAATTGTCTTAAGAAAATTTCATCATGCATGTAGTCCTTATTTTTAGCCGTATTAACGGCTTTAATTTTATAAAAAATGAAAATTGAATCAACTGTCGTTATAGTCTGAGTTTGAAATTTAAATACTTGAAAATCAAAGAAACTAAAACAAGTTTCGCTCCACTAATATAAAAGTATCGTTCAACAAAATTTACCGTTTTGAAAGTTGAACATTTATAAAAAAACAACCTTAAAAAGCAAGCATTTTTCTAATGCAAGTAGTTTTTTGTTTGACTAACATAAAATTTATAGATTGGTGGTATTTTTGCAATTCTATAACTAGTATCGTTAGCTGTAAACACTTTAATTATTGTATTTACTCGAAAAGAAAAACAAAACGATGAAATAATTAAAACTGCTTTTGAAAACATAGTTATCTCTACAAAAGTTACGTACTCATAAGGAAGGTCACTTTTTATAGTAATTTTTTTAGTAGAATTAATTTTTGTTATCATCTGATATAGTACAGTTCTGTATTTGTGTAGTTTAGTTTTACTTTTAAATGTTTTGAGATCACAAAGTGATGTTTTTAGTAGTAATTAGCAGCTGACATCAGAGAAGCTTTAAAATCTTATGAATAAAGAAAATTGTTGAAGTTTCACAAAATTTTTTTAACTAATACTATTTAGCGTGTATTTAAGCTTTGTAACAAATTTAAACGGGACTATACTTGTTACGTAACAATATTTTTTCGCGCAAAACTAAAATGTTCGCAGTTTAAACGTTTTAATTTAGTCTGAACGTTTAATTTTATTCAAGTAAAATGTTTATAGGTACTATGTTTTAATAAATAAAGTTACTATAACTCTGATATAGTTACTATTAAATCTAAAAGAGGTTTGCTATTTGAAAACATTAGTTTTATATATACTTTTAATTATAAATAATCATATTAATTTTTTTTTTTTTTTTTTTATTTACAGTCTATCATAACTCTAATAGAATTAAAACTAAAAGTTAATTAAGACTTTTTAACAATCGTTAGATTTTTAATAAATTCATAGTTAAACTTTTAAAAAAGTTTAAAATTTAATTTTCAATGCTTTTTTTTACTACCTTTAAAAACTTGATAATGTAGTTACTGTTAAACTTTTGAACAAATATTACAAATTTATACATATGTGAATTTAAAATTTTAACAAATACATTAGCGAAAGTCTGCAGAGCAGAAGCCTGTAATTTCGTTTGCCGTGAGACAAGGAAAAATTTAGTAAAGGGTTGATCATACCAATTTATTATCAGAACACAAGCATTCGGTAGACAGAGACTGGTTTCGTTCTTTTTAGGACTCATCAGTCACAACCGAAAAACGTGCGTTTTATAATAAATACTTGTTAAAATTTTGAAACTGAACAGCTTAAACACACTTATTTATTTTAAAACTAAAAAAGTTAGTTATGACAAAAAACTTAAAGTGTAAAAACTCTAACGAAAACTACCATAAAAATAGAAGTTATTGGTACAAAAACATAAAAATAAATACAACAGACATTACAAATTATATTGAGAACTTTGCTTATTTTTTTTATCAGTTTTAACATCATGTATTTAGCTTGATATCTACGTGTGTTCATAAGTTCGTTTCTTCTGTCGATACAGTTCTTTATCTCCTCTAAAATTTTCGAAATACGAATTAGCATAATTTATCATCATAGTAACTACTTTGTTTAAAATAATTAAAAGAGATAATAAGGTTTTAAGTCATGTAAATGATTGTGTACAGGTTTATTAAACTATTGTCCGTGTAACTTGGTATTAGCTGTTAAAAAAAAAATTTACTGCTTAAGAAGTTTATTAAAGCTTTTAGTTATTATAAGTTTATAATTTTATCACTGTTGATTTTGTAATAAATGTATTAAACGCACAATTGTGACATAAAGATAATAAACTGGAATACTTTTCCCTGATTTATATGTAGTAGATAAGTAAATTTAAAACTAAAAGTTAAAATATAGATCTTAATTATTAATTTAGAGGTTTTATTTGCACAAGATGATAATTTTCATGAGTTTTCTTGGTAACTAACTGGTTTTAAATTGAGTTTTATAAACAAATAAATAATTTTATGTGCCGATATATAGAAATTTGATTTAAACGTATTTTTAACATTTTTTATGAGTTTAATAAATTTTGTTTTAAACCAAACCAAAAGTGGTTTTTTCAATATACTTCAAATCACTTCAAATCAAACAAATTATCATACAGAAAAAAAATCAAAAAGTTTAGCTTGACGTAATATTATTCTGAAAGCAAACATTTGTAAATTAAACAAACTTGATAATTTGAAGTAAAAATAAAAGGAATTTTAAGCTATGTAAATAGCTATAAGTGTATTGATTTAAAACTGGTAGTGACGATTAATTACCCTTTAAATGTTTAAACCATTTTGGTTACTTTTTTTTTTCTAAAAACTTTTACGAATACTTTAATATAAATTGAATTATTCGAAAAATATATATTCTAACTAAAAATAGTATAAGGTTTATTTGTTTCATTAAGTAAGTAAAAGTTATTCAAGCAATGGACTTTATAGAATTTTTTTTATTATTTTTTTGTAGATATGACCTTTTAAGTAAACCGTAGCATCTTAATTGTCAGTACTGAAAAATTTCTTAGGTTTGTTTTGTTTACCTTAGCTAGTCAACAATCGTGCACTTCAGATGTAGCCTAACAAAATACATTTAACTCAGTTCGAATTAATTTACCAATAGTAGACTCTCAATAAAAAAAAAATCTTAAAAATAAATAATAAAGAGTTCATAATTTAACAATAATAAGAATTTAAAAAAAAAAAATTAAAGTAACATAAAATTTAAGATCAGATATTTTGAAAGTTTTTGAAAAGTTTGCATAACTTAAGTTTATTTAAAGCTTTTCTTGAATGTTTAAAACATAACAGCTAAAAACGATAAAAAATTATCAAAATATCTATTAATATTTTTTTTTTTTTTATATATTTAAATAAATATTTTATTTTTTTCTTAATACTTATTTTAATGAAAAATTAAAACAAGATTTTACGATTAAATAAAGATACATAATTATAATAACAACTGCATTCTTGATATAAAAAATGTGTTAAGATTATTCTAACCAAGACTAATTAACCAAGTAATTTTTTTTTATTATACCAGTAGATATTTTGATAGTTTTATCGATCGAATAAATTTCTAATTACTTCATATCGAACATCTTCACTACAAAAAAATTCATATTGCAATTCAACGGATTCCTTTTGTTCTATTAACAGTTAAAAACCTTTAAAATAATAATTAATATTGAAACTTCAAATATCTTAATGAATAATCAAAATAACTTACATATATTTGTAAATTGTGTTGTAGTAAAAAGGTTTTATTACAGCATACTTTTATTAAATTTATTACAATAAAAACACTACTAAACAAGCTTAAAAAGAATATAAGATTCTGCTAATAATTTTATATAAGGCTTCTAACTTTAACTATTACAAACTATTTAAATAGTTTTAATATAATGTAGTAAGTAGTGCACAATACTTTTATGACTATTAAGTCAAATATTGTGACTTCAGATTTATATAATTACAAAAAATTTTAAATTGAAAAACGTTAATGACGTATTGATAACATAATTACAAAATAGCATTAAAACATCTAGTATATATTTGTTTTATGTTTGTTCAATATCCATAGCTGTGTTTGAGTAAGTTTTAAGCCAAACTAATGGCTAAGTTTTAAAACCTAATGAAAAATTTTAGTTAGAGTCACACAAAAAAGTCTTTACAGTTTTGCAATAAACATTTTATAAACTAATATAAGTTAATGTAACGTGTTTTAAAATGTAGTTTAATTATATAAACGTTTTTATTAAGTATTATTAACTTCATGTATTTTTCGATAACTTTAACTTAGTTTTGAGACTTCTGTAGTGTTACCACAAACATCAGTTTTTTTTGCTTCTATTTAATTTTTTTTTAATTTTAATTAAAATCAACCAAAACTTCTATAGCAACTTAGAAATAAGTTTATTTCGTCAAAACTATTTAATAATTACAAATAAGTAATGCTTTAATTAAAATTGAGTTTATACAGTTCCTCTTGTTGAGATTAAATTATAAAAACATTGACTTAAATCTGCCATTAAATTTTATACACTAATAGCAAAAAAACTAATAAATTTCTTTTATATTTTTGTTATTCTAAAAACATTTATGGTTAAATATTCTGAATATTTTAAAAGACATAGTTGATTAATAATAACTTTTCAAAAAAAAAAACGATTTTTAAACTTGTATTTAATATATACAAAATATGTTACAAATTTGTTTCTTTATTTAAAAATTAATTTAAATACGTTTACAGATTTTATATCATTATCAGAAACAGTATATAAACAGTTATTAAACCGGACTTTAAATTGCTTAAGAATATAAATTACTTTTATGATACTTATAAATAGCCTTTAAAAAAAAAAGACGTTAACTTTTTTGCACGCTCTTCTTGTTAAACAAGCACTTTTAGGCTGTGTTAGAAGTGCGTACTTGAGAAGAAGACTGCTGCAATTTGTTGAGCAATGTACATACGTTAACATGTTTTTTATACATTTAGTATGAAAGTATTTTAGCCTAAACTTTTTTTTTTAAATTTAAAGCTTCTGTAGAGAAAATATGTTGTTTAAGAGTATTACAAACCACATGTTAATGTAATCATAATAATATTAGGTAAGGAAAAAAGTATTAAAAACAAAGTAAATTAAAACTATTTTTTTTTACATCATTTAAAATAAATTGAAAAAATTATTTTAAAATAGTAAGTTATGAATAAAAAAATATATATTCAGTTGCGAAAATATTTTTATATATTAGTTGTATTATTAGGTAAATATTAAAATACATTTTTTAAAACTCTATCATTAATATTGTGTTAATAAAACCTTTCGCTTGTTCTTAGTTTTTGTTACAAACTTTGTTTTTTATTTGAAAAAGTCAAAGTCTATATTTTGAATAATACACTGACTTAGTTTATCAATTTTCTAACAGCTTAAAGTTTAAATTAAACTTTATACTTCTATTCAAAACGAAACTTTACATGAAAATTTAAAACACTTACTATGATTTTATTACAATTTTAAACTCAAAAATAAAACTAAATATGAATTAATTTATAGCCATTTTTACGGCTTAAAACTTTTTCTCATCGACAAAAAATGCTAACGATATGCAACGCACTTTTATAACTGTTCGTACTAACTCTATTGTTGTTAAGTAATGTTTTACGTCATTTAAGGTCTTGTGAAATAAACAAAATTATTGAAAGCTCTAATTTGCCAGCAAATAGTTTGTTTTATAAGTTTACTTTGTATAGAAAATTACTAAAACAAATTAGATAATACTTTTTAACAGTTACACTTTGTAACAGTTAATACTTTGTAATACAATATCGTAGCTTATTACATAAATTTATCACTGTGGTTTTAAAACAGCTTCATAACAAATTTTAAGACATTTTCAAGACAATTAGATGTCGAAATAAAATCAGTTTATTAAAACTTCATAACAAAATGTTTATCTGCATAAGCGGCTGTCTGAACTTATACTACGACTACTAAGTTATTTATTAATTTTAGCTCTTTTTTGTTTTTAATTAATTACTTTCTATTACAAATTCACCTTAGTGTGCCTTAAAAAAAAACAGTTTTATAATTTATGAACTTATAAAAATGAATGCAAAAATGTTTACTTAAACATGCTCTGCTTTACCGTGATTAAGATAACCAGTAGTTATAATAAAAGCTTTAACAGCATACAAATTATTTATAATTAAAAACTTAGTTCGTATATGACTTTTAATATTATAGACATTTCACGAATAATAATTAAAATAGAATAAGTTTTCTAAATTTTTTAATGACGCAAACTACGATTGTAAGCAAATGCATGTATAAGGAAACAAATTATATAATTAAAAAAACATAGCATATTAGTTGTCATACGATTCGAGAATTTTAAGTCATGGAAGTGGCTGGAAGCATAATTTTCATAATTTAAACCTTATTAATATACTAACAAAATAGATACTAAATTAAAACTAAAAATATCACAAAAAATTCATTTTGTTTAAAACAAAAAAAAATTTAAGATAATATATACATAAAATATATATATAAACAAAAAAGCAAAATTTTGAACTACAAGCTTGTACTTTTTTATTACTACTTGTTGCTGTAGAATTATAAAAATGAAATATTCAAATGTATAGAATAACAACAAAGGTTAAAGTGTAAAGCCTCAAGCACATTAACTATAGACTGGACAGATCTAAAATCATTAAACATATTGAAAAAAGACTAATCGATAATAGTGGAAAATCGCTGCTTTAAAAATTGAACCATAGACTAAACTAAATAACAAAATTAAACTAATGGTTGATTCAATTACTTATTACTTTAACTAAAAAAATTTTGTTTCAATCATACATTTTTATCTTTATACGAAACTCTTCATTTATTTTAGTAAGAAACTAATTCATTTGATAATTTGTTCTATATTTTATCTGACCGATAAAAAAAAGAATTATTCTGAACTTCATTATTGAAATGATGTTTGCTTTTTTTTTGAATTTACCATAATTTTTTTCCTTTGATATTGTCAGGAAGTAATTAGTTGTATACGGTTCCAAAAATCAGTCGTATATTAATTGTAGTTTCATGTAGATATGTAGTTATGATGAAAATTTACCGATTTAATTATCCATCTTCACTTATTTACATTTACATTCACATTTAACATTTGATGTTATTAGAAATAATAAAACATTTCATTCTAAACTTATCAAAACTTGAAAAAATAAGTTTATGACTAATTTCCTTATTTTTTTTTAGGTATAAGCCATAATTTTTTTCTCTGTTTTCAGCGTAGTGAAAAAAAAACTAATGTAACTTTTTGAAAAATTAGTAAATATTCTAATTATTCAATTGTTGGGTTAAGTAGCAATTTAAAATACAGTGTTACATCAATTACTATGGCCTTAAAATTTCAAAGGTGCTAGCCTCTATAAAAGGCATGAAAATTATAATATTTGTATCCAAAGTAGAAGAGTTTTTGATTTTAATTTTAAAACGTAATTGTAACAATTTAAAACTTAAAACAGATCTGTGAAAATTATGGACTTATTATGAGGTTACGAATCAGACATAAAAGTTTTAAGCTAATAAAATTTTAACTCGATTATTAAAAACTAAAAAGATTAAACGTAGTTTGTTTTTATTTATATATAATAACTTTTACAATTCACAAGACCTCTATATAACTTCACGTACTCATATTTTAACTATTTTTTTGTTCAAATTTAAGTTAAAAAATTAATAACAAGTAAAAAAAATAAAAATTTACACTAAAAAGTATTAGCTTAAATATGGACAAAGTTTAAGTAAAACAATTTAAAAAAAACAAAAGCCTTTTGAATAATTTATACTTTAAATACATTATAAGCTGCAAAATTAAAAACTAATTATTCATCATGCGTATAAAGTTTTCGTTTAATATTAAATATTAACTTTTTATTACTTTTCTATTCTTATTTGTATCATAATGTTTAAGTATTCGTGTTAATTATTTTTAGCATACCTTTTTTATAATATTTAGAACTTTACAATGAAAAGATTAAATATTAGTTTGTTTTGTAATTGAAACTCTATTTACTTTATACATTATTTTAGATTAAGCCAAACGTCAAAACAAGCTCACTGACATTTTTGTACACATTAAAAAGTAAAACAACAACAAGAAGTAAAAGAAGTACATTTGTAAACTTTTACAATAAAACTTTTTGAAAAGCAACAATAATAAATAAATTATTTTTTTATGTATACTAATATAATAAAGTTTACGTTGGTCAAACTGTTTTTCAAAAAGAAATGTAAGACTATAAAACACATTAAAATTAATCAAGTTAATTTAAGTTCTAAGAGTTCACAAAATGTTACTTAAACGAATTTAAGTATATTGAAAAGTTTGTTTAAGTTTAAAAAATCCTTTGATAACATAAAATTAATTTCTAGAAGTATAAATAAATAAAAATTTTGTTTGATAGACAAATAACTGCAGAACTTATGAGTTTTTATTTTACATTGTATTAATAAATAACTTGACGAAAGCAACAAATGACGTGTCAGTGAATAACTTCAACAGCTTACTATAGCTTAAAGTTTATATTTATCTCGTTTGTTAAGAAACATTTTCAAAAGTTAACCAAAAATTTTGAGCCCTTTAAGTTGCAGTATTACTTAGTATTTTAGTATTTTTAAATCGTTCTATGTCTTAATCTTATACTTTTAATTATTCAGTTATTTTACTACAAGTTTATACAGTAGCTTTTTTTAACTTATTTAAATTTCATGAATACTATCGTTATAAAAATGTTTGAACATTTTCTAGACATACTAAAGTAATCATTGTAGCAAATTTCAGATAACTAGAATACTCTTTTGTCTTGGTAATTATATCATGTACATGTTAAACTGAGATTATAAAAAAAATGGCACCAAAAGCACAAAAGTATGAATAAAAACTTTTTTTGCTCTTCATCAACAGATCGTTAAATGATTAGTGTCCTATTTTTATCGAGATTTTTACACAAACTAAATTTAAATCAATATATAATTTGTGTTTATACATACAAGAGTTACTTGTTTAGTAATTCGAAAATAACTTATAAATAAAAAAATGAAGACTTAAACTTTAGTCTTCATCAATGAAAAGTATAAAAGGTAGTTATTTTAACTATTATTATCAAGTTTTGAAATTTGTAAAGTAAAAATATATTTTGTGTTATTTAAGTACAAGCACCCTATTTTTTATGTTGCTGATTCTTTCTCTTGTTTAAATATTAACATTGTTTTTTTTTTCATGTTTAAAAAAAAAATAAATTTAACAGTACTATAGGTTCGGTTCTCTAAAACATTTAAATATCTCTACTTCATCGCTAGAAATAATGGGTGCACGACTATTCAAATTCCGACTATTCAAATTTCGACAATTCAAACTCTTAAAAATAAATTAAAACAGCCACAAGTATAAATGTAGTGTATATTTGTCAAATATAAAAAAGTACAAATTTAGTTCATACTAATATCTACAAGCCCTTTTTTTATTTTTGTAAAACATTAAATATTTTTTGGAGATATGGATTAAAAAAAGTAAAAAATATAATTATTTTTAATAATTTTAAAATATCTTGAAAATAATGTTACCTTTTGAAACAAAGAAAAAAGTGGCTTGTAGATATTAATATGATATACATATGTATTTTTTTTTTTAAAACTTATATTACTTATTGAGGTATAGTCTTATAGATATTTTTTTAAGAACTTGAATTGTCGGAATTTGAGTTGTCCGAATTTGAATTGTCATGTAACCAGAAAAAAAAGTTTTAACTGTTAAGCATAATTTTAAACTTTTGTAAAATTAGAAAAAGTATAATATTAACATAAAGTAAAACTCATAATCATTTCAAGATTTACATTGATCAGCCTATAATTTATTATGTTTGAGAACGCGACTTAGTACGTGGTAAAGTAATGAGATTATAGTTTATCTTAACTGTAGATAACGCTAAATGACGTTATTTAAAAACAAATACTAATATTTACTAAAATACCAGAAATTTAATTGACCAACAGTAGTTGAACTAACACTAAAATATAATAAAATGTTATAAGGTCTTCGTAGCAAAACCTATATAAGTTAAAATACCCTAAGAGTAAGTACTTAATTAATTAAATAGTATAAAAAAACTCGAAAACTAATAACGTTAGTTTTTGATCAAGTTAAAAAAACTATTTTAACTCAAACAAAGTATGTGTTACAATAACTTCTTTAATATTTCTTTAATCTGATCTAATCTTTAACAATATATAGTTACGTTAGATAAAATTTAAACAAGTATCATACACACTAGGATTTATTTTCACAGAAACTATGGAAGTAAGATTAAATTATATGTTACAGTAAATTCCAAAACGATTAAAAAACATATATAAAAAGTAAATACTAAATTTTAAGCGACGAAGTGAAAATACAAGAAAACATCTAACTTTGACAACAACAAAGAAAATGAGGGCCGAATAGAGAACGGTTGTAGCTAAATCAAGCAAGAGCTGAATTTAAACTGGAGTTTAATGTTAGAAGATGCGACAATTTGTAAAATAACAAACGATATAAAAGATGACACATGCTGCTACTTTGCCCTTTAGATTGTGAGAAACGCGCTGCAATAGGCAAAACTCTTGCTTATTTGCATGATTGATTCGAGAGAATTTGCTTCTTTTAAATTTCCATTTAGGCGGAAAGTTCCTATACTTTAATCAAGTGCACAAGTATAAAAATACTTTAATTAGATAACACTCTTTTAAAGGCTAGAAAATCTCGTTTTAAATATGACGGTAAATACTCGGAAGAATATGTGCTTGTCAAAAGGACGGGTGGAGGAAACTATCCTTAAACTGTTTTCATAAAAAATCTAATTTAATTTTTCCACGTTGTTTTATTAAAGTTTAATATAAAATTAGCAGCAACATTTTAGGTTTCGGGAATGTTACCTCATAATTTTAAGGGAAAAAACGATATAAATCTGCTAGATATATACTAATTGTTGTCGAGTTTTACAGTACAAAAAAAAAACACCAAAAACAAATAACACATACACAAAAAAAAACAAACTAGTTACATTATAAACTACTTATATACAGGGAATTAAATTTAACTTTTAAACTGTTAACGTTTACTATAAAACTTTTTACTAAGTAGGTTATTTTAAAACATTGATTTACTGTTGATGAAACTTTCTAATGTATGTATAAATTGATGATATATAATTTTAAAACTTTTTCAAAAAGTTATTATAACAGTTTAATGCTAAAATATAACACCATTTATATAAAAATTTTAACGTATACTTAAATTATATAAATAGAAGATAGGTATGATTTAAATGTTTCACTAAGTACAATACATAAAAATAAAAATAAATAAGGAATATAATGTTTCACTAAGTACAATACATAAAAATAAAAATAAATAAGGAATTTTTAAATAATTTAAATTGATGATAGTAAAAAAAATCTTTTAAAAAGTCAATAAAACAGTTGAAGGCTAAAAAATTCCTAAAATTTATTATATCCGTTAGAGTAAATATTTAGAAAAATACATTTTCTTATAAGGGGCCCAACTCAATAATTAAATTTTTTCCTTTTTATTTGAACGAGCGATCTCTAAAAGTAAAAAAAAAAATTTAGTTAGCTTTAAAGCTAAGGAAAATAAATGGATCTAAAGTTTGGACATATTTTAAAATTTCACAAAATGCTAATCGAGCTAAGTCACTTTTTAACACGTGTTTTTAACACAGCCGAAAAGTATGTACTCAACAGGCAGTGCAAGAACTGTATTTGAATACAAAAATATTTACTCAAAAATATGTACTCAATAGGACGTGCATACCTAAAAATTTCCTACATAAAAGAATATCAATTTTTTTAGTAAACTTTCTTGCAGCTTTTTAAACCTCGATTTATATATTTTAGTAGATACTTTTCATTGCTTAAAGATAATAAGTGATTTTTAGAATAGTTCTCAGCAGCTGAATTAACAACAGCTTTAAAAGTTTAATATTCATGGTATTGTTAAAATGCTTCTATACAGTAAAATTATTTATTTAGGTTAAGTACACGCTTTGTAGCATTTATACCTTTTTACGTAACAGTAAACTTTTTGCGCATTATTAAAACCTTTTTGTTTGAAAACTTTAGTTTAGTAGACACTTTTATTTTTAGTATTAGTAAACATTTTTAGGATGTAATATTTTTATTCAAGAGGTTATTATGGCTCTGATAGAATTAAAACTGAAAGGTAATTACGATAAAATGAGGTTGTAATTTTTGATTGATTGCTAAAAAAGTTAAATTCTAAAAAGATACAATATTGTTTTAATATATTTTTATTTTTTTACTTATTTACTTTTCAAATTTGATAATGTGGTTATTGTTTAAATTTTTAACTTAAGTTATTGACCTTTTGAGTAAATTATTTAAGATATTTATAAAAATTTTATAAAAAAATTGTTTTATTATTTATTTAACAAGTTTAAAGTTTTATATCAAAAAAGATTTTGAGCAAAAACTATTAGTTTTTAAACTTCATAAGTTACATTAATAGACGTTTTATTTTTCTTCTTAACATCTATTAGCTTAACTAACAGTTTACTTTTTATAATAGTAAAGTTTTATTTAAAACATAAAATGTTTATACGACTAGTTTATTAGTAAAAGAAATACTGTGTAGCTTTAAAATAAGAGACAATTTAAATATAGTTTATACTAAAATGTTAATAACTGTTAGAAAAAAGTTTAAATTAGCTTTAGTTGTTGAAAACTATTTGAATTATACTTTAATATGAACTAATTTATTTTTAAAAAAATTAAGTAGTTTTGAAATATTCTTTAAAAAAAAGTTATATCACGAAAGGTATACATGAATAATATAATTTGGTTTTTTTAATGATTACAAACAAGAATTATCTTGAAGTGTTTTCATTAGTGAATTTCATTAATATTTATATATCAACTAATTACTAGAACCTCCAATATATTTTTCAGTTTATTCACAGATCTTTATTTTTGAAAATTTTGTAACGTTTTATGTTTGGTTTTTGTAACATTTACTAAATAAAATTCAGACATCTTTTTAAAAATAATCGTTATTATAATAATAAATTCGATATTTAGATTAAGTATTATTTTTAGTTCTATTAAGTATGTTGTAAACTTACAACAGTTTTATAAATTGGGACTTTCTAAAACGTCACTTTTATTTTTTATTATGACGTACTAATTTAAATTGTTTTTATTTATGTTGTTAGACATATATTAAACTTTTAACATTGTAATTAAAACAATCAATAAAATACATCAGCGAAAGTCTTTAAAGTAGAAGCCTGGATTTTCGTTTGCCGTGAGACAAGCTCAAGTTTTGTGAATAAAAAAATGTTCGCTTTAATATTGAAAAAATTAATGAATTTTTTTACAATTTGTATATCGCAGGATAACAAATTTTACACAAAAACTAGTTTAACTTTTAGAAATATTTTTTATGAGTTTTTAATTAACTATTAATTAGTCATAAGCTGATTTTAAAAGACTGAAAAAATGGCTGTAAATATTAAACTTATAATAATACTTTTTAATAACAAGAATTTGTTTCAACAAAAATAAATTTGACGCTAACTCTAATAATTTTAAACGTTGTATACTTCAGAAACTTGTTCAAGAAAAACTATTATGTTTTTTTTTCTGTTGGCGATAAGATAACCTGACGTAGATAACCAGCAAACGATTAAATTATGTTAAAGCTTTGTGTAATTATTAAATAAAACTTTGCTTATGTTATTTGTAGTGGCTTCTTTAGATTAATATTCATTGTTGAGCTTAAATTAGTTAAAAGTTTTATAAGGTTATCAAGCCATTTACGTGGCTAAAAACTTCACGAAATTTAATTTTTATGAATTTTAAATTTAAACTTCACAGTTTAACTATACGTGACTTTATTGTATAACTTCGTATGAGGCTATATTTATAAGATATTTATATTTATAAGATATTTATGTTATGTCTGTACTACTTTTTCAATCGTTTTTGTTACATTTACTCTCTTCATAGTGCAAAAAACCGATAATTACATTATTACCAATATTTTGTCATATCATTTAACATAAAAAATTTAATGTTGTGTATAAATTTGTTATATATTTGAAATTTATTTTAAAGTGCTTAATTGGTATGACAAATTTCCAAAAATATTTAAAGTGATTTAAATTTATTTTGTGTTTATAACAAATATGTTGAAATATTTTTATCGGTAAATATTTCCAATATTTGTATATCAACTGATTACTATCAAAATGATATTCAAAGTTTAGAGTTCATTGTTGTTTTGATGGTACTGTTCTTATTATGTTTTGAACTATAAATTGATAATACTATTTAATGAAGTTTTTTTTTATTATTACCCAAGAAAAATTGTATAGATATGTTAAAAACATAAAAATTAAAATAAAATTCATTACTTTCTAACGTTTGTATTATATATTATTAATGTACTAATTTGTGTACTTAATGCTTTTAGTACGGCAATCAAAGTTCTCAACTTAAATAAAAGGAGAATGATCAATGATAAATTAAAAAAAATCATTAACAATACAATGTTTCACTCGTTTAAAACTAGTCAAACGAGATCTTCAGTTGTTTAAAATCTGTAAAAAATTATATAATAATATGTAAGAATACTTTAGTCAAAACCTTAAATAAAACAAACAAAAAAATGAACAAAAAACTGAATAAAATCTAAGTAGAACTTTTAACTTAAAGTTACTAATATTTGAAAATCATAATGTTAAGAGGTTAGATTTAGAAAAATATATGTTACTTAATAAATATATAATCTTAAAACTTGGACAATTAAAAAAAAATAATTATACTAACTTTTAGCAGCCTTGCGAAATTTGTACATAAATAAAAAAGATAACTAAAACATTATTTTAAACTTACTTGTTAAAAAAAAATCTGACTGTTGTTTTGTGACGTAATTATAAATTGGTTTAAATAATTGTTTGTAATAACTAAAATAGTTATCTCCTCATCAAAATTCTCTTACGTTTTGAAATAAAGCTTTTTAAAATGTACACATGAACATACTAATTCGTTCCTTTTTTTAAGAAGTTCCTCCGTCAGCGTTCGCAATTTCCATCTTTTTATAGGTTCTTCAATCAGGTTCTGCAGATTTTCTGCGGTTTCCTTATATGCCCGGTGTTGTGTAAAATTTCCCATTTAATGTAGTTAGTATTGTTGCGTTTAAACTTGTTGTTTTATTATAATTACTTGTTGGTAATCGTTAGTTTAATTTTTAAGCCGTGTTAATGACCGTAATCAAGACTGTGAAAATTTTTAAAACATTTACTCGGTTGTTTTTAATTAAGCTGTTTTTTATATTCATTGGATATAAGTTGTAAATAAAGTTAGTTGAAAAAAAAAATACCTAACTGATTTTTTTGCATTTCTTTTATATAAATTTATAACAATAGTGAACATAAACTACTTTTAAACAAAGCAAGATCAAAATGCATATAATTTTATAAGAATTACTTAGTATAACTAATACTTGTAATCATTACACTGTTTAACTTAAAACAGAAAAACAATCTTTTCTAAAATATTTATGTAAACTAAAAAAATTGCAAAAGTTTTTATCAGCTGTTAAAATTGTTAATATATAACTACGAAAGCTTAACTGAGTTTATTTGCATAAAAGCTTTAAAAAAAAGCAAGTGTTAACAAAAGCTGAATAATATTTATTAACAGCCATCGGTATAGCTTAAAATTTTTTCTTTACGACCATTCTATTATAAAATATTTCAAACAGCTTATTTTTATCTTCGTATTTCAAGTGATTGCGAGGAAAAAGTGTAAACATAAATTAAATCATCTAGGTTAAAAAGATTTGGTGTTAAAAAAAATCTTGATATAAAAATATTATTCAACCAAATTTTAGTTTTTTATTTATAGAAATCCATATTCATCTCAGGTAGGGTTATTTAAAAATGTCAGGCAACTAGGTATTTCGGTAAAAATATAAATCAATATTAATTTAACTTTAAGAAGTATTGAATTATATATACTTTGCACCAGGGTTGCCCGAATGTTAATGATTTGCTTAGCTGATAAGTCAAGAATGATTTATAAAATTATTTTAACAATAAATTTCAGTGAACAATATAAAACACTTGTTTTAAAACTAAAAATTTTAAATACCAAATAAACTAGATTTGCTTAAAAAAAACTACATGAATACAACTAAATACGATCAAGTATTGACAAATTGGTGACGTCTTGCAAGAAAAATGTGCAAAAAATTTGTCAAAAATCAGTTATGGAATATATAAATATTTCAAACAACCAAGGAGAAATATTTATTTCTATATGATTATTAATATTCAAATAACGTTTAATAAAAAATGTCTTAATTTGTAACAACTTATAACTAAGAAATTTTTTAAATTAGATGATTTCAAAGCGAATCTTTTTAAACATTATGTCACAAGATTAATAAGTTTTTGGAGTTTAGCTCAACAATTGTTGATAACTACATTATTACAATAAATAAACATTTAGGTATTCAATTTAGTTTTTGAAAATTAAAAAAACTATGATCAGTTTGGAAAATTTAAGAAAATTTAATGTTTCAATACTTATAGTATTTTATTTCCTAAAATATTCTAACTTAGTAGCTTTTCTTTTTTAAATATTTCTCGAAAAAACTTGTCAAACAAAATTAACTTTTTTATATAAAGTACAACTATATGTTTTAATTTAATTTTAGTATTCTTGTTTGATAAATTTTTTACTTAATTTAATATTAATCTATTTTGTTAATTTCATCTCTTTTAAAATATTACTGTTATATTTTTTGTGCTTCTTATTTATTTAGTACTACGCTTTCAAAATACTAAATAATACTAAATAATAGTATTTGCTAATCTTCTCTTTTAATAAAATTTTTACTAAAAGTTCGACTTTTAGTCCGAGTTTTTACTTAAGTTTTACTAAAAGAAATCGAAGTATTTATAAGTAAAGTACTTCAATGTATGCAAATGGTTCTCATTGTAATTAAAACACATACAATTATTTAGTGAGTATTTTTAAAATTATCAGTTCAGTTAAACACATGTTTATAGTTTTAAAGAGTTAGTATCAGTTAATGTAATACTGTGATGAAGATTTTAATAAATGTATAAAAAAGGTTTTTAAATCTGTTTTAACAATTTTGTTAAGTAAATAAAAAAGAAGTTAGTATTTTGTTAGAAACACTTAATAAATGTATTTTTAAAAGTATTAATTTACTCTTTTACGCATGTTATATTAAATTATATTCTTAAAAGATTTATTTTGATTATAGACCGTGTTTTAAGCAACTTTTTTGCATTTTTATTTTTACATATTGGTAACAAATTTCACATGAAAATTTAAATATAAAAATTTTATTAACATTTATATAAAAAACGTATTTATACGGACCAAAGATAGACTATTTTAAGCTTTAAAAACTAATTTTTTTTCTAAATGTCATCAACTACAAAATCTATAAGTGCAATTCTAAAGCAATCTTCATATATGATTTCAAGCAGGTATTCTATATAAACTATATAATATATGCTATATAAACTTTTAATAAATTTGAGAATATTGTTTTTTAGAACCTTAAGGTTTAGTAAATGCTAGTAAATTTTAGCTATTTCTATAAAAAATACAACTCGTCGCTATTGGCTCTAAAGAATTATGAACGAAAATAAGAGGTAATCTTTGTCGGTACTAGGCTCTTCTCGTAGACTCAATATTTAAATAGATTCTTTTTAACGCTAATAGCTGTTAAGCTGTAATACTAAATAAGTGAAAAAAGTACTGCTGAAAGTGTTTACAAAAGTTATATAAAATCTTTTTAAAATGAAATGATGACATCATAAAAAGCTTCTAATAAATAATACACACAAGTTAAAGTTTAAACTTTGATAAATTTAAAACTTATTTTGCTGCTACCTAGTTGGAGTAATTTTAAGCGGTGTAAACCAATTAAATTTCTTAAAGAAGAAAACATTATAAAATTAAACATAAGAAAATATACAACAGGTTTAAAACTTGTTAATTATTGTATCATACCAAAGCTCA
This sequence comes from Thalia democratica, assembly GCF_965202585.1. Taxonomy (NCBI): domain Eukaryota; kingdom Metazoa; phylum Chordata; class Thaliacea; order Salpida; family Salpidae; genus Thalia; species Thalia democratica. Next base: position 11,004,309 of record NC_139167.1, read on the forward strand.
GATAAAATAATTAGAGATATTCATAAGTATTATGTATTTGTGTTTTTTTGTTTTGAGTAGAGCTTTTCTGTTTTACTATGTATGTTGTTGCTTTTAACTATTTTTTTTAATTTTCTAAGTAATTTTTAAACATATCTTTAACCATAACTAAAATAACGAAATATTTAAGTTTTTTATGATGTTAAAGTATAACGTTGAATTACTTAAACATGTTTTAAGTTTGTATTTTTTAAAAATATGTCTAAATAATATTATTTGTTTAGTGAGTTTTCAAGATTGACGTAATACTTGCGTTTGTTTCTTTTTAAATATTTTTTAATAAAATACTTTTAAGTTTTTTTCAGCTCAAAACTAGATTAAGGTTACAAACATACTATACTAATATAAGAAAAGTATATAAATTATTTTAAACTTCACTGAATTTTTTTATCAGTTTATAAGTAAGTATTCTATAAACAGAATTTATGCTATCAAACAAATAACATAGGCTAATAAAAAATAATAGAACTATCATTTCTAGAAGAAATAGTACAGCTATATTAAAACTAAAAAGTTGAAGGTAAACTAATTTTATTTTAATTAAGCAGCTCGTATCTGCTGTTTTACAATGAAGTTTTTTAGACGAATTTATTTACAACCATAGGTATGGTTTAAAAACTACCAATTTATAAGGCCCCTTATAATAAAAATTTTAAATGAATATGTACTTTCTATTGTATGAAATTTTAGTTAACTACTTACATTACGTATTAGGTTGCATTAAAAAAGGTCATTACCAATTAAGGTATATAAAAATTAACTATTTTGTCGTATATTTTAACTAACTTCTTTTCATTCTTTTTGTTAGTACTTGTTTATTTCTAGATTAATAAAGAAACAATACAAAACTTAAATATAATAGATCTGATAAAAACTTAAAGCTACTTTAAGTAACAATTACATCTTTTCTAATATTACTTTTGTCAAATCATATATTATGAACAAAAACTTAAAAAGAAATTTTTTTTCTTGTTTAAGTAAAATCATTCCTTTGCTTAATATAATTTTGAAAAGTATTAAATTTTTTTTTAATTGTTGAAGTATTAATTAAAATGCCACATACGTTTTCGGTAACCATTCAAAGTTTTCCATTTAACAAACCATAATAACTACTTGATATATTTAAAAATGTATATTAATTACAGAGAACAATGTTTAGGTTACTATTGTCAATGTTTATGTTACCTTTTTTATAATATATTAATAAATTTAAAAACTGCTTCGACCATGAAACTTTACTGTTTTTTTTTTCTTTAAGAAGTTATAAAGTTTAACTAAACTACTATAAATTCAATTTTTATTTTCTCCTTTTCAAGATAAGCCGCTGAATCACGTATTACATATATATTTCGGAGACATTTGACTAGCTTTTATCAATATGTATTTAAGTAAATGGTATTGAACTAATTCATCAAAATTTTTATTGCCCCGTCAATATTTGCTTTTTAATAACAGATTATTTTTAATTGCTTAGTTTTTTAAGATTTTTAAAATTATCAACAGATTACTTTTAATTAGTTAGTTTTTAAAGTGTAATTTACGTGTTTTAAATTTTCTAGCTTTTTGTTAATAAACAACTACTAATTACCTTTGTTGTATTTCAAGTCTGTAGAGAGTCACATATTAAAATGCATGTTTAAAAGCAAAAACTAATAGAAAAGTCTAATGTAATAAGTAATTATAACTGTTTGTGTTTTATTATTAATAGTTATTTTACATGAGACTTATTAAAAACTTTTTAAATTAAAAACTAATACAGATAATTTATTAGTTTATAGCAGGGTTTCCCAAACTTTTTTGCTAATGGCCCCCTTTAAAGAGTTTGAAAAAGAAATGGCCCCCTTCAACATATAGATTACTCATAAACTACAATATGATAAGTAAGACCTTTTTTTAAACTCGAGAATATCTAGTGTAAGTTTCTAGACTGCCATAAAATACCGTAAGACCCCCCTGAGGCTCCTTTACTGCTCATGGCCCCCTAGGGGGCCACTTGGCCCACTTTGGGAAACCCTGGTCTATAGTCATAGCAATGACTTAAAACTGATATACAATTAAGCAAGATAGAATCACTTTAAAGATAGTTTAAATACTATTATTTTTATAAAGTATTTGTGCGAGCTTAACTCACTTATTTAAAATTTTTTTATTCAACATTTATAATTTTTTTAATCGTGGTTTAATTTAAAACTTAATATTTTGTTCGATTTTAAACTACAAAGCAGTTTATAATTTTTTACTGTTTGTTATAAAAGTTGTTTTTTTTACTTTTATATGGTTTTAAAAATGCGAACTAACTTATTTTTTGTTAATTTTTTACTACTTGATAAGAATAAAAATTATAAAATAAATTGTACAAACTATAAATGAAATTTCGTTTCACTAAAGCGGTTGGTAAATAAAATATTTACTTAAAATAATTAAAAGATTCAATATAATAAGTGTAGTAACATTTTTTTTTTCTTATATCTAAAAAAGCATCTTTAAAAATATCCAGTGAAATAGGCAGAGTCTTTGTTGTGTATAAATATACATGCCGTTGTTATTTAAAGTAACAATTCTACATAAATATCTGTGAAAGTATCTTAAATAATTACCAATGAATAAGTAGACTCTTTTATTGGTTTCAAGTAACATGCAATGATTACTTATCGTTTTTTATGGATACAACTTACCTGAAGAATTGAAAGAGAACTTTTTGTCAAATGACTTTGTGATGTAATAAGCTTCAACAAACATTAAAGTGAAAGTTTTAAATAATACGATGCAATTTCATGACATCAATTATTTTGAACTTTGATACATTTATAAACAATAACTAATACAAATGTTTGTCAAGTTAGATTTTTTGGTGGTGTAAGTCTTTTATTATCTTAATAATTTTAGTTATGTCAGAAAATATCAAACTTTAAGCATCAAAATGTAGCATTCAAAGGTAATTAATAAATAATATAAGCTTAATGAAAATTTTACATAGCCAGTATAAATTGGGAAAATTTTACTAATGCTGTTCTATAGTTATTTAAGTGGTTTAAACATGGATTATATAAAAATATAAAAATTAATATGGTTATGAATTAACAAAACTCACTATTTAAAGGAATCTTAATAAAATTTTATCTAATTATAAAAAAAGTTAAAGTTCAACAATATGTTTAATAATTTAATTGTTTACTTTTTTTTAACTAATAATTAAAACTGTACTTTTTATTATTGAAATGAACTCTACTGTAAATTTATTTAGTAATAAATTATTGAAATTTAAATTTAATAGATAACCACTACTTTCTAGTTTTAATTTGAGTATGTAGCTTTAAAAGTCTAGTGTCTTTTAACTAATCAATTATTACTTAAGCTTAAAGTCATTGCGAATATTTAAGAGATATACTTTGTTTACTTGTTTTTCTTTAAATGTAGTATTCAAAAAAATACTCAATTTAAGTATTTTAAACTAAAAAACTTAATGTCTTTATTGTGCAATTTATATGACTTCAAATATAATAGTCTAATTTAAATAGGTCAAACTAGGTAATTTTGTTCTTTGTTATTATATTTATTATGTATAAGATATACAAACTTCTAATTTAAAAAACTGAAACTTCTTGAAATATATTTTTTCTCATTTAAATCTTCATGTAGATTGTTTTTAAAAATTTAGTTTGTTTAATTTTGGCTTTAATTTTTTATGTTATAATATAAAAATACTATAGCGTCAGTTTTACAAAAGAATATAGGACTCATTCTTTACTAGTTGAGTAAACTGAAACGAATTTAATTAAATTTAATATTGTAAAGTAATTTTTCTAGCGTCATTAATACTGTTTTAAACTTAAAAGAAATTATTTTTTCTAAACTGACCGTTTCTTTTATTTAGTTAAAAGTTTAAATGTCAATTGACGTCATTTTAAAATAACACAAACCTCGTAAACTTAAAATAATATATAATTATAGATACTTCAAATTATTTAAAGTGGTATATTTTTTAAAAGTTTAAAGTCGTATAAACGGCTATAAACAAATTATTTCATCTCAAACGAACTTCCTCATTTTCACAGCTCCGTTGAAGTGTGTTAACTTATTATTAATAAATTGTTAACACATAGAAACATTTTTAGATTAATAAAAAAAGAGCAATGTCTAAAATTGTTGTTATTATATATACATTCCATTTTCTAATTTTTAAAAAGTGACCACTTTTTATAATTATGTTTTGAAGTTTGTTTTAAGTTTTTAGTTCTTTTAAGTGTTTTAAAGTGGATTAAAATTGAAAACTTTTTTTTGTATCATAAAGAGTATTTTAAAATATTGGTAAAGTGTTTATTGTTTATAAAGTTACATAGCGATTTTGTTAAATGAAATAACAATGCTACATAAATATCTGTGAAAGTATCTTAAATAGTTGCTAATAAAATAAGTAGACTTTTTTATAGTTTTCAAGTAACATGGCCTAATTACTTATAATTTTTTATGGTTACAACTTGCCTAAAGAATTAACAGAGAACAACTTGTCAAATGACTTTGTCATGTGATAAGCTTACAACAAACATTAAAGTGAAAATTTTAGATTATAAGTTGCAAGTTTATGTAATCTATGATATACTTAGAACTGTAAAGTTTTAAACCTTAACGGCTGTATATGCTTGTAAACAATAATTACCAAAATTTTTCAATTAAAAAAAACTAGATAATTTTTTTAACACAAAAACAAAAAAACTAAATAAATCTCATGTGTTTAACGTTTGTTTGGTAATCGACCTACCATACACTTACTTAAAAGTTTTTATTTTTACTTTTTCGCTATAATTATCATTTACTTTTTTTGCTGTGTTTAAAATGCGTACTTAAAAATAAGACTTGTAGTGTTAGTATCTGAAAACCGGAAAGAATTAAACTATTTAACATATAAAGTGTAAGGAATAAAAAACAAATTCTATTAATCGCAAACTATTAGTTATATCTAAAAATATAATTCACGTTATCGTGGTTTTCAAAACATTTTCAAATTACTTTATCATTTTAAGTAAATATATTTTCTACAATATACTATTTCTTATCCCATTTTTTTTAGTTTTGGCAACCTTTAGTATCAATTAAAAAATAACATTTGGATCAATTTTATTGGATTAAATAGTTATTGATGCTTTATCTAATACTAAAAATGATGAGATAAATAAAAATTGTATTATAGTTTTACAGCGATTTATAACTAAAACTATACAAGTTTAGACTTGATATAGAACTCACTTAATTAAATGTTCTTTTGTGAATCATAAAGTTTTAAGTTTTTCAATTTAGAAAAACAAAAACTAACAATCAGTCAATGTAAATATATTGCAATTTTATTTTGCTTTCGATTATCTGAAAGAATGAAAAATAGTTTAAATTAGTATGATTTTGAAAAAAATAAATAAATGTAAACTTTATTTATGTTTAATACTAAAAGATCGAGCTGTGCAAATTAAAAAAGTAAACTAAATATTGCTAATTTTTATATTCTGTTACTTTTGTTCAATTAAACATTTTTTATCTTCAAATGGTAGATATTGTAGTTGTTAAGTTATTAATAAGCATTAACAAAACAAAAAAGAAATAAAACCAAAGAATAAAAAAGAAAAAGGGAAAACGTTTTAAGTGTAAAATTTGCGCGGATGAAATTTGATCAAATGGGAAATGATTGCAGGTTGGAATTGTCAGTATACCGTCGATGTCATGTTTTTGTAAAACTTTATAACTTTTAGTTTTCAATAACCCTTTTAATTACATATATTTTATTAGTTAATTTTAGGATTCCCACTTGGTAAAGTAACATATACCTTAATTTAACTTTATTTCAACTTTCTTTAAAATAGGTTATGTTTAGTTTTAATGAGTTTTTAGTAATTAATTGTAATTAACTGTTGTGGAGATCATCATATTTTGTGTTATTTTAAGAATCCAGCTGATTATACCAATAAAAACTTGAACTTTGTTTTATTTGCTAATCTGAAAAAAGTGTCCGAAACTTTCGTAGCCTGTATAAAGATTAAATTAAAGTTTTTATTTTAACTGGGAATTTTAATAATGCTATAAAATCTTAAAATTGTTCTGATCGTAAACGGATTAAAATCCAAAAATAATTTATACTTGCTTAAAGTTAGCAATACTTGTTTCTTACGTTTTTTGACGTAACTGTAATATTTTGGTAAGCTATTTATCTTTTAGTTATAAAAATATTATTAAAGAAAGTCAAAACTGACATTACCTTCCAATAAAACTTATAGTTATTAAGCTAATGATATTTGATTAGTTAGTAGTTTAACTTTCGGTTTTGTGAGCTTTACAAACGGCTGTAACTAAAATAACCATTGTCTGTAATAATGGTTCAGTCTAAGTTTTAGCATTTTCTATATGATTATACTTAAAGACTATTCTTTAAAACTACTATTTTGAATTAAGTTCAGAATACTTGAAAACTTTTTTTTTTTAGCATGCAAATGTAAAAAATAGCTATAGTCGTTTTACTTTAGCAGAATATAAAGTATTTCTTAGCAGTAGTTTTAAAAAGTGTTTCTTGTAAAGCTCAAAAACAGTTCTTTTAAATTGAATATGATACCTAATAAAACTAGTCACTAATTAAATGAAATTATTTATCGATAAACATTAAAACTTTTGTATTGTATCTTAGTTTAAGTTTATTTTTCTGCATTCAAATAAATGTTAATTAACATTATAGCTTTTATAACAGCTTAAAATTTTTCTTAACAGCCCCATTGCACAATCGATCATTGGAGATCTATTATACTTTAATGCATTTTATTAACGTTTGCTGTGGACATTTTATTATGCCACTTTTAAGCTATTTTCTTTGTAGACATCAGTGTATTAACAATACACTATTTGTTATTTTGAATAAGTTTTTTATTAATTTTCTGTAGCTTGTTCTTTTAAAGAATGTGTTCATGTTACCTAAGCTTCATGCAAAATCTTTATTAAAATAACAAGTTTTTGTAGTTGCGTAGCAGTTTAACAACGATAAAAAAATTACTTAGGAACAAAAATTAAGTTTAAGAATTGTATAGCAGGGCTACCAGAAAAAACAGTTCGAAAATTAAATACGTTTAGCGGTTCTGTAATCTATAAATTTATTTACTTATATCCTTAAGCTTATAGAACAGATATAATTATGTTAAAAAACTAGATGATTTTAAACTACAAAATCTTAATTTAATTTCATTTATAACAGCTCTGCCTAATATAAAATTAAGCAGAATACTTAATAAACTTTTTTTTTCTCATAATGTCTTTTAAATTTTTTTATTAATAAAATAAAAAAAATGGTAGCTCTAGATTGTAGTATGATACAGTATCAACATGTGATAATTCAATGAGATTTCGCGGAAAGTTTGTTGATGTCAAAAGTACTACCTTATTTTCTGTTTTATTCTAAGTAGTGAACAGAACTTATCGATGAAAATGTTGATGATGAAGTTGATTGCTAGGAGAACTTTTTGTCTTTTTGAACAAAATTAAGAAAAGTCTTCTACATTAAAGCGTAAATAATTAAACACGTACAACTTTTGTGCTTTTAAATTTTTTTTTTATATTGTTCTAAAAGTTATATACTGAATCATTTTATTTTTCTTGGTTTTAAACAATAGAAAATTTTTAAGTTATTTATTTAATTTTCGTCTATTTGTTATGTTTTTCTCAGTTTAATAAAACAGATTTTGACTTCTGAGTCCTTTTTTAATATAAAATAAATAAATAAACAATTACCATTATTAAAATACTTATATTACTATATATTTTAAATCTTAGTTTAATTTCGATTGTTTAATAAAATAAAATAAGTTTTGTATCTGTAGTATTCATACATGAATTACATACAGTATTAATCTTCTTGGATTATCAATATGAATTTTAATTATAAAATAAGTGTTTTTCTTTGTTTTTTGTGTATTAAAGGCTTTATGTTATTTATGACAACATAATTATAAACCATACCAACGGTGTTCTTATGTAATTCAGGGTTCACTTTTGAATTGAAATCAACATTTCATTTTATAACTTTAAAGCGTGTGAATAAATATGGGATTGTTCGTAACACTAAGAGTAACAATTTCCCCTGTTTACCACGATAACATTATTTATTCTTTTCAATGCTTATACATCGGCGTTTGTCTTTTAAGTACGCGCCAGTCACTTTTCGCGTTTAAGATCATTATATGAAGTTCAAAAGAAGTAACTAACCAAGTTAACAACAATTGATTTAAGAATTTCAAGCATCAAGAATATAAAATCGCGAGCATAGTTTGTCAAAGGTGTTAGTAAGTAAAGTATTTACGATTGTTAATATTTATTTTATTTTCTGTTTTTTTAGCGACTTAAATAGTTTGCTTTCAAGTTTGTTGCTGTTAATAAATCAATACAAAGTACTTTACACTGATTTAAGTGTGTTCAATTTATAACTTAGAAACATAAATTAGTAGTAAGCTACTCTACTATTGTAAGCTACTTGCAAAGTGTTTTAGCAAGATTTAACACTCTAAATAAAACTTACTTTTTGTTAATATAGCCATCTCGTCGGCTTAAAATTTCCTCATCGTCAACAAATTGATCCATTAGAGATTTTATAAAACTTATAAAATTAAAGTGTATTAAAGTTTACGATTTTTTTGATTCGTACGTCATTTTCATTATAACTTGCTTTATATTTTCTTTTTTTTGAAAACTTACGAACTTGTTGAAAACGTAACACTGGTCAATTTTTAATACCATATCATTTTTAAATGGGTAAACATCTACAGAAATCGTTACAATAATAACAGACATTAAATGAAAGTGAAAGTTTGCACAATTAAGTTTTTGACGATTAATATAAAATTGATTATAAATAGAAAATATAGAATAAATCAATTAGAAACGTTAATTACTTTGAGAAACATTACTACTTAAGTTTACACTACTAGGCAATAATAATATCACAAAAGCTTTTTACGCAATAAATAATAAAACTTTTTAAGTTTCAAATAGTTTTCATTTCACATACTCGAGAGTTTTAAGTCATAATACCTAAAAATAATTTTCTTAATTTTTTTTCAAACTCAAGGCTTTATATCTAGTAGACAACACTTTACTAAACTACAATATTTTCTTAATCAGTCCTATATTTGTAGTGTAAACTATAGATTAAACAGGTTTTAACTTTGTTATTAATTTTTCTCTCGTATATATTAGTCTTAATTTGAATACAAATACAAATCTAGTCTCCATGCTTATCAAAGGTTGTAACTATCTAAAATTTATTTAAAGAAAACACAAAAAGTGTTTGGGCTACAATAAGTTTAAGCAGCGTTTGAGTTTTAAAAAAATTTTAACAATTTTAATCACCTTAATCATGTAAAATTGTTTAAACATTTTTTAACTTTTAAAATTAAATTGGTATAATAGTAATTCAAGTTATAGCTTAATTTCATAGCGTAAAGAGTCGTGTCAAAAAACATTTTTTTAAAAGTAAAAAAGCATCATGGTGAAACATTTGTTGTTTATATATTTTTTAGATTTAAGTTTTAACGTATATAATAATACTTTAAGCTAATTTAACGATTGTAAATAAACAGGAATTTTACTCTACTTTCGTAGGTAGTTGCGTAAGTGATGGTATTAGATAAGTAACTAAAAACTCATGTACATCCATTCATATAGCTTTAAATACGTTCCATACCAAGCAAAAAACATTTAGTTAACTGAAGTATGTATTGTTGATTGATATAGGCAATAACATTGAAACGATCAAAATTAATAAATGAATATATATAGTACTTTAAAAGAAAACATTTTAGTACTTACTGATAAACTATAGTTTAGATAGAAACATGTATAAAAAGAAACAAGACAAAAGCTTTTCGTGACATCATAAATGTATCACCACAAATGTTTTAAATATTAAATAAAATATATAAACGTAGATTCTTATTTCACAGGTATTTTTACTAATTCAAAGTTTTAAGTCGTTTAAACGGCTATAAATAAAATATTCTAAGTTTATTTAAGTAGTTTTTAAACAAATTTATTAAGATATTAAAACTCGTAGTTTTTGTTCTGAAAAAATTAATCAACAAATTAAAGCTGTTTAAACTCTATAAATATTTACAGAATATTTTAATAAAGTAACAAAATTTTAGTGTAAACAGTTACATTTTGCATTGTTTATCAAAATTTAGTTTCGAATATTAAGCAAAAGTAGTAAAAACATTGTAAAATAGACAAAGTTCACATACTTTCATACATGATACTCTTACAAATTAATTTGATTGTTAGTTATATTAGTTTTCTTGCCCACTTAAAATTTTATGCCAAAAACATAGCTATAACAACATACATAATAAATTTATGGGTTGTTTTTTATAATGTCTGATCGATTTTGTATTACTACTTTTATTGCATAAAAAAACTGTTTCATTTGATCTAAATAACAATGTTGATTGAATAATTAGGTCTGCGGAAGCTTCAACACCAGATTTTCTGACAATTTTAAAAAAGATAAAATATTTATTCTTTGTTATGTAAAAGTTTAACTGAGTTTAGTATCGTTTACTTTTGCCAAAGTAGTAAACGTTATTTTATGTTTTTTTTAATGTATTCTTGACTAAAACTATATTTGTAAAAAAAAGTGTTATTTTAATAAAATAACACAAATTTTATATTTATGTATGAAAACATTTTTACATATATTAAATTGAAAATAAACAACTCATTTGTTTTTATTACCATAAAAATATTACGTTAAAGTTATTATTATTAGATTATCTATCGCTTATTGTGAAAACTGTAATTCCACAGCCACTTAATATCAATTGTGTATTAGAAAGTGTTTTATTTTCTAATTATATAAAACTCTTGTCGTTAGAATTTTTACGTCATTATGATACTTTTGTAAAACATACTATCAATAGTGCTATTATATTCATGTTAATATTTATATAAAATAGTTTCAAAAGAAATTTTTTTTATGGTTGCAGTTTGCCAAACTTGCTTTAAACTTTATCATTTTACTTAAACCTATTCAAAACACGAATTAAAGAATCTCTCACGCTTTTTGAACACAACTTAAAGTGCGTATCCAAGAATTCTGTCTAAATGTTTTATAAAACTGTAAAGTTAAATCTGTGAAAATAACTTATATTATGAAGAGACCTAAAATCGTTGTTAGAAATAAATTTAATTTTTGCAAACTTAAATTTAGTTAAGTGATGATCCATTTAAATTATGTATCTAAACTTTGAAACTACCTGTACCTGCTATTTTTAACATGAGTATATAATTGTTTTCATAACTAAGTTAAGTTCTTTTTGTTATTGGCGCTTTAAATATACTTTTTGCTCCAACAATTTCTATTCAACTTAAAAATTAAGTATATATAATAAATAAAATCACAAACAAAAAATTAAATACAAATAAACATAATAATTTTCGTTACAGTTTACTACTTTTCTCTAGTATTATATACTCTTTATAGTATGCTTAGTCTTTTAATTATAAAATGCAATATTATTTTCATGCTATTTTTCTTAGGATTGTACCTCATTTTTAACTTAAAAAAAAACATTTTTTTTGCATAAATTTATTAATCACACAAAACTTAAGTATAATGTTTTCTTTTTAAAAGAACTTCTTAAAGTTTTTTTTTAACACAAAACAGAATTTTTGAAAAAGAAAATTTATGTTCACTTATAACAGTTTATACGGCTAAAAATTACGGCGATCATATTAATTTAGTGTTAATAATAATAACAATCTTAAAATATTTTTGAATCGATCAAGTAAGACCACTTTTGTTGTTAGCTTTATTTTATGTAACTATGATAATTTTGTCAAAAGTGCTATTCATTTCTACTTTTATTCATATTATATTTTTTTAACTTAGAAACTTTCAAATAGTTGAATTAAACTTTTAAAGTTTTTAAATCTCAATTTCGATAAATTACTTTTGAATGTTGTGTTTTGTGCTTAGTTTAAAAATATCTATTTATTTTGATTTGTTTTAAACTTTTATTAACGAATTTTTAAACTTTCAATTTTAAACAGATTTTTTTTTGTTTAATGATTTAACAAATATTAAAACACTTTTTAAAACTCATTAAAAATTTAGTGCATACTTACGTGTGAGTATTGTATATAAACAAACTAATTCAAGGTTTCAAAAGATTTCAAAACAAAAACTGTACTTAGTTAAAACATACTTGTAAAATGCAACAAAAAAAGTAATTATTTAGAATGCAAATAACACAAAACATTAATTTATACTTAATGCACATTACAAACATAAATAAAACTAAGTTATGGTTACAAAAATATTAAGTTAAAAATATACACTGACTTAAAGCACTCTTGTGACTTTTGTTATATGCTACAACATATTTTATTGACATAGAATGAATAAAAAAACAGAAAATTAAATTTAATTTAATTCCAAAAACTAGTTTTTGACTTTTCTATTGTTACTATAAAAACAGTATAAATTTTGTATACCTTAAAATAATGTTAAAGGTTTTTTATCTGCTACATAATTTACAAGTAAGAATAACTTTATCTAAATTCTAACTTAAGTCGAAAGCATCAACTAAAAATTATGGTTTAAAAATTTAAGCTAAAGTCTATAACAGCTTTAAAACTGTTTTAAAATATTTTAACTTAATTAAACTGTATTACTAACTTTGTTTACCTATAAAAGACACAACTCTATTTTTCATACCGTATAAATTTTACGCAAAAAATATTTTTTTGAAAACACAACAAAGGTTTTAATAAAGCTATAAAACACAACTAGAACAACATTAATTATTGATAGAAAACCTTAAATATATTTTAAAATATTTTTTTAGATTAACGTACATCATTATGTTTTCAATTTATACTTACTAAAAAAGTATAGATGTTTATCTTTTACCTAGCTAACTTGTGCAAATATAAATTATAAACACGCACGCTTCAACATGTGCGCGAAAATTTTATTGTGACGTAACAATTAAAATCCCGGTAAAATTTGTTACAAAGCGTATATATAGTCTAAGTGATAATAAGAAAATAAAAATCTACTCATTCATCAGTAATTAAATCTCCCAACTTTAAAAGCTGTTGTAAATTCAGCTGCTAAATAATACTATAAAGCTATTTAAGACTAAAACTATATTAGATTTAACAAAATAAATAATTTATTAGCCACAGTTATATATTCAGCCTTTTTAAAAACAATTTATATTTATAAAAACTGTAAAAAGTACAACAGAATTAGAACTTTTCAATGCATACTAATTCATTGAAATTTTAAGCTTTAAACAGTTCCAAATAAGCATTATAAATACGTTATTATCTCTTTTAAATTTCAATCATTAGGTTTACGCAGCCTGTTTAGTAACCACTTTTGACATTAACCTAGTGATGGTTTTTTTAACACTTTAATTTAGTTTTTATATCGAACTATTATATTTACATATATAACATAAAGATCGCACTTTGTAAAAAATTTACACACATAAGGTTCGCTTTAAATTTCATAAGTAAAAGTAATTTTTCTTTTTATTTATGAAATTTTAAAAAATCATTTTAAATACAAGACTTTTTCATAATGATACTACATAAAATGTTAAATTTTTATTGATTGGTCGTTTGTAATTATTGGTATAATCTAATTTTTATAATCTAATAAGTTAAAACAAAACTATACAGCAATAAAATAACAAAATTATAAGGTCTTAAATATACTGACTGTTTGTAAATAAATGACAACAAGTTTTTCTTAGTCTACCAAAAACTTGTATTTCTATGATAAAAATACTATAGTTAAACATTTATATTAGTCTTCCGACATACGAAATTCAAAGCTTAAGCTCTGTTTGACCGTCGCTAAAGTTTTCTTTAATATAGATTAATTTTTTTTAATGATTTTAATTCAGTTTGAAAAAATTTTTTTTAATAGGTTTTTGTTTTAGTCTTCATGGTTTAATTTTAGTTTTAAATTTCAATAAGAATAACATAAACAACATTTTTATTTTTATAATTTTAGAACTTTATTTTTTAATACTAAAACTTTTTTTAAAGATTTTATAAAAGCTTAGTAAGTTGAAGTTTTTACTTTTCAAGATTAAAAAAACAAATTATAGTTTTTTATTGTATTTTAGAACTTTATTTAGTTTATTTTTTAACTAAAACTGGTTTTAAAGATTTTATAAATGCTTGCCTTAGTAAAATTTTTTATTGCATTTTTTAGCAAAGTTAAAAGATTTAAATTGTACCTTGTAGCCACACACTCAAAGTATTTTGGATAACTCTAGGATACTTAAAGTTTTATTTTTGAACCAAGGCTGACTCAGTATAGTTTTTTTTTATTAATGAAAAACTAAGGAGATTTTTGGTTTGTTAATAATGTCATAACAGATGTTTTTCTAGATTTGAATGATATTTTGCTACCTAGTTTTTTAAATTTTTATTTAATAACCATATTTGTAAAGAAAACATTGAGAAATTTGAAAAGTTAGTCTTATTTCAAAAAATAATAAGAAAAATTCAAAAAGAAAATCCTGGAATTGGTGTTGGTCACAGGGTAGAGCTGTTGTTAATTTACATGTTTAATACCTATTTTACTTGTATTGTTGTATTATTTGTTTTCAATGAGTTTGTTTTCTATGAATACTTTTTTAATATATGAAGATTTTTTCAGAGTTTTTGGTTTTATTCCCAATTTTCAATGGTTTTTCATTATCTATGTTTTTTTTTTTTCATTTTTATATTAACAAACTTTTAGTAGTTTACAAAAAATTAAGTTAGTACATTTGTATTTTCGAGCTAGCTTTACATTTTGAAAACTGTTTTTGAGTTTTATTTGTATTACTACTGTAAACTTGGCACACTATGTGTGGATTTTAACAAATTTAGTTGCTTCACAGATTTTAAAACTAAGTATAAAAGTTAAGTTTTCTAAGATTAAAACTGTGCAAATATCATTTGAAAGTAAAACCATCAACGTGATACCATTGACACTCAAAGCTATTAAGAAAGTCAATCAATCTGAAGTTCAGTTTGTTACAATGAGTTCCAGATAAGTACTTCATAAAAATGTTTCTTTGAATTATGTTTTCAGACAACTATATAAAATATAAAGTTTTTTCAACTTGTTTTTAAATAATACTTTAAATTTTTTTCTAGAAGCATTGTTGTTTACAATATGGAGATTTTTGTATTTTATATTTTCTTTAAATGTATCAAATATATGGATTGTATCTGTTGCTTTACAATAAGTTTATAATTTTAAGAGTGGTTGACCAAATTTAAAAAATATATCAGTTTAATTCTTTAATCTATGTTTGATAAATAATGAAAACTTTTAAAATAAGTTTTATATAACTTTTTCAATCTATGATTAAATAGAATAAGTTAGTACTATTTATTTTAACAAGTGAATTTTTGTGTTATAAATTCATAACAAGTTAAAAAAATAAAAATAATATATTTTATGTTTAAAAATCTTTATGTTTGAATTTATTTATATGTTTCACATTGTATTTGAAAATATTAATGTTTAATATTCAAGGTTTATTGTTATTTAACTAAGTTGTTTTATTTAACAAGTTTGTTATGTAAAAAAAAGTTAGATTCTTTTTTAAAGCTTTTATTTAACATTTTTTTTAATATGAAAATGATTTATTTTTATTTTACAGCTTAAATCTTTTTGCTACTAAAGCTAGTAAAAACATTTACAAAGACTTGTACTCTTCCTTTCTTTATGAATTATTTTTTACAAAATAAAGTAATTTTACATCTGAATTTTATTTAATATTGTAATTTTACTTTTTATACTTTTTGTTTTTTATTTAACTTCTTAAATTAATGATTTTATTTTTATAAAATTTAAAATAAAAAAGTTTTTTTTATTTAATGAAAAAATCTACAAATTTATTAGTATTCGTTATACTGCCTAAAGTACTTTCAAAATCTTCTTCAGAAGGCAATTATTATTATTTTGCAGTGTTTTTCTGAAGTTAGGAAGCTGTTTTCAAAATTATATATTTTAGGCCTATCAGTAATACTAATAAAGTTAATTTCTTAATTATTATTTTTGTTTTAAATGAAAGGTTTTATAGGTTCATAAAAGTTTCAACACATAAAAAAGAATTATAGAGGGTCAAGAGCAGTACAACCTGCCTTGTATTCAGTTATTCATTATACTATAACATTCTATTTATATTTTAAACTTTGAACAAAACTTTCATATAAAATTAAAGGTAGTTAAAACTACTCTTTTCCCGTTATGACGTCATCACACATTATTATCGATTTTTTTTCGTAAGCAGATTCGTAACCTTTTAGAGCTAGCTACGTCCCTAGTGTGAAGTATTTATTTTCAATTTACAAAAATTAATTTTCAATAAAAGTGCAAATCTCTTTGTTACCTAGCATTTCTTTAAAACACATTCATAATTTTGATAGTCAAAAAGATATAAAAATACTTTTATATATTTTATATCTATTCAATAATCATAAAATAATGTTTATCAGTTTTGTGTGAATTTAGTTTAATTGTAATATCTAAAACATTTTATATAGTTTTAAATATTTTCTATTCAGCATTTTAGAACGCTCAAAGTTTATCTAAATACGTAATAGAACACGTACAAAACTAACCAACTAGACTTTGTTTAAAACTTTGCAACATTTTTCAAACTTGTTATGACTTTACTATGAAACTTTGGAAGTTTCAACTTTTTATGACATCATTATAAAACTTTATAGATTTCTTTCTATAAAAATTATTTTTAATTTTTTTGTCTTGGCATTTTAACTTGTATAGTAAGTTTAATAAAGATTATGTCAGGAACATTTTTTTTTTTACAAGAATTCTTTAATCAATGATTTTTGATGAAATTATATATTTTACTATTTTTTTAGTTTGAACTGTAAACTGATTAAAACAAAAATTAAAATTAAGATAAAAAATACTTTTAAAAAACAAAAAAAAAATTGAAACATTGTTTGTAAAAGTTTTAGTAAAAGTTTTTTTTTACAAATGACGTAACACAATTCTACACCTTGTTGTTTAAAGAAAAATATAGTATAAAAATGTAAGTACATCAAGTAGCTCGTTAGCATACTCTGATCCAAATTTAGAGCTGTACTATCAGCTATAAAACGAAATAAAATATAAAACTAAACCTAGAAGTTTGTGTAATAAACTTTTAATATGTTATCGTCCTTGGCATGACGTTAAAAGGTATCCGTGGTGTGCGACTCGATAACTTTCGGTAGTTTTTTTAACTAGGTTTTTCGTGCACCAGGTCCTAGTACCAAACTTTTTGTGGACCTTAATGTAATATTATTAGTGCACAAAAAGATACTTGAACGTATTCACAAGTATTTAAATTGTTATTAGTATTAAATTCTATAATACATGTGTGGGTTGAATTAAAGTTAATTTGAAACATTTACATACACCTTGGATTAAATATATTATTTTTGCGTTAACATATTTGTATTTAATTATAAATGACATCAATAAGTTTTTTTTTTTAAGTAACAGTATACTATTTTAACTAGCATGTTATGACATTATAAAGTTTTTAGGTGTTATATCATATTATATTATTAGGTTATATTATAATTAATTCAATCTAAAGGTAAACAGTAAGTTTTTATATTGTAAAATAACTTTATTAAGTTTTCAAAATTTTATTGAATCTCAAGTGTTCTAAAATGTAGTCTAAAGTATTAGTTCTTGAAAATTGCAAAAAATATTTTTTTAATGTAAATCAAAAGTAATGTAAATCAAAATATAACAACACTTAAACAATATTAAAATATTTTAGTTATATGTGTTATATGATATATGTATACAGTTACTTTAGTTTAGCGATTTTTAAACTGGGGTAAATTTACCTTTGTTTGAAAAAACTTTGTAAATTCATTATAAATAAGTTTTGTTTTAATGAATGCATAATAGTGACGTTTTTAAATTAAATAAAAGAACATAAATACACACTGTAATATAAATATTTTTGTTATTTTATGCAAATGGGTGCGTTTCTTGAATTTATTTTTAAGTTATTACTATGGCTTAGTTTTTTATTCAAATATTGCTGACGAGTTATTAAGGTTAAGTACTTAATTCATATTCCTTTGTAAACAATTTATATTATTTTTATTAAGACTCATTTCATTTGTAAAGGTTTCGATTCCATTCAAATATTTTTAAACATAAACTTCAAAATACTATACTTTTTACATGGTTATTTTGAGAAAATTTTAAACTCATGATTTGTTGTGTATTCAAAGTATCTATGAATATCATTTCGTCAAATAACATATATTTAAGTGTATATTTTATTTATGGATTATAGAGGGGATTTGAAGTATTTTATAACTGTACAATACAATTATTTAAGTAACCAACAATTTTTGTTTGGTATCAATATTTTTAATTTTGGTTGAAAAAAATGAATTTTAAAACTACTGTTATAATTTTAACTGTTCTATAAATAAGAAAAAATATTAAACTCTGTTAGGTCTATATGTTTTCAACTTGTATATACAATAAAGTTATTATGTTGTTAGCGTTTCGTTTTGTGCCTTTTTTATGGCTTACTGGTAATTGTTAAAGGTCATAAACTATGAGTATAAAAGAATACTATTAAAAATGGTTTTCAATTAAGTTTAGTTTGTTTTTGAATACTGCTAGGTCATAGTTTTTGTAAACTAATTTAAATTAAGTAGCTATACTGTAATGAAATTTTTGTCTTTGTAAGAGCTTAAAATTTTGAAGAATGTCTTGTAGTGTATCTAAAAATTAATATATATATTATAGTGAAAAAATGTTTAGTTTTAACCTCAATAGTACGGGTTTTTATTGAACATTCAATTCAAATAAGGTTTTTAATTCTACTTTATTCGATTCATTTATTGAATTACAAACGACCATTGACTGCGTCTTGGACAGATTTGAGTATTACACTCGATATATAAATCTTTTATGGTACAAATGGTATACTTCTTTGAAATAATACTTTAAAAATAACATTAACTTTAATTAAATGTTTGTTTTGTCTCCACTGCCAAGCTTGAAGACATAATAATGATTATAAATAATTGCCTTAATGCATTTAAAAAATAAAAACATATAAAGATCTACAGGACTCGGTTATTACAAACTAAATTTGTGCATAAAAAGTACGGATTTAAGGTAACATTTTATATTTAAATTTTATTCTTTTCTATTTCATTATTAAAATCAAAAAACTTAGCATTTGTATCACAATTAAGTTTGCTAATTTAATTTTTTTTATTATGTTATATAGATTTAATATCTTCAAAAATTAAACGACTTAACTCTTTATTCAAGTTATAAGAAAAGTAAACTAAAAGTACCTATTTGACGTTAGCTACGTTTTGCCACTAGAATATAGTTTTTAAGAATTATATTAGTTTCGATTTCTCTAATGAACTAGCATTCTAAGTCTGGTGGAGTTTTAAGCTAAACAAATGGCTGTAAAAAACAATTCAACGACATATGATAAAATTTTCAAACAAAAAATAACATAACTATATTTTTATATTATTTTGTTCCAATCAATACAGTATCATAAATATTTTGTAAATAAAAAAACGCACTTTTAATATTATGATTTTGTATAAAAATTAGACCTTGAAATATGATTAAAAAGTATATATAATTTAGTTTTACTTAAAATTTTTGTTAAAATTGCAAAAACTAAAATATGTTTATATTATAGAACGACAGAACAATTGAGAAAATCCAAGAAAAAAATCTCAAGATTTTTCTAAACGGCAATATTTATTATAAAGTAATAACAAAACTAGCTAAAAATTAAATAACCTACATATACTATCTTAATTAAAAAGTATTAATTAAGCTAAACAGAAATTAGAATACCTACAATTGCTATATTCAACAAAAAGTACAAATATAATTAGAACAAAATTAATATACCAACAAATGCTAGCTTCGACAAAAAGTATTGGTAAGCCTAAAAAAACTAAAACGCCCACAAACACTAGTTTTAGCTAAAACTATTTATAACACCAAATAAAAATTAAAATACCCAATATATTGATAAATTTTAACAAAATTTAAAATACTTAATAATGCAAGTTCATTAAAATATTTAATGAATTTATTAAAAATCTTAAACACCGACAAATGCTTGCTTCATAATTGCATCAAATTAATTAGTAGTAAGAATAATCATAAATGCTAGCTTAATTTAAAAGTTTAAATAAAATGTTTGTAATCTTGGCCATATTTTCGTTTAGACTCGAATACGAGTAAACTATAATAATGATTTGGTTATTGGTTATATGCTTAACTAACTAAATTTTTTTTAAGTAAAATTTTCAAATACCAAACTAGATGTTGATCAGGGTAAAGTTTCGGCAATGTTAATGTCATTTAAGTTTTTTGATGGTATGATATTGATTAATTTTATTTCAAGCGTATAAGTTATTTTTTATTATCTAGTAATAATAGAACAAAATACTGTCATAGTATATAAAACACAAAAATATTTTAGCTAAAGTATTAACTTTTTTGATTAATAAAACATAGGTTTTTAAAACTATTTGATTAAATATAAAATAGTTATTTCTAATTGTAATGATTCAACGAAATCTAAATGTTTTCTAAACTTTAAAAAAGTTTGACTTGATTTTAATTTCTTTTGTGTAAGGATTAAACTTTTAAACCAGGTCATTAGTTAAAAGCATTTATTTTTAACATGTTTTTAACTTTTTATTAATTATTATTTTAGTTTATTAAAAATGTGCTTAAATCACGCTTTAAAATAATATGTTTTTAGATAAAATCAGGATTTATATTAACAGTAAAACTATCGTTTTCTAGCTGCAGTTTTTATACATACTTATTTACAATATTATAAACTGTTTTAATCATTAAACGTTTATTCCCATAACGTTTGATGAACAAAAAAAGATACGATTTGCTCACCTGCTGTTAATAAATAATTTTTGTATAAAGTTTTCAAACTTTCTTATTAATACAAGTTTTACTAAAACAAGTACATAAAACTACAACAAATAACATACCAGTACAAATAAAAAATAAATAAAAGTACATAAATATACTTAACAAAATAAGTTTTTAAAATAATGTTATTTGTTACTTTTTTTAAATCAAAGCACGTTATATGTTTATTTTTTAAAATAAATAAATAAAGGTTAATGTTTTATTTAGATTATAAATACTAGTGCTAAATTCTCATTAAATTAAAATATAACATTATATTAGAACAAACTACTAGTTTTTTTATTTCTCATTAGCTTTACAACTTTTTGTTCGAAAATTAAGAAATACTCGACAGCAAATTATAATACAAACTTCTTCTGTCAAAACTAGTTAATTACTAATAGTGTTTAATTAGTGTTTTAGTTACAAATAAGTTTACACCAGAGATGTTAAAATGCTAAAAGTTACTATGGTAATTCAGCAATGAAGTGTTTTATTTTTGGTTTGTTTTAAGTTAGTAATTTCACGCTTGAGTAAACAAAGCAGAGCTTTTTAACATGTCTGGTTTACACAGTTACTCAAATTGTAAAGTTACTCAAAACATTAACTAAATCGGAAATGAAAATTTAGTTTTATGGATCATTACAAAAAGACTATATATAAATTAACTTTTTCTTCTTCCAATAAGATTAATAGTTAAGTAATTAAAATGTAAACATCTTAATAAAGAAATTTCAAGTTAAATCAATAAAATCACTTACGTATTATTTGTAAATTGTGTCTAAGTAAAAATTTATGTTTCATCAAGTGTTTTAGAAATTTTTAAAACTAACAACACTAGTTATTTAAGGTTAAATAAGAACTAAGAATATACATTTTTTTTTACTCAAAGCTTTCAGTTTTTTTATTATAAATGTAGTGTTTTGACATTATTTAACAACTTCTTTCGGATATTTTTACTTTTGTTCAGTGACAATTAAAAATATAAACAGTTATATAACTACAAATATTTAAGATTCAACAAGAGTAGTTACGTTTTGATAACAAACGACATAAAGACGTATAATTATGTAGTATATATATTTTATATCTTTGAAATTCATAGTTTCTAGTAAGTAAGTAAGTTTTAAGCCTAAGTAACGGCTAAATTTTCTGATAATTAAAGAAAATTTAACAATAATTTCGAATTTTAAGTCATACTAACATATCTATACACTTATGCTAATTTTATTTATTAAACTATTAAAAACATTGCAAACATTTATAATTGTCTTTAAAATTTAAAATTTAATTATTTTTCATTAAAAATATGCGATTTAATATATTTCCATAAAAACTTTAAGTTAGCTTTGCGACGTTTAGTACAACAAACCTTAGTGTTTTTGCTATTTTTTTTTTTAATTTAATGTCAGAAAGCTAGCAATATTATTTCCTAAACCATTCAAAACAAATTTTTTAACTAAAACAATTTAATAGTTACTAGTACATATTTTACTTAAAAGTAAATTCATACAATTCCTTTTGTTAAAATAAAAATGTATCAAAACTTTAACTAAATTGGTCGTAAAACTTTTCTGTTTATTAGAAAAAATAATAAAAATATAAATTAAACTAGTTGATCTAAAAACGTTAAAAACTACATATAAAATATATCACAAAAACGGATAATAAATAAAAATATCTTACAAATAGTTTTCTACTAAAGTTAAACTAATAATCAACAAAATATATTACAAACTTGTAAGTTAAATTAAAACTTACAAGTAAATGACTTAATAGCTTTTATAGCGTTATTAGATAGAATATCAACAATAAAGTTTATTTTTAGTCAAAATAGATTTTAGGTGGTTTGAGAATATAAGTAACATTTAAAACATTTAGAGTAGCTGTTTTGGAAATAAAAAGCGGCCCAAGATTTTGTATGCTTTTTTAGGCGGTGTTAGAAGTGTGTAATTAGATAAAGACTACTGTAGTTTTTAGGGCTATTATTGCTCGTTGATATTTTTTTTATCATTTGATATAAAAATAGTTTAGCCTTAACTTTCTTTAAATTTTAGCTTCTGTAGTAAAGTTATTGTTTTCAATACGACCTTCACAATAATCACACCAACGAAATCTTAGAATAAAAAAAAATTGAACCAAAAAACAAAGTTCATCGTGCATATTACAACGTTTGACTTGCACCAAGTCTGAAGACCAAACATTTTTAGCGTCTTTTATTGTCGTTCAACAAAATCATTTATAAAAATTGAAAAAAAATACAGCGTTTAAATTAAGTAAAAAATTTACTTCAAAATACCGGATATGATAATGAAAAAATGCGGATACGATAACAAACTTAAATTTGAAAAACCTGAGCAACAACCTAATAATCAAAAACACAAAAGAAAAAGAAATGTAATCTGGTACAACCCTCCTTTTAGCAGTTCTGTAAAAACTAGTATTGGAAGAAAATTTACAAATCTAGTCAAAAAACACTTCAATAAACAAAATCCGCTAACGAAAATTTTCAACAAACATAATATGCGAATAAGTTATTCGTGTACGGCAAATTTAGAGAACATCATTAAAGCACACAACCAAAAAATTTTAAATCAAAACTCAGGAATTCAAAGTCAATGTGGCTGCGCTGGTAGCTGTAAATATATTTTGAAAGGGGATAATTGCCGTTCAGAGAACATCGTCTACAAGGCCACAGTTAACTCTGGCGTTGAGACGAGGTTCTATGTCGGCTTGTGCTCGACTCAGTTTAGATTTAGGTATGCCAATCATAAAAAATCTTTTAAAGGCGGCATATATAAAAATGACACTGAACTTACGAAGTATGTTTGTGGCTTAAAGCGCAGCGGCATTGACTTCGAAATACCCTGAGAGTTAAAAAAAGAGCACAGCCTATAGCCGACGGCAATAGGCCAATATGTAGGCTGTGTCTTAAAGAAGCATCAGCCGTTGTATATGCACTGAAAGACAAGAATTGCTTAAACAAAAGAAGCGAGTTTGTATCGTCTTGTAGACATATAAAAAGTCGCTTTTAAAGTTTAACAAGTTTTAATTTCATCTTAAAATAATCTAAATTTCAATATGCATCTTAATTTTATCTTTATCTCTTTCAATTACCTGTCGTAGTATATAGTTACTTACTAAAGTTATATGAATTTTTGCTAGTTTATTGCCGATTGGCAAATTAATTTTTGCACGAGCCATTTTGCATGATTTTTAATAGTTTCAAAATTACGTCATAATCTATTTATGCAAAAACTATTTAACTTTTATTAGTGATTTTGTTTTGTGCTTAATTTTAAACGTGTTTTGAAGCTGATGGGTGTATAGTCACAAAACTCGTGTCCTTTGAGTTTTGCATCTTTAAATAAACCTTTTTATTATATATATATATATATATATATAATTTATTTAAATGGCGATTTTAAAAATTCTGGAACATATGTTTCACAAAGCTTTATTTTTTCATAAAGTTTGATCATCAGCCAGTTAAATTCAAAATAAAAAGCACTTTACTAAACAAAGATACAAAAGTTATGCAAAAAAACACAAAAAACAGTATGACGTAATATTGTACATTACAAATATTCAGTACAAAAATCGATCTAACTTCTAACTAATCAAACAACTAAAAATTAACGAAAACAACAGTTAATTGACTATAAAATGCTTCAAAATTTGTTGTGTTTTAAGAGAAGCTTTTTTATATGTCGACAAGACGATATAAATTCGCTCCTTTTATTTAAACAACCTTCCTTTTTTAACGCATACATAACGGCTGTTGATTCTTTTAAGCACAGCCTACAAACAGGGTTGTTACCATCTGCTATTGGCTGTGCTCTTTTTATCACCTCCCAAGTTAATTTAAAATCAATGTTTTTGCGCTTAAGGCCGCAAACATACTTCGAAAGCTCAGTTTAATTTTCGTATACACCACCTTTAAAGGATTTTTTATGGTTGGCATACCGAAATCTGAATTGAGTGGAGCATAAGCCGATGTAGAACTTCTTTTCAAGGTCAGAGTTAACTGTTGCCTTGTAAATAATGTTCTCTGACCGGCAGTTTCCCCATATATAGTCACAAAACTCGTGTCCTTTGAGTTTTGCATCTTTAAATAAACCTTTTTATTATATATATATATATATATATATATATATATATAATTTAAATGGCGATTTTAAAAATTCTGGAACATATGTTTCACAAAGCTTTAATTTTTCATAAAGTTTGATCATCAGCCAGTTAAATTCAAAATAAAAAGCACTTTACTAAACAAAGATACAAAAGTTATGCAAAAAAACACAAAAAACAGTATGACGTAATATTGTACATTACAAATATTCAGTACAAAAATCGATCTAACTTCTAACTAATCAAACAACTAAAAATTAACGAAAACAACAGTTAATTGACTATAAAATGCTTCAAAATTTGTTGTGTTTTAAGAGAAGCTTTTTTATATGTCGACAAGACGATATAAATTCGCTCCTTTTATTTAAACAACCTTCCTTTTTTAACGCATACATAACGGCTGTTGATTCTTTTAAGCACAGCCTACAAACAGGGTTGTTACCATCTGCTATTGGCTGTGCTCTTTTTATCACCTCCCAAGTTAATTTAAAATCAATGTTTTTGCGCTTAAGGCCGCAAACATACTTCGAAAGCTCAGTTTAATTTTCGTATACACCACCTTTAAAGGATTTTTTATGGTTGGCATACCGAAATCTGAATTGAGTGGAGCATAAGCCGATGTAGAACTTCTTTTCAAGGTCAGAGTTAACTGTTGCCTTGTAAATAATGTTCTCTGACCGGCAGTTTCCCCATATATAGTCACAAAACTCGTGTCCTTTGAGTTTTGCATCTTTAAATAAACCTTTTTATTATATATATATATATATATATATATATATATATATATATATAATTTAAATGGCGATTTTAAAAATTCTGGAACATATGTTTCACAAAGCTTTAATTTTTCATAAAGTTTGATCATCAGCCAGTTAAATTCAAAATAAAAAGCACTTTACTAAACAAAGATACAAAAGTTATGCAAAAAAACACAAAAAACAGTATGACGTAATATTGTACATTACAAATATTCAGTACAAAAATCGATCTAACTTCTAACTAATCAAACAACTAAAAATTAACGAAAACAACAGTTAATTGACTATAAAATGCTTCAAAATTTGTTGTGTTTTAAGAGAAGCTTTTTTATATGTCGACAAGACGATATAAATTCGCTCCTTTTATTTAAACAACCTTCCTTTTTTAACGCATACATAACGGCTGTTGATTCTTTTAAGCACAGCCTACAAACAGGGTTGTTACCATCTGCTATTGGCTGTGCTCTTTTTATCACCTCCCAAGTTAATTTAAAATCAATGTTTTTGCGCTTAAGGCCGCAAACATACTTCGAAAGCTCAGTTTAATTTTCGTATACACCACCTTTAAAGGATTTTTTATGGTTGGCATACCGAAATCTGAATTGAGTGGAGCATAAGCCGATGTAGAACTTCTTTTCAAGGTCAGAGTTAACTGTTGCCTTGTAAATAATGTTCTCTGACCGGCAGTTTCCCCCTTCAAATTGTATTTACAGCCACCGGCGCAATTACACTGATTTTTGATTGAATTACTGTTGTTTAAAATCCTTTGATTATGTGACTTGATTAATCTCTCCAAATTTGCCATACATGAATAACTGATTCGCATATTATGTTTGTTAAATATCTTTGATAATGGGTTATTTTTGTTGAAATGTTTTTTTACTAGATTTATAAATTCTCTGCCGATGTTTGTTTTAACTGAAGTACAGAATGGGGGATTTTACCAAATTATGTTTCGTTTTCTTTTACTGTTATTGGTCGTTTTGTTTTTTTGCTCCGTTGATTCAAAATTAAGTTTGTCATTGTAACCGTATTTTTTCATTATTAGTTCGTAATCTTGTTTTGTTTTTAAAAATTTTTCTTCGTTGCTTGATCTTTTATTTAAACGATTATTAATTATTTTCGGTATTTGGTTTATAATATTTTTTGGGTGGCTAGAATATTTATTTATATACATAATTTTTGCTTTTTGCTTTTTATAAGGCATATAGGAGAGATCATGCAAGTTGAGCTTCACAACCAGGTAGTCAGTCGTCAACATTGGTGATTCAATAGTGACTCTTAACCCCATAGACTTGAAGAAGGCGTGCGTTTGTTTTTTTAGCCTTTCAACTATAAAGCCAGAAGAATTGGGCAGTACAGCTAGACCATCGTCCCTGTACAACCCAACTCTTTCTAAACCAAAGATATTCTTCAACCCATCTAACAAAAAAAGACCTACTAATTCACATAACTCTGCACCCATGAACGATCCCTGCGCTACATCAAAAAGAGAGCTGGTGTTATTTGCTCTCTTCTTTTGCCACAGGTTTCCTTGTTCATAAAGTACTGATTTACATGCGTTTTTTATTAAACTTAAATCTTCAGTAGGTACGCTAGTATAAATACCAGCAAATTTTAGTGATTTTATTACCAATTCTTCGCTGATAGAAGGATAAAAATCGACTATATCAAACTTAAAAAAGCTGTACGTTTGTTTTTCCAAACCAGTGAACCAATTTAAGACTTGGTCTGTATCAGTCCACTGCATAAGTTTAGATTTTAAACGCACAGCCTTATTAATACAGTCAATCTTAACCTTAACTATACGACCTACATCGGACTTAGAAGTATTAATCAATCTACATTTGGGATGTGTCAAAAAGTTATCTTTATGGTCTTTGACCGTTATGTATGCGTTTTTTAAAGGCAATTTTTTAATCCTATCATGTATTTTTAAGTTTTTAGTTAAATTTTTAGCTTCTACATTAATATCATTTAAAGTTTTATCAGTACATTTTTCGTAATCTTTAGTAATATTGTCTTTTAATAATTTTTTATAGTCATTTGCTGAAATTTCGTAAAAATTAGAAGTTTTATCAGAAGGCACAATCAAATTTTTGCACTTACTTATGTCCTGCACAATCTTTGAAAGTTCATTTTGGAAACGGCTTCTACTTGTTCTGAACTCCACGTCTTGCACTATTTTTATTGAGTCTTCTTCAAATGCCTGTAGATGTTGTATTGGCTTAGGTGTGCGTGTTGTTTAAAACCCGTATGTTTCGTGTTCTTCTGCAGCCACTTGATCTTCTTCTTCGAAGAACTTTGCTTTCCACCGCATCCGTCTTACTAAGTGTTGAGTCTTCTGTATTAATGCTTCCTTATACACATCTTGTTTACCACATGGAATATTCTTAGTCGAGTGCTTGATATCAAACTTTTTAAAATCTGACATTTTTTATATGAACGTGTTTTTGTTTACTGTGCTCGACAAAAATTTGGAGCATGAATATAAAATAAGGTTAATGTTTAAACTTAAACACTTTCAACTGAGCCCACTTTAAGGGCTTTTAAATAATTTATTTAAATAGCGATTTTAAAAATTCTGGAACATATGTTTCACAAAGCTTTAATTTTTCATAAAGTTTGATCATCAGCCAGTTAAATTCAAAATAAAAAGCACTGTACTAAACAAAGATACAAAAGTTATGCAAAAAAACACTAAAAACAGTATGACGTAATATTGTACATTACAAATATTCAGTACAAAAATCGATCTACCTTCTAACTAATCAAACAACTAAAAATTAACGAAAACAACAGTTAATTGACTATAAAATGCTTCAAAATTTGTTGTGTTTTAAGAGAAGCTTTTTTATATGTCGACAAGACGATATAAATTCGCTCCTTTTATTTAAACAACCTTCCTTTTTTAACGCATACATAACGGCTGTTGATTCTTTTAAGCACAGCCTACAAACAGGGTTGTTACCATCTGCTATTGGCTGTGCTCTTTTTATCACCTCCCAAGTTAATTTAAAATCAATGTTTTTGCCCTTAAGGCCGCAAACACACTTCGAAAGCTCAGTTTCATTTTCGTATACACCACCTTTAAAGGATTTTTTTTTTAAAGGTGGTGTATACGAAAATGAAACTGAGCTTTCGAAGTATGTTTGCGGCCTTAAGCGCAAAAACATTGATTTTAAATTAACTTTGGAGGTGATAAAAAGAGCACAGCCAATAGCAGATGGTTGAGTTGGCATTGATTAACGCTGTAAACGTTAGTTTTTATACACTTGATAATATTTGAGATAGTGTGGAGTTTTTCTATTTTTAACACTAATTTCCATACGCCTGCCCGTGACAGATTATTAATATATTAACTTTCTTTTATTAATTTTGTACAAAAGTGTTTGATGTACTAAGTTGTCGCGTTCTATATAAAGCTAATAAGTCTAAACATAGTAATATTTTTTTTATAATTTTAGTTTTGTTAATATTTTGTCTATGTTAACTTTTTGTTGAATATAAATGTTTTTTTATTTTATTTTTCTCATTATTTGTCCTATTTTAGTGACACAGATTTTGGTGCCTGAGTCAAACATTGCACAATAAACAAAATAATAACAAATAATAATAATAAATTACATAAGACCTTATTGATTTTAGAATGAATTTCCGAGTTGCAATATAAGAGGTTGCCTCTTCCATTTAGGACAGAACATTCTTAGAAAAATACAAAGATGTTAACTGCAGACTAGGTTAATTTTTACTTTCTTTTTTTAATATAGAAGGCTACTATCAAAAAGTCTTAAATTGCTTCGATTTAGGTTTCGGTCAGATGTTAATTTTAATAAAGATGCCAAAATGATAATTTCTCTGGCTTTTCTACCCCTTCAAAAGGTTGCAGATGGTCTTCAAGCCTTACTTGCTGCTGTTTGCGATGAACTGGTGCCCATTGTTACCTGGTTCAGAGACACCTACATTGTCAGCCAAGCAGGAGGTTTAAAGCCTTTAATTAATTTCAAAAAAATACAGCTATACTTTTTTCAATAAATAATGTTTATAATACTTAAGTATTTTTCATTTGAGGTACATACTTTTGAAAAATATTACGATTGCATAAAGTGTATGTAACATTCTAAACCAAATTTAAAAACATATGTTTTCCGGTTTTTTAAAAATTATTTGAATAAATTATCTTCAATTTTTAGCAATATTTATATTTTTCAAAAATAATCTTGAAACGACATTAGGTGCCAGAATTCAGCTTAACTTCCCTCCTCATCTTTGGAGTCAACACGAAAGGATTTTGACTGGTGGAGACAGAACAAATAATTATGCCGAGGCTGCACATCGGGCTCTGTATAGTGTTCTGTCATTATGACATAATTTTTTAAACAACTTTTTCGTTCGTATATAGAATCAATAAAAAGTTGCTCTGTTTTCTAAAGTTATTGGCAAAATTTAATTTTAAAACCGTTTTAAATTAAAACTGTAACTTTAAACACAATCTTAAATATACTTTTTATGTGTCTCTAACGTCAGAAAACCTTGCTTATTTTATTGTAACTAAGATTATTAGTATTTCATAGAAATTCTAATAACATTTTTATTGAATATTTGTTGTTTAGAAAATTGTCCACAATTGTAGTATTTGATACTTAGAGATTTTTTATCGTTATAAGTTCAAAATCTTAAATACTAAAGTTTTTCTTTCATGAAAATTAAAACGAGGTAATGTGGTTGAGATTATATTTGTCAACTATTTAAATGGTTTTAGTCAGGTAAACTTATCAAACAATTGCTGTTTAAATCTAATATTTGAACTTTTTTTAATATGTTTTTGCTATCATTTCTTTTAAAGAATTTAATAAACATCTTAATGTCTGTATCAGGGGCGACTTGTACTATTGTGATGTAGAGTTGGTATTGGTATTGTGATTGAAGTTGTAATGAGATCTATTTAGTAGAACTTTTTTTTATATTATTGCATATTTATGATTTAAATAAAAAACTTACTATTTAAACAATATTTAATTTTAAAAGAAAAGATAGCAAAAATTTGAAAGTTGATTTGTTTGGTTACAGTAACATTGGCTTAGTCTAGGTTTTAGAATTTTCTATCTAGTTATACTTTAAGATTATTTTAAATTAAGTTCAGAATACTTACAAATTTTTTTTTATGCTTTTAAACTTTTTTCTTATTTTTCTAGCATGCAAATGTAAAAATTAGTTATAGATGTTTTAAATTAAGCAACAAGTAAAACTTAAGTAGTAATCTAAGATAACTGTTTTTAGCAACCTTAAGTTAAAAAATCTCTTTTTTTTGAGGAAGTCAGATAAAAAATTTTTCTTGTTTATGTTTGCAAATGTTGCTCGCTTTTTATTATTACGATTTTAGACTTGGCCAATCATTCAAAAAAAAAATATGTTTTGAAATAGAAGGAAATTTGTTGTTGTCAAAATCATTATTGTTAAAATAATTATTGTTTTTTAATTTTTTTTTCTTATTAAAAGCATAAACTTTACAGTACTTATCTTCATATTTACATTTTTAAAAGTTAAGTTTAGTTATTGTACAAATCACTTCTTTAAAAATGTTAAACAAATTTTTACAATAGTAAAACACAAGCGTAAAATTGTTTTTACTGTTCAAGGTAAATTATTAAAAAAAAAAATTACAGCACAAAGTACTTATAAAAAAATTTTCATAAAAATATTCAGCGTATTGAATTTTAGTTTCTTTAAAGAAGTTGTAACTTATAATTCAAGTATTCACACGTTTGTTATTAGTGTTGTATATCTACTTTTAAAAATTAATTTGAAGTGATATATATATATATATTAGTTTATATGTTACAAAACAAGATTTACAGTAAATTATTAAACACAAAGTTCAGTTAATTTTCGTTAAATTTTATTTTCTTTATTTTTCAAGAATTATTAAAGTTGCTTCATGTGAAAGCATAATAAACCGTTTGTAGATTGACGGCTGCGAGTTTTTCGGTTGTGACTGAATGATGAGTCCTAATAAGGACGAAACCGGTCTCAGTCTACCGAAACTTGTGGTCTGCTGATCGAATTGGCATGATCAACCCTTTTGTTATTTTTTAAACAGTGATTCTCTAGGTCATTAGTAATCATTCCTACTCGTCCATCTACTTTTGTTTAAGGAATTAATAGTATTTGTCAATAATATTTATGAAAGTTTGTAAATGTAACATATGTTGAAATAGTTTAGGTTTAAACGTGCAAGAATTTTTTGATGATTTGCAAAAGACAACTTTACAAGCTGAAGTAAAAACTTTAAGTATATATACAAAACAAGCTCAATTTTCAACAAGTCTTCGTGGCGCAATCGGTTAGCGCGTTCGACTGTTAATCGAAAGGTTGGTGGTTCGAGCCCACCCGAGGACGGTTTTTATTTTTAAAGATGTTAAGGTTGATAAAATGTTAAAATTTAATACTTATGTAAAAGTTTTTAAAAAACTTTTATTACAATGCTTCGTATACTGCTTAAAAAACCAATTAATACCTGGTAATTTAGTTTCTAAACTGAATTGATTGTAAGTAAAATAAAAGTACTAACTACTATGTTTATAGATACTGAATTACTGTTGATAAATTTCAACTCACTATATAGGTAATAAAAGTTTGTGGTAAGTAATTGAATATTTAATTTTTGTACCAAATGTTTTCAGAAAAAAAAAAGTTATTTTAAAGTTCATTATTTTTTTATGAATTAATAACTGATATTGTGATTTACTTAATTTAGCAAATAAAATAGAGGTCTTAACCTTAATAGTAATTAGAAGGTAACAAAGTTTTTGCAAAAATACATATATTCATAGTTTACTAATGACATTTAAGTATTAATTTTTGTAAGCAATTAGCTCTTCTAGTTGTAAATATCAAATAAACATTTTTTAAGCTACTCACTCATTAAAAGTTCATAGCAAAGCATCTATATCTAAATTGTTATAGTTAAGATACAAATATAAAGAAAAAGTACGTACCTCAACATGCTTAGAAAAACAAAAAGCGTCCCGTCGGGAATCGAACCCCGGTCGCCCGCGTGACAGGCGGGAATACTCACCACTATACTAACGAAGATGGAATTGTGGCCAGTACGGGGATCGAACCCGCGTACTCGAATTACTAGCACGACGCTCTAACCAACTGAGCTAACCGGCCACACGTTAAAGTCGGTAAAGTGCAGTTTTGTTTAAAAATAAATATTACCAATCCTGTTTTTCTTTAAACTAAATTTGAACAACACCAGCTAATATTTTATTTTTTCCTTAACTTGTTATGATTGTTTATTCTGCAGTTAAAACAAATATTTTACAAAAGGGCTGATGTTATAAATATAACTTATTGGTAGCTATCAAAACGTTTTTTATATGTAGTTGTATTTGTAAAATTTCTCAATCTTTGTATAACTAACTAAAACTTTTAAAAATATTAAAGACCACCATGTAGAGTTTAAATTTAACAAGTCATTTAAACATATTCTTAATCATCTATCAATCTTGTATGTTGTACAAACTACTATAGAAATGCTTTCATAAAAATAAGTGCCTTTTTACTATGTTAGCTCAACAAAGCATTGTTTAAAAAAAGTATCTTAAGAGTGAGTGTATTACAAATAAGTTTTAATTTCAAGTTATTTATACTATGCTTTGTGAAGTTTATATGTTTTTATCGATATATAAAGTAGGCAGGTTATCATAGCATTACATACATTAGAAGTTAGAATAAACTTTTTCATAGAAACTATAAGTTGACTATCCATCGTAAAATTTTTGTTACACATTTTGCAATCAATATTATCAAGGTTTATTATGTAAATCATCACAATTAACTTTGTATACTCTAAAAGCACAAAAACTGTGCAAAGCTACTTGTTTTACGTTTTAAAAGGTAAGTGATCAAATATTCTGAATTTAGCATTAACTTGAAATAAACTGAGAACAAAAATATTTATTAAAATATGTGCGTCAATCGGAAGTCGAACCCAGAACTGGTGCTTGGAAGGCGCCAATGCTACCGTTACACCATCGACGCTTGCAGTAAAATAAGTGATATTTGCGTTTATAAACTTAAATGAATATTCATACCCAGCATGCCACTATAGTATGAGCTACTATTGGTAAAACTCTAATAATCTAAAGATTAAAAGACTGAGTTTATGAAATTAAAACCAATATTATCTTTTGATATTGAGTTGACATACTTAAATAAAATAGCTCTTTACTCTTAGGAGCTTTTTTTTTAATACTTTTTCAAAAACATACTATCTGAGTTAAAATTAGTACTATACTAAAGCTACAACTTTTTACTTGTACTTAATACTTATTAAACTTTTCTAAGAACGTAATTAAATTTGCTCAATAAAAATCATTAAACAAACCAGCTACTAGTTTTATACAAAACTGAAAGCTTAAAAGTTGAACTTTATTTTACTTTGTTTACTTTTTTGTAAGTAAATACACAAATACTACTACAAAAAAATCAAGTTAGTCTACTAAGATAAAGTTATTTAACTCTTATCACACAAACCATTCAGTTAAATTAATATTATTGTAATATAAATTCATCATGATGGAACAACTATTCACGTATATTTTTAATTATACCGGTAGTAATGTTTTTATCAACATTTATTCAATTTAAATTAAATTTTAGCATTTAACACTTTAACTAATATTTTTTAAATAAATAACAAAAGTATTACTGAAGCATAAATTTTCTACATTACAGTTGAAAAGTTTATAATTTGCTTGTTCTTAGTTCTATTTCACAGTACGAAACTATTTAAAAATAAATAAAAAGCATTTCTATAATAGCCTATTAATGCAATGCAAACCAACTTTTAACATTGAAAGATTTTTTTTTGTAGAGGTTTTTTCTTTTTTGTAACAAAATATTCAACCATTAAGATTTGTATTGTTTATAAAGTACTCTGCTAGTTAAAAATAGACTAAAAAATTCTAAAAAAAATATTCAAAGTTAAACTTAGGTTAGTCCTAAAAATTATTGTGAAGAATTTCATCTAACTAATATTTAGCGTTAGTGGAAACTAATGGTGAAGTATTTTTTGAAATACAAGTATTTTTTTGATTGTCAACGACTAAGAGTTAAAAAAACTAGTAATGTATGAAAATATCTAAAAGTTTAAACTAATTAGAAATTAAAGCAGGCTAAGATTTTGTAAATTCTTGTGTAAAGTATGTCAAAAAGTAAAATCCGGTCGACGCACTTTTGGTTTTATACAAAAAGTGCGTCGACCGGATTTTACTTTTTGACATACTTTACACAAGAATTTACAAAATTTTACACTTATTTTAATAAATATTTTTGTTCTCAGTTTCTTTCAAGTGAATGCTAAATTCAGAATATTTAATCACATACCTTTTAAAACGTAAAACAAGTAACTTTGCACAGTTTCTGTACTTTTAGAGTATACAAAGTTAATTATGATGATTTACATAATAAACCTTGATAATATTAATTGCAAAATGTGCTTCTATATATAGTTTCTATGAAAAAGTTCATTCTAACTTCTAATGTATGTAATGCTATGATAACTTGCCTACTTTATATATGAATAAAAACTTATAAACTTCACAAAGCCTAGTATGAATAACTTGAAATTAAAACTTATTTGTAATACACTCACTCTTAAGGTACTTTTTTTAAACAATGCTTTGTTGAGTTAACATAGTAAAAAGGCACTTATTTTTATGTAAGTATTTCTATAGTAGTTTGTACAACATACAAGATTGATAGATGATTAAGAATATGTTTAAATGACTTGTTAAATTAAAATTCCACATAGTTATACAAATATTAAGAAATTTTACAAATACAACTACATATTAAAAACGTTTTGATAGCTACCAATAAGTTATATTTATAACATCAGCCCTTTTGTAAAATATTTGTTTTAACTGCAGAATAAACAAGCATAACAAGTTAAAGAAAAAATAAAATATTAGCTGGTGTTGTTCAAATTTAGTTCAAAGAAAAACAGGATTGTTAATATTTATTTTTAATTAAAACTGCACTTTACCGACTTTAACGTGTGGCCGGTTAGCTCAGTTGGTTAGAGCGTCGTGAATAACGCCAAAGTCGCGGGTTCGATCCCCGTACTGGCCACATCCCCATCCTCATTAGTATAGTGCTGAGCATTCCCGCCTGTCACGCGGGCGACCGGGGTTCGATTCCCCGACGGGGAGCATTTTGTTTTTCTAAGCATGTTTAGGTACGTACATTTTCTTTATATTTGTATCTTAACTATAACAATTTAGATATAGATGCTTTGCTGTGAACTTTTAATGAGTGAGTAGCTTAAAAAATGTTTATTTGATATTTACAACTAAAAGAGCTAATTGCGTACAAAAATTCATACTTAAATGTCATTAGTAAGCTACAAATATATGTATTTTTGTAAAAACTTTGTTACCTTCTAATTACTATTAAGGTTAAGACCTCTATATTGTTTACTAAACTAAGTAAATCACAATATCAGTTATTAATTCATAAAAAACTAATGAACTTTAAATAACTTTTTTTTCTGAAAACATTTGGTACAAAAATTAATTTTTCAGTTATTTACCACAAACTTTTATTACCTATATAGTGAGTTGAAATTTATCAACAGTAATTCAGTACCAATAAAAACAGTAATTAGTACTTTTATTTTACTTACAATCAATTCATTTTAGATATTAAATACCAGGTATTAATAGGTTTTTTAAGCAGTATACGAAGCATTGTAAGAAAAGTTTTTTTTAAACTTTTACATAAGTATTAAATTTTAACATTTTATCAACCTTAACATCTTTAAAGATAAAAACCGTCCTCGGATGGGCTCGAACCACCAACCTTTCGATTAACAGTCGAACGCGCTAACTGATTGCGCCACGAAGACTTGTTGTATAATGAGCTTGTTTTGTATATATACTTAAAGTTTTTACTTCAGCTTGTAAAGTTGTTTTTTGCAAATCATCAGAAAATTCTTACACGTTTAAACCTAAAATATTTCAACATATCTTACATTTATAAACTATCATAAATATTATTTACAAACACTATTAATTCCTTAAACAAAAGTAAATAAACGAGTAGGAATGATTACTAATGACCTAGAGAATCACTGTTTAAAAAATAACAAAAGGGTTGATCATGCCAATTCGATCAGCAGACCACAAGTTTCGGTAGACTGAGACCGGTTTCGTCCTTATTAGGACTCATCAGTCAGTCAAAACCAAAAAACTTGCAGCCGTCAATCTACAAACGGTTTATTATGCTTTCACATGAAGCAACTTTTATAATTCTTGAATAATAAAGAAAATAAAACTTAACGAAAATTAACTGAACTTTGTGTTTAATAATGTACTGTAAATCTTGTTTAGTAACATATAAATTAAAATTTATATATATCACTTCAAACTAATTTTTAAAAGTAGATATACAACACTAATAACAAACGTATGAATACTCTTATGGTCTTCCTTTCATGGGTATCCTTATTTCAGCTGCAAAAACTACATAAGTAAATTGTTACAGTAGCTTTTTAAAAAAAAAAGCAAAAGCATACTAATCAAAATAACATATAAGCGCAATACTTTTCTCCCTGCAAATTTATAATGCAGTTAAAAGTATATTAACGAGTTGGAATTAAAAAAGGGTAGTTTT
Organism: Thalia democratica; assembly: GCF_965202585.1. NCBI lineage: Eukaryota > Metazoa > Chordata > Thaliacea > Salpida > Salpidae > Thalia > Thalia democratica. The sequence continues at coordinate 11,041,929 of NC_139167.1, forward strand.
CTCTGTGAACCAAGTTTTAAGCCATATAAATGGATGTAAATAGTTTGGTAAAATGAATGTAAAGTTACTATACAGTAAACATGCTTAAGATCGATAAAAAATTATCAAACGATACTAAATCCTCAGTATGCTAATCAGTATACTTTTCAAAACAGTTTCAGTTAAATTAAGCAAAAACCAAATTTTTCAAAAATTTTAGCCTTTAATTTTTTGATCTAGTTAAACGAGCAATGCACAAAGCTGATTTCGGCTAATACCACTTAATTGCTACAGACTGTTAATAATCTATAAATATGTGTTCAAATTCATGTCAACATAAATTATAACCTTTTACAGCTACTAGTAAGACTCAAATTTAATAACTTTTATTTTCGCCCACAGTTTACGAGATATTTGCTTGAAGTTTACTAAATACGCAATAAGGGTTAAATCAGTTGTATAATCTGTTTGTTTCTGTTCACTTTTGCTAAAGTTCATACGTATAAAAAAAATAACTGAAATACTAGATTTTTTTTAAGCAAATTTTTAAACCTAGGTACCAAACATTCACCTCTCTTAAGTTTACATACATTGTTCATAATAATGTTCTTAAAAGTCTAAAATTTTTATAATTATTTAATGTTATGTTTAACTATTTATTTCTAATATTTTGTTATCACCTAATAATGCTGTTTGTTTTGTATTTTTATCTTTAAACTTTACGTTAAATGATAGTTATTTTGAAAAGCTTAACCATATACGTTGTTTTAGCACATGTTTATATTTATAACTTAACAAAGGAAGACACAGAAATTAGTGATAAATATTATTTATATGACACACTTACAATATTTTTATTCACAGCCGTCTATACAGCTAAAAACTTCGACAAAAAGCTCATCATATACAACTTTTAAAATGTGCATCCATTTATTAAGTTATTTGTTATGAACACGTGTTGTGAACAATATATGATGTGACTTTGTAAGTTAAAACTTTTATTTATAAAACAAATCAATGCAGTAAAATTTTTTACTGGAGTTAGTTTAATTGATTAAGTTCACAAAAATCTTTAACTTATAACCTTTATTAAGAAACTAAATAGTTGTTTAACCAATTTTTTAATACTTATTACTTTACAAAGAAAGTAAATAAAATCAGCGATGAATTTGTTTCCCTTATAGACCTACGCTATTTTCATTTACAGCCGTATATACAGCTAAACACTTAGATGTTAAACTCATAAAACAACATATTAATTTTAATAATATGTACATCAATTAATTAAGTTATTTCTTTTTAACACGTGTTGTGAACAATAACACGTGTTGTGTTTAATTTTTGTGTTTGTTTTTTTTTTTTTTTAAGTTTGTTATATCAATAGTATCTTTAACTTATATTAATTACTTAAGTGGTTAATGAATAAGTGAACCTTTATTTAACTGTTGTATTTTATAGTTTTCAATTTTAGTATGATAAAGTATTGAAACATTGATAACAGTAATCAAACATTATAAATTTTTGGCAAGTTTGTTATAGTTTTATCTTTAATTGTTTCTTTTTAAGTTTAAGGATACCTTAATTGACCATATAAAAAATCCTTGAAGTTATTGGTGCATCTGGTAAATCTTTTTTCGCATAAGAATAAGTCTTTTTTTCTTTTTTTGTATTTTTGTCGACTATTTTTCAAGCAAAAAGCTAAAACGATTATTGTTCGAACTTGTTTTCTATTTTAAGTTTCAGTCATCTGTTGTGTGCAGATGAATCAACTTCAATTAACAATAACTTAGTTTTTATTTGAAACTAAGACTATTAAATAACAGAGTTCAATTAAAATAAATAATTTGAGCAAGAATGTTATAGTACTGCTGAAAAGAGGACCTTATTTTTAACTCTAAATCAGGGGATTAAAAATTATACGGCTTTGTTTACTTAAGTCGTCATGCACGTACAAAACTAAGCAAATTAGAATTTAATTAATAATATGCGTCAAGAACTTACAAAAAAAAATATAATTTTTAACTTAGCTCTATATATTTAAATGCATAAAAAAAATCAAAATAATGTTTTAGTTAAACAAATAAACATAAATTTTATTTATAGTAATATTTCATACTATAATAGATTGTAGTTACCTAAAATTAAAACAAGTAATAAATAAAGTAAAAAAATTAACTAGAAACTTTCGATATATTTTTTTTGAAACTGTACAACTAGATTGATTTTATTTAAAGCCTCTTAACGTAGGTAACAACTTTACTTACAATTTAGCTAAAAGTTTTAAAATACATTTATAAATTTTCTTAAGTTTTATTTACAAACGTTTTTTATAAACTTATATGACGTCATTGTATATAAGTTGTTTAAATTTAAAATAATCTGGTGTCAAACACTTTTTTTCAAGAAAAATAAAGATTCGTCAATTGACGAAATGATCAACAAAGATTAAGCTCCTAATAAATTTGAAAATGGTTGTTTCTAGTGTAAATGATTAAGTTTTGTATTTAAATGTTTTTTAAAATCAACTATCTTCTTATTAGCCACGTTAGCGTGACTTAAAATAAAGAAACAAAAAAAAATTATATTTAAACGATATTTTAACAATATGCTTAAGGCTAAATATACGATAAGTTCTTTTAAAAGTATATTTTAGATTACTTTGCACATCTAAAGCTAATTTTTACTTTAATTAAACTTACCTTATAGGTTAAACTATAATTAAAATGTCCGTTATGTTGACGTACTATTAGATTTTCCCAGTAGTTTTATTTACTAATAAATTTGATACACCTTGTTTTATAGTAAATTTTGTTTTAGAAGAAAAATTATACGATAGTTGAGCTAAAAGCTGTTATTTTGTATTATAAAACATTTGTCAAAACATCTTACAAAATTTCTTAACTCTAAATTTTAGATCCTAGTCTTTTAAAAAAATATTCTATTTAGTATAATTTATAAATTTTATGTTCAAATATTAATTTTACTTAAGTTAAAAATTTTGTTAGACAATTCACTGAAAGAGCTTACAATTTCTTTTTAAAACCTTAAACAGTGGTTAATTAATAAACTTTAAAAAAAAAGTAAATACAAAATAAAACAATAAAAAATTATATTTTTCACTAATTTAAATTTAACTTTTTTAGGATAAATTTAAACAACACAACAGTATTTCGTCGAAATGATCTTAAAGTATTAACTTTATCTGAGTTATGATAACCTATATGTTTAAATATTACATCTTAACATATTTATTAAAATATATATTATTAAGTCGTTTAAAAATTTGACTCTGTTATACAACTGGGTATAAGGATACAATAAGTCTAATTTTAATTAAGGTTGAAAAAATTAAAATATCGTAATAAAAGGTAAACAAAAAGTTGTAAATATCCTTAGAACCAGACAAACGTGTTGAAATTTATAACTTTAAGACTAAAGTACAATCAACATTTAAATATTATTACCCTGAACTAAATTTATTGTTTACATTAAGTTTTTTGTTAAGAAAAAAAAACGCTATAAAATTTTTTAGAATGAATGTTTTTTTTATGTAAGTTACTTTTGAAACTAATAAACTTTCATATAACATTTATTAATGTGTAGTAGTAATACATATTCTTTTAATATTGACATAATTTAAATTAAATTATTGTTTTTAGTTGCTGAGCTATTGGTTTTACTAGTAAAACCCTAGGTTTTAAATTTAATATAATGTACGTTGAAAAACTGATAATACTAATTATTAAAAGACTTTAAGACGAAGTTATATTGATAAAGTATAAAGAAAATATAACTTAAGGGTAAAGTATATTAAAACTCTAAAATAAAATACCAATAAAAAAGTTAATGTTTAGTAGATTTGATCAAAAATTAATTTTGTATTTTGCATTAAATTCTAAATTTGAAGTAATCGATCGTTCAACAAAATTGACTTGAATTTATATAGGTTTTTTTTGTTAATAGGATTAAAAATATAAAAGTAAGTGCATAAAATTAAATAACTTTATTAAACAAGAATCTTCTATAACTTTATTACTTAAGTTTTTGTATACTAACTAGTAACTGTTGTATCAAAGTATTTTTGAAATAACTATTTAAGTTTTTATTTGTTGAAGTATTTAAAAAAAAACCTTTAAATTAATCTGTTCAGGAATTTTTTTAGTTTATGACAATCATGAATTATTATGTTTAGAAAACAAATTAAGCCAAAAAGTAGTTAAATTAACTTTAAATAAATAAAATTAAACAAAACTAATAGTTTTCTATGTGTTTTTGAGTTTTATGAATACATAATTAATCTTTTAAGCATAGTAGCAAATAAATTATGGTTACAAAAACAACTGCAAATTCTTATTATATTAAATTAAACAGTTTTAGTAAAAAATACTAAATTGGAAAGATCGTTGTAACATAGATTTGTAAAACTCACAAACGTTTGCTGGTAGTTTTTTTAAATATTGTTTATTAACTTAAAGCAATTAGATTAAATTAATTTTTACATACTTTAGAAGCTAGTTTTAAAAGCAGCTAGATTAAACTAAAATTCTATTAAGGCATCCAATTTACCAACAAACTATACACTAACAAATTTCTTCTGCTTTTATAACAGCTTACATAAGATTTTGTTGAAATCTAATACATGCATGTAATAATTTATCATATCAAAATTAAATTAAAATTCCATATTGTGCGTAAAAGCTGAAAAATTTTTTTTTAAAGCATTTGTAGAACTTTAACAATAATGTTTTAAAATCAGCTATTTTCTATTTATCAGATTTTTAATCAGAATTATTTTATCAGAAATTTAATCAAATGTCTTTACTTATTTTTTAAATTCTCAATTCTACTAATTTAAGTATTATTTGTAAAAGAATGAGTTTTTCCTCAGATGTTGTTTACAGACATTAAAGTGATTTAATTAAATTAAGTCTTTTTACAGAGTAAAAATTAAGTTATAAATTATAACTGGTTGATTAAAAGTATGTATAAAGTAAAATTTAAAAAAAATTCGAAAAAATATTATTATTTATAGAACAAGTAGAACTGTAATTTTTTAACCAATCAGTTTTAAAATTTAATTAAAATAGATTTTCTCAACTTTATATTGACGTAATTGACGACTTTAAACAAATATATCTTTAATAAAATAGTTTGTATACCATGTTTATATTAAAAAGACTTTTAAGTAGGGATCATAAATTTTAAGCCATGTAAATGGCTATATTCTTATTGATTCTAACAAAGAAACATAATCTTAAAAATTAATTAAAAGTACACAATGTTAATTTTACAACATTACTTTTTTTCCATATGTAATTTTGAGATAATTTAATGGCTGCAAATAGATATAAAAAAGCTCATTTTTAAATCAACATACCAAGTTTTTGTTTAAACATTAAAGCAACATATAACTAAACAATAAAATTACTCTTGTACAGCCTTTGAATTAGACTTAAAAATGTTCAATGTATCTACAGTAAACGCGAGCTTCGATTGTCAATTTTTTGTTTTATCGTTACTTGGTTACGTTTTAATGAATGATATGATGCTAATATTTATTTTGTTAAAACTATTCACTTTTAAGAAAATATTTTTATTATTCTTTTATTAAAGAAGTTTTTACATTCATCTTAACTTAAAGTTTAAACAAAATTGCGTTAAAATAAAAGTCAATAGAGTTAAAATTGCTAAAATAAAATAATAAAAAAAGCATTAAAACCAATGAAATCCACTCTGTTAATTGTAAAAAATAACATATTTTTACTTTACAAAAATTTTGTTAGGTTTAAACTTGTTTACAAAATTAATGTTCTTGTGAGAAAAAATACATTCAAAAGCTTTACATTAAATAGATTATTTCAATTAAAAGACCCGATTTTTTGTTAGTTAGCTGTAAAAAAAAACATTACCAAATATTTACAAATATGAAGTTTGTTTAAATTGAATGTATATCTCTTTTAAATCTATTCAACCAGTCACACGTTGTTATGTTTCTTAAAGTTAAAGTTATTTAAATTTTATCGATCGTTTTTATAAAGAAAATAAAATTCCTATCAAGTTTTTTTTGATAGTATGTTTGCAGCTATACAAATGTTTTCATAAACTATTATAATTATTATAATACTATTGTTTTTTTTTTTTATTCAACAGTCATTTCTTAAATTTCCGTACTCGTTTTAATTTTATTGGTATTCAGTTTAGCTTAAATTGCAAGAACAGCGTAAACTAAGCAAGTCTTTCTTAACAATTTCACATCAGAATATTAATTTTTTAATAACTAGCTAGAACATAATTATTTATAACAAAAATCTAATTGGAGTTTAATTAATTAATTGAACTATTTTAAATAGTTTAAATTGTTGGATCCAAGCAGTTTCTATTTAAAAAACTAGTAATACAAGATAAGTCCTAGTTTTGACTTATAAAGGATTAAGGTAAAGTTTAATAAGTTTTAACTATAGCTTATACAAAAACTTATAAGATGTGTTTAACTTTAACAGAGTTTTTGATCTCTAAACTTTCTAACAAAAATTCTGAAAAGTATGTAAAATATTTAGTTTTTTTATCATTACACTGTTTTATTAATTATACGTCTTAAAATATGTTATTTAAAATTTATTTGGAATATATTTATGAAAATATATTTATTTATGACAAATACTTAACATAGAAAAAATTAAAATTTAAAAAACTATAAACAAATTTCGTCATTGTATTAAATAGAGGTGAAATATCAATGTTTTGTTGAAAATTTAAAAGGTTTATAGTACAGTTTAAACGAAACCATACTTTCAAACAAAATTACTGATCATATATAATTTTTCTAAAATAAATACTTAAAAACATGTAAAGCGAAAAGGTAAGGGTTTAATTTTTTGAAATACTTAACTGTTTTAGTTTTTTTAAGTGCACCATATTATGTATGTGATACTTAACATTTTTAGTAGTACAATCCCTTCTTTGAAAATAAAATACTATAAAACAAGTGTTAGCTATATAATATTATAGTACAAATTAATGAAATTAATCGTTTAACTAAATTTCGCCTTTTTTAACAATGTTATATTGATATTGTTATAATCGAAGATTAAAGTGATAACACTGTTGGCATCATGGTATTTAATTAATGTATAAATTTAAATTGTTTAAATATTTAAACAGTAAAAAAAAACATGATCAATTTACTGCATATTTAATCAGGAGTTTTTAAATAGTACTAAAGTCACAATTTTTATACTGGATAATCATTGTTTTTTTCTTTTCAAAATTTAAAACAAAACGTATGACATGATGTAAAGTCTTAAATATGACATTTAGTAACACAATTATGTTAAGTTATTACATTAATATTTTCTTTTTGTCGAAGATATTGATACAATAGTTAATACTTTATATTTTATTAAAATGATTTAAATGATTAATAAAAGTTGAATTAAGTTAAAATAGTTAATTTATTCAGAAAATGTTGTTGTTTATAGTTTTTTGAAATAGTAGAAGTTACATATTTGTTTGTAAGATGTATGTATTAAAATAAGTAATAAGACAATTAAAAGCCGTAAAAGCTTCTTAAAATTGTATTATCACTAAAAAATTAAGCTTTTAAAAAGACAAATCAGCCTTTATAACTATTAAAATTGTTTAAGCACTAAACAAATACTTTAGAATGTGCAAAAGTGTCTGGACGTGCTCATTTTCCACCGGTTACATGACAATTCAAATTCCGTCAATTCATGTTCTTAAAAAGATGTTTAAGAGACCATTTTAAAAAAGTTATATATATTAAAAAAAAACATGCTTCTAAGTTTTATTAATATTTTAAAGAGGTTTTATTATATAAAGGAAAATTTTAAACAATTTTAAAGATAAAAGAAATTTACTGAAGACTATTGTATTAAAAAACTTGTTTTTGCCATATAAAAACTATATTCAATTTAAAAAAAAAAAAAAATGGCTTGTAGGTATAATAGGACCTAAATAGATATTTTTTATTATATTTATAAATACAGTACTTTTTGACATGTGGCCTTTAAATTTTTTATGAAAAACTTGAATTGTCGTGTAACCTTTGACACCTACCTATGTAGGTTTGTATATTGTGTTAGTTGTACTGTTTTGTGAACACAAAAAAAAATTTTGAAATAGTATTTAGCAGCTGTAATTACAACAGCTTTAAAAGTTTAATGATAAAGAAGACTTGAGATACATTAATATACTAGATAAACGGTCAGTTTATATTCACGCTTTGTAACAAATTTCACCAGGATTACTTTTGTTACGTCACAGTATAAATTTCGCGCCAATTTTAAATGTTTACTGTTGAAAAGTTTTAGTTCAGTAAAAATGTTTAGTTTTAGTCATTGTTAACATAATTTATGTATAATGTTTTCAATGTAGCAGATATTATACTTTCGAAAAAGTTAATGTTAAACGCTTATTATGACTCAATACTATTTTTTTACTAGATTCTTAAAAGTATAAATTAAAAAAAAAAGTTTGTAATATTTATTCTTTTACTTATTTGCTTTTAAAATTTTTTATTTTAGTTGCTTATAAATTTTTTAAGTTAAATTTTAAGTTCTTCCGGTATATTATCTAAATTTTTAGATACATTAAAAATGGATTATTTTAGTTATTACTAATACTTAAATAAAATTGTTTGAAACTATATTAGAAAAAAAAAAAATTATAAGCAAAATTTCTAGGTTTACAATGTTTATAAGTTGAATTAATAAATTATTTTATATTAGTTAACAGCTAATACTTTAGCTTACGGACTTATGTTTATTCAAAATTACATTTTTCTAAACGCGAATTGTTTAATAATTTTGTTTGTAAATTAAAGTATTGTAAAAAACTGATAGTTTGTCAACATAAAGGACATTTAATATTTAGTTTACTCTAAAAGGTTAGTTTAAATAAATTATAAATTAGCTTTAGTTGTTCAAAACTATCTCAACAATTTTTTATAAGAACTAATCGTATATTTAAAGTAGCTTAAAAAAATAACTAATACAAAACTATACTACAGAAGTTATACGTAAGTAGTGTAATTTTTGTATTTTAGTTTTTGTTTAGTAATTATGAACAGGAAATATCTTGAAATATGTATATTGGTAATTTTTTCCAATATTTATATATTAACTGATTAATCAAGTATCAATAACTTGTTTTACTTATTCACAACTTTTTGCTATTAATATTTTGAAATCGACTTTGTTTAGTTTTATAACACTTAAGGTTAAATGTATTTCAGACTATATTGTAGAATACAATAAAAGAAAACTTTAAAATGTTAAAATAGTTGCAAATGCTAATTTTTTATTTTTTTCATATTTTAAACTTGGTTTGGAAATTAAAACACAACGCTTGCATAACTGAAAAAATTTAAAAACTATAAAGACCTAATAAAACTGCTTTTACAAGTAACTAACAAGTGCGCTTTATATAAACCACAGGCATCGGCTTGGCCTACAAACTAACATCTCATATTATTTCTAACGATTGCAAAACAATCATGAGTTTTACTTTTTAGTAAAAGTTTGTTGCTAATTAATTTCATCTATGCTTCATTTACTATAGTACTCCTTCCTATGTAGCAATTTGTCAAAATATCTTACTAATTTTTACAATAATTAACATATTTCTTGCTTATTTTGAATAACTTTATTTCGTTTAAAATATTTATCGAGGTGTTTACTTCTTTTTTATATTTATGTATATTTTAATGACTTACCATTTTTTAAAACTAATTTTGGACTGTATGACAGGTATACAAACAAAACAGAATTTAATATATTAACATTTTTCTACAAATGAGTTTTTAAACTTTGAATAAAACTTGTTTTACTAATAAGTAAGTATATTGTTTAATAACTTTAGAGTTACAACTAATCTTAAAATTATTAAATACACACTGTTAATTTACAGGTTCTAAAATATTATTTTAAATAATAAAGTAATCAAAAAAGTTTGAGTACATTTTATCTTGGTAACTATTATTCAATTTTTTTTATTACTTATGCTACTTTGTATATACTTAAAAATATTAGCCTTAGTTAAATAAGTTTATATCAATTTTTCTTATTTATTATTTAAAAACAGCAAATGAATCAAAAAAGTTAATGCATAAGTTTAACTGTTTTTTTATAGTGTTCAGATTTTGTTTCAGATAACAAAATTTTAAAATATCTTAAATTAAAATTATATTATTTTGATTTAAAATATCTCAAATGTCTTTAAATCCTGTTGTTACAATCATCTTTTTAGATTAAAAGTCGAACTCAAAACAATTATATTTAATAGTTCGAGTAATACATAACATTGTTGAAATAAATTGATGTGTTATTATTTTAACTAATTACTATTATCCGTTACTTTTATATACTGTGTTCAAATTTTGATCAAGTTTTAAAAACTTTATGATACTTCAAGTATCTTAGGTATAGCATAGAGATTTTTTTTTAAATAAATGATAGGTCAATTAATTTAGAATACAAATAAAATACAGTCCATTAAAATTGTCAAAAACTTTTACCAAGCATTAACATTGTCAAAGTTTTCTTTCAATTTCAAAATTACTTTAAAAGGGTTTTCAAATCTATAAGTAAAGATAAACAACTAAAACTCTTAGCAGTGTATTAAACTGTTAGCTAAGTTATTTAAGACTTAGCTTATAAAATTTTTAGATGCATAGCAGATTTTTCTAAATTAGAAAAACGAAAAAGTACAACCTGGTTGTAATTTATTGTTTTAGATTAATCGACCTGATAATCTAAACATTTGAAGGTAGTGACTTCATAGAAAACTAACTGAATGTGTTGCAAGTTTAAAACAAACTAGATTACCAAAGAAACTTCTATTTTTAAACAAATTGTTCTAATTGTTTGTTGTTAGCATGTAGTAATGACATTATAAGTTTTTAGGTATTATATCAATTTATTAGGTTATCTTAAAAACAAGTAAACGTAACAAGTTAGTTTTATAATGTAATTTAACTTATTAAGTTTTTGAAAAGTTTATTTAACTTAATAAGTGTTATAAAATATAGCACAAATAATAATTCTTAAAAGTAGTAAATCAAAAAAGAAAATTTATATATGAGTATATAAACAACCATAAAGTTATACAACTAAAATGCTAAGCAGTTTAAACTGTAAAGCTGCAAGCAAGTCAATTAAAAATTTTTAAATACATATTATTTTTTACTTAATTTAGCTACATAAAAAATACGTTTTAATTTTATTTCATTATTTCAGGTTAATCAAACTGAATACCTGTTCGTTTACAAGTTATGATGTTATCTAAATCTAACAGCAAACGATGCAAGCTTAAAATAAAATAAATTATCAAAAGAATTTCTCAAATTAATTATGGCCATTTCTGCGAAGTTTTAAGTCGTAGCAACGACTAAAAGCGAACTCTTTCTAAAATTAAAAAGTCTGTTGTTAAACTATAAAAACGTAGTTTTAAGAAAATGAATAAGTTTGAGCCTATAGTTTTAATAAAACCTAGCTCTAATTTAAAAGCTGTAAATTTATTTATTTTTTTTTGAACCATCTGCGATTCAGTACTAAAACAACAAAACTCTGAAAAATACTTTTTAAAAATTTTAAAGTAAAATATATATATATATTCTAGATTATACCATTGTAACTTTGATTTTAATATTCATCCAACTTAGTTTGCTTCAAAAAAGACAAAAATTCTTATTCGTTACCTACAATACTTTTGTAAAACATATAGTAATAGGTAAAAAATACTTGATAATATGTTTTTGGGAAAATCTTTTTTGTTCACGTAATTCATCAATTCAGAAAACTATCAAAAAAAGTTTAGTTGTGTTTTTGTAAATTTAAACTTTTCGGATCAGATCTTTATATTGTCTTAAAATTACACTTTTGATAATAAACACTCAAGAGTAAATGTAGTGTTCCCATGCGTTAGTATAATCGTTAGTATAATATCAAATATAAAAACAGTATTTTAAACTTAATAAAATAAAACCAATTTAAAAAAATCCTGATAAAATTTATCATTTATTGCATAATAACTAATTTGGTATATTTGTGATATTTTATAGTTTTAATCTAAATAAGTTGTTGGAGTATTTTATCATCTGAAACAATTTGAATTAAAAATATTTATTAACGTTTTAAATCTGGTTTTCAGTTAAGGTAAAAAAAAAAATAACACCACCTTTTTAAAACCTTATATGAAAATCAAACAAATTAATATGTATAAAAAAAATTCAAAAAGTTTAGATTGACTTAATATTAAACTACAAGGAAACATTTGTGAGTAAAATAAAAATGATAGTTTAAAGTATAACGTTTACACATTTTTGAAAAAGAACCTCTAACTTTATGACATGTAAATGGGTATAGGAACATTGATTTCAAACTGGTAGTGACGGATTATTAATTTTTAAGGTTTTAAATTGTTTCGAAAATTTTTATCAATTCTATTAAAATTTTTAAGAATAGTTTAAAACAAGCTAAAATATTAAAAAATATTTATTTTACCTCAAAATAGTTTAAGGTTCAGTTCTTTCGTTAGGTGATTAAAAGCTGTTAAAACAAATTAAACAAGTGTTGTCGGACTTTATATAATTTTTTTATATATAGTTTTGTAGATATGACTAGTGATCTACCGAATCCAAGATTCGGACTCCGATTCGGACGAATATGGTCTTTTTGAAATTAGGATTCGGCCGAATTCTAGTTTTAAAATAAGACTCGGATTTGGATTCGGCCGAGTACTAAATTTCAAAATAAGACTCGGATTCTGACTCGGCCGAGTCCTATCTTCAAAATAAGATTTGGATTCGGATTCGACCAAATCCGAAATTTTGGACTCGGTAGACCAATAAGTAACAACTAAACAAATAAGTAACTATAATTAGAAGAAGTACTTTAATTTCATGTTAATAAATTGCAAAAATTTATTGAAAATTTAGCTGCTGAGAAGCTTTCTTTAAATTTGTTAACTTTTTAAAACTGTAAAAAGTAAAACTATATACGTTTTTGCGATACAGATCAGTTATATACCAAAATTTTTTACCAAGTGTTTAATTTATATTTAGAAAAATTAGTATAAAACTGATTTCAATTCGTAAGATTTGTTTAAAACTACAAATTAAAAAATGAAATAGTTAAATTGTAAACTTGTTAAGCTATACGTTTTCTATTTCTTAGAAAAAAAATTTTAAAATTTTATTATAGTTTTGAATATCTAACACTTTTTAGAATTAAATTTAGAATCGTAAATTTGGATTGAAAAACTTTTGAAGTAGTTTTTAGAACTACTCTGTATTTAAAATACTAACAACCACTTAAAAGTAATCTTAAGTTAGTTAAAGCTCATTAAAAAAATTGTTGAAAAATAAATTTTACAAATCCAACATAGACATACCCGTAAAAAGTTCACAACAGTTTAACTACAACTAAAGGCATAAATTTTTGTCTTAACATAATAATTTGCACAATTCTTTTTTTTTAAATTTTAAGTTATATTTATGGCTATAAACCAGTTTAACTAATTGCTTATATTTTGTAACTCACTTTTTATTTGATATTTTAAAATCATTTAGTTTTTTCATCAAACAAAGTTAAAACATTAAACGGCTTATGTTGGTTTTTTAATTTTTCGAAAGATCTCATTCAGTGTAATTTTAAGTATAATCTCAAATAATTCTTTCTCACTTTAAAATAGTTTTAAAGCCCTTTTTTTATTCTGTATCTTATTATAATTTTTAAATAAAATCTAATGATCTAATTAATATATTTTGTCAGAACAAACACGTTCAAGTTGCATTAGATAAAAAATTTAAGCTTTTAATGAAACCAATCAGCTTTTATTGCTATTAGAATTCTTAGAATGCTAAAAATACACTATAGAAGGCAATAAACAGTGTATGAACAAAAATTGTAAACTTAAAACAATCTATTTCAATTTCAGTTCATTATTACAAGTCCATCAAAAACCTTATTAATTGCTGCAAAAAAACTCATGTAATACCTTATTAAAAAACCTAGAAACACTAATTGTATAAAAGTAATACTCTAAAATAAAAAAAATTAACCGAATAATTTGCTTTTAAGTTAGGTAAGAAAAGTTATCGGACTGAAAACTAAAACATAATTAATACATATAGTTTACCATACAAAAAAAAAGTTAAGTTTTTTAAACAAAACATTCTGAGAAATTTTCTAAAAAAAAAAGCTATTAATGAATTTGCAACAGCGGCTAAATAAAAGTATTAATTAGTGAACAAAATCTTAAAATTTATAGATTTGGTAGAAAAATAAAACTAAGCTATTAGAAAATTAATATATTGTAGTATTTTATCAGTTATAATCTTAGATTATCAAATTTAGTTTTCGAGTGTATTTAATACTAAAACAACAAAAATCTGAAAAACTTTCAATACTAAACAACTTTTTGAAAATTCAAAAGTAAGAAATATCATTTCTTAACTAAACCATTTTAACTTAATTCTAAATAAAACAAAATACTCTGTAAAACATAAAAACCTAAAATTTTTCTAATAGAATTTAAACAAAATATACGTGATATTTTGTATCATATAATTGAAATAAACGTGATATGATAACTCTTTATTGTTAAAGTAGTTTATTTATTTAAAATAATACCAAAGAATTTAATGCGTTTTATTAAGTTTAAATTTTGCGGATCACATCTCCATTTTATCTTAAAATTAAATTTTAAATAATAAAATTAAAGAATAGACTTACAGTAGCTATGTGTTAATATAATCATTAGTAAAATTTCTAATATATAATCCGCGTTTGTAACTTAACAAAATAAAATCATTTCAAAATTAACCATGATGAAATAACTAATTTGTTTTTTATTATAATTAATTAAATCGAACATTAAATTTCTATTACTAAGCTGTACAAGTTGGATTTAAAGATAAAAAATTTTGAAAATTTTTTTGTAGAAAACAATTCTTAAAATTTTTCATAGTATTATCATACAAAGTTAAAACTCAATGTTGTAAACCTGTAACATAATGTATTTTAGTTTATTTTGTACGTCTCCTTTTATGTATTCAAGTAAATTTTAGCGGTATAAACTGCTGTATGGAAAATAGTAAAAAGTTTAAAAATAACTTAAATTGTACAATTAAACTAAAATAAAATAAAACTGATAAGAATGATTTTACAGTCGTTTAGCAGTTATAGAACGAAAAAAAATATCATAACAAGTAGAAATGGCGAGAAAGTGTAAAATTTAAAAAAATAAATAAATTACATTACCATATTGCTTTGTATGACATGTTGTTAATTTATAGCTATACAACAATAACATAAGCATTACAACAACTAACTCCAACTCTCAACATTTACTACAAAGTTTTACTATGGAAATAGTATTTTGTTATACTAAAATGTCGATTTTACGACTAAAAATCTATGAAAAAGCAGCTGCAAACTTCTTCAATTTATCTTTTAATATAATATATTAGTAGCGTACAGTATTTTTGTTAACTTTATATGCTGTAACTTTGATACGTTATATTTCATTTGTATGTAGACATTTTTTGTTTGCTTACAGTCTACAATTTAGTAGCCCAAATTAACACTTGTAAAGAACTAGTCAATATCATAAATTTGTACAAATGAATTAAATAATAAACTTTTTAATTAATTTCATGGACATAAATTAAATTAATTTCAAAAACTGTATTAATTACTTTGTCTTAAACCAGTTTACAACTTTTAATGACATTAAAAAATCTATTACAAGCTATTTAAATAGCAAATTCATAAGTTAAGTGCTTTTTTGTTGTTATAGTTCTACTTACAAATTTAAAAATAACAAAAATCTAATTAAAATTAAGACAAAATTTGAGAACAATTTTTTTGTATATTCAGAACTAGTTCAACGTTCTCTTCGAATAAGTTTGTCAAAAGCTGCATTAATATCTAAAAATTAAGAAACATTTAAGATATAATGGATAGTAAATAATAGTTTTCTGGATTTATTATAATTGTTATTATTTATGTAGTGCATAAGTTAGATGCATTAAATAAAAAGTAAAAACCAAGTAACGTAATCACAAAAATAAGTTAATAATTTAAAACAAACACATTAAACACGAATTTTCTTAAAATATTTTTTATTTCTAATTAATTTTTGGTAAATGTTAAATAAGTTTTCAAGCCATGTTAATGACCGTAAGCAAAATAATAAACAATAAACTTAAAGTAATAGGTAAATAAAGTTAGTGATAGAGTTTATTAAGTTATTTTTTAAATATTAAAAAAAAAAAATTAAAGCTATTCTAGCATTAGTTTAAACTGTCAATTCATCATTTCTAGTTGATACGTTTCGACTTAAGTTAGAATTTGAATAAAATTTTGTTTACTTGTTAATTTTGTAGCAGATAGAAAAAAAAACATTAATATTACTTGTAGTCATTTCAAGTACATAAAGCTTAGACAATTTTTGTATTAAAAAAAAGATTATTCAAAAAAAAAAACGTTCAGATTAAAACTTAAAAGCGTTTTGTGTAAATTTTAAATCTATGTCAGTAAAATATTTTGTTGCGTATCACAAGAGTGTTTATCAACGTTAGTAGAATATGTAGTTTATTGAAAACTCTTGTAACTTAATAGTAGTTTTATTTATATATACTATATACTTAATGTTTTACATTACTAATATATATAAACATCGTATATATATATATATATATATATATAATATGTTACAATATTTTATATTATTATTGTTGCACAAGGCATCTTAACTTTGATAATGATGTTAACTACTGAAAATAGTAAATCTATTTAGATCATTTCGATAAATTATAGTCTAATTTAAAATACGAATTTTAACGTTTTATATTGCTTATAGAATCATTATTTTACTTTCTTATCTAGAGCAGGTATAGTTAGTAGAGTTTATTTAACAGATAAAAATTAAGTAGTAAATCAACCATTATTATATTATATTAAATGTTTTTAATTCACAAAGGTTTTGGCTACTTATCCATACAAAACTAATTTTCGGAGTACTGGATGTTTTAATGTTTTTATTAAGAGAAAAAAGCATTTTTTTTATTACTATTTGGCAGTGTACTGTTAATAAATTAATTTGAAACGCAGTTAATGTATTTCTGTAAAGCTAAAATTGTAATCGACGGATGACTGACCAACAAAAATAAATAAAATAAACTATAAAGATGTTTTAGTACTGCTTAGCAAGACTATAAATTTTAATTAATTTCATGAAAGTGATTAAAATGCTATAGTTTACTTAAACTGTTGTATCTACAAAATTTTATATTAAAAAAATAAGTAAATAGTCAACACTTGTTAAATTTGCTTAAACAACTTTTACTTATTTAAAAACAAAACTGAACATTAAAATTGTTTTTTAACAATTGAATATTATTAAGGTAAATAATTTTATTTTCAAATATATTAACTTTTTTTATTGTATTGTTTAAAAAGTCAAGAAAAGCAGTAAAAGTTTTTAAAGCGGTCCGAAACATTTAAAGAGTAATAAATTGTCACTACCAGTTTGAAATCAATTTACCTATAGCCATTTACATGGCTTAAAATTCGAGGTTTTTTTGAAAGATGTGTGAATGCTTGACTTCCAAATAATAATTTTATTTAATTTACAAATGTATGCTTTAAGTCTAATGTTACGTCAACTTAAAATGTTTTTATTGTTCTTTTATGTGATCATTTGTTTGATTTTCATAAAAGGTTTTAAAGTGTTATTTAAAAATATTTTTTGGTCTAGTTTAAGAAAGATTTAATAAACTTATCAAAATGTTACTTTTATTTTTTAGTTTAAAATGTTTTACAACGGCTCATAAAATCGTTTTTGTTTATTCATAAACTAAATCTTAAACTAGAAAGTTACCAAAAATCTCACGAACATTATCATCTTGTGTAAAAAAAACTTTGAATTTTAAAGTTAACATATACATTTTAATTTGTAGTTTTTTAATTACTTAACTATATATACAAGTTAGTGCAGAGCAAATTATTTTAAAACTTATTTAATTATGACTGTACGTAAAAATACCATTACTAGTTGATTAACATTAATAAATATGTGGCATTTTAACGACTGAAAAGTCTTAAGAACGTTCTTATGCAGTAAAATTTCTATTGTTTTTAACAGCCAAAAAACAGTATTCTAATAAACCTGTATAAAATTCTTATTCGACTTAATATTCCAAACCATTTGAAACACTTTTAAGAAACTTGTTACTTAAATTAATTCATAGATTGTTGTGTATTTAATATTTATGTTTTTTAACAATTTAGTTAAAGACTAATAAATATGATATTAATTTTCATATTTTTATGAAACTAAAACAAAACGTAGTCTTGATGTTTCGTAATGATGTTTTCGACAAAAGCAGTATTTTGTAATCCTGTAAAAAGTAACAAAAAAAATGTTTTTTATATGAACTATTTTGTTTATTAAGTTAATTTTTTATTACGAACGATAAGATTAATCTGGTAGTAGTTTTTTTGCAAAACATAAAATTAGTAATTCTTATGATAACCATTTTGATACTAGTATAAACAACTTAAAATTTTAGACAACATGATTATATTTGTAAAAATTGACAAAATAACAAATAGTTTTTTACTTTAATCACAGTTTATATGTTTATATATAAGCATCGTTCATATTTTCATTTAGAAAAACTTTAAACTTACATTAACTTAAAACTACCTTACAGTAATTGTTTTGTACATATTCACATGAAAATAGTTTTATAAGAGAGTTTAACCATTAAATAGTTTCTTAGTATAATTTATAAGGTGTGAATTGTCGAACACTTGTTTTATTGCTACTACTCATCATAATTAAGTCCTACTCTAATAAATACTAGATTCTATTTGAAATTACTTTAAATAAATTAAATAAGGCAACTTCAGTAATTTTTCTATTAAGAAAAAAAAACCACGCAAAACTAATAAAAAATCTATATTTCAAAAACATAAATTACTTTTGAAGTTTTATAAATCACTTGGCAAAAGTGCAAACTTGATAATAAATCAAGGTTAGTACAATAAACTGTAAAATAATTTAAAAACAAGCAGTTATTTAAATTTATTTCGAAATACTTAAAACAAATAACTAAAAATTAGATAATAATTTAGTGGGCAATAAAGTATTAAAAGCTTAATAAACTACAAAACATTTAAATGTAATTCAAATAACTTAAAGCAATTAACATGCAATTGAAATAATTAATCTTAGTATAACAATACTTAGAACAAATAAATACAAATAAGTGCAACTTAAGTTCAGTAGCTCCTGCTATCAGCTCCACACCAACACACTGACTGCGACATAAAACTGTAATTTTATGTTTTGATCAGATGTTGCAACATTGATTATTGCTGCATTGATGAATTGCTGCATCATTGATTTTAAGCCTATTTATAAATAACATCCTTTTGCATAATTTTTTTTTTAAATTAAATTTTGATCACTGCTTTTTCGACTACAAAATGCGTACCTAGATGGCAGGTTACTGTATTTTCTTACTCATAAAATTCAATATTTTATCATTAGATTTTTAAAATACTTTTTGAAGAAGTTCTTTCAGTAATCCGTCGTTTTTACATAATTTATAGACAATTGAAATTAATAATGAACTTTCCATATAATAAAAAAGTTTCAAAGTATAATTACTCAGAATTTTGAACAGATTATTTCTATGCTTTTAACTATTATTTTTTATTTTATTCATATTTTTATGTATACAAGCTGTAACATTTTGTTTAATTGGGTTTTCAGTCTATTTTAAAAACACCAGTGTTACTTTTAAAACTAGTTAAAATTTAAAATATCTATGTTTAATTTGAAACAGGGTTTAAGGAATAAATAAAAATACCATAAAACAGCCATTTATATGGTCTTAAAATACACCAAGGTGTAAGACTCAGTGCCAAAATCATTTTATATGCTTCTAAAATATGAGAGTTTATCTTATTTTTTAAAAATGTTATTTAAACAGTCTAAAACTTTAATAGAAAATGCAAAAAATTTAAACTTTACTGGTTTTTAAATCAAGCTTAAGTAGCTTAAGCGTTTTCAGAAAATCTACCTTTTTCATTTGTAATCAACAAACTTTGAAATTTTTATTTGATTTTATTAGTGGCAAGTCTATTTAAAAACTATTTAATAAAAAATAAAAATATTTTCGTTTCTTTTTTATTTTTAAATAGTTTGAAAAGTACTTAACACAAAACAATACCAATGACGTTTAAATGTAAAACAAAAACTAGCATCAAAATAAAATTTATATACTACAAACAAGTCTGCTGAACATAATATCAAACTTTAAAACTATCATAATGTATTCATGTGTAACATTACTACAATTTGAAATAAGCTTATACTTGGGTTAAATTTATAAAACTAATTATTTCTTATTTGAAAATATTTTATATTTTTAAGTGTTAGTATTTTTATAGATCATATTTTGATCATAACTATAAAAGTATGTGACTCATGTGAATAACGCTCTTTATTAAACCACATTAAAAAACGGTTTGAATAAAGTACTTGTTGAAAATTTAAAGAATTATAAAAATGTAGAGTAAAGAATTACAAAACTTACTTTAATAACAATCTTAAATTCTAACAATTACAATTATATTTAAGTGTCTTTCTTGTAAACAGTCCCTGCAACTTCTGGCGGGTATCAACACTGTCTCTTTATCAGCTTGTGAACAAACATTAAATAAAACCATTTGGTCATTCAGTTTTAGTAATACGTCATAAAAGAGAAATGTACTCTCATTCTCTTTTATTCTCTTTTTCTTTTTTATTACTTCAGACTAGCCAAGGCAAAAGTTGTAATTGCAATAAATTCTTAATTTTGCATGAAAACAAAACGGTTTTCAAGTGAACAATTTTAGAATTGAGTCAAAAAAGCTACATAAATTTGCAGTATTACGTTGAAGAAATCAAGCATATATTAAAATATAAGATGTAAAATAAAAAGGCGTTAAATCCTTGAGATCCTGATAAGCTAAGATTATCGGAATATATACAACAAGTATTATTCTTAGAGCTTTTTTGAGACTCCGTAGATCTGTTCTTAAAATTATTCAAGAGCAGTGAAACGCCGTTAGTCGAAATAAAGTTTTGACACCAAAACATATGTGGTATATAAAAAAATAAAAAAAACCCAAAAAAAAACTACCCAATTGCAATGTCTAATTTAGCCCTAGAATATTCTTAGTTTACGTTGTCCTTTCTAAAATTTTGTTTGTTAGTTTTGAAGCTTAAGTTTAATACTTTTAACATTTTTTTTAAATTTCTAGACCTTCTTTTATCAACTCATCTTGTTTTAATTGTAAAGTTGAAATTTCTCTTTGAAGTTTTACCAGTTCTTTATTACTGTTAATAGGTTTATAACCTGTTGAACTATCATTTAATTTGTTTGAACAATCGATCTGACTGTTACATTTTTAAATTTTCCAACATAAGTTGTTTTAACCTAATGAGTTAATTGGTGGTTGTGTGTTATCATAAAATTATTTTGTTTTTCTTTCTGCTTTTTGTGCTGTGCTGTGTTTCAATAAAAATACATAACATGTTTAAATAATTTATTATTACGTTCAAAAACGTTTAATATGTAAGATTATTAACTTAAAACTAAATGTAGGTTTATAAAAATAAAGATTTTTTTAATTTTTTATAAAATTATTTTAAATATAAAAAATTAACACACTTTTATGTATTTTAAATGCAGTTAAATATTAATAAAAAATTACAGCTGCTTTTGCAACTTAAAACTTATGAAAAAAAATGCCAGGTAGCGTATATTATTACTATCATAATGTATTTAGCTTTTGTCCAAACTTTTTAGTTTGGTCCATTTTGAAGTTTTTCTAATAAGTTAAAAAAAAAAACATTCTAAAAGTTAAATGTAGGTTTATGAAAATAAAGATTATTGTTATGTTTTATAAAATATATTTAATGGGTGCACGACAACTCAAACTCGGACAATTTAAATTCCGATAGTTCAAATTCGTAAAAAAATTTTAAAAGGGCTACAACTAAAAAAGTAATGTGTATTTTTCATACACAAAAAATACATATGTAGGTCCTCTTAGTATTTACGAGTCATTTTTTTTCTATTCGCAAAACATTTATAAGTTTTTTTGAGATATGGCTTCAATAAAGTAAAAACATAGTTATTTTTATTAATTTTCAAATATCTTATAAAATATTCAAAAATTTGCAAAAATTAAAGGGGGCTTGTAGATACTTATAAAATCTACATGTGTATTTTTTATTTTTCTTTAGATTTATATTAATTTTTTGAGATATAGTCTTTTAATTTACTTTTTTAAACTTGAGTTTTTTTAAATTTGAGTTGTCCGAGTTTGAATTATCATGTTACCATTTTCAATATAAAATGTTCACATTTCTAAGAACTATAAATATTTTAATTTTGTTATCAATGTATATTGTAGCTGGGTTTGCAACTAAACATTTCTGAAAAAGTTATCAGACTAAGTAAATATATAAAACTCATATATATATATACTACATCGTATTGATAAATACTGCTTTACAACTTATTTTTTCTTTAAAAAAACTATACCGATTTTATTTACAAAAAAGTATACATTACAAACACAAAAAAAAATTTTTCTTAGCTTAATGGTAACAATGTAAGTAGTTTTACAAAAAAAAGTCGCTATGGTTTTAAACTATTTAAGGATTATTTATTTTTAAATTTTCTTTGAGTATTTTTTTTTGAAACTTTATGTTTTCAAACAGTAAAACTAAAGAAAGAACAGTTAATAAAATTAAATGTCTTAATTTAGATAAACGTAAACCGTAGAAGTGCATTTCAACAATGATATAAAAATGAGTAACTTAACTATGTTACAAACAATTTTAAACTTGAAACATACTTACTTCTTCTAATTAAACAAATAAATAGTGTAAACTCTCAAGTGACGTTATGAAACTATGGCAACAATTGTTATTAACGTAGAAAGTCAAAAATAAATACGAAATATATTGTCAATGTTCGATGGTTCATTCTTAATTTTAAGCCGTTTCGACGGCTATGATCGATTTCATTAAATACTTGTCAACGAAAAAATTTTTGACGTGAAACTTTAGTAAAAGTTTATTTTTTCTATGTTTAAATTATAGATTATGGTAATTATTTTGCGACTAATGTCTTATTAATTATTATTTAAACATTATTTTTTAGCTTCAAATTTAAAAATTATTATTTAATTATGCTTATGTTATTACTTTTAGAATTGATGTAAATAATAAAGTTTTGTCAAGTAAAAGTGTGTGTTAATGTTTAAATGTGTCTTACTAAAATGTATCAAAGTATTTTTTTTGTTTAGTTATTTAGTGTTTTAAATTCAACTAAAGTTTCTAATTAAAAAAACTTTGCTTGCAAATAAATCTAAAAAAAAGAACTATTTTATTTAGTTTTTTTTTTTCTGAAAGTCAACATTATTTTATGATTAAACTAATAAGTTACAATATTTTCAACGGTGTGGCGCAATAGAAGAGTTGAACCAAAATAAAACAGACTAAAATAATTTCTAAATTTGCAATAACACACTTAGCTTAAAAAATAAAATTAAAGAAAAACTGATATTGTAAAACTTTAAAGTTTTTTACTCCCTTTTGAAATATTCATAAAAAAAAAATTTCTAACTGAACCTTAAATAAAACGTAGCAATGGTCGTAGTTAAGGTGTTTAAACAAATCTACTAATTTAATAAAACAAATAAATATCTTTTCCCAAAAGCTTTTTATAAATTTAAAACTTATAAAACGATTTGTTTGTTTCATAAAAATTTAATTTTGTTTGTAGACGCTTTACGTCTTAAAATTTCATTAGTAGGTTCATGGAAATAAGTAGGTGTGCTAAAACATAAAAAATCATTTTGTTGTACAACGTTTGTGTCAACATTTTATGACGATAATGGAAAATTTTCAATTTGTTAACTTAAAGTAGGATTCGTTGTATCCTTAAATCGAATTGTGTAACAAGGTTTAACTTTAAATAATTCAAAAAAAAATTATAACAATAAACCATATAAAACAGCTGTTATCTATTAAGTAAATTTAGAGTTACTATTATTTTATTGTTAAGTAACGTTAAAATAATACCTTTAATTTATATTGCCCTTTTATATACAATACGTTTTTACCAAGTTTTTTTCTGAACTAGTAGTTTTTTTGAGACTTTAAAACAACTTTTTATTGTTTCATTATTTCAAAAATATCAACTTATTTTTTATAGTTTTTTAAGGTATTACAATATTTTAAAAGCTTACTACTTTAATGTTTTGATTTTGATAGAAGCTGTTACAAGTAACTAACCTTTTCCGAAACAATTAAGTTTTGATTATTCTTTATAAAGTTATTGAAGTACAGTTATTTTCTATAGTATTTTTTTAATAAAGTTAAATTTTAGTGACTTTGAATCTAAATTAAAATATCAAACTGTAAATGAACTAGCATATTAATATGGTACTAAAATTCGGGAGATTAACCTACTAGACGTCATTAAATGTTACAACTAATATTTAATTAAACAAGTCGTTACGATTTTTTGTGAGACTAAGTTAAACATATTTCTTACATTTTAACCTTACTTTTGATTATACTAACACTTTTTTAATCGATCTAAAACCAATTATGTTTATACACTCTATAGTGTTTATGCGGGATAAATTGTGTTATACCACGTATATAAGATTAAAAAAAATTTACGTACGGTTTTTAATACTCAATAATATGTTAATTAATTACTACTAGGTTTTAAACCATATTTATGAAATATTTTTTTTTTTAATTCACCCTAAACATGAACAGAAAAGAAGTGTTACTACTGTTTTCTAATCTTTAGGCTAAATTTTAATAAAAGACATGTATACTCACTTTTTTTGTTATCATTTATAATAAAATTCACTTAATTCAATAGAGTTCAAACAATTTGAAAACTACAGAGTTCTACTTAAATTCACAATTTTTTTAAATAATGGAGGATTAACTACATTCTAAAATTAACTGAAAAGTATTTTAAAAACAAAAAAAAAATTTAAAAATGTTTTATGTCTTTTAGAGAAACGAATTATTTATAGTAACAAATAGTTATAGTTATTAGAAACGAAAAAAATCTTTGAAAAAAATTTTGTTTACTAGTAAAATTTTTAATGATACAAATGATATGTAAAACAAATACTACTTTATTTTTGATTATACATTAGTTTTCTATAAACTAACTTGTGTTGTAAATCTATAACTTTAATAACATGGTACTAATGTTAAACTTAAATGTTCTTAGTTTTATTCAAACTTTTAATTTTTCATTAACTTGCGTTTTTTTGAGTTATTTTACTTGCCATTACCAAGAAGTATGGTTAATGATAGATAAACACGTAATGTAATAAGTGCAAATTATATTTTAAGAAAGCTTCAACTAAATGAAAAAAAGAAATAAATTTATTATTTATAATTTAAGATATAGTCTTATAAACATAGTTTTTAAACATAAAATACTATATCATTAAACTATAGTTTGTCTAAGTATATTAAAAGAGCTAAACTAATGAATGAAACCAAAAAACAATATATGAATAAAGTTTTTTTTTAGTTTCTTTAAGTAAAACTCAAGTAAACCGCTATACTATTGATTTTATGAAACTATTTACAGCCATTAATTTTGCTAAAAATTTTAACAACATTTTAAGGCAATTACATGAAAAAGGAATTGTTTATATTTCAATTACAGTAGAAATTTAGTGATTGAAAATTCTTTGGAACGTTATTAACATATTCTATCAAAAAAGTTTTAGTTGCGAACAAAAGTTTGTGTCTTTATTATTTTTAAACTATTATGATAAACTTACTCAACAATAGAAAACAAAAACTCTAAATGAGCACTTGTGTATTTGTTTAACAAAAAATAAAAACAGATGTTTTTTAAACAAGTATCTAATGCTATTACAACATTGGTCAATGAGTCTTATTACTTACTTTAATAAGCGGACCTGGCAATTAACTGACTTAACGCATTATAACTATAATCATGACGGTTACTTAAGCTAGTGTTTACAATTGACCTAGCTAAATAACTTAGCTAAGTCAGGTTGTCATTTTGTTTAAACTTAGCCTATTTAAGTAGAAAAATTTTTAGAATGCCTAAACTACATATATAGAAGTCGATAAATAGAAAATTAAGGAAAGAAGCCACTTTCGACTGCGAAAATGCCAGTAGCATTACAACATATCGTAATAGATTAATAAGTAAATTAAAATACATGTTTTATGTTTTAGTTTTAAGAAAATTCGTAGCTTCTAAACATTTGTTATATTTACTAAAAGTACTAAAAGTCTTACTCGACTATTTTGTTTAATCTAGTCAAAGTATAGGAACAAAACTATTTTTTATTGAAACTCTGACTTATTGACAAATAAAAACTGAATAGCACATAATTCAAGGTTGCTTACAAATTTTTTACATGAAAATATACTGGTATGGTCAAACAAATACAATTATAATCTTAATTGTACAGCAACTATTTGTTTGTATCAATTTATTACTTCAATTTTAGTTAAAGTAATATTTCAAACTATTTTTTTATTATTATAACATTTGCAAAAAAATTAATTACAACTCCACATAAAAGTTTAAACTCGTTGTTTTGCTAAGTCAGACTAAACTATATTTTTATTTTGCTATATATTTTAAAACGTTGTTTACCTGTTTTATATATATACATTTTTACATAATATTAATAGCTTTGTTAATTTTTTCCTACTTACTTCCACAAAAATCTATTTTAAAATAAAAACTATTTTTTATTACAGTAACATCTTGCATCTTTACGCACTCGTGACGTTACGCACTCTCGTTTAGTTACGCAATTTAGAAGTCTAAAAAACTCAAAAAAATATAAAATCTAATTATGTTTATTGTATACTCTTAATTTAAAATATGTTTTTTAATACCAACTCACCTCTCTATATCTTTAGACTTTGTAAACTTATGTTCCTTGGCTAAATAATAAACATTTAGTTATACCTCAGTATATCATAAACTTTGTTAACTATAAGAGATTAAATTAAGATTCTGAAATAAATATGATTGTGTTAAATAATGAAAATATAATGAAATAATGAGAGTTTTTAACACTAATAAATAATACAGCATTCTTGCTCAATATATGAATAAACAACTTAAAAGAAATATATAAAACTTCCAAGCAAAAAGTAGCTGTGATACTTAATAAATATAGAGCTAACAATTAACACAAATCACAATTGCTTTTTTAAGTAAACATATCACTAATTTTCATTTGACGCTTTTTTTTAATTTAACTTTATCTTCTGTAACACAGCAAGCGTTGAAATTTTTCACACGTTGCCTTCAATTCTTCGTAATGCTCATCAGCACCAGTTACTGCTTTAGACGAACACAACTGCGCGTTATTAAAAAGTGTTGTTATGGTTTTATAACATTAATGCTAAAAGGTAAAAATTTAAAAAAATTAAAGTTCAAGTTTTTACGCTTTTTTATTTAATTAATTACTTGATTAATTTCTAATTTTTTTAATCTAGTTACCTTTTAAATCTTTAACTCTTTCCTTAATCTAATTTAGCTTTAAAAAATGTTTAAAAGTCGTTACAAAAAATATTATCTTAAACAAAGAGTATGAACAAAAAAAATAAGTGTACAAACTTTTCAAATTATATCAATTGAAAATTTATAGTACTATTTAAAAGCTATTTGATTAACCTACATACTTATGTTTATCTTAAAGAAAACCACTTTAAAACTAAAATACAACTTGTTAGTAAAATAAGATACTATGTGGATTTACAATACAGATAACAATAAAATTTAAATTCAAACTAAAAAATAAGTTAGTGCATAGTTTATTTGTTTTTATTTATTAATTTATTTTTTGAAATACTTCAATTGTTTTAAAAGTTTTGTTGCTATAGTTATCTGTATGGCTTAGAAATCGAGCCATACGCCAAACATTATTGATAAAAATTAATAATGCATTTGCTTGTAATATATATTAAGATTTACGGTTTTTTTTTATAGGTCATTTCAACTACTTTACGCTCTAACTTTTGTTTTTAATTAATAGTGTATAAATAAAAAAGTATATACTTTATTATTACAATTTATTTTTATATTCTTATTGCTTTTGAGTTTTACTCATTGCTTTATTTATAACGAATTACTATTAACCGTTATTTTTATAACATGTGATAGCATTTTAATCAATTTTTTAAAACTTTTTAAAAACTCTAATATTAAAAAATTAGTAATCAGACTTAAGAAACCAAACTACAATTATATATCAATTAAATAAAACATAAAAAAAACTTTACTAAGAATGATTATGACACCAAAAAATGCTGAAATAAAAGTTTAAAACAAATAAAAAATTAATTTTATTTAGTTTTAAAATGTCTCGGCAAAGAAGAATAAGTAAAACCTTAAGCATTGTAGACTGTAAAACTGTAAAACAAATCAATATAGACCTATCATACAATTTTTTGAAATACATTGACGTTTTTTTTTTAATTTAGATTAATGAAAACGTACAATTAAACTGTAATTTATTATTTCAGATTAATCAAACTGAAAATCTGAACGATTAAAGATAGTAACCTCATATAAATCCAACAGCAAATGTTGCAAGTTTAAGACAAATCATATTAACAAAGGAATGTCAGTTTAACTAATGAATTGTTAGTTGTTGTAAGCATTATTGACAATATGACGTTTTTAGGTGTTATATCAATTAAATGGGTTATTATAAAAACAAGATAAGGTAAAAAATTTGTTTATATAATTCCAATATAACTATTTAAAG
Organism: Thalia democratica; assembly: GCF_965202585.1. Lineage (NCBI taxonomy): Eukaryota > Metazoa > Chordata > Thaliacea > Salpida > Salpidae > Thalia > Thalia democratica. The sequence goes on from NC_139167.1 coordinate 11,070,815, forward strand.
TTTTAAAAAGTTTCATTAAACTTCAAGTATTTTGATATATAGTATATGATACTAATTCTTAAAAGTTTTAAATCAAAAAAAAATAATTTAAATACATTAATAATCAAACAAATTATATATTTAAAACATTAAGAAGTGAAAACTGTAAAGCTGCAGGAAGTCAGTTAAGTATTATTAAATACATAGAAAAAATAATTTCAATCAAAATAAATGAAAAAGTACAATCTATTTGTAGTTTAAAATTTCAGATTGGACAAGTTGAATACCTGATCATGTAACGGTAATGACGTCATATAAATCTAACAGCAAACGATGGATTTTAAATACAAAATAAATTAATAAAGGAGTTTCTCAAATTGACATAAATCAAACTTCTTCAAATCTTAAGTCGTATTAACGACCATGAGCAAACAGTTTCTGCAAATTACAGAAAATTTTCTTGAAATTTTAAAAATTAAGTTTTAAAATAACTAATAAGTTTAAGCCTTTCATAATGAAACCTAATCAAAAAACAACTATAGTTTAATTTATTAAATTCACTTTTAACCAACTGGATTCGAAACCAAACAACAAAACTCTGAAAAAAAATTAAAAGTAAAAAGTTTAAACTTTAAAATAAACTATTATAATTTTATGTTTAAAATAAATGTCAAATGTAGTTATATAAATTAAATTATTTATTGCTTATTGTAAACATTTAGTTCTACAGCCACTCAACATCTGTTCCCTATTAGAAAGTATTTAATTTTATGAAATTCATGTCGTTAGCTTTTTCTTACGTCATTATGATGCTTTTATAAATACATTGTTCATAGTGTTAATATATATTTGTAAGTATGTGTAAAAAATACGTCAAAAGATTCGTTTTCTGGCTGCGGTATGCAAAACTTGCTGTAAAGTTTTATCATTTTACTTAAACCTATTCAAAAAACGAATATAAAAATCACCTTTCACTTAACTACACTTTTTAGGCTAGCACAAAGTGCGTATCAAGAATTTTGTCTAATTGATTAACAAAACTCTTAATTTAAGTCTGTGAAAAATTACTTATTTTATAAAGAGACCTAAAATTGTTGTTACAAATAAACATTAATTTTTGTAAATTTAAAGTTAGTATGATAATGATCAATTTAAAATATGTATCTAAACTTGGAAACTATTTGTATCTTCTATTTTAATTTGAGTAAATTTTCGTTTTATCATATATTATTAATCCATTAAGAAAAATATTTTTTTTATGCTTTTTTGTTCTTTAGATATTCAGTTTTACTGTCATTAAATCTTGCGTTTCAAACTTATTATTAAGCTGTTTGTCGCTATGTCTAGTGTTTTACATTTTTATTTGATGCTTCCTTTTGACAATTTTTGACTAACATTTTATTAAGATTTTAAAAAGAAATAAACTAAGTCAACTTGCTTTAACTTTGTTATAATTAAGATTTAGTTTTTTAGTATTAATACACAATTTATCCAAAATAGATAAGCAATCAATCTCTTCTAATAATAACATTTCTCTTTCTTTTACTAAAAAAATATGTCTAATGTATAATTTGCAATGAGGTGCTCTTATCATCTTTTTATTTTATATTAAAGAGATCGATATTTTATTCGTAAATTTATAGATAAAAATTATACGTATTATACAAAAAAGTTTACTGTAATGAGTAAAAACACCTTATATTTAGTAAGTTTATATTTGTGCAAGTAAAAGTAATTCTAATGAATTTTATACTTTTTTTATTTTTTAATTTTGTTAAATATAAGCATTTTTTAGAAAAGTAACCTAAATTTATTTTATTAGTGTATTTATTTCAATTACATTACCTATAAAAATACCTTTTTATAACTATTTAAAAAAAATTTAAGTTAGAAAATTTATTGAGAAAAAAGTTTGCGCACCCCTGACCAAAAACAACAAATAGTTATTATTAGTTTATTTTCTTGAAAATTAAAAAAACTTGTCCTCTTATTTAGATATTTATCAAAAAGGCAACTAAATCACTTACATTACGTTAGCTTGGCATTGCTACTGAAATATTTTTTTAAAACAGTGTTATAATTTCAACGTCTCTAAAATTTTTGTTAAATGCTTTTAAGTAAGTTTCAAGCCATACATATAGCTGTGAATAAAAACGTCACGATAAAAAGTATGAAAGAAAAATTATAGATAACATAACAACTTTTATATATAATTTAGTTCAAACAATTAGTAATCATAAATGATACGCTTGATAAAAACACTTTATTTCGAGGTTTTTTAGACACACTTTAACATTACACATTATTTTAAAACTGAACAGAAATCTTTTAAAGAGTCAACCTATATTAACGAAAACATCAGCGACGGTCAAACAGAGCTTAATCCTTAAATCTTGTAAGACTAGTATAGATGTTTAAGTATAGTGTTTCTATCATCAGATTACAAGTTTTTGGTAGACTGAGTTTAGTTATTTTGAAATTTGCAGTCAGTTGCAACAAAAAACTTGTGGTCATTTATTTACAAACAGTTAGTAGATTGAAGACGTTATAATTTTGGTATTGTATTGTTGTATAGTTTTGTTTTAACTTATTAAACCACAAAAATTAGATTATACTAATAATAAGAAATGACTAATTAATACACGTTTTTTTTTTTTTTGTAATATCATTAAGAAGAAATTTAAAAAAAAAATCCCTTTATTTATGAAATTTAAAGGAACCTTATGTATGTAAGTACTACTTTACAAAGTGCGTATGTTTTTGTTATATATGTAAATATAGTAGTTCAATATAAAAACTAGTTCGAAATGTAAAAAAATCGTCACTAGGTTTATGTCAAAAGTGCTTACTAAACAGGCTGCGTAAACCTAATGATCGAATTTTAAAAGACATAATAATGTTTTTATAATGCTTATTTGTAACTGTTAACAGCTTAAAATTTCAATGAATTGATATGTATTGAAAAGTTCTAATTCTGTTATACTTTTTACAGGTTTTAAAAATGTAAAGTGTTTTTAAAAAGGCTGAGTTTATAACTGTGGCTAATAAATGATTTATTTTGTAAAATCTTATATAGTTGTAGTCTTAAATAGCTGTATAACATTATTTGGCAGCTGAATTTATAACAGCTTTTAAAGTTTGGAGATCTAATTACTGATAAATGAGTAGACTTTTATTTACTTATTATCACTTAAACTATATGTACGCTTTGTAACAAGTTTTACCAGAGTTTTACTTGTTACGTCACAATACAATTTTTGCACTCACATTGAAGTGTGCGTATTCATAATTTATATTTACACAAATTAGCTAGGTAAAATATAAGCATCTATACTTTTTTTTTAATTACAAATTGAAAACATAATGATGTCCTTTTATTTAGAAAAACAATTTAAAATATTTTAAAGATTTTCTATCAATAGTTTAAGTTGTTCTAGTTGTGTTTTATATCTTTGTTAAAACCCTTGTTATGTTTTCAAAAAAATATTTTTTGCGTAAAATTAATACGGTATGAAAAATAGAGTTGTGTATTTTATAGGTAAACAAAGTTAGTGATACAGTTTAATTATGTTAAAAAATCTTAAAACAGCTTTAAAGCTGTTATAGACTTTAGCTTAAGTTCTTAATCCATCATTTCTAGATGATGCTTTTGACTCAAGTTAGAATTTAGATAAAGTTATTTTTAATTGTAAATTATGTAGCAGATAAAAACCTTTAATATTATTTTAAGGTATACAAAATCTATACCGTTTTTAAGGTAAAAATTGAAAAATCAAAAACTAGTTTATGGAATTAAATTTAATAAAATTTTGTGTGTTATTATTCATTCTATGTCAATAAAATATTTTGTAGCATTTAATAAGAGTCACAAGAGTGCTTTAAGTTAATGTATATTTTTAACTTAATTTTTTTTTAACCATAACTTAGTTTTATTTATGTTTGTAATGTGCGTTAAATATTAAAGAAGCTTTTTGCATTTTAAGTAAATAATTTTTGTTGCATTTTACAAGAAATGTTTTAAGTTATTACAGATTTTATTTTGAAATCTTTTATAACTTGAATTAGTTTATTTATATACAAAACCCACACGTAAGTATGCACTCAATTTTTAATAAGTTTTAAAAAGTGTTTTAATATTTGATAAATCATTAAACGAAAAACAAAATATCTATTTAAAATTGAAAGTTCAAAGATTTGTCAATTAAAGTTCAAAACCAACCAAAATTAATAAATTTTTTTGAACTAAGCTCAAAACACAACATTTAAAAGTAATTAATTGAAATTGAACTTTTGAAATTTTAAAAGTATGTTTCAACTATTTGAAAGTTTCTAAGTTAAGAAATAAATATTATATGAAAATAAAATTAGAAATAAATAGCACTTTTGACAAAATTATCATAATTACATAAGATAAGGTAACAACAAAAGTTGTCTAACTTTATAAATACAAAAATATGTTATAATTGCTATGATTATTCTCATTAAATAAATATGATCGCCATAATTTTGAGCCGTATAAACTGCTATAATTGAACGTAAATTTTCTTTTTTTTAAATGCAGATTTGTATTAAAAAAAACTTCAAGAAATTCTGTTACTAAGCAAACATTTTAATTAAGTTTTATGTAATTATTAAATATATGCAAAAAAAAAATTTTTATGATAAAGATGAGGTACAATCCTAAAACAAACAGCATGAAAATAATATTGCGTTTTATTATTTAAAGACTAAGCATACTATAAAGAGTATATAATACTTTAGAAAAATAGTAAATTGTAACGAAAATTATTATGAAAGTAGCAAAAAACAGTACTTTGTTTATGATTTTATTTATCGTATATACTTAATTTCTTAATTGAATTGAAATTTTTTCAGCCAAAAAGTATTTTCAAAGCGACAATAACAAAAATAACTTAACTTAGTTATTACAACAAACATTTACTCAAATTAAAATAGGAGATACAAATAATTTCTAAGTTTAAGTACATATTTTAAATAGATCATTATTTAACTAACTTTAAATTCATAAAAATTAATGTTTATTTCTAATGAAGATTTAAGGCCTTTTCATAAAGTAAGTTGTTTTTCATTGATTTAAAGGTACAGTTTTTTAGAATAACTAGACAGAATTCTTCTTCACGTACTTTAGGTTATGTTCAACTAGCTTACTTAAGTAAAACGTGATTCTTTCATTCGTGTTTTGATTAGGTTCAAAAAATGGTAAAACTTTACAGCAAGTTTAGCAAACTGCAGCCAGAAAATTAAATCTTTTGACACTATTTTGTACATATATTAACATGAATACATCAACAATTTTAATAATGTATTTTACATAAGTATTATAATGACGTAAAAGATGCTAACGAAAATAGTTTCATATATTTATAAAAATCGAATACTTCTAATACAAAACTGATGTTAAGTGGCTGTGAAATTACAGTTTTCACAATAAGCGACAGATAATCTAATAATAATAAATTTAACGTAATATTTTAAGGTAATAAAAACAAATGAATTGTTTATTTTTAATTTAATATATTTAAAAATGTTTTCATACATAAATATAAAATTTGTGTTATTTTATTTAAATAACATTTTTTTTTACAAATATAGTTTTAGTCATGAGAACATTATAAAAACATAAACTAACTTTTACTACTTTGAAAAAAATAAACGATGCTAAACTCAGTTAAAGTTTCTACATAAAAGATAATGAATATTTTATGCATTTTTAAAATGTAAAAAAATCGCGTGTTGAAGCTTTCGCAGACCTAATTATTAATCAACATAGTTATTTAGATCAAATGAAACATTTTTTTTTATGCAATAAAAGTATTTGTACAAAGTCGATCAGACATTATAAAAAACAACCCATAACTTTATTATTTATGTTGTTTTTGGCTTAAAATCTTAAGTGGTTAAGAAAACTTGTATAATAATAATCAAATTATTTTCAAAGAGTAATGTGTATTAAAGTATGTGATTTTATTTATTATACGCTGTTTTTACTACTTTTGATTAATATTCGAAACTAAAATTTGATAAACAATGCAAATTCTAACTGTTTACACTAAAACTTTACTACTTTATTAGAATATATTGTAAATATTCATTAAGTTTATGCAGCTTAAATTTATTGATTTATTTGGTCAGAACAAAAACTATGAGTTTTAATATCTTAATAACTTTGTTTAAAGACTAGTTCAATAAACTTAGAATATTCAATTTAAAGCCGTTTACAAGACTTAAAATTTTGAATTAGTAAAAATACCTGTTAAATAAGAACGTACGTTTACGTATTTTATTTAATATTTAAAACATTTGTGGTGATACGTTTATGATGTCAAAAAAAGCTTTTATCTTGTTTTTTTATATACATGTTCTTATTTAAAATTTGGCTTATCAATAAGTACTAAAATGTTTTTTTTTAAGTATTCTATTTATACATATATTAATTTTGATCGTTTTAATGTTATTGCTTAAATCTACAACAATACATAATTTAGTTACCTAAATATTTTTGCTCGGTATTGAAACATGTTTAAAGCCATATGAATGGATGTACATGAGTTTTTTAGTTTACGTATCTAGTACCATTACGTACGCAACAACTCACAAAAGTAATGTAAAATATTTATTTATTTACAATAAGTTAAATTAGCTGAAAGTATTCTTATATTTTTTAAAGGTTATTTAAAAAAGATATCAAGAACAATGTTTTACAATGATGCTTTTTAACAGTAATTAAAAAAGTGAAAGTATTTTGACACAGCTCTTTACACTATGAAAATAAGCTATAACTTGAATTATTATTGTATCAAGTTAATTTCACTAGTTAACAAATAATTTTACTTATATGCAACATGGTTAACGTGATTAAAGTTGTTAAAAATTTTGTGAAACTCAAATACTGCTTAAACTTATTGTAGCCTAAACACTTTTTGTGTTTTCATTAACCAAATTTTAGATATTTACAACATTTGATAAGCATAGAGACTGGATTTGTGTTTTGTATTCTAAGTTAAGACGAATATATACGAGAGAAAAAATTATTAAGAGATGATTTATAGTACTATTAACAATTGTAAATAAACAAAATACAAGATCATAACAAATAAATAATAAATGACAACGATTTTTTATTATTCTTAGTTAAATTTGCAACTTTATGTCTATTTTGAATCATCTATACATGTGCTACAGTACTCCTTTATAATGTGAATGTCGTTTGTACTTAATTCTAAAAAATATAAAAAGCTTAAAATAATGTTTTTTTGTAGTCTATTGTTTATTTATTGATAAATGTTTTTTTGTATATTTATAAGTACTTTATCTTTTTAATACTTGGAAATTCAAATAGCTTATTTTATTTATTCACGTGTTTTAGTGTAAAATAACCTCTTTTTATAGATTAAGTAAAACCATCAACAATATTATTGAAATTTTGAGCAATTTAAACTTTTGTTGTTAATTATCATTTTTTTATTTAAATCTCGTTTTTTAATTTAGTTTTATCTTAGTTTTGAAAATTACAAAGTTTACGTTACAAAAACAATTAATTGTTGAAACTCAATATATATGCTAGTTGTAAAAAATTGAAAAATAATGTTAATGAATGTAGTTAGATTATTTGTTTCTGCTAAAGTAAAGATAGAAATGTTATCGATTAAAAATATGAAACATCGTTAAGATAAACTGTTAATAATGAAAATCTTAAGAATGAGAATAACTGTTTTGTACAATTTATAGGTAAAAGCTAAAGAAATAAAATGCTTAGTTCTGACTATTCATAATATGGTAATGAATACCATATTAGATTGTAGAACACATTTAAATTTAAAGTATTTTGTTCTGTGGTACTTAAAGAAGTGACAATTTTCGGCTGTAATTTTTAGTTAATCTTTCCATTGAAACACCAAGAACTATAATAAAGCTTGAAAAATTAAAACTGCATTTTTTATGATAAATACCTGATCACAGATATAATTGCCGGCATTTTACACCTCTTGTTCTATTGACTTCATCTTTGAAAGCATTCCTCCCGTTTCCCGACCTCAGGTGTTAGAGGGAAAATGTACGAATGCTATAAAAAGGCTGCTTTTTTGTACTTTTCTGTAGTCCCCTTTCTCTGCTTTTGTCTCTTGTGCTATAAAAACATTATTGCCGAAGGTACTGTTAGAAAAGGTCGAGTCATCTTTGAAAAACTCGAATTGAAGCTTTTCCAACTGCCGTACTCTTCGGCTAAAAATTCGGAGTAAAAAAAACACCAAAAGCAATTTTAGTCAAGCCTAAGATTTCTCTGTTTAAAATTATGATGATGTTAGTTTTTTTATAAATTTATCTTTTACAAGTTTTATGGTAAAAATTTCAAACCTCTCGTATTGCAGAATATATAATAAAAAACTAGTTGTGTGAAAAACACAGAATCATACTAGACGAGTAAAGTATAAAACAAATACCTACATTCACTGTGAATAAAGTAAACTAAGTTAAAAAAAACATACTTTTTATTCTTTTAAACAGTATTTATTTTCTCTTTACAGCAGTTTTATTATTATACTGTAAATTATAATGAAAATTATCTTAGTTAGATTTACCGATAATAACAAAATGATAAAAATGTAAATTTAAGTAAAACTCTGACAATCATACAATTTTTTTTAACTCTTGCTAGTTTTCTCATTTTACAGTAACCTCTCGCATCTTTACGCACTCGTGACGTTACGCACTCTCGTTTAGTTACGCATTTTAGAACTCTAAGAAGTTCAAAATATGAAACTTTATTTTTTTTCTGTATTGTACAAATTAGGTTTGTTGTTTATTTTTAATTTAAAATTTTAAATGCTAACTCATATCTCTATATCTTTAGATTTTGTAAACTTATGTTTATTGATTAGTTGATAAACATTTAGTTATACCTCATTAAATCAGAAATGTTGTTAACAATAAGAGAGTAAATTTAAGTTCAGAGAGAAATATGACTTTGTTAAATTATGAAATTATAATGAAATAATAAGAGTTTAAAACACAAAAAAATAATACAGCACTCCTGCCATATATATGAATAAACATCTAAAAAGAAACCTAATGAAACTTCCTAGCAAAAAGTAGCAGTGATACTTAATAAATATAGAGCTTACAAGCTTAGACACCACACCATTTCTTAACAAATGCTTAATTATAAATTGAATTTGCTAAGTAGAATAGAATATAAATGTTAAGTATCAAATAAGTCACATATAAACAAAGATAAAGATAGATTTTACTTATTATTAAATTATTAAGATTTTTTTACAAGTATTATTACTTTATATAAATTTATTTTTTTTTATAAATACACGTATAGTTTAATCTTTTGTTTTCATATTTATAAATAAAGTAAACAAGTTCTTAAAAGTAAGAAAGTCCCCAGTCTGCTTTTAACTAATAGCAATATCAAAAACAGCCATTATAGTAAGAATGTTTGGTACTTCTCGTATCTTTACGATCTCTCGTATCTTTACGCACTTTTTATTTGGACACAATGTGCGTAAATAAGCGAGAGGTTACTGTACTTGATGTAGACATCATAAAAAATTAAAATTATATAATTAGTTTCTAAACATAATATATCTTTTAAAGTACTTATATATAACTAAATAGTTGTAAAAGTATTTACAATTGATTTGAAAACTCATCCTAAAATATTACATTTATCCTTTCAATATATATAAAAAAAATTACAAGTCTATAGGTCAAGTACTTGGAGTAAAACTGTTAAAAATTGCAATAAAACAGAAGCAAGGTACTCTTTTACAAATCACTTAACATTACTTTTTGTCTAAAGAATACAATGCTTAAATATATAAATACAAAAAGCTAGTATATATACGCGTAAGTTGTGTTAAGAGCTAGTGTTTGTGGGTAAAATTTAGTGTAATAACATTTTGAGGGTTCATTTTTTTCACTTTATTTATGTGAAAAAAGAGCTGAATATTTTTTTTCTCTCAATCAATAAGTTTTTTGAACTCATTAAAATTAGATTTTAGTATTAATGTTAGTTTTTATTGTAAATTATAAATCTTAGTACATAAATTATTTGGTTTTTAAAGGTTCTGTTTTACATGTTTTACAAGTTTATGTGATAACAATTTTTTATTTCAATCAAACTAGTTTAATAGAATCAGTAGTAGATGTTGAGAGCTGATTTTAGTTGTATTTGTTTTAAAGTTTTGTAAACAAATTGAAACTTTTAGTTACGACGAATAACCTCCGTACTGTTTTATCTTTCAACATATAAAATAGAGTTTTATATAACGTATGTTAAAGACATCATAAGAAAACTTTAAGAATATACATTGATAAAAGTAGATATATAATAGCAAATTGATCATTTATAAAAGAACTGGTCATAAAACAAAAAACAATGAGCTATAAAAATCATATAAACCTTAAAAAAAAAATTTTCAAACTACGAAATAAAAACAACATTGTGATTATTAACCTTCACATACTTAAAAGCTTCTCTTTTAGTTGGAATAATTTTGACAGATATATCAAAAAATTACAGAACTACAACTCTTAATATGTTTATAGGTGCATAAAGTTAAAACAACATAAAAAGGAAAAAAATATTTGTTTTATTTTTGAATCAGTTTTTTATATCAGTTTCTATTTTACTCAATAACGATTAAAAATCAATATTTTAACAAGGCTGAAATGCGAAAAGTAAACAACAAAATTAAATAAGTATACTATTAAATTAGTTGACGTATGCAATCTTTAAATGGTATAATATGTTATAAACTCAAACTAAGTTTTAACAATAATATGTTAAATTAGAAATTATGCATTATATGATAATACAAACTGCTTTTAAACAATTCCTCAATTAAAGTTCCAGAATAAAGGCACTAGTAGTTAAACGAAGGGAGATTTTGCGGCAACCAGCGACACTTAACAACCGCGATCAAGCGAGATTCTATTCTTGGATCTCTTGATTTAATCGTACAAAGCACTCATGAAGAAGTAATAAATGACAATGATTTTTATTATGCTAGTTAAATTCACAAATTTATGTCTAATTTGAATTGTCTATACATGTGCTACAGTACATTTTTACAATAAGACTGTAGTTTGTACTTAATTCTAAAAAATGAAAATACCTTAATTTTTCTTTTATAGGCTACTATTGTATTTATAGGTATTAACTAACTAAATATTGATGTAAAAATATTTATAAATGATTAGAAAATCTTTGTAAAATATTACGCTGAGCCTTTCAATCTATATAGAAAAAACAAACAAAATGTTATAAATCTAAAAGTTAATTACTTGAGGTAACACTGTTAAAAATTTCGATAAAACAGAAGCACAGTGCTCATTAACAAATCAACTATCTTTACTTTTTGTCTAATGAATACGATGCTTCAATAACTAAATCAAAAAAGATAGTATATATACGCGTAAGTTGTATTAAAAGCTAGTGTTTGTGGGCAAAATTTACTTTAGTAACATTTTGAGAGCTCATTTTTTATCATTTCATTAATGTAAAAAAAGAATTGAAGACCTTTCTTTCTTATCAAAAAGTTTTAGAGCTCATTAAAAATGTATTTTAGTAGTAAATGTTAGATTTTTATTGTAAGTTATACATCTTAGTAACAAAAGTATTTCGTTTTGTTTAGTTCTATTTTAAGTGTTTTATAAGTTTAGGTGATAATATGTTTTTGTTTTAACAAAGCTAGTTTAATAGAATCAATAGTAGATGTTGTGAACTGGTTTTGGTTGTATTTGTTTTAAAGTTTTGTAAACAAATTGAAACTTTTAATAACGACGAATAAGCTCTGTACAGTTTAATCATTCAACATATAAAAGTACAGTTTTTAATAACGTATGTTAAAGACAACAAAACAAAATTTTAAGAATATACGTTGATGAAAGTAGATTTATAACAGCAAATGAAATCTTTTTATAAAAGAACTGGTCAAAAGAAAATATGAGTAATAAAAGTCAATTAAACCTCGAATAAAACATTTTTACACTAGGAAATAAATAAACATTGTTGATTGTTGCCCTTTTCATACTTAAAATCTTCTTTTTTAGTTAGCATAGTTTTGACAGATATATCCAAAAAATTACTGAACTCTTAATATTTTTATGGGTGCATAAAGTTGAAACAACATAAAAAAAAAAATTTATTTTATTTTTATTTATTTTATTAAATTAGTTTGAATCAGTTTAATATATCAGTTTCTACTATACTCAATTTCTTTTAAATTGAAAAAAAAAACAATATTTACTAGGCAGAAATGCGAAAAGTAAACAACTGAAAAAAATAAGTATGCTAACAAATTAGCTGACCATACAATCTATATACGGTATAGTATGTTATAAACTCAAACTAAGTTTTAACAATAACATGTTAAGTTAGAAATTGTGTATTATGTGATAATAGAAACTGCGTTTAAACAATTTTTCAATCAAAGTTCCAGGTTAAAGACACGAGTGGTTAAACGAAGCGAGATTTTGTGTTAATTAGCGACTTTTTACAATCGCAGTCCATCGAGAGTCTGTTCTTAAATCTGTTGATTTAATCGTAAAAAGAATTCGTGGCAAAAATTGCGCTCGCTGGTTGTCAGGTGTCACAGATGACAGCGACGTACAAGGCACTCTTGAGGCTTAAATTGACGTTTCTGCTGTTCATTCTCCCAGAGTCAGCCTTAGTGACAAGGAGATTACTCTTGCCGAAATACATGCTGCTTGAAGAAGCCCCTTGTCAAACTCGAATCGCAGCTTTTCCGACTAACGCACTATTCGGTAAGCAGTTTGTCAGTTAAGTTAACACCTAAATCGATTTTACTTAACTTTTAGAGCATGTTATTTTAGTTTAGATTACAGGTTAAAACAAATTTGTCATCATTGCTTTAATAGTTTTTTTACTTTTACTACTAGTTTTAATTTTAGGTTTACTATTATTTGTAACCCGATAATTTCTAACCCGATCATTTTTAACCCGATAATTTCTAACCCGATCATTTCTAACCCAATCACTTCTAAACAGATCATTTCTAACCCGACCATTTCTAACCCGATCATTTCTAACCCGATAATTTCTAACCCGATCATTTCTTACCCGATCACTTCTAAACAGATCATTTCTAACCCGACCATTGCTAACCCGATCATTTCTAACCCTATTATTTCTGACCCGATCATTTCTAACCCGATAATTTCTATTACGATCTAAACTTAGAACTTTTAACCCGATATGTGTCATTATTTATCATTGTTTTAAAATAAAGTCTCGAATTAAAACAAACTATTCTCAACAAAGTTGTTTTTTTATTAAAATTTAGTTTATTTTGTTTAAAATAAAACTTAACGTTGAGATTACTTTAGTTAAAATTTAATTTTAATTAGTTATTGCTATTGGAAGTTTGTTGTCCTACTCTAGACCAAGACATCAAAATCTTGGCAACTTGAACTAAATGACGCATAAGGAAGAGACTAAAGTTTATTTACATTGAAATCAAAAACTACAGTTTTTCCATTTTTATAGTTAACGGTAAACGAAATCAGCATTTCAGCATAAAACTAATTAACTTGTTTATTATTTAAATTAGACATTTTTTAAAAACATTCATAATAAGCAACTTAAACATCAACTCGTTCAACAATCAGTGAGGTTCAACAAAACCAAACACAGCTTCACGAAAATTCATTTTAGAAATTACTTCGAATTTTTTTCAACAAAAAACTTTCTCTTCTAAACTCAGTAACACATATTAAGGCGATTTAATAAATTATTTAAATGATTTAGTGCAAAAACCAGCAAAGTAGTCTGAATCACACGCTTTTACATTAAATTAAAGTTCGGTTTACTTTTATCAAATTCTTTTAGAACAAACGTGAATGTCAGAATTCAAACAAACTACAAAAATTTATGATTTTTTTTTTCTTGTTCGAACATCAATCGGATATACACATCCTGACTTTTAGAAATAGGTTCTGCCCATTTGTGCAACTGTTTGGTATTTCATTATCTTTTATATCAATTGTTTTTGTAGCTTTTCCAAAGCATAATCGATACAATTAAAATAAACATTGTTGAACGTAAGGTACAAACAAATGTAAAAAAAAAAGTTAAGTGCAATGACTTACTATTAAATTTAAAACCTTAAGTCCAAAGTACATATAATGTAATTAAGTACATGCTTCGAAATTTAATAACAAAAAGCTAGTATTTATACGCGTAAGTTTAGTTAAGAACCGATGTTTGTGGGTGAAAATTAGTGTAATAAAATTTCGATAGTTCATTTTTATTAGTTTATTGATGTTAAATAAAGTGTTTAAGACTTTTTTCTCGTGATCAAAAAGTTTTTAAAACACATTTAAAATATATTTCAGTAGTAAATGTTATGTTTGTATTATAAGTTCTACATCATAGTTTCAAAAATATTTGGCTTTGTTTAGTTCTATTTTACATACTAAATGTAGTTAGTGGTAATTTATGTGATAATAAGTTTTTTTTATTCCAACCAAATTAATCTAATAGAATCGGTTGTGAACTGCTTTTTCTTGTGTTTGTTTTAAAGTTTTGTGAACTAATTGAAACTTTCAACACAGTGATTAAGCTTCGAACAGTTTTATCCTTCAATATACAAACATACAGTTTTTAATAAACTAATTATAGAACACTGAATAAAATTTTAAGAAGTACTCAAATAAAATATGTTGATGAAATTAGATATATAATAGCAAATGAAACCATTTTATAAAAAAACTAGTCATAAAAGTCAAACAAACTTCATACAAAAAACTTTTACACTTTTAAATAAACTTTGTTTATTTTTAATCTTTACATACTTAAGAGCTTCTTTGTTTATTTGCAAAAATTTGACAGATATATCCAAAAAAATGTTGAACTACATACTTTTAATATGTTTATAGATTCATAAAGTTAAAACAATAAACATCCTAAAAAGTAAATATTTTATTTTTGAATCAATTTAATATATTATTTTATACTTCACACAACCACGGGTAAAAACCTACATTTCAACTAGGCTGAAATTCAAAAAGTAAACAACTAATACAGGTTAGTATACTATTAAACTAACTGAGTATACAATCTTTTGAGAATATAAACTCTAACTAAGTTTTAATAATAACGAGTTTAATGATTCATAATGTAATGTATGATAATAGAAACTGCATTTCAGTAATTTTTAATCCACCTAATATTGTTTCAGTTTATTAAACAATGTCTTAAACTAAAACAAAACATAGTAAACGACCTGTGACAAATAAAAAGTATAAGTAATTATTTAAGTTATGAGATATATCAATGCTTTTACAAACTTAAAGCAACTAATTTAATATATCATCTCAAAATATAACTTAAATTTTATGTTCTTACCGTGAACGTAATTAAAGTTTAGGTAAACTAATAATTAAGTATAAATTAATCAATGTTTTTCAAATTAAAATTTACGAAGTACAAATAATTTACAACTTTAAGTGTAATAGATAGCAAAACACTTATTAGGTTGTATAGGATAGTTTTAAGCAAAAATTTTACTGCATTTGTCATAAACTTTTACAGGAGTTTAATGTTTTTTCGTAAACATAGTTTACTAATAAATTATTTACTCTTAATATAAAATGGATTTAATAACTTAAAAATAAAGTTAACGTTTTTTAAAAATTGTATTTTAGATTTAAGGCTATAAGTAGTTAAATATCAACTCTTATAAACAAAAAATTGATGCCGAAATTTAGTTAAAAAAATTTACTAGTATAACATACAATTAATAAGTTATATTTGCAGTTTAACGCGTTTTCAAAAAAAACAACAGTAGTTTTGCTTGATTTATTAAAATAATTTACCAAAAAGTACCTTAGATTCTTTAATTATGGAAATTTTGAAATGCAAATAATTTTAAACTGCTGCAATTAATAAAAAAGCTAAATAAATGTTTTCTTTTTAAAAGTCAAAAATTAAAAAAAAACATACTACTTGTCAATTCTTTAACAAAGCTTATCTAGATATTCTACTGATACATAAAACGATTGAAGATTTTATAAAAACTAAAAATTATACGGCTTATTATACAAAAACATCGTAAGCACAGTTGCTAAAAGTAGCAAATAGACGTAATATAGAACCAAATATTTAATTAAAATAAAAGAATTCAAACTCATGACAGCACATAAGAGAACGCCGAATAGGAGCTGTTCTTCAGTCAATGTTCCGGTTTCAAAGCGCAACTTTAAAGATTGACCATTTGGCAAAAAATTCTTCGAGCATATTTGACCCTTTCCTATTTATCACAAATGATATAAAAACAATCATAACAATATTTAAAATACCATTATTTTTTCTAATATCAATGTATAGATATGATTGGGTTTATTCTTAATTTATTTTTAAATAAAACTGATTATTTATTTTTGAAACCTAACTACTTGGTAATAACTAATTTTAAAATATATTTTTAAAGTTAGAGTATATATAAAGTACTTATGGATTTATTTTTAGTTTTTTTTATTTATCGTCTCAACAGATGTAATTTGTTGTTATTCTTAAGTTAATATTTTAGGTTTTTATGATTGTTTAAAATATTTTTATTTTAAATATTTAAAAACATTGTTAAACGATGAACGTTTTAATGCAACTCAATCTTTTTCTTCTCGTTGGAAAAGAAAGAAAAATCTCGTTTAGTTCTTAAAATATTTTCTTTAAAAGTTTAAAAAACTATTCATTTGTATTATTTGCTAAACTGTATTTAAGACTAATAAAACTAGACTTTTTTGTTTGTTAGTTTTTGAACATACAATTTTTTAAAGTTTGTTAGTTATTAAATACGCAAGAATCATTTTTTCAAATAAGGTTGTTTTTTTAAAAATATGGTAAAAAAAAAACACAAGATAGTTTTAAAGTTTAATTTACGTAATTAGTAGGTAGTTTAAAAATAAATATTGTAAAGATGAAACAAAAAGGTTTACTAGATAGTTATAGAGAGTTGTCTATGACATAAGTATATTAGTCAGTGTTAATGTTTAGTCAAATACCTAATGTGCTATTTAAATAGGGCTTTTTAAGAGACGTTATATAAAGTTAAAAATGAGTAAAACAAAACGTGTAATAAAAACTAATTTTAACTTAATATACATATGTAATTAAAGTTATAAATAGTTAAAAACTCAAAGTGTGAGTAAAACTAAAATTGACAAAAACTAAAATAGATTTAATCTAAAGTGGTACAAAATCAAATTAAAAGTTATAATAAAAACTAATGCCAAGAAAAGTTTTAAATAAGTAAAAACTTAAAAAGAACCACGAGTATTTTAATTTGTTTTTTTAAAATAATTACAACCACTTCACAACAGTGTAAAATATGTTATAGTTTCCGAATAAAGTTTTTAATAAAATATACAAATGTACTAAAAAAAATTAAATGATAATACACTTGTTTAAAAACGCAAAGTATAAAATTATCAGTATAGTTTATGTTATATATCACTTATTTGATGACAGATAGTTAATTTTAATATTATTTATTATCCGCTTAACAGAGGTTTTAAAATGTGGAAAAATAAAATTCAAAATTGACTTTTTGAAAACTAGTTGACAACTATTGGAGAAATTTAACAAAGTGTTTGTGATTGAAATAATGTACATCACTGTTGAAAAGTACAATGATGTTTCGCTTTAAATTTTGTGTCCGAAGTTTAGAATACTTTATCTTATCTACAATTACATGTTACTTCAAATAAAAATTAATACACACAAAATATTTTAATAACAAAAGATTTAGACGATAGTAAAACTATTTAAGAAGTATGTGAAAAATTTTATTTATTTTTTTATAATTACTACTAGTTTAACAGACTTTAAGTTTTTTGAAGTTTGAAAACATACTATAAGCAAGAAATTTTACAATAATTTACAATTTTTATCTAAGAAAAAAATTTAAGAAGTCATAAAGTAAAAGTTCGTAGAATTCTATCATAATTTACTATTTTAAATCTAAATGAACAAAATCAATTCATCGAGTAATAAGTTCATATAAAAAAATATTAGATAATAAACGTTAAACACGTTAAAGCTATTTCTACTTAAATGAGTTGACTAAAATTTATGGTATTAGTCAGACAGTTTTAAATATAAAAGTTTTTGGTAAGCTTAAAAAATTCTAACTCAACTTTATCGCATTTTGTAACGATAATCTATTCGTTGATACTTTGTTTATATACATATGTAGTTTAAAACTAAGTAATAATAGTATACTAAGTCCTCTTATTTAATGGATCAAACGCAATCTTTTTTCACATTGTGGTGACAATTATTTATGAAAAATTTGTGAATATATTACTTATTCATTTGTTAATATATATCAAACTTTGTACAAAAAGAGTTGTTATAAACTTAATTAAGTTTTAGTTCATATTTTTACTATAAATATTCGACAAAATTATATTTTACAATTTGTTTTAAAGATATATTTAACTATTTTACTTGAATGTTGTAAAACAAACTTTATTTTTCTTAAATAAGCAGATGTGAAATAACTCAAATATTTTTAAACAAGTTCAGTAATTTTATATTGATATGTAGTACAACAAGTATATTTAATTTATGTGAAATAAGTTAAAACTATTATCTACAGCTATGAGAGGAACACTAATTCAAACAATTTTACACAATTTTATAGCTTCTATTTCATGATAAATATCTCTGCATATATTTTTATTCTAAACTATTCATATAAACAACATAGTTCAAAAATATAAATCAGGTTTCGTCAAAATATAACATAAAGTTTATAATTTGAATTTAAAATAAAAGATCTCTATTTTGTTTTTTTAATTCAATTGTTTTACATTTCTTGTATACTTTTTTGACATGTTATTTAAAATTCTTGTAGCTTACCATAATTTGTTGTCATTCGATACATTTAAAAATATCATAAAAGCCAATTGAAGTTAAGTTAGGCACAAAATCTTGTAATTCAATTAAGTTGTTAAAATAGTCATTTAAAATTATAGTTAAGCATTTACAAATCATATTGGAGCGCTACAATAATTAAATATAAGATTAATTAAATCGTTAATTTTCTATGTAAGAAAATATGATAAATAATTTAACATTATCACTTCTTACTAAAGTTAAAGGTTTCTTATTTAAACCTTAAAATTGCTAATAGGTTTTATTTAAATGAAGAAGCTAAAAATAAGTAAATAATTTATTATACGGAGCACTGAACCAATCTTTACAAATCGAACATTCTGAATTATATTTTACCATTGGTTTTTAAATTTTCTTGTCATCACTATTTTCGCATCCAAAAATGCATCAATTACTTCTTGCCAGCTTAATCGTTTAGTGTTATTTGTGGGTTGGGTCTTGATCAAGTTGAATCATCGAAAATTTCTCTTCTCCATTGGACATCCCTTCCTTTGTTTCTTATGTGATACTGCAACGGGTTACGTTCCACTCCGTCATAATCCATGATGCTGTACTGAATACTTTATTATCTAAAATAATGAGTAATTTTTTTTCGGTTTGGTTAAGCAAACATTTAATTAATATAAATTAAGAAGTAAAGGGATTAAAAATACAATTTTAAAGGAATTTTTAACGTTCTTTGTGACCAATGTAAGTATATAACAAAGACAAATATGTTTTTATTTTTAACAACAAAGTTTTGAGACTGTTTTTACAAACTACATAAGCAAAACACCTGTCATAAATTTTATTTTATTTACATACTTAGCTTTAAAAACAGTTTTGTTAACATAAACATGTGGCTTATGTTTGAAATCAACATAAGTGCAATAAATATTCCATTAATTTTTACTAAAAATATAAAAATAAACAACTATATTAGTACGAAGTTGCAGATTAATTTTGATTAGTCTTTTGTTTCTTTTTAGATTTGAACAGTGTCTAGAAATTCTAAAGTATAAGCAAATAATAACAGAATACTGAAAAAGAAAAAACAATTTATATGACAAATTTAACTTGAAATCACTAAATATTTTCTAACTTATGTTAGTTAGCTGTTTGTTCTTTCCATTTTTTAAATTGTATTAAAGCTTTTCATTAAATCAATTTTTTAATTTTATTTAATTTAGAAAGTACTTACATTTTACACATATAATTAACTCTGCATATGTTTGTTTATAATAATATTTGATTAAAACCATATATTTAAAAAAAAAACAAGATGAAAAAAAAATTTGTTCAAACCTTGTTTCATATTTCAGATACATATTTATTTAAACATAGTAAACTTCATTGAGAGTTTTTCCTTGTTCAACTACTTATAACCTCTAGAGTAATTACCAACATTAAAATAATGATTACTAATTATCTACATTATTGTAGAATGAATATTTACACTATTGAAGTTAGCAGTTTTGAAGTTAACTTTTCGTGTAATGGTTAGGAGAAAATATTACGAATCAACACTTTTGCTATAAGACGCTTTTGCACGAGGAGGCTTTTTTTCACGAATCGGTGACTTTTGCACAAGACAATTTCGCACGAAGACACTTTTAAAGGGTTGATACTTTTGTAAACCTATTTTATTTTGTGAAAAATTTTTAATATTCCATTTATTTTGTTAATTTATTTTATTTCTATTTTTATTCTTACTGTTATCCCTAACACTTACCTTTAGTCAATAATTTTTTTTTTGCAATTAATGTTATTTTATTTTTATATTTTGTTACATCAGTTAATATACATTAGTTATTATTTGCTTTTTATTGTTTTTCTTTAATATCATTCATAAAACTAACCATTACTGTCGGTTAATAATGTTTTTTTTCGTTAATAATACAATTAAAACAATTTTTTGATTTTTTTTAAATGATAATAATATTAGAAATAAAAAAAATTGTTTTTCTTCAACTGTTATCCCCTACAATTATTTTCGGTTGGTAACTACTTTTTTACTTTTATTATTTCATAAATTTTTTTAATAGTCACTTTTATTGTATTATCACTCTTGTGGAAAAATGACCCTATTTGTAAAATTTTCTCGTTGCGCAAGTTTGTACCTTTGGTAAATAAGTCTTCGTGCATATTTGCCCGTTCTTATTCATTACAAATGATATAAAAAACAATAATTTAAATATCAAAAACATAAGTTTATACTCTGCTAAATTAAATGTAAAGCCTTAGTTGACTTTACTCTTAAATTGTTTTTTACTAATTAAACTATACATTTTTCTTTCTGAAACGTACTTACATGATTATAACTTATATTTAAAAGTTTTTTAACGCTAGTAAATACAGTAGACTACCGCTTAAGTACGCACTTTTTTTGGTACGCATCACGCCTTAAGTACGCACTTATCAAGAAAGGTAGAATGGCCAACCTGCTGAGTTAGGCTAAGACTTTCACAAATTTTAAACTAGGGTGAGTAATCCTAAGTAGTCTAAGTGGCCTGAAATTGTGACAGTCCTCTTATAAAAAGTTAATAAACTAAATACTTATGTAGTGGTTGCAGAAAAGTGAAAAGAATAATAATATTTGAGCTGTAATTAATGTTACATAAATAATTCTAGATGACAAAGCTAAAAAAACCTACAAATACAACAAAGTTAAGTCATAACTTAATTTAAATGTACACACATTGATGTTTTAAAAATGTTTGGTAAACACAATGTAGTTTGGTACTTTACCTCTAACAAAACAAAATATGACTTATTATTCTTTTTTATACCATTGACTGACATTGACTTTCTATATTAATAGTATGTATTAATTATGTAGAAACTTTTTATAGACAAAATAAATCATTTTAAAATCTAATAAAAAGTTTTGCAGATTAGAATTATGTATTAAATGTTATTTAAAATAAAAAGACCTGTTTATTTGGCTTAATTATTTGGTAGCTAGTTGTAAGAAAGAAAACAAACAACTAAAGTTCATATTATACTATGTCTTCAAAAAGTACGCACTACCCAGGCTAAGTACGCACTTTTTGGTCGGGTTCAATTTGCGTACTTAAGCGGTAGTGTACTGTAACTAATAGTAATTTTTATTGTCTGCTTGTCAAAATTTTTACATATACTTGTAAGCTATTTCCTTTGTTTTTATCCTTTTCATTAATAGTTTCAAATATAACTTTATCATTCTAAAAAGTTATGACTACATATATATAAAAAAAAAGTCAAACTATAAATTATCATTACAAAATGCTATAAAACTTAATTAGATATTTTTAAGCTTATCAAAATTTATATTATTCGACACTGTATGATTAATACCATAAATTCTAGTCATTTTATTAAAATTGAAACAGCTGTATTGTATTTATTGTTATTTATCCAATATCTCTTATTAAAGAACTTATTACTCTATGAATCGTTTTTGTTTATTTAATTTTAGAATAGTAAATAGTGATTTAATTTCTACGAATTGTTAATTTATGACTTTTTCTTTTTTTGCTTTGGTACAAATGATAAAACTTCTTGATCATTATTTGTTTAGAAAGCTAAAAAGTTTAAAGTATATTAAAGTATTATTGATGTTTAAAATAATTAATTTAAATTTTGCATATACTTTTTAATATATTTTAGCATCATTCGAACTGATGGTCGATAAAGTGCGGTCCGCGAAGGTTAAATCTGCATCCCGCCAGCACATTGTTATTTTTAAAGGAATGCGGCAATCAAAAAAAAATATCTGCTGCCTGCAACCTTGTTTATGTAGTCCGTCAAACATTTTTTTTAAGTACAATCATGAAGTTGATTAATTAAGTCACTACAAGGCGTTTATACTAATTAAAATAAAAAAACACTGTTTCGGCTTTAAAATATGTAAAGTAAAGATTTTCGTTTTTGCATTGTTTTTTTTAGTTATTTTTAATCGATTACCTCTTTCTACTGGAAAAAGATTTTTTTTAAAGTAGTGGATTCGGAAACGGATCAAAATTGTACGAAGTGAAATTGCACGTAGTAACTAAATTTAACAAGGGTACAAAATTGAATGAAGACATTTTTGCACCATTTTTCTACTCTGAACGAGTAACAATTTTACACGAAAAATATTAATAAACAGAAATAAACTAAAAATAAAAAAAATTCTAAAACATAAATTTAAAATAAAACTAAAAAAAAAAGTTAAATTATAAAAACAAGTGTTTAAAACTACTAATACAGAAGTATAACAAGTGTATACTAATTATCTATAATATGCTAGAATTTTATTTACAACAATTTAAGTTAGTAGTTTATGTTGCTTTTTTTTAAGAATACGATCAAAAGTAATACTTGCACGAAGGGACACTTTTGCAAGAAAACGCTTTTGCACAACTTTGCAATAGTTGATCACTTTTGCGGAAGACATTTTTCATGAAAATACTTTTTAAGTGTTCATGTTTATTCAAAATTATTGAATTTTGTTATTAATTTCTATAATTCTTTTTATTTCTTTATTTTTATTATCACTGTTATCTCTAACACTTACCTTTGAACAGTAGCTTTTTTTTTTATATTAGTAGTATAAATGTTTTACCTTTTATTGTTTTTCTTTACTATCACTGTTAACTCTAACCTCAATATAAGTCGATAAATTTAATTTTTATATAGTTTTATTACTTTATTTTTCTTTTTTTTTACCTAGATGATTAATAAATAAAAACTTTATTTATTTATACTTCAAATATATTGAAAACTTCAACAAACTACTAAAGCTTGACAATTCTTTCAATATCAATTCCAAGTCTTTTATTTTTCATTTTTGTATAAAGAATGATAGTTTTAATCATTTACAACTCTATAGATTTGAATTCGGTGAAACACTATTTTTATACACTCTTGTCTAATTTACTATAAATAAAAACTAATAACTTACTTTTCAGCCAACTTTTCTACTTTTTAGGTCCTAAAAAAATAAATTACTAAAACTCGACAACTATACTAATAGTAGTTTGAAGTCTTATTATTACTGACTTTATATATATATATATTGAATAATAGTTTTATTAGTTTTTAATTTTAATAATTTTTTTTCTAAAATACTGTTTTACACTGTCGTCTCAATTATCATAAAAAAGCAGACAAATAAATTCACCAGAAGAACGTAATCTATTTTTTACTTAATTGGTGTAAGTTTTTAAAGTAATCTTAAATAGACTTTAAAATAGTTCGATTTAGTTAGTACTGATTGGATTATTGAGGACAATTAAAACCTTTAATAATGGCCTTAAAAATTTAAAAAAAAAGTTTAAAAATAATAAAATAAGAATAAAGTTTAAAGAGTGTATTATTTTCTATAAATCAATAGAACCATAGCTTTATTCAAAGCTGTACCGCTTAAAAATAAACCAACAAACGCTAACTGCACGATATAAGTTTGTTTTCAATATGATGGATCTAGGCATCAGAACCTAGGCCACTTAAAAAGAAAGACACATAACGAATTAAATCTCAATAAAAAAATAATATAAAATAACACAAAAAGTTTATTTTGTTAAAAACAAATGATAAAAATATTTTAATATAATATTAACAAAATATATTTATCTATATATTGAAATTAAAAATTTTAAGCCACAAACCTTAACTATTTATTACTACTTATTGATTTAAAACGATCAGCATAAACTAATTAAATGAATGGACTAAAATCAAAAGTAAAATCTAAAGCTCCAAGCACATTAACAATAGACAGGCCAGAAAAATAAATAATAAACATTTTGAAAACTCATCATTAACAGATGAAAGGCGCTGCTTTCAAAATTCAAGTTTTAAAACTACTTAACGGTTTATTTAATTACTAATTAATTTTACTAAATAACATTTTAATAAATCGAATTTTTTTAACTTTAATCGGAATTCTTTAATTTTTGTGCAAGAAACTAATTAATTTGGAAGTTTTTTTCATAACTTTACTGACCGATAAAAAAAAATATGCTAAGCCTCATTATTAAAAAATGTTTTACATGTAATTTTTTTGCAATTATATCTCAGTAATTACTTAGCTCGACAAGTAATTAGTTAGCTTCGACAAAAATTGCTTGTATATTATCGTTTCATATAGTTTGTAATTGTTAATGTATCAATGTAATTATGATGTAATCTAATCGATTTAACTATCTATGTTGAAAACTTAACCTATGATGCTTTTAGGTATAATAAAACTAATAATTCTAAATTTATTAAAACTAATACATAAGTTTTATGACTAATTTTGTTATACTTTATCTTTAGGTCTACAAAAGGTATAACCTTTTTTTTTGTTTTCAGTCTAGTCAAAAAACAGATGTTTATTCTAAACTATAAGTAAATGTTATAACTTCGTTTTTAGCTTTGGCGTTAAACAGTAATTTAAAATACAGTCAAACAGCCATATATATAGTCTTAAAATTCACTTAGATGCTAGTCTCGGTATGAAGGTAATGAAAATGATATTACTTGCATTCTTGTTTTATTAGTTTCTATGAAATTTATATTCTTAATTATAAACGTCGTTGTAAAAATTTAAAACTTAAAATAAAATTTATGAAAACTTTGGACTTATTATGAGTTTATGAATTAAACTTTAAAAAATTAAGCTTACTTAAATTATAAATTTATAATTTGAAACTAAAACTAATTAACGTAATTTGGTTTTATTTATACAATTAGTTTTTAAACTTTACCAGACTTCTAACAATTTCACGTACTGATGTTATAACTATTTTTAAATTTAAAAATAGTTTCAAAACAATTTGTAAGTAAAAACAACATAAAAATTTACACCGAAATTATCTAATTTAAATGTGGACAAAGTTTAAGCAAAGCAACTTTTATAAAAAAGCACTTTTAAATATTTTATGCTTTGATTAATATAGAGACTGCAAAAATAAAAACAAACATTTCTCCAGCGTGTCAAGATTTTTGTTTTATTTTGAAAATTATGATTTGAATTACTAAATAATAGTTTTCTATTGAAGTTATTTTCAAATTGTAGTACTTGTATTTACTATTTTTAACATGTCTTTTTTATTACACTTTGAACTTTTAAACTTAAAAATTAAATACTAGTATTTTTTGTTGTTACAAAAATGATAACAAGCAATAGAAAGAGTACATTTGTAAACCTTTAATATAAATCTTTTAGAATATAGTAACTGTAAAACATTTTGATTTGCTTATATATACTATTTCGATAATATTTACGTAGGTTAAACTGTTTTAAAGCAAAAATGTAAAACTATAAAAACACATTGAAGTTTAATCAGGTTAAATAACTTTTAAAAGTTGTATAGATAATACTTAGTAACGTTATTATTAAATTAAGTTTGTTTTATTAAAAAATAAATTTTGTTAAAATAAAACTGATGTAAAGCGGTATAAACCCAATTTCATATAGCATATAAATAATTTTGTAATAATAAGTAAACTTATGAAGAATTTAGACATCTTCATTTCACACTTTCTAAAAAAATAAGTTGAAAAAATCTATTAATGACACGACAGTAAATAACTATAACAGCTTACTAAAGCTTAATATTTTTATATACCTCACCTGTTTTATAATCTTCTACACAATCCATTAAATTTTTTAAGCCATGTATATGGCAATGTTAATTAGTATTTTAGTACTTTTTAACCGTACAAAGTCTTTATGTTTTGCTTTAAATTTTTTAGTAATTGGATAATAAGTTTATACAGTCATTTATTTGTCTTAACTTATTTTCATTTCATGACTACAGTCGTAAAATAAAAAAACATCTTTACATATAATCTATACGTGCTAAATTATTCATTGTAGCAAATTTTAGACTATTCTTATAACTTTAAGGTTTTTTGTACACTAAACTGAGATTAATAAAATTTAGCACAAAAACATAAATGAGAACTTTTTATTTTGATCTCCATCAAAAACTCAATAGACTGAAATTATAATTGAGTTTTGTGACATTTAAAATTTAACAATACTAATGTACATGAGAGCAAGTAAATAAGATCTTTTTACTGGCTAAATTCCCATCCAAACAAACTACGGTCCTAAAACTTTTATACTAATGATATGTTGTTTTTTATACATATTTATTTCTACTTAAGCGTAAAACATTTCGACCAGCCAAATAAGTATCTATTGTTCATAATTTTATTTTTTTACACGTTGTAATTGTTGCAATTTTGAATAGCATCACGCTAAAAAATTTGTACTTTTTGAATTTTTTTTATAATATTATAAGTTTTTATTTCATTATTTTAGCACAAAAAAAAGAAATAAATAGTTCTAATATTTTTTTTTAGTTACAAATTTAGTACTCTTGTAAATAGTAATTTTTTTTAACTTTATTAATCTCGGTTTTTAGGTGGAAAGTAACACACTTAAAATTACTTTTACTTGCAAGTAGTTTTTATTCGTGAAAAAGATATAATTTTGTTTCTAAATGAGCAACTTTTGTTGTTAGGCTTTTCATACGTTTTTATGACCATTTGGTAAAGTATACTATATATAGTATTAAACAAATTTTTTTATCTTATAGTTGTAGCCACAGTTTGCCGAACCTTGCTGTAAAGGTTTAATATTTTACCTAAAGGTATTAAACAACAAAATACTAAATCACCTTCCACTTAAATATGAATTTTGAACATAACCCAAAAGTGCACAATCAAACTGTTATGTTTGACCTGTGAAAAGTCTCTAGTTTTATAGGAGATCCAAAATCCCATTAAAACACATACTAAAAACATTATTTTTTTTTCGAATGTATTTCAGTGATTTTAAATAAACCAACAAAGTTTGCAATCCAATTTGTATGTCTTTGTTTAATTTTAGTAAATAAGTATTTTATAACTATATAAAGTGAGCTTATATATATCTGTTTCAAGAGATTTAAATTTTTAGGATTTCACATTAACTATTATAAGAAATGCTAGCTAATTTATATTTATTTTTTTCCGCAACTTTTATTGTTAGCTTTGTTATACGTAAATATGATTCTTTTGTTAAATATATTATTTATATTTAATTTAATACTAGTAGTATACTTATATTTTTTTTAATTGAACAACCTTTTACAACTTAATACGTTTATTTTATAGTAATGTTTTTTAAATATCGTGCTAAGTTGAAAAAAAATAATATTTTAGTTGTTTTGAAACTTTAATTTTAAAATTTTAAATATTTAAGAATATTAAAGTAAAGAGTACTTAAACCAAATGACGAGTAGCAATTTAGTTATTTTTTGTTGAAAAATTCATAATCATTTTTAATGACTAATAGTATATTTTAAAATTTTATACTTTTAAAACTACCTTCTTTAAAATTTACAGTTATACTAGCTCATTAAATTGTGATTTGGCTAATATAGTCTTTTTTTTGGTTTTGTTCTAACTGAATCTAATTTTATAGTTTAGTGATGTAACTTAATTTTTTTTTTATTTAAACATTCTCAAAGACCAAAAAACATTTTAGAGTTCAATAATTGCATATAACGTCATAAAAACTTAACGACAAAAGTTTTCTATATTTATTAAAATAGTTAAATGTTAAATATTAATCTGTAAGTCGTGCCAAAAAAATCTATTTTTAAGCCGTTAAAAGGGCTGTATTTAAGTAAAATTTAAACATATTTTAACATTTAAGTTGTATATAATTTATTTATTTTAAGCATAAAAATTTCTATCTAAAACAATTTAACGGATCAAACATTTTTAAAGTTTCAAGTTATAAGTTATTTATATAAAAATGACCTTTAAACAATTTTATACCGAAGTTTGTAATGTTATATATACTGAAAATGATAACAAGAATATATATAAATTGCATATATACAGAAGTACATAATAAGAAAATTAAATTCAAAATATGACGTTCTAATAATAATTTTTAAAAGTATGTAGTTATACTAAACTTTGCTTTATGCTTCGTACTAACAAAAAAAAAACTCATAATAGAAAGTTTTTGATATGAAACAAACTATACTTAACTGAGTTATAACAAATCCATTAAAAGAGAAAAGCTTTAATGAATGATATTTACAATATAAATACAACAAAAAATGTATAGTTGTAAAACATAAATTAGAGCTACACATTTTAAGTTGTTTGAAACATTCTGCAAAGGCTAAACCAGGGTTTCCCAAAGTGGGCGATATCGCCCCCCTGGGGGCGATTTTAGTAATTTGGGGGGCGATAATTAGTAAGGGGGCGAAAGGGTGGGCGATAACTTGTAAGGGGGCGAAAAGGGGGCGATTTTAAAATTTTGGGCTGTTATGAGATTTTTACTTTTTTTCTTGCTGTTTTACTAATTTTAGCTTGCTATTAATTATTTGACCCTGAGGTAATACTTAAAAAAAGTTTATTTCATTAATGTAAAAAATAGAATAAAGTCAAGTGCTTATGACTCTTACTTTCAAATAAATACTGTATTTTCATTCATATATTTCCTTGTTTAACAATTACATATATCATAGATGATTGAAATCCCTCTCACTATTTTATAACCTGACATTTATGTTATTTGGGATCATAAATGGTTTGCAAAAATCTATGCTATTTTTTATTAACTATTACCTCATGATATTTCCAGTTGTTTTTTGAATAGTCACCAAGTTAGACTAAGAAATAAAACTATACAGGGTTGCCAATTTACCTAGAAACCTGGAAAAACCTGGAACTTGACAAGTTCGGCAAAAAAAAAAACCTGGAAAAAATCTGGAATTTTTAACGATTTTTACATATTAAGTAGTAATATTTAGATTTGGTACAAATAAGCTATCATATAGATAAAAATATGGATCCCTTCGAGGCAGATACTTTTGAAATAAACGACACACAGGAAACCTTCTCAGACTTACAAACTGACCTTAAACTTAAAGTAAATTCTTCGTAAGAACGATATGAAAGCTTTTAAACTCAACAAAAACTAAGGCAAAAGTATCCAATCATTTAAGAGAATTTAGATTGTTGTTTATAGCATTTCCTTCTAGCTATGTTGTTGAGAAAGCTTTAAGTTCAGTTATCAACATCTTGAGCAAAAGATCTAATCTAGATATTTATAAAGGAGGTGACTTAAGGCTCTATTTTACTGATTAAAATCAGATTAGAAAAACTTGCAAGCAGTCATGAACCTCATCCTTCACATTATATTAGACTTCAGTAGCAGACATTATTTTATGAAAGTTTATTAATTTGATTTGATCTTTTGAAAACTTCTTAATTAACCTTGTTCGTATTGTATTTAATTAGTCGTTTTATAATAACAACTTTATTAAGCTATTTATTCTACAACAGGTTTGCATAATGCCTAATAAATCTTAATTACGGTGGACTTCCTCTTGAGTTCGCACTTTTCACCCAAATAAAAAGAGCAAATTTATATTTTCTTATAATTAACTAAAGTAATGTCTATTACTAACCAAATATCAATAAAACAAAATATATATAGTATTTGTTAACTTATATAGATCTGTTTTATTTTGATGAAAGTTTGTTTTATGTTTTAGTGGATTTCATGTGTATTCATTACATTATTGCATATAACATATTGAAATTTGTCATTTTGTAAAAAAAAACTATGGTAATATTTTTTTTAGTTTGCACTTTTTAATTTTTTTTCAAAGTGCGAACTTAAGCGGAAGTCTACTATGTTTATTTAATGATTTATGTTTTAAAGTTGTTAATAGTTTTATTTTGACCTGGTTAATTTTGTAGTTCATATTCGTCGTTTTACATTACACTAAAAGTTTTTATAGCATAGTGATAAAATTAAAATATTTGTTTGAAAGACCTTTATTTCACAGGTTTTTGTTATTACTTGTTTAATCTGTATATAACTTATATAACTATATAACTATTATCTGATTGTAAAACTTTGATAACCATTTAAGTTTTAAATTGTAAAATGATTTTTTTGGTTTTAAAAGAGTATAAATTTGAGGTCTCTAATTTAAATGACTTCTACTCGTTCATTTAAAAGTTTCTTAAACTCAATTTTTATTTCTAACTTGATTTATAACTGTTTTAAAAGTTAGTATTATATAAGGAGTTTTAGACTATTAATACAACTGCTTTTTGTTTTTTTTAATCCAATTATATTAGCAATTAGAATATACTTAGTTTATTTTAATACTTTAACACTAGCTTTAAGTTTTTCACTATTTTCCTCTGTTAAATTATTGTAAGCTAATAGCTAAAAAAAAAATTTAAACAAAATTTAATAAGCCATCAAAAAGACTGCTACAGTTACAAAACAAAATTTTAACCAAGTTAAAAGTTTTTTTTAATTGATTACTTTCTCACACAGAATTAAGTGTAAAACATTGGATTTTTTTTAAAATTAAATAAAGAAAAAAAATTGTTAGAATTAAGGTTTAGTTTCCTAAAGATTATTCCAAGTCAAATACTATTTCATGGTGTTCTACTACGATACAAATAGTTTAAAAAGTTTAAAATAAATTTTTCAATATTACAACTAACTTGCTTACAATGTATCTTAGTATTAAAATTAATAAATTTACTGTATTAACTGAAGCTGTTGATGAAACCACTTTTCATGTGAGAAAATTAACCAGTTGGTCAATTTTCCTCAAACTAGATCAGAAATTAATTTTTATTTTTTATTTTATTATGTGTATAATAAACTGTTAATTTTTTAGTTTTTTTTATCTCTGGTATAGTGGTTTTAGAATATGCCTATTTATAAAATATTTTAAGTATTTTGTGTGGCTTAAATAAGTTACTTAGTATAACTTCTAAATGTCCGAAGTTTGTTATATGAGATATCGTTATAATGTCAGATTTCAGTTAAGATTTCAGATAGGTAACGTAAGGCTCAGATCCAGTCGCAGGTCCAGTCGAATTTCGACCCGCTAAGTAAATTGAAAACTACATGTGCATTATAAATAAAATTTAGTTTTTTGATACTTAATATTTTGAAATGCGCTTTTATTTCGTTTTCAGTTCACAATAATATTCCCTAGATCACAATAAAAGTACATGAGTTTATTACAATTTTGCTCGAGATTTTTAACTTTCTTATTTGTTATTTTTTAAAAATCATGCAGCCCGCTATTACATATTTTTAACGAGTTGAAACTAAAAAAGATTTTTTTAATAAATATGAATTGCTGACTACAAAAATTGTCCACAACTGACCTAAAAGTTTCATTAGTTTCAAAACAGTTCATTTTTAAACAGGATATGATTATAGATAACACAAGGCTTTTAAATAATTAAGTATTTTAATACACTTTACTGGGCTTCTAAGAAAATAACTGTAAACTATTTTCTCAAGCCTTGTAAATTACTTTGAACTCAAAAGTGCGTGCATAAGAAGTACCAGACTAAATTACATTTCGAACACAACTTTTTTTAGCTCAAAAGTTTGTACTCAAAAGAAAAACTACCTTGTGAAGTCAGGGGGAGGGCGATTTTTTTTCAACCTACTGAAAAGGGGGCGATTTAGTAAATGAGTTTGGGAAACCCTGGGCTAAACTCATCATTTATATTGAAAATTATTATATTTATGTATTATACGTTTAAAAATTTGTAACCTTTACAAAACAAAGAGTTTCACTGATAGCTTATAATTTTTTTTGTAAAATTACAGTGTAATCATTTCGTATAGTTATTATCTGTTTTACCGTTATTACCACAGCTAAAAACTTTATTTCATTAAACTGTGTAAGCTCAAATATTAAACGAAATATTCCATTTAGCTAACATATTTAATACTTCTAAATATCATCAAATTTCAGTAAATAGTTTATTTTTGTGATTTAAACATTTTTAATTAAGTTTCATATGTCAAAAAATCTGTTATGAAAATATTTATCTGAAATAGACTAAAAAAAGTTAAATTTCCAACAAAGTTGAACTATTATAGTTTTTAATTGTTTGATATATGTAAAAGTTTATAATCTATAAAAATAATTATAAATACTTACTACTAAAAATTATCTATATATAACTTTTAAGTGAACATTTGTAATATAAACATTTTTATGTTATAATTACCCATAACTTCAAATGCAATGTTAATTTTTGGAGTTTTTATTTTATGTTAAAACTTAAATGTATACTACCAAACTACAAATAAGCGGCGTTTAAATTGTTTTACTCATCACGCTTATAATAGGTGTATCTAATTTTGTGTGTAAAACAATTTATAATAGTTATAGGAGACGAATTATTATTTAAAATAAGGTTAGTTAAAATAAGACAAAGCTAATTCTGCTAGATAGTTGCAAGGCAAAACGTTTTAGCAACATTCAACATTTGAAATTTAAAAAAAAAATCTGTCATAGCCATGTCTTTGGCTTAAAATTTTCATCTAAACATCTAAAAATTATTCAGAAAAATCTAAAATCTATAGAATTAACCCGTGTTAATGTTTACGGTTTTTTTTTATCATACGTCATTTTTATTATTAAATGCTTTATTTTTAATTTTTCGAAAATTTACGAACTTTTTGAAAATGTAATAAAACTTACGTTTAATATTTTATCAATTTTCAATAGTTTTATTTTTACATAAAACCTTTACAATTTTAACTGATATTAGATAAAAGATTAAAGTTTGCAACAAATAAATTTTAATTAATAATTGATATAGAAAATTAATTTAAAAATATAAAACTGGTAACATTAAAATACAAGACTCTTTGTATAATTATAGCAACTGTTTTAACATAAACGAAAATACATTTAAATGATATAAAAATTTAGTTTTACAATTTGCTCATATATTCGGTTAATTTAAAATTAAAAGACTTTTTTACAATTTTCAAAATTTTAAAGTCTAAGTTAAACAAATAAAAGTTTCAGAATTTCAACTAACACTTCAATTTAAGCTAAAACGGTAATTTAATAGTTAATTTAAGTCTTTTTTAAAGTTCTTATTTTAATTTTAAACATTGAAACTCTACAAACTACAATAATTTTAACCATAGTGAAACAATCAAAAAAAAAAAACAAACTTTATTTGAGAAAAAAATTGTGCTACCTGTCTAAATTTAAAAGGGCCACTATAGTTGCTGTAATCATGCAATATATGTATTACCAGTAAAACATAGTTTGAAAATAATCATAAAATTAAGTTGCTCAAATTAAGCTTCGTTCTTTTATTTAGTACGAAACTTTTCATTAAAGTTTTAACTATGATTTTATTTTAATTTAATACTAAAAAAGAAAAGATTTTGTAAGAACAAATTAATAGTCATTATTATGATTTAAAAACTTTTTCTCATTAATGACATATTCTAACCATATACTACGCTTATTTATAACTATTATTTTACACTCTAATGTTGTTGAGTTATGTTATACGTCATTGAAGTTCTTGTGAAATTCAAAAAATTATGAAAATATTTATTATTGCCAGTAAATAGTTTGTTGTAAAATTTTACTTTGAATAAAAAATTATAAGATAAATTATAAATAAACAGTTATAAATACAATTACATTATTAAAACTTATTATATGAACGATTCGAATTGGTGTCAAAGCAAATTCACAACAAATGTTTTAAAATTTTACTAAATAATTAGACTTCGAAATATAATTTGTTTCTTAAAGTTCGAAAACAAATTTTTTATATGCACAGTACGAAATTATACTACAACTACTAAATGTTTTGTTAATTAAGTTATGCTGTTTTTTTTATTAACATTTATTACAAACTCATAACACTAGTTATTTTTACACTTTTGCACGAGGAAACACTTTTGCACGGCGAATCTTTTGCATGAGCTTCACTTTTTCACGAGGGGACACTTTTGCACGGCGACATTTTTTTTAAGGTAGCATTGTTGCACAAAGTCACATTTTTACAATGTAAATTTTGCACAGCGACATTTGGCACGATGATCTTTTTGCACGGAACATCAATTTTTCATTTTGGTTAAACATTTTTAGCTAGTACCAACATTTTAATATAAAAAGAAACTAAAAACTAAAATTCTTAAAATAATTATATTGAAGGGAAAAATGAAAGATTTAAAATCTTAAACTATAAAAGTTAATGTTAGAACTAAACTAAGGAGAGATATAATGAAATTATTTCTAAAAGATTCATACCAAGGACAATAAATTTAATTTATTTCAAAACTAAGATAAAAAAATACTTTAAGTGTAAGTAAATTGTTCTAGTTTATTTTAAACTTTAATATATTAATTAACTATGTATATTTATAAATTTTACTATACGGTTACAAGTTTATTGTTCATATGATGGACCTAGGCATCAAAACCTAGATCACTTAAACTAAAAGACACGTAAGTAAAAATAAAATTAACACAAATAGTTTGTTTATTAATATAAACATAAAGACATAGTTTGATACTAAATTCATGGGTTGACATAAAAAGCAAAATTTTAACCACAAAGTTATACTTATTTACGCTTTGATGTAGAACGATCAACGTCAAATATTTAAATGCATTGACTAACAACAAAAATAAAAACCTAACGCTCCAAGGACATTAACGATAGACTGACCTGATGAATAATCATTAAATACATTGAAAAAGGACTCATTAATAATAAGGTAAAGGTGATGCTAATAAAATTGAACTATAAACTAAGCTAAATATTAAAATTAAATCAATTAATAATAATCATTATCATAATCTCATAATCATTAAATACATTGAAGAGGACTTATTATTAATAGGTTAAAGGTGATGCTAATAAAATTAAAATATAAACTAGGCTAAATATCAAAACTAAATCAACGTTTTATACAAATTATTTATTAATTTTACTAACACAAATAGAAGTCTGATAAAACTTTTTTTTAACTTTAATCGAAATTCTTTAAAAATATTCCAAGAAACTAATTCAATTGTGAGTTTATTCCATATTTCAACTGACCGATAAAAAAAAGAATTCTTCCAAGCCTCATTATTGAAATGTTGAAGTGGTTAAAGACTAACATAGTATACTTTCTTTGAACATAAGTTCAAACTTTCAAATGTTACTCTCTCATTGGCATATTATTATCATGCAACATTATAGTATTGAAATAATTTAAGTTCAAATCATTTAGAATAAGCTCTTTTATTGATCTTTTTTATTCTCACGCTAAATTAAAAAACAAACTTAAAATTAAACATCAAGTGAAATCTTAAAACCTTTACACTTCATAAATTAACTAAAATGTTTTTAATTTAATAATTGTTCAAAATTAAAGTTTAATTATAACATTTGCTTAACAACTATATAATGCTAATTTTAACATCAAGTAACAGTAAAAGTCAATATTCAAGATTCGTTTTTCAAAGCCATACTAAACTATGTTTATCTTTCTGTTTAAAAACTAACGATATTCAGATTGTTTTTATTTAGAGTATTCAAAATTGTTTTTAATTAGAATTAGAAATTTTATTTTCTTAAGTTAATCATCTAACTTGTTTTAGTTAACGTAATAAATATGAATTAATTAATTGTGATACGAATTTATATTGTTCTCCGTAAAACTTCAAATAAGAACTTTATAAGAATGACTTATTTTTTAAGAATTTTATTTAAGCGTGACGAGGTCTTTGACCGCAACTTAGTTTGTAAAATAAGTTTTTCCAAAAATAAATTCATAAAAGATTTACATTAAAATTTCATTAAAAAAACTACCACATTTTATTTATTCAAAACAACTTGAGTTTTAAAGCAAATGTTATTAAAATTGACAAAAAAAATATTTTATTTAAAGTTATATTTGAGAAAATAAAAATTAGAAGCGTGCAAAAGTGAAGTTTCGTTTAAAATTGTCTAATTGTTTAAAATTTTCGCAGTTCATATCCGTAAAAATATAACGCCGTGCAAAAGTGACGCTTTGCGAAAATGTCGCCATGCAAATGTAACATCGTGCACAAGTTTTGACGTGTAAAAATGGCGCTGTGCAAAAAATGACCCTGTTGGAAAAGTGAAGCCGTGCAAAAGCGTCTCCTCGTGCAAAAGTGACGCCGTGCAAAAGTGTCAACTCGTGCAAAAGTGTCCCATCGTGCAAAAGTGACACCGTGCAAAAGTGTCCTCTGGTGCTAAAGTGACGCTCGTGCAAAAGAGTCGCCGTGCAAAAATGTCCCCTCGTGCAAAAGTGACCCTTCGTGCAAAAGTGACGCTCGTGCATAAGTGACCCGTTCCCTTTTTATTTACGTGAAACTACCAATACCACAAGTCCTTATCACTCAATAAGCTATTTTACAACTATGCTTTTAAAATAGTTAAAAGGTTTTAAAGTTTTGAAGTCATGTTTTATATATGTTTTATCTTTCAAATAGTAAAATTTATTAAAAATTAGAACAATAAATTTTTAGCTATAATGATAATTGTGATATTTATTATCAGTTATACTACTTTTACATTATTCATTTTTCATTTTAGATAGATATTTACCACAGATATCAGCCGATAAATTTATCGCTGCTAATGTTTTGAAATGTCAAACGTTGTAATAAGAAAATAATTTAATCTTATATAAAGTTGTTGCTTGTATAAACAAATAAGCCATAACATATTATTTAAAGAAAAAAAAATTGACGAGCCCATTGATATATAGTTAAATGTTATTCGATAAGTTTTAGTCAGATTGTTAGGTTTCTAGTAAGTAATTAAACTCAAAACTATTATTTCCATTCATGAACATTGACTAATTAGTTTTCTTAAGTTTCAAACTTTAATCTAGTTCAGGGGTCGGTAGGCAGTTGGTACTCGCGGGCCAATTTTCAAGTTTCCAAAATCTTTGCGGGCCGCAGTTTTAGTTTTAGTGACACTAATAAAAAACTTTTGTTTTTATTCAGTTTATTATTTTTAATTACTTTTAGCTACACATAGAATACCTATTAAAGTTATACACATTTAATGGAGTAATATTTTCATAGACTAAAATACTCAAGACTTAACAAACTATGTACTGTTTTTAAAAGTTAATAAGAATAACTTGATATGTTTCTTATTTTACTTACAACCTAACTTTCTATAAAAACCAAGCTTGAAGACCATCTATAAGTCACTTTTATGTATTGTTTATAATGTCAACCACTTTTTAATATTTAAAAAAATTTAAACTCTTGAAAATAGTTTTTGCATTTTAAATAATTTGCACTCTTTAAAAAGTTCAGTAACTAGTTTTAATTTAATAAATTTAGAACATATATGTTATGTAAAAAAGAATAAAAAAAATTAACGCAACAAATGCTTAAATACTTTAGTAAAATACCTTATTAAAAATTAATTAGAAAAAGTCTAAATTAGATAAAACCAGCCTGAGTTTATTAAAAGTTAAAAAAGCCAAAAATTTGCTTTGAAGAAACAAAAGCTTTAATACTTAACTAAAGTATCATCATACAAAAAAAAAAAAAATATTCAAAACGACAAGTAAAAAATTATAGTTAATCAACTTCACTACAGTCATTAATACTATTCTGAGAATTTAAAATGTTTTAAATAAAAATTGTACACTTGCACCTAAGTTTTCTTAAATGTTTGAAAAGGTTTAACCAAGTGTGAGTTTTTCAAATAGTTTGTTTTGCAACCCTGTTTTAAATAAAACTCACGAAATAATGAAGTTTTTTGACAGCGAAATAAATACATACAGCAAAAAAATATTGTTGTAAGTCAGCTTGAATGGACAGTTAAGTTTCTTAAATATTGTTGACAAAAGTAAAAATTTATTAAGCTATAAATAAACTTATTTTTTATTAATAATTGTAGCAATTATTTATTGCTTTATCTGCAATGAAAATATTGTCTACAAAAAAGAGTACATTAAAAATATAAGACGATTTATAAGAATCACAAAACGTTAATTAGTAGTTGTTGCGAGAACCGAAAAATCAAATTGCTCAAGTCATTTTTAAGAAAGCACATGATTATCTTCAGTAACTACATACTAAAGAGAAAAAATTGTGAAGGTAAGTTATTAAGAAGCAAAAGTAAATGCTTAAAAGGAGACACAGTTCAGATTTCATAATTTTTTTAAAGAACTTGTGGTGGTGGTAGTAAAAGTATTTTATAAATTTCTTCAGTGACAAAAAAAAACGCTTTTAGGCAATTTCTGATATTTAAAAGTCAAATAAATCAAATTGGAACTTTAATCGATCTATTAAGATGAAAGCAACAACAAATGCTGCTCATCTGAGAATATTTATTTCAGGTATTTTTACTAACTCATGTCCTCAAGTGATTTAGTTGCCTTATTGATAAATATCTAAATAACCAGACAAGTTCTTTTAACTTTAAAGAAAATAAAATAATAATAAATGCTAATTATTTTTGGTCAGGGGTGCGCAAACTTTTTTCTCAATAAATTTCCTAACTTAATTTTTTTTTGAATAGCTGTAAAAAATATATTTATAAGTAAAATAATTAAAGTAAGTACACTAAAGAAAATAAATTTAGTTTACTGTTCTAAAAAATACTTATATATTACAATATAAAACAATTTAAAAAAGTAGAAACTTCATTAGAACTACTTATACTTGCACAAATATAAACTTACAAAAAAAAGGTGTTTTTACTCATTACAGTAAACTTTTTATCTATAAAAAATATATTCAATAAAACGAAAATATCGATCTCTTTAATATAAAATAAAAATATGATAAGAGCACCTCATTGCACATTATTCAATAGACAACTTTTTTTTAGTAAAAGAAAGAGAAATGATATAATTAGAACAGAATGATTGCTTATTTATTTATTGTAAATAATGTATTAATACTAAAAATTTAAATCTTAGTTATAACAAAATTAAAGCAAGTTGACTTAGTTAGTTTCTTTTTTCAAATCTTAATAAAAGGTTAGTCAAAATTTGTCAAAAGAAGCATCGAAGAAAAATGTAAAACACAAGACATAGCGAAAAACAGCTTAATGGTAAGTTTGAAACGTAAGATTTAATGACAGTAAAACTGAATATCTAAAAAACAAAAAAAAAGAAATCATAAAAATTGTTTTTCTTAATGGATTAATAATATACAAAAGTTTTTGTTTTTAGAAAAATATTCTATTGCAAATGTAATAAAATATTTTTTTTAAATTAGTTTCAATATTAAGCTTAAACTACGATAGCTTTATAACATCATTTATTTTCAAAATAGTATAATGTTATTAAATATTCTTTACTTTTAATAAAATACTTAATATTTCGTAACGTCTAATGACGTCACATGATTTTATCAAAAAAAAATTAAGTTAAAGTTTTAAGAGTAAATTAAATGCTATTTAGTATGGAAACAAGGATGGTTCGATTTCTAAAAAATTAAGTCATACAATGTGGCTACCTTAAACACAAACTTAATACATAACTAGGGTCAGTGTAGATTATTTGAATCAAAAAGTATACAGAGTAATCATTTTATTAAGTTCAATTAAGGTTTAAATATTGTTTTAGCAGAATATATTTTAATATTAGTAAAGAATTACAAGATAAACTATTATAGGTTCTACATTTTAGTTATTTAATACATGTACAAAACTCATTAGACAAAGCTTTTGTCTTGTCTTTTATTTTATTTATTAATTGTTCTAATAGATAATTTAAAAGTTTTTATTTTGGCACTGATAACTAGAATAACGATTTTTTAATGTAAGAGTATTTGCAACTTAACTTAAAAATTTAGTATATTGAATAATAAACTTTGGATTAATATTTTTATAGCTAGTACACTTTCATTTTAGTTACAATTTACATACTTTTTCATATATCACTTACTCTTAATGGTCTGGTTAGTCTTTTAACTGTAAAAAGTAATATTTGTTTAAAGCTATTTTTCTTTGCATTCTGCTACGTATTTACTACTTAAAAAATGTTACCTTTTTGTTTTTCGCTTAAGTTTATTTAACACGAAAAATAAAATATCAACTTGTTCGTTTTGTCTATAAACAGAACTTATTAAAAAATATTAAAAAAAAATCTGATTATTGTTACCTGCGTTCTCAATGACGGTATATTATGATATTAAAGTATTGTTAAAGCTGTATATAGTACTCTATTATTTTAATATATTACTGTGTTTATGATTACAGTACTTAATGGTTTTAATTGTGTAACCTTAAACAGTACAAATTTTCGTTGTTAGAAAAAAATAGTTTTAATTAAAACAAGTCTAATTTTTTTTTATTAAAAATATTTTATTAATCTTAAGTAGTAACATTTAAATTAGTTTACTTACAGCCGTTTTTACGGCTTAAATATGTAGCGATATAGTATTACTAATTAATAAATAAAAAAAACACTTGTTTTTATTGGTAAAATTATGAAACTCTTAAATATTGTGCACTTATTAATAATGATGATATTTTAATTCGGTATTTAAGCTTGATTAACACCAAGTTTTATGCTTTTTCAACTTTTAATTAACTTGGCTAGTTTGATATAACTTAAACTTTTGCTGTTAAAGTGGCAACTATGTAAAATACTAATGAATAACTTTTAAGGTATTTTATTAAAATATTTTAGAGTTAATCTTGTTAAAAATCTGTTTTAGATTTTTACATAACAAATAGGTATCATATTTATTTAGTTAATTAATTACTAAAATTTTTAAAGAGTGTAAACTATTTAAGACGCAAATTTTTTTTAAATAAATATGTTTAGAAACATGAAAATAGGATTAATAGTACAAACAAGGCATAAAATTGACCTATAAAATATGTTTAAGCTCGAATTTTTATACAGAGTTAGGTTAAAATTACAAAATATTAAGTTTAACCTATTAGTCTTCAAAAAAGTACATAGTTTAGTAAGACTTAAGTACATTAGTCAAGGTAAACTTTATTCTATAAAGTATTTATGATTTAAATATACATTCTCTGTATATCTATAAGTAGTTTGAAATATCGATGTGAATAAAAGTAAAATTTTATCTAGTGAGACTAAAAGCAAAATATTATTCAAATGCCACTTTGACTAAAACTGCGGCCCGCGAAGACTTTGAAAACTTGAAATTTGGCCCGCGAGCACCAACTGCCTACCGACCCCTGGCTTAAAGTCATTGCTAAAGATTGAGAGATATTCTAATTAACTAAAGTCTAATTAAAATATGTCAAACTAAAGACGCAAAACTAAGTTAAAATTTATTGAGGAACAACAAACATTTATCGAAAAAGTTTTAACTACACTTTAAACTCATTATATCAATTTATAATAGTTAAATATATGTATATAGCAAAACTGTACAGACTTGTCGGTGTAACCTTAATTTAGTTTTATTAGTAGATTTTTAAATTTAGCCACTAGTTTGGCTTAAAACTTACTCAACTACAGCTATGGATATTGTACAAACATAAAACAAATATATACTACATGTTTTAAAGTTGTTTAGTAATTTTGTTATCAATACGTCATTACCGTCTTTAAATTTGAAATTTTTTTGTAATTATATAAATCTGAAGTCACCACCTTTGACTAAATAGTGGTAAAAGTATTGTGCACTACTTATTACATTATATTAAAACTATTTAAATGATTTGCAATATTTAAACTAAGAAGCCTTAAGTAAAAGTAAATGACTATATATATTTTTTTATAATCTTGTTTTGTAAAGTCAGCCTTTTAGCTAAGTTAAACGAAGATAAAAAAAATTTTTCATAAACTTTGATTTTT
This sequence comes from Thalia democratica, assembly GCF_965202585.1. Taxonomy (NCBI): domain Eukaryota; kingdom Metazoa; phylum Chordata; class Thaliacea; order Salpida; family Salpidae; genus Thalia; species Thalia democratica. Next base: position 11,113,336 of record NC_139167.1, read on the forward strand.
AGCTAGTTTTTTCAAGCCTAATATTTTCAATATTAATCTTTAAATATTTTGTAAATAGTATGTAAAGTTTAAAAGTAGATTTTAGTCAATGATTTTATATTTTAATCTCAACTAGAGGAACTGTATAAACTCACTTTTAATTTATGCATTACTATTTGTAGTCATTTAATATTTTTGACGAAATAAAATGATATGTGAGTTGCTACTAAATTTTCGCCTGATTTTCCAAAAATAAGTTAAAAATGATAAAGAGAAACAAAAAACTGAGGTTTGTGGTAACATTACCAAAATAACAAATTAAGTTAAAGCTAATAGAAAAAACAAATGTCAATTTTTTTTATTGAGAAAGTTTATTTAATTTAACTACACCTTTAAACTCGTTGTATAAATATATAATAATTTGATAAACGTTTTTGCAAAACTGTACATACTTGTCGCTGAGACTTTGATTTAGAAATAACGCTAAATTTTTTTAATAGTTTTTGAAATTTAGCCACTAGTCTGGCTTAAAACTTACTCAAATACAGCTATGGATATTGTACAAACATAAAACAACTATATACTACATGTTTTAACATTGTTTTGTAATTATGTTATCAATACGTCATTACCGTCTTTCAATCTCAAATTTTTTGTAATTATATAAATTTGAAGTCACCACATTTGACATGTAGTGCACGATGATAAAAGTATTGTGCACTACTTATTACACTACAATAAAACTATTTAAATAGTTTGTAATAATTAAAGTTAGAAGTCTTATAAAAAATTAATAAGCAGAATCCTAGATGCTTTTTAAGCTTATTTAATAGTAAGTTTATTGTAATTAATTTATTAAAAGTTTGCTGTAATTAAACATTTCGACTACAACACAATTTACAAAAGATATGTAAGTTATTTTGTTTTTTCAACTAAAGTTTTAAGTCAATAAGATAATTTTATTTTCAATATAAAATTTTTTATATTTTTAGAACAAGAAAAACAAATTTGTGCAAATTGTATATTTTATTCGCGACCGGTTTCGGTGGCAAGAGATTGCGACCTTTTCAAGCAAAATATAAAAAATGAAACTGCATATAACAATGTTAGTTAATTATACTGTTATTTTAAAACTTATTTATGCGTGAAGAATATAAACAGAAACAAAAATGTTGCATATTCGAAAATTCAAACATATCAGAGTATATTTAGATAAAATTCGGACTAGTTTTTTAAAAGCAAATTGAATTAATATTAATATGATGAGTCAAAGAAAAAACTTAAATCAGAACTTTAAAAGAAAAAAAGTAATTATAAAAATAAAATATTTATACATTAAATTTATTTGAATGAAATTAAGAATTGTCTAAAATTGTGGTCTTAAGCCAAGAGTCAACAAAACATTAATAAAACTCTAAGTCGCTGAAGATTTCTAAATCTAACTTGTGTTAAGTTAACATAACAGTCAAAATTTTAAAACTAAGATTTAAGAACTATCTAAAATAGTTCTAAAAATTTATCTAAGTTGAACTAAGAACTATCTGAAAAACATTTTTTTCTTTTTTAGCCAAATTTCAACAAAAACTCAATTAAAAAATCAAGAAAAATAACGTATTTTTTACTTTACTACATATTTTACTACATATTTCGTTTCGTTTTTGAAGTACCTTTGTAGTTTGTTTTACATAATTATAAATTTTGTAAAACTATAAATATCTTATAAAATGTTTGTGTCATTTGCGAAGAGGTTAATGTTGCTGGTAACATCAGCTTCTGAAGCTAAGTCATTTATGTAAATAAAAAATAGTTGTAGGCCAATAACCTTTTTTTAAGGGACTCCACTAAAAATAGGTAAAAATTCCGAAAAAGAGTCTTTAGTTACTCAAAATTGTTTGTCAGTTTTTTCTTAGTATTCATAAACAAATATATTTTATTAATGGTTAACTCGACGTTTATAAACGATTCAACATTATAACAATTATAGTTTTATCAAAGTTTGTCTATATTATAGTTATATATGCACTTTGGTAAACAGTTTGCATCTCTCAGTCAAAAGTAGGCTCAGTCGAAAGTGATTTAGCTTAAATATTCACCTCATTTTATATATTCGTACCACTTACAAAACCAGTGATTTTAAAAATACATCAAAACTTTTGTTAAATTTGTTTAGTCATCCAACAGTTTTTCTCCTTTATACTGTTATTCAGGGTATATATAAATTAAAACTATGGTTTAAACAGAAAAAAAAAAAACAAATCAAAAAAGATCAAAATTAGTGTAAATAAAAACACATCAATCATCAAGTTATTAACTATTAATTCATACTTTAAAGCTTTTTAGTTTTCTGATTTCTTTTTTTAAGAAAACCTTAACAAACAAAAGAACATAATAACTTTACTTTGACGTTGTTGTAACTATTTTGACAATTGACTAAACTAAAAAGATGTATTTTAAAAACTATATTTTTATGCTTTATATAATTTTGTAAACAATTTTACGTTTATCTATTGTGTGAGGTCACAGCAATTTACACAATTTAAAACGTTAAAGCATTTATGCCTGAATAATTTTTGAAACATTACAAAAATTTGTTTACAAAATTTTTTTATTTAGTATTTATTTCTAAAGATTTTAAAACTTTTTAAATTTTAAATATTAATACATTTATAAAGTTAATAATGTTGTAAGATTTTAAGATGGGATTAAACGTCATTTAAACATTTTTTAACATTATTATATTCTAAAAATACAAAAATACGAAACTGTTTATATATAATACTATGTAATTTTTCAATTGTTATAGCTAATTTAACTTGATTAAAACTAGGAAACCCAATGCGACATTAATAAAGTATCAAGATTTTATTTATGTTTTGAATTAGTTGTAATTTTGTCAGGTTTAGCTACATAACGTCATTTAAAACTTAATACTTTTTATAGCTTCGAGAAACTAAACTAATAAAGGACTATAAATAAACGACTTAAAAGAAATCACTAGCTGTTAAATATTAGAAATTCGAAGTATAAATATTTTAGTTAATAAACTGTTTTTGTTTTAAAATTTGTTAGGCAGCTAAAGTTAAAAAAAAAATAAAAATATTTGTTTCTTGTTATTTGATTCATTACAAAAAACAAATGAGTAAAATAAATGAAAAGATAAAAACACTTATTATAGCACACAATTATTTTTCTTAAAGTTTTAAACATTGTTAAAATAAAAATAAAAAAGTAAGTAGAACATAAAAATATAAAATGAAAATGTCGTTTGTATTGTACAGTAAAGATATTGTACTATACTTAGTCTGCTTTAAGTGTGATAATAATTAAATTTGTTTTAATATCAATTTTTTTAAAAGTTTTATGACGTAATATACCATTAGCCCCCAAAATAGCAATTAATTTCAAGAATAAAACGAAGCTAAATTTCATATTAATGATCTACTGGTTTTAGTCTAATTTTAAGTCACGCTAACGTATAAGCATATTTAACGAAATATATTTAACATTAAATACTTAAAAAGATTAAGTAAAATACTCAAAACGACTACTTCAAAACTTTTCAGGAGCTAAAACTGTCTTGATCATATAAATAGTTAAAAATGTTTATATTTCATGAACAAAAATCTTTAATCCGAATCACTTAGAATATAAAAGCTTAAAAACTTAAAAAGTTAAGCCATAAGACCGTGCAAGAGGCACACTAATTGATTTTAAGAACTTTTTTATTATTTTCAGTTTATGAGATTTTGATTTTTATTTGCATTATTGTATTATATTTGCTCAGTTCAGCCATAAGATCGTGCAAGAAGGACATAACAATTTAAGACTCTGATTTACTAGTAAGACCTATTTTTGCATTAAGATTGAGACATTCAGACATTTTAAGAACTTTATTAAGACCATTTTAAATTGTAGAATTTGGTGTTTGCTTGTCGTGTTTATACTCGCAGTTTTAATCTACTGATAAATTGGCTCCTTTATCGTTTCTAATTCTAATTTTCACATTAACATCACTTATTCATAAAAATCACTTCATTAAAGAAATTGTATATATATACATATAAATAAAGTTTATTACATACTTATTAATTACTAAGTTAAACCTAACGAGTATGGTAAATTCAGTAAAAGCCTTAAGAGCTAAACGCGCTAAGCGTTTAGCACAAAAAAGGGACTTCCCCCATCTAAATTATCCCCTTGAGGACTACAATATTACTGTTTTGTAAGTTAATAAAGGGTTGACTTTTTGAAAAAAAAAAGATATAAAAAGCTACAACTTCAAATTTTAGTACATTTTCAATTTTTTAGCATCGTTATACAGATTGTAACTAAATAAGTAATCTGATCGAAAATAAATAGTTTATACAAAAAATTCTAATTAACTTTTACTTTAACTACGTAATACTGGAATATGATACTGCACCGATTGTAAATAAAAAAATATAAACTATTACAAAACTTAAAGCTACGACTAGATAACTTATACTTATTTTAGAACTTTGTTTATTTAGTAGCAACTCTTTTTATAAAGTTAAAGAAAACTAAAACCCGATCATACATTATATTTAGTAATTAAAAGTTGAATTTTTTTAATGACTGTTATCATAGCTTTAAGCAAAAGTATTCAGTTTATTTTAAACTCTCATAAAAAGTCAATTTCAAAAATTGTTTCTTCTTTGAGAAAAGTAATAGAAACATAGATATTAAAGCTTATACTGCTAGGTATAAATAATCTTGCATAAGTTTATTCAACACAAAATATTATTTTTAGATTTAACACATCTACCCTTCAGCAAACTTGAAACTTGAAGTCAGGTAAATAAATTTCCTTAAACTTATATTTCAAAATTTTAACTTATAATTTTAATGGACAATAAATTATTTAACCAAAAATGGTTAACAGTCATTAAAATGTTTGTAGTGTAAAATATAGATTCAAATAAATTGAAAAAATTATTTTAATAATCAAAAAATAAAACAATTAAATTAGAAATTTTATTAATGAATAATTTTTTCAATCATAATTTTTAGAATTAAATTGAAGTCATCTTACAGTTTGAAATGTTTCATATTTTACTTTTTAACACAACGACTAAAATATTGATTAGTTAAAACATTATTATACAAGTAAATGTCTGCAAGTAGTTTTATGTTTTACTTCTCAGTAAGATAATTTTTGTAAAGTTGAAAAATGGTTTGAAAACTACTTTACACCGACAACTTGGTTAATAACAACAAGTACCATTATTATATTATTAAATTTTTTTTTTTAAAATATATAGTTTTATCTGTTGTTTTATACTTATAAATTAAGTAAACAAATTGTTAAAAGTTAGAAAGTCTCCAGTCTGCTTCTAACTAGAAGCAATATAAAATACAGCCACCATAGTAACTATACATGATACCTCTCATATCTTTACGATCTCTCGTACCTTGACGCATTTTTACCTTTAGACACAATGTGCGTAAACAAGCGAGAGGTTACTGTATATAATAACTTTACATAAAAATTCAAAGTATAGATAATAATATTATAATAACTTTTAGTTAGCAAAGTAAAATCTTTATTTGTTTAGCTTATTGCTACTTGTATAGCGTAAAATTTAATAGAAAAATTTTAGAAAATAATCGGCGACAAATAATATTTTTTAATTATAATTAAAAAGTTAAGAGTGTATTATTATAGTTTTGATCGTGATTCTATTTACTATGACAAAAAAATGAAGAAAAGGATATCTTTATTGTTACTTTGAAAACTTTACTTTGAAAATGAATTTCAATCTTAACTAAACTTGAGAAACCCTAACTTAATCTCTGTATACCAAGGATAAATTTAAATTGTATATGATAATAAATGTTTCTTTTAATATTTTTTTATTTTTATTTGAAAGATGTTAACGCAAATCAAAACCCTTTAGAAAACGTAAATTAATCAAATTAGGAAAGTTAAATAAATAAAAAAGATTTTTTAATTGAAATATATGTTGGAGACACAAAATCTAATTAAAAACATAAATAAATTTTCAAAAACTTTAAAAATTATAATAAAATATTAGAATAACAGTCGTGAATTTTTTGTCTAGAAAAATTTAAACTTTTCAATGTCTCACTGTTACAAAACAGATAGATTTTAAAAGTAAGTACTTAATAATGAAGAACAGTAACTTTTTCTGTTTAGTATTTTGTTAGCAGCCATGATTATGACTTAAAATAATTCTCCCGTCAAATACTCTTAAACTTCGAACGTTTAACACATTTATAAGCTTATTGATGTTCCAAGATTTTGTGCTAGGATTTGTTTTACGTCATTTGAACAGTTTGTAAAATAACTTTATAAAAATATGTATATACCTTTTTTAAACAAGCTTGTGTTTTTTTTTCCTTTTTACTACTGTTATACAAAAATTTTTTACCTAGTAGCTAAAACTGATACAGTATTAGTAAAAAGAGTTTTTACACTATTCTAATACTTTAAACACTATAATTTAAAGTGTTCAGTGCTTTTGCGCTATCACTGTGCTTCGTCATATTTTGACTACTAATAGGTTGCGATAATTAACAAAAATATGTTGAAGAATTTAAAATATAGAAACTTCTTTATGTATTATTAAACGGTACAAAACAGGCTACTTAATCAAAAAACTTTGAAGATTTTGAATATGACCATTTTTGTACGGCTTAAAATTTCGTTAAAGGCAGTGCACTTGCATGCAAAAGCTTTAACATTTATTTTACTTGTTTTAATGTTTATAACATTTGTTGTAATTCATTTATGATTTTAACAAAATTTTATTTCTAAACATCAATTCTGTTATTTGAAAATTTGTACATATATCAATTCAAGAATATGCTTAATTTTTTTATAAAAGAGGTATTTATTTTAGCAGATATAATTTTATTTGTATTTGTTTAATTTAACCAATGGAGGTATTGATTTAATATGAATATACCTAATTGTTTCAGATATTGCCTTAATGTATCAACAAAATTAAAAAAATCTCTATTAATGACGTTTTGTAGACCCACACACAAAATACTTCTTTACCATACAATACATATAATTTTATTATTAAAAGAGTTTTTCTAACATTAACAAAAAAATTTAGAGTCTTATGAACAGCTGTTAACGAATCTGTCGTAATAAAATAACTAATTGCTTGTCGTCCACAAAAATTAAAAAAAAAATCATAAACCTAGCTTAAATATAGTCGTTTGGTTAATTGATAATATTTTTATATACGTTTATACTTGGAAATATTCTTAAAAAGCTAATGAGAACAGTTTCCAAAGTGACAATTCATTTAACAATAATTCTCATATATTCATCAATAGATAAGCAATTAAAAATTCTAAATAGTGGGAACTGCTTTTGTTATTTGTTAACTGTTTAAACTAAATAATTCCAAGCAATTACTTCTCCTCCAGCAGTTGAGATCTCTCTATTTGTTTTCTTAAAACCAAAACATATAATAATTCCAAGCAAAGGTAAATTTATAAGCTTTTATTGTTTTAAAGTTAACTTTATTTATGAAAACTATTTTTTTGTTTGTCGACATAAATATTTTAGACGAAGTTTTTTTCAACATACATACGAATACTAAGACCAAAAAAAATATTATTTACTTTCAATTAAATGTTAAATGTTTCAGAATCTTTAGATATTTATGCAGCTTTTGACAAACTTATTCGAAGAGAACGTTAAACTAGTTTAGTATATGTCTTAATTTTATTTTAATTTTCATCATTTTTATATTTGTAAGTTAAACTATAATATCATAAATACTTAAACTTTTGAATTTGATAGTTTCATAGTTTGTAATAAATTTTTTAATTTTATAAAGATTTGCAAACTGGGTGAGACAAAGTACTTAATATACTTTGTTTGTAACTAATTGATTTTAGTTTTTAGTTTATGTCCGTTAAATAAATTTTAGAGTTTGATATTTAAACTATGTTTTACATCATTTTTAATATTGAATAGTTCTTTTCATTTTGTTTATTTCGGCTTATAAATTGTAGACGACGAGCAAACAAACATTTTCTACATTTACATAAAATATAACAAATCAAAATTACTGCTAACAAAGTTATCACAAACACTGTGCGCTCAAGGTAAATTATTACAAACACTATACGCTCCAGGTAAATTATTTTTTTAATAAATTGAAAAAATGCTATTATTTCAAAAAATGTTTAGTCATTAAAACGGTATTGTAGTTTAACGTTAATTTTAATTTTACTTTGAACATATGCTCCTAAGTGTTACTATTTCAATTTAAAGTTTTGGAGCCAATGTTTAAAGTCGGTGTCAGTTGTTTCAAAGCTGTAAGTATTATTTTAAAGCAATAATTTAAAAAAATGTCTTACAATATGATAGTATAACTTAATTTTTAAAATATTACAGTTTTTTTTACCTTTTTACTTTTTAAGAGATATATTTTTAAATTTTATATCTATTCAATAATAGTAAAATTATGGTTATCAGTTTTCTGTAATTTTAGTTTAATTGAACAATCTAAAATATTTTTATACTTTTAAATATTTTCCATACATCAGTTTAGACCGCTCCAAATTTATCTAAATACGTAATAAAGCGCGTAAAAAACCAACCTAAATAAATTCTATTACATGTTTGCAACAATTAGTTTTAATTTTTTGTGACATCACTATAAAACTTTAGAAATTTTAATTTTTTATGACATCACTATGAAATTTTAGAGATGTATTTCTATCAAAACTGTTTTACACTTTTATATCTTTGCATTTTAACTTGTATAGCTTAGTTGTACCCATTGAGTCTCCGTTTTTTTATTTACTAAGTTTAATAAAGATTATGTCAGGAATTTTTTTAAAACTATTTACAAGAAAATTTTTAATCAAAAATTTTGATGAAATTATATATTTTACTATTTTTTAGTTCGAATTATAACCTGATTGAAAAAATAGCTAAAATAAAGATTAAAACTACTATTCAAAAACATAATAGAAAGAATTAAAACATTTTTTGTTATAGTTTTAGTAAATGTTTTTTCTACTAATGACATAACACAATACTACACCTTGTAACTTAAAGAAAAATATATTATAAAAATGTCAGTATATCACAAAGTTTAATGGAGTACTCTATTCGCAGTTTAAAGCTGTACTGTCGGCTATAAAACAGAATAAAATATAAAGCTTAACATAGAAGTTTCTGTATTAATGTTTTAATTTTTTATTGTCCTAAGCAAGACGTTAAAAAGTATCCGTGGTGTGCGACCCGATAACTAAAAGGTTCTTAGTGCACGAGGTCCTAGTACCAAACTTTTGGTGCACTTTAATCTGATGATATTAGTTAAAAAAAAATATCTGATAATATTCACAAGTATTTAAATTGTTCTAAATGTTTTTAATTTCTAAAAGTTTTTACTTCTAAATGTGAGGTTGAGTTAAAATTATTCTTAAGTCTTGCAAATAAATTCATAAATACTTTATATTTGTTTTTAAAAATAATAGAGAATTATATGTTGCATAGTTTATGGTTTTTTAAATTTAAATATTAAACAAATAGAAGTACATTTTTGTTAAAGTCGAAAAAATACATTAACAAATTTTCTTTGTATAAAGATTGTAGTATTTGAGATTATTTTTATTTAAGAATTAAGCCAAAGTCTATTTAGAAAATTTTGTTCTAAATGACGTATGTTAGATGAATTCGAAAAAAGTAATACTCGTTACTTGTATATAATTGATAATTTTTTGTCAAATATCGATTATCCGCAGTAATTTCAAACCAAGCCTTTGGCAATAATAATTAAATTATTAAACACCTTTATTAAGTTTACTAAATTTTGATGCTTACTAAATCAACAGCTTGAATTTGTTTATAGCAAAATGCTTGAGTAGTTTAATAAAAACAATCTTCTAAGGAACAAATAAACATTTCAAAATTTAGTTAAATTAACTATTAAGTGTTATATCAATAACTTTTAAGTTGTCAAAGTTTTCGATCAAACGTTTTGTAAAACAAAAGAAATAAAACCAAGCTTAACTTTAAACAATTATTAGTGCCTTTCAATTGAAAAGCAAAATATTTATTTTAATTATTTTGTTTTAGGTTTAAAGTACAACCTTATCATAAAGCATCTTAAGTACTCATAAAAAAAGAAAAAAACATAATAAGCTTTAAATTCCAAAAAAAAATCAAATATTTACGAGTATATAAAACAAATTTAATTGTTAGAAGAGAAAAAAATCATAACAAGGTATATAAGTTATTGATATTTATAGTTTTTTATGATCTTTATCAAACTTAAATTAATTATCTAAATTTTGTTTTAGTTTTTTTTTTAATAAAGCTTCTGACAAAAATAGATTATTTTAATATAAAAAAAAACCTCGAGTGATATATTATATATATATATATATTGTTTATTGTGCAATGTTGGACTCAGGCATCAAAACCTGAGCCACTTAAACAGGACACACACAAAGAGAAAAAGAAAATAAACTTATATTCAAGACTTTAAGATAAATTATATATATATATATATATATTCAAACATATTTTAAATGAAAACACAAAGTTAAACACAATATGATAAACGAATGAACTAAATTGAAAATTTTATTCAAAAAATTCAAATTTATATATAACTTAGTACACACAGTAAAGAAGTTTGTCTAAAATCATGGGTTATAAAACAAAATTCATAACTACAAAATGTATAAGTAAACTAATAGTTTGTAGGGGGGAGGCGTAGGGAAACGAATATTTTTTCTTTTGTTTACAGTGAAAAATCGGTGAATTTTACTGGTATTTATCGTATTTAAATCAAATCTTTTTAGCTTTAAACGAAATTGTTCTACCCTCTCACAAGATACTATATCCTGAGGTAGTCTGTTCCACATAGCTTTTGCTCTGTGAAAAAATGCGCCTTGCCACTGACTGTTTTGAAAATCATCTTTACATTCTATTTTCAAATTATTTCCTCTTAGTTGATATTTATTTTGGGAAAAATTAAAAAACTGGTTAAAAAAACTTTTATATTTGCTATTGATAATTTTGTAAAGAGTTAATAGATCAAATTCCCATCTTCTATATTCCAGTGATTTCAAGCCAAATTTAATCATTCTATCATTATATGACGTGTAAGATATGTTGCAACGACTACAAATATGACGGGTAAAACTCCTTTGCACAGATTCAATTTTGTTAATATCCTTTTTTAAATGGGGTGACCAAATTTGGGTACTAAACTTAAGTTTAGGGCGAACGTATGTTTTAAATAGTTTTGTCAGAATTGAAGCAGAATTAGTTTTAAAACTTTTTAATATTTGATAACATTTAGTTTTTGCAATCTTATATAAATAGTTGATATGTTCATTCCATTTCAAATCTTTAGAAATATAAATTCCTAAATCTTTAAAAACTTTAATTTCTGGTAACTTGATGTTATTGATTAAGAGGTCAGTTGGAGAAGATTCTTTTTTGTCAATGGTTAGAATTTTACATTTGCTAGGATTTAAGTTTAGTTTTCTTGTTTTTAACCATATGTAAATATTATCTAAAGATAGTTGTAATGAAGTATTTGACTGACTAAAGATTTTGGCATCATCTGCAAATAAGCTTAACTCATTTTTAATATCAATGTTTGAACAAATATCATTAACATAAATTAAAAAGAGAAGGGGACCAACTACATCACCTTGTGGTACTCTACTGTAGATTGTTAAAGAGTCAGAAAGCGTATTGTTGATGAGTACTCTTTGAGATCTATTATTTAAAAAGTTATCAAACCAATCAATTAAGCTTTCATGTAGCCCATACTGATTTAAAATTTTTAATAATCTTTTGTGTGATACTGAATCAAAGGCTTTTTGAATATCCGTATAAACTACTTTAGTAAATTCATTTTTGAGATAAGGAACTAACCAAGAATGTAAGCATGTTAACAGTTGAATGGTTGATGAGCGGTTTGGAACAAAACCAAACTGTTTGTTAGTTAATAATTTGTTATCAAAGAAGTGATTGAGAATTTTTAAAGACAAAATATGTTCATAAATTCTTGAAAAGCCACTTGTTAGAGATATTGGTCTGTAATTTAATGCATCGTGTATATTACCTTTCTTGTGCACAGGAATAATAAAAGATGTTTTCCATTGTTTAGGAACATCAGATAGTTCTAGAGAGCAATTAAATATCAATGAAATAAAATGTAGTTTAAGAGAATTATATTAAAAATTTGTGAAAAGATTAAAAAAACTAAAATATAAACATCTATTAATTCAATAAAATATATTAAACATTTTAGTAAGAATGTTTAAGGTTTTAATTATATTTTGTAAGAGTTATGTAAACAAAGTATATTTAAACACGTTTAACATACTTACTAATTATAAAATAACAGCAAGTTATTTTATTACTTAATAGCAGAGAGTTTTAAAACACCGCAGAACGATAAATAACAGAAAAATAGTAAGATAAGTAGTAGTAGAAAAATATAGATATAAGTTTTAAGTTGTAGTAAATTGTTTTGATTTTTAATTGTTTTTTACTGTAAATTTTGTGAAATTGAAAATTTTGAATCGTAAAGCAATGTTATATAAATTATTGTGAATTGTACTTAGCAGTAATAACTTGCATTACAAGAAAAACTGTTTTCATATTTTTTAAACTGCTGTTTTACTAAAGATTATGTTTCCTTAAAACATAAACAAACTTGAGTTAATTTTAGGAGATTTCTTGGTATTTTCAATAAAAAATGTAATAAAAAATAAAAAGTTTTTGTTTACCACCCACGTTTTATTTTAAACCTTTATCTTCAAAAATGACTATAATTAGATGTAAAATAAAATATGTGCAAAAAAGATTTAAATGCTGAAGAAACAAATAACTTTTAGAATTTTTTTTCGATTTTTTTTCTTTTTTTAACTTTACCAATAAACAGTAAAACCAGTTTTTAAAAACTCTTCTAGTAATAAAATTATCAGAGTTTAAGTTTTTAATGATATGTATTGGCAGCTTGTTTAGCCTTAAAACTTAAATAAATGAGTACAGTAAAACCTGAACTTCAAAAAATTATACGAGTTTAATTTTCTAGCATTTGCTAATGGTTTTTTACTAATAGTAAATAATTCATTCTACAGTATTTGGGCTGTTACTTCTCCTCTTACATTTATTATAAAAGTACAATAAAAGTATCATAGTAAGACAAAACATTCAATACTATGATAGAAGACTAATTTATTTACATTACTACTTTAATTAAACAATTTCATTTTTTAACTTATAGTTCTGTTACTTTTTAATAAAGTTTAAGAAAATTAAGTTGCTCTGCGCTGAAATAAAAGATTGTTAAAACATAAACTTATTTTATAAAATAACTTCAATTTAAATTTCTTAGTAATTACATCTAGTAATTATTTTGATAGTGAACGGTTTGAAATTCAAGATGATAGTGAAAGGAAATATTCAAAGGAATAAAAATTTAATATATTCCAATTTTCTAATAGTACTAATTATATTTTTGTTTATACGTCATTGTTATTGCTTTAAGCTCTTTTTTTTTTTATAAATTGTTTTTTGTTAAAAAACAACTTCAAGCTTTTTTTTGTTTAAGCTTAACTTCTTATTTCAAAACAAGTTATGTTCCATATTTAAAAACAAAGCCAATGGAGAATGATTTTTATCATGTATTTAGATATATTTCTAATTTTAGACATTATTTATTGACATTATGTATCTAAACGTAAAATACATAAAAAAATGATTACTAAATAGCAAACTTGTAATATAAACTTGTAAACATTTACTTCTTTTTTTAATTTGGATACAAAAGCGTCATGATGACAATTTTAAAATCTCATAACAAATCTTTAACCACAAAGTCAAAAGTGGTGTAATATAAAATCTTACTTTAACATGTATATATGTTATAAAATTTAAATTACACTAACATTATCTATAATTAGCTTTCTTAAACATTTTGCATTTTATTTTTTATGAAGGATAACATAAAAAAGACTCAGTAAAACAAGTAAAATTACCAATAAAGTACTGATAAATTTAAATTTAGTAGTTGGACAACGTTTGTTTTGTCGTAATCAGGCCGGATTTTAATTTTAAAACAGTATTTGGATCTAGCAAAATACTAAATTAAATAACAGATTTGTATAATAAATAGTATAATTTTGCACGGAGGGTCATTTTTGCACGAGAGTTAAAAATAAAGAAATAATAAAATTAACAAAAGAACAAAATAATAAAAAAAGATAAAAAAAGATACTGACCGAGGGTAAGTTTTAGGGATATCATTGATAGTATCAAAGAAATAGTAATAATAAAAAAAAGAACAAAAAAAGATTAGTAATTGACCGAGGGTAAGGGTTAAGGTTAACAGTAAAAGTAAAGAAAAAAATAATAAAACAATAAAAAAAAAACTTACCCGTGCAAAATTATCTCCCTGCAAAATTGTCTGCTTCTGCAAAAGTATATTCTTACATTTTTTTCCCCCCTGCAATTTTGTAAGCTCTCGCAAATTTGACAGCTAGCCATTTTTTACTCCTTTATGACTTTTATGTATATCCGCTATGAATATGAGGAATCTTAAATTACATCGTTAGTTTCATATCTCAGTTAAGTTTCTAGAACGTATTTAAAATGAGTTATTACTGTTGGAAATTTTAGTTATATGATATATTAGTCGATTACTAAAATACAGTTTTAATTATTTCTTCCAATGATAAATTAAGTGTATTATGTTGAAAAACGATAATATTGTACTTTTCTACTAAATTAAAAATTGAAAATTCAATTTTGAAACGTTAATTTTAAATTGAAGTTTTAAACGTTAATTGTGAATATAAAAAGATTACCTTGTACACTTTTTGATACAAACAATCTATACTGAATCTAGTTTTACATTAAGTTTGTTTTTTAGATAGCCACATTATATCACTTTAAATTTTAGATTTTGTAACATACATAATTGCGTACGAAATATTGTTCAATTTATTTTTCAATCTTGAACTTAAACTTGCGAAATAAAATTATGAGACGTCATTGAGTGTTACTTTAAATAAATTAACTTAAAGTAAAGCACGTAATTCAATTTAATATAAATAAACTCACAAATACAAAAACAAATATACTTAGTTAAACTACAGTCATACATGTAGCCAGGAAAGTTGTGAGGTTTGTATCAAATCTCTTAAATTTTAGTACTGAGTACGGTTCTTAGTTATAAACTGACGTAAGTTAAATTTCCAAACAAACGTTTGTTTAACAACTACGTACATATCTGATTCTGATTACCCATAATGATACTTGATCTTTTCCTTTTTTTCAGCCATACTAGTAGCTGTAATCTGAAACTATTTAATATATACTTTAACTTAGCTGTAGATATTTACCGATATGGTAAATCGTGTTCAACTAAATTAAACATATATTAAGATAATTTATAAAAAATATAGAAACACCAACTAGTTCTTTAAAAAAGGTCCTATCAAAATAACGATGTGCATTAAGATTTCTTTAATTTAAAGATGTAAAACTTAAAAGTCATAAAGATGTAAAAAGTTTATCAAAAATAAGTAAAATATTAACTTATCGCTACTTTTTCATTATTAAGTAATAAATATGTTCTTAATCAACCTTAATGGTTTGTTTTAGGTTATAATTTATTTTCCATAGAATTTAAACTAAAACTAATAAACAGTTGACGTAATTAAAACTCAAATAAAATCTAACGTGTTTGAATAAATTATTGTACTTAAAAAGCTTTCAAAAATAAGATTTATTAACAACTCAAGATAGCCAACAACTATATATAAGTTAATGAAAAAAAGAAAACGGTTACAAACAACAACTAATAATAAATTTCAAACGGACTCTATGAAGTTTTATAAATAGTAAAATTCTACCGACTAAAACACTTTTCAAAAATGATCAAAGTCTTAATTATATAAATAGGAAAATGTGAAATTTCAACTTTTTATGAACTAAAACAAAGTTTGATAAAAAATGTGACTTGATAAAACACAATTAAAAAGTTTGTAGTTAAGCACTACTAATTTGTAATATTCTTAGTTAACATGTTGCTAAGAGAATGAAGTTCTGAATAAATATAAGAAAACATTGTTGTAGTATTCATTTTAGTATTAGTTAAAATTTTACGAATATACTAACGCCTAGAATTCAAAGTTTATAGTTTTAAAACCAACTGAAAAACTTTAAAAGTGTTTTCTATAGTTTGCTTCTGTAAAACATATTTTAAATTTTTTTTTAGTTTGACAGTTAATTTAGTTTTTTATCATGTATAAATTAGAACCGTTATTACGCAGCTAAAAACTTTGCAGGATTTGAATCAGCAACAATTCAACATATTGAAAGAACTCATATACAAATTTGTTGTTCTTTTTGTGTTAAGTTTCTATTTCTTCACTATGGATTGTTTTAAATTAATTTATTTAGATCTTGTATAATGACAAAATATATTTCGTCAAAAATTGTTGAAATTTAATTCATTTTTTGATTAAATTAAAAAAATATTAAACTAATTGGCCATACAAAAAACCGGTGAATAACAACCTACATGTACTGAAAACTTAGCTTAATTTACTCAACGTTAATAAGTAGTGTATACTTACAAAAATATACTTATACTTTTTATCAACTTAAGGTATTAAATAAAAAGACCTGTTAATATGAAATTTAAAATCTAAAAATTAAATCACTCAAATGACGTTAGCTAGGTATTTCCACCAAAGTACAGTTTTGAAAGAAACGATAGAAATGTTTAACATTTAATGTTATTGTCACACTCTATTAGAAGAGTTTTAAGTTGTACAAATGGCTGATAAATACTTATTGAAAATTTAAGAAAGTAACACATAATATTGTTTTTCAGATTTAAGTATATTTTTACAATTAAATATTGTAACTATTACGACAGACAAAAACTTATGTACTTGAGGCTTTTATAATAAAATTATTTAACTGTTATGGAAATATATAACGAAAATATTTAACCTTTTTAACTGCTTTTTTTATCGTACAAAAAATAATGTTATTACGTCAATATGAGGTTTTTAAAAAAGCTGTAATTTTTAATAATAAGTTTTGTGGCTGGAAAACCATGTATTGTTTTTAGTAATAATATAAATTATTTGTATATTTTCGTTTCGATTTCTAAATTTAATTTAGAAAATTTAAGACATTTTATGTAGCTTAAGTGTAACTTAACAAATTTATACTGTTAAAAATTAAAACTTAAATTAAAAAATAAAGCATCAAAATGTAAGAATGACGTATGATAAAGAATACTCGTAAAAGTTAAAACACATCACTTGTGTATATTTATTTGACTTAAGTTATGAATATCAACTCCGTTTCTAATTGAATTTTAAGCCAAATATATGACTATGACACAATAACTATAAAACAAGTTAGACTCAACTCTACTACATTTTCTTAAATTTGAAAAATATTACAATTTTATTTACTACCAAAATTCATATAAAAATATAATAGAAATTGTTTTAAAAAAAATAAATGTTATGATTCTTTAGTTTGCGTAAATAGCATTACTTTTAATTGAAGGTTATTAAAAAAATTTTACTAGTAATTGTTTTTTTTTTATTAATCTTAGTTGTACAATTCTTATAATCAGAAATTTAAATATATATTTATAGACTTTAATTAATAACAACAAAATTGCACAAATATTATACGGACAAGAATTTAATTTTTTAAGTTACCAAGTGTTAAGGAGCTTTTTTAAATAGTTTATTTATTTTATTGTTTGTAATACTTTATTAACGGTTTATGTTTAAACGTCTAATTATTTGTTACACTCAGCTCAAAAATAAAAGTCTAAGTGACGTCAAAAAAAAAATAACACAAACGTGGAAATTAAATCAGCTTTTAATTTTAAATGTCTAGAAGAAACGATTATCACTATACCAACTTAACTTTTAGTCGTTTAAACAGCCATGAAAAAAAAATTAAATCGAATATCTGGGCATTTTATTGTTTACTTTTAATAAATAACAAAATGCCTAGATATTTGTTTTTATAAATTTAGTTTTAAGTTGTTTTATTTTACTTCTAGTTTAGAAACAAGTTTTCTTTATTAAAAAATTAAAAATTGTTTGAATGTGTGCTGAATTCTTAGCGTGTTGTATCGTGTTTATTGGCTGTAAATAGAATTAAGTTCAAAGTTTACTAAGTACAAGGTTGTGCATTAAATTTAAAAGTTACTAATAATTACTAATTATCTTTTTGGTTATGCTTTTTACTTGTATCACATTTAGATAGCCACAATCAAGTAAAGTATAAATCACAACATTTCTTTGAACCATATTACGAAAATATACAGTATGGATATTTATTAAAAATATTTTCGTTCGTTTATATGTTAAAGTTATTCTACGTAATTTTATCTGCTTCTAATAACATAGCAGTTTTAGTATAAAAGTTTTGAAAAACTTTATGACCTCATGTACCATTAGATTGCAATCTAATGTTTAAAGTTTTAAAATAAATTTAAAATAATATATTAAATTAATGTTTATTCGTTCGAATATTTGTTTTTTTTAAGAATATGAATAGGTATATTATTATAACCTTTATATCCAACCGAGAAAACTTATTCAACAACAAAAGTTAAATAAAAGTATAAATGGTTAAGAAAACTGTTTTACAAAACTAAATGTGATGACGGTAGAGAAAACTTTAAATGCAAACGAGTAAAGTATTTACAAGAGTTAAATATAAATAAAATTAAAACTATTTATCAGTTAAGTTGGAAGCATTGACCAATAGAATATCAATAAAAATTTAAATAATTTTAAAAATCAAAATATCAGTAGAATACTTGAAGAGACAAAATATGCAATCACGGCTTCGACAATTTCTTAAAAACTAAATCGATCAAAAGAAAAACGAAATGTAAACAATTACATATTAAGAACCAACGCAACCACTCAGAGCTATAAGAAATATAATATATTCTACCATACATAGCCACCTTTGCAAACGATATGCTTTAAAACGCATATTTGATTTTCTAACAAAATCTCATAATTTTTTTTTTTACTAAAAAGCTTTCCTTAACTGGAAAAATTCAAAATATGCTTAGTTTCTCGAATGACAAGTCAATAAACTTTCACAAAACTTATATTCTTATTTAAAGTTATAAAGTATCATAACTTGTTAACTTCTTTCTATCAGAAGTAGAAGTTTTAAGCCATAATAATTGCTAATGATTTAATTATAAATATAATATATATTTATATGAATTAAGTTATTTAACTTAATAAATTAAATTTTTCACACTGAGCCCATCTTGAGGGCTTTAATATTAAAAAGGTTTATTAAAAGATGCAAAACTCAAAGTGCTCGAGTTTCGTGACTATTCACTCATCAGCTTAAAAAAAATTTTAAATAAAAAAAATAAAAAAATTGAAAGTTTATATTATAATTATATATATATAAATATAGTATATTTACTAAAAGTTATATTTAATTACTATTATTAAGCTTTTGGGCTAAAATAACAAAGTGTGTTAATAAATAATATGTAAAATATTCAATTTACGGCATTAGTTATACTTACTTAGGTTAATATCAAGATTTAAATTCATAAAAAACTAAACATAATAGAAGATGTTTTTAAAAAATAAAGTAAATATTAGTCAGAGTTTCACAAAAAAGGTGAAAAAGGAGTAACTTAGGTAGTTAGAAATAATAAACAATAAATCTCAAGTTTATGTAGCATTTATGTTAAATTCTAAAAACATTACGTTACTATAATAGTTTCAGCTGTTAATACAACTTAATAAAGGAAAAGCTACTGAATGTTGATTAATAAATTTTTTAGTATTCTAATTCAAATTTCTATAGTAAAATAATCTGCTAATATTTAATTACATCATACAAGAAAAAAATCATTTCAAAATTTAACTTTTTGGTTTTCATTATTTAACTAAAGTTATAAGATTAACAAACTTTTTGCAAATTAATCCTCAAAATGAAGTCATTGAGTCAAAATTTTTTTTTTTTGACTTCATCATTATTTTATGTTTAAAAAATTAAATTACAATGTTTTTAATTCTTGATCGATAAAACAGACTTCGAGTCTTTAATTTAGACAATATTTTTTGTATTTAACGGGAAAAGCTAGATTTTACTACTTTGGAATTCAATGGTAGATAGACAATTTGAAACGATTTAAAGAAAGTTTTATGGTAGCATTTCTTATTTTTTAAAATAAATAACTGGAAGTTTAAGAAAACCTATTAAAATAAATAAAAATAACATAAAACCAAAAAATCATACAATATAACTTTCTTTGAATCGTTTTAAACTGTTTACAGTGTGTTTGTGTTATGACTTGCCACATACATAAACAATTTTAGCTTAAAACTCACAGGTCTCATACTATGGCACCTATACGTTTTAAGAAAATTGTTTGGAACCAAAGTGATAGTTTCTTCAAATCATTTCAAACTTTGCACATTGTGTTTTATAGTTATTTCCAAAACAATAATTTTTTTCAGCCGGAAAATCAAAAGTAGCTATAAAAATGATTACCTAGACATGATTTAAAAAATAAAACAGCTTACAATGGATAAAAAAAGTTAAGCCATGTTATGTATGTAAATAAATTTCTATTGTTGTGTTAAAACAATTGGTATACTTGTTTAAATTTTTTTATTACTAGTTAATTGTGTGTATTGTTATAATATTTATGTTGAACTAAAAAAATCTTTTAACAATAAAACTTAAATAAAAGTTTAAATGGAGTTAATAATTGTTTAACAAAATTGAACGTGGTGACGGTTGTTGTTCGAAAGTTTAAAATTTAAACATATAAGGTATTTATACAAAATAATTACATAGAAAAATAAAATTATTTATCACTTCAGTTGAAAACATTAATCAATAGAATATCAAAAAAAATTTAAAATAATTTAGCCTTTGGGGTAAAATATTAAAGTCTATTAATAAGTTCTCAATTGTTATTTAACTTAAACACTTCTAAAAGAATATAAAAACAATTTCTACAAAACTACAAAAAAAGTGTCTAGTTTTTGTCTTCATGAACGGTAATATTTATATTTTAATTTTTAAGAAAAAAATGATATCAAATCAATGATATCAATCATTAATTTAAAGACTTATGATAACATCAAACAACAACTTTAAATATGAACAAGTTAAAAATAAACTAGATTAACGTATTGACTAATTTTCAAAAGTGTTGTTCGTAATCTTCTTCGATAGAATTGTGTTTACTTATTTAGTTGTTAATTTTTTTAATTTTTAAAGCTTGTTATCTTCGCATATAATTCTTTCTGGTGTATTATTAGATGAAGTTAATTTAATAACAAGATAAGTCCACGTTCTGGTTTTAAACAAAACCATTTTTCCATCACGTTTTTATTAATAATTTCAGTAGCAACATTGTTTACAAAAGTTTTAAACCAACACCTATTATAGTTGTACATTGCACCTTTGCTTTTAAATGTCTTTACTTATTGTTGTGCTTTGTATAAGAACTTGATCTCGAAAATCTATAAAATATCAAAGTTAGTAAACACACCTCTAACGAAAGATCTCAGATGAGCAGAATTTGTTGTATCAGTGTTTTCATCTTAACAGATTGATTAAAGTCTTAATTTGATCAATGCGGCTGTATATTCTTTATAAATTTCCTAGAAATGTTATAACAAACTTTTCAATTCTAAACAGTATCTTTTTAATAATTACTTTATAAGTTGCTTTTACAATTTTTTCTGATCAGTTTGTAGTAACGGAAGATAATCATGTGCTTTGTTGAAAATGATTTAAGCAATTTGTTTTTTTTTGTTTTTCGCAATAGCTCCTAGCTAATCTTTTTCACATCTTATAGCACGTCATACATCTCACATTTACTTTTTTTAAATGGAATACTTTATTGCTGGTTAAGAACTTCTATAATGCTAAAAAAAACAGTTTTTCTACTTCATAATAGCTTAATAAATTTTTATACTTTAGTTAAAAATATTCAAAAAACTTAAATGTCTACTTTAGCTGACTTAAAACACTTTTTGTTTATAATTAATTCACTCATAGTAGACTTTTTTATTCTTTATTTCGTGAACTTTATTTAAGACAGGGTAGCCAAACAAACAGGCTCGTTAAAAGATTTAAAAAACTCACTTTTCCTATTATTTTTATAATTAATCTAACATTTATTCTAACATAAAAGCCATGCAATTGCTTGAATTAAGTTTACAAAGTTCGTAATACTCATGATAAGAGTACTAAAATTTTATGTAACAGCATATTACTTCTATTATGGATAAACTAGCAATGGAGATGTGACGTAGTAGTAAAAAAGTCATAAATGCTTAGTAAAAAATGAGTAATAAATCCGTGTTGTTTTCTAGCATATCGATCTGGTGATTTGTAATTAATTTTAAGTCATTTGAATGGCTACTGTTATAAATAACTTTTTACAATAGCATTATTCTAGTAAAATAAATATTTTTTCATTAGTAATGAAGCTTTGAAATTATTTCTTTTAATTTTTTTTTCAACTATGAAAACTTTATGTATATTATAAAATTTTAATCAATTTTATTTAAACTATCATTTTAAATTAGATCCAACTAAATTTTGGTTCAATAATGATCAGCTTAAGTTTTTTTTAAGATTTATTAACAAACTTGTACCAGATATATTTTATTCTTCATAAAAGCTAATAAGTTAATTAAAACTCTAAATATACTTTATTTTAAAATATAAGTATTTTTTAAATTGCATATATAGTTTAGTTTATCTTAATCTTTTATTAATTAATATTTACGAATGGCTAAAAACAAAAAAAAAAACTTGATTTAAACCCAAAAAAATAGCGAAGTATTAGTCATCAATAAAAATAAACCGTTTCCTATCAACCTATTAATTAATAAACCTAAAATGCCAGTATTGAAAATTTTTAAAGCCTTAGAATATATATATCTGAAAATCTAAAATAAAACGAAAATGTAAATAATTTATACAAAATTGCTCAAAATTCATCTTATCAAATAATTAAAAGTTTCTGCTAGTATTCTTACTAATTTTTTTTAAATTTACGTTCGCCCTAAACTCAAATACAATACCCCACTATGGTCCCCCTATAAAAAAAAGACATTATTAGGATTGAGTCTGTGCAGAGAAATTTTACCCGTTTTGTTTGTAATAGAGGCAACATTTCAAATACCTTATACAAAGATAGATTGGTAAAGCTCAGATTGGAGTCTCTAGAAAATAGAAGATGGCAGTTTGATTTGATAACACTTTTTATAATTGTTAATGGTAAATAAAAAGAGTTTATAAATCAATTTTTATTTTATCTCAGACGAAATATAATTTAAGAGGAAATGACAAAAAAAATTAAATGAAGATATAAGTTTTATAACAGTCAGTTGTAAAATTATTTTTCTGCAGAACAACTAATGTGTTGAATAAGTTAACGTAGGATGTTATTTCGTGTGGGAGGTTGGAACATTTTCGATTAAATTAAAAAAAAGTAGGTTCAAATAATATAATCGCAAGTGGTTATCGATTAAAAATTATTTATAATGATGGTTTGTGGTAATTTTAATTTATTTTATTTTTATACTATTAAAATAATTTTGTTTTGTTCTTTGTGCATACTAAGTTATAATTGATCATACAGGACTATTTGTTTGTATTTTCTTTCACGTTGTGTTTAGTTTTTTTATTTTCAATGAATGTAATTTGTTTGTTTCTTTTTTCGTGTTTATTGTTTAAGTGACTCAGGTTTTATTGCCAAGTCCATATCCGCATAATAAACTCAAACAATAACATTTATATTAAATATCAAACCTTGTTCTAAGGTATAAATGTTTAGTTTTTTATGTCATACATTTTGCAGATATATATTTACAACCTTTGTTAGTACAGACATTTTTTAAATATTTTGTAGAAACACGTACAATTAATTTAGAGATATAATTTTTTTTTTTACCTTTTATTGTGAATTGGAAAAGCATTCAAAAATTTGTTTAAACATATGATCATACAAAATATACTGTAAAATTACTAGTTTAAATCAGTAACTAAACTAAATTAATCTAGGTAGACTTACAAAAACGAAAATAAAAAAATGTGATCGTAAATACAGCTTACAACAAAGATACTTTGAATAAATTCAAATAATGTTTAGCTTTACTGAAAACTTAACTCCATTAATTTTAAGCTTATTATAAAATCTTTAAGAAAAAAAAAGATTTATAAACATATGTTTATGAAAAACATTTTTAATCTATTTAAGTTTAAAAAAGCATTTTAATACTCTGTTGTCGTAACAAGTATAAACTTGAATTATTAGAAACTAATCGTAATGACCTATGCTATGTTTTACCACTAAAAAAAAATTGAAATAGCTATTTAAATATGTTAAGTGATTAATATTACTTGTTATAATGAATGTAAAAAGTTTCAAGTCATCTAAATGGCTGTTAATAGCTAAGTAATAATTAAAACGAATGAACGGTAGCTCTTTCAATGAATTTATTTTGTTAAGCAATCAAAATATAGAAATATACTAAGTAAAATGAACAAACAGACTTAAAACTAACAAATTTCATCTGCTTTCATGATAGTTTTACATAAAGTTATAATGAATACTAAAACAATTGTATTGTAATGTAATTGAACATAAAACCAAAACGAAGTTTCCTGACTTACAATAATTTTGTCTAGAAACTATAATAATTTTTTTAACACTAAATTTGTAAAATCAGCTATATAAACTTATTAACAAGTACAAATTCGTTTGCTTATTTTTTAAGTTTGCAAGTCTACTTTATTAAGTATTATTTGTAATATAGTGAGTTTTTCTTTGAAATTTTTTCAACAGACAATAAATCTAATTAAGTAAAATAAATACTTTTCATAAACATACAAAAACTTTTTTTATTTTTTTGATATACGCTATTTAAAAAAAATATATATAATTTAGCAATAAAAACATTAAATGAACAAAATATTTTTTATTTAAATGTTTTAAATTTGATGGTACTTCAAATACATTGCTATTTAAAATTTAAATAAAGCTAGTGATTAAAGTTTTATATTTTTAACTAACAAAAATATTTACTAGTAATATAATTTAAAATAATGTCAGTGAAAAAGTTAAATAAGTGCTAAGCATAAGTATCGAAATATATAACAGGGGTATTTTAACAAATTACTGCAGTTAAGTATTTCATTATTTTAGCTGATTAAAAGATACTGTATAAAGGTGTACTATGTTTGTTATGATATTATAGTTTTTAAATGTTGTTTTTGTAGTTATATAGTTAAAAAAAAATTAATGTTTTACTGAGAGCTAAAAAATATAAATTTAAAACTTTAGTTTCAACTGATCTTTTTTTAGCTATTAAAAAACGCTTGAATTAAATGATCATGATCACTAACAAAAAATATTATAGACCATAACCATAATGTTTTTTTTCTTTTCAGTTTGATGGTTAGTTTATGTTTTAGACAAATAGAGTGAAATTATACTTCATGTATTATATATATTGTTAAAGCTATACCTGTATCTTTTAAATTTTAAATTTTTCAAAGTAGACATTGTTAATTCATTTAAGATATCAGTTCAGTAGTGGACAGTTAAATATACTTCCCTTTAAAATGGTTAGATATATTTTAAAACTATTAATATTTAATCAAGCTCTATTTAATATATGGTTTTTGAACTTTAATAACTTTGAACAACTTAGTTTTGAATTGCAGTAAAAAACTTCGAATCGAGTCTTTTTTAATTATTTTATAGATGTAAAAATAGTACGGATATATTATTTTTTATTTAGTCTTAGGTTAAACTAGTATTTTATATTTTTAATTTAAATTATTTTTTTAATACTTTTGTCTCATTTAATTTTATTAAATGTTTTAAGATTTAGCTCATTTAAGAGTTTGATTTGTAATTTAAGGTAGGTTATTAAATAAAATATTGTTTTAGAGAAATATCCAAATCTTTAAGATAATTTTACAAAAACTTACTTGAGATAGTCAAAATTTAACCTTTTAAAACGACAAATCAGTTTGTATTTGAGTAATATATTTTTTCGTTTGGAAAGTGTCCTATAATATTCATGACAACAGACTAAACATACTAATGGCTAGTATTACGTAATTTTAAGATTACTCTGAATAGTACTCTACTAAACTTAGACTACAAACTATTTTAAACAAAAACTATAATCATCAATTGAATGAAATTAAAGTATTATTTCTGTTTATTAATATACTTTAACATGTTTAGTTTCAACTCTTTGGTTTTTAGAAAGTTTTAAACAGCCTTTAGTATTGGTTATTGGAACAAGGTGAGGCAGAATATTGAAACAAAATCAACTTATTTGTAAAACAAAAACCTGTTAGAATGTACACATTACTGATAAAATTGTAGTTTTGGTTTATGTTAATACCTAGATAAAATTATAAACTATCAATATTTTGCAGCAATATTTTTTTTATTTAGTTATTGAAAAACTCCCTAAAATTTTAATTTTCATAAAATGAACCTAGAAACTTTAAATGATAGCCATAAGTACGGCTTAAAACTTTCAACAAAAGTTTGGATTATAAATCCATCTTACAAGAAAGATATATTTAGCAAATTTAATCAAATAAGTGTGAGATTGGTCTCAAAACGTCAAAAAAGTAATAACTAATCGTATTAAAATATTTCGACTAGCTTGTTTTTTCTTCTTAAAAATCAGGATTACAATTTATAATTATCACAACGATAAACGGCAAAATTCCAGAGTTTGGGAATGAAGACTTTTGCTCTTTGTTATAGTGGTGATCACAACTTGTAGTGCTAGTTTATAAAATGCTAAAATATATACGATCTATTTCATTTAGTAGTTTTCTTGTTTTAAGAACACTCTCACACTAATTAACGTAAATTTACTAAATAAGTTGTTTTGTAAATTTTACTATGTTCTATGTATATGAAAAGCTTTAAGCCATACTTATCGAGATAATATAAAGTTTTTAGGTTCATTTATAACACATCAAATAAGAAACTAACACTTTTTCAAAAGTAACCTCTTTATACATCATATAACTCTTTTAAAAATAATGATACGCGATGCAGTATATACTAATTAAGTTTTTATGAAAAGTTAGTCTACCATTGTGTAGAGTTTTTAGCCGTAGACAGCTATAAGAACACACATGTATATCCAATGACTTAGTACAATACCGTGATTAACAAACTCAAATTTATTTTTTAATGAACTAAGTGATCGTTAAACTATTAAATATTTCAACAAAATGTATGTATTATTTAATCTTTGAATTTAGTTCTCGACTGTTATATCCACATACTAAGTTGTTAAAGAATATTTTAAGAACTATAAATTTAGTTTATTTACTAAAAAATTTAGAAACATAGTGCACGGAAATGCATTTTATTTTATATTTTATAGCTAACAATAAATTTACAACTAGTTTTTATAACGCTTAGTAATTCTCTAATTTAAATGATTTAAATAGTTTATTTATGTTAAATAAAAGTTTTTCTAACTTCCGATTAAGCTAAATTTTTAATCAAGTACTTTTGAAATGTAAGTTATATAGTAATATTTAGTAAAGCTAGAAAAGCATAGTAAAGAAAAACTAAATTAACAAATATTTTAATGCGTTATAGATAATACTTTTTTTTAACTTCAGTCTCTTGTAAATATTTTTTTAATATTTAATGTATTTATACAATATTTTATTTAACTATATAAATTAACAATAGATATAACAATAAGCCAATGACTCAAAAAACTATTATATTTATATACGTGAGTTAAACAACTTTGAAAAATTAATTTAAAACATTAATAAATAAATTGCACAAAAAGTTTTTATTATTTAAATGACAAAAAACTCATTGGACGATTTATCTAGTTTTAATATTAAACGACTAGTTCAAAATGAACTTTTTGTCAAAAAATACAAAAGCATCACAACAAGTGGTGTATTAATTTAATAAATTATAATTTTCATCAAATTTTAAAGTCGTTTAAACGGCTAACAGCACAGCACTAAGGTTATTTAAAAATAAAAAAAATGTATATGGTAATTAAATTTATAAAACAATTAAAACTTATAACTTTTATGTTATGTTACCATAGGTTATATAACCATGAAAAAACCATCGACGAAAACCAATAAAACCTAAGTCTCGTATAACAGCATACTAGCTCAAGTTAACATGAGTTAACTACATACTTAAAAGCCTGTGTTATTAAAAACAAAGAATAGCTTAAATTTAAAAATGTAAACTTAAGCAACGAATGTTATGAATAGTTATTTAGTTTTGTTTAACATTTAATAAATATCGAGAGTATTAAAAACTACACAATTAAAATCATTATGCGAACAATAAAATATAATTTTATGTGTAAGCTTATTGTGGATGCAAACTGAATGACAATATAGAAATAAAACTCTTTGCCAAATTTAGAAAACAAAATATTTTTAAAAAAGTAAAAAACTGCAAAAGTTGAAAAACTACGTATAAATAATTCGTAATTTTATTTGATTTAATAGTTTTTTAAATTAAAATATCTTATCTTAAAAGAAGTAATCTCAACAAAAAATAAATATTTCAGAAAAAAATAAATACAAACCTGTTTTTAATTTAAAGAGCATTTAAATTGAACTTTTTAATAACTTAATTCATGTCCTTTTTGGTTTAAAAAGTACATTTATAATAATAATATTTGTTACCAACTGCAGTTATTAATATTTTTAAAACTTACAAACAAAACTTTACACTATATTTAAAGCTTTCAATTTTTTTTCACTATTAATATAATTTATGTATAAACATAAAGTGCACACCATTTACAAAGTAATTTTTTTTACGCTTTTAATAATTTTGTGATTTTTTACTTACCATCAAATAATAATCAATTTCATCATCGATACTTGGATGATCTGTAAGTTCCATCTATTAGTGAAAAAAAATGCACAATTTTCGCTTAGTAACAACTTCCAGCATCAATAAAAAATCATTCCTGCGAAATTCAATAAAACATACTAGTCTAAATGTAAAATGAAATTTTATAATCTATCATCTTACTTACAAAAACTTTTTAAAACTTTACCAGATCTTTATAATCTATAGTTACAACCACTAGTATGGTTTTAAATTCAACTTGACAAGGATGGAAATATTCTAAAGTATGAAATTAAATATGTTCAAATTTTCTAATAGTAAAAATTATAGTTTTGTTTATACGTCATTATTTCTGTTTTAAGCTTTTTTTTTTTAATGTTTTTTATTTGAAAATAGTTTTTTTTTTGTTCTCATTCAACTTAATATTTTTAAACCAGGATAGTTTGCAAATATTGAATTTAAATCAATTGTAGAACTCTTTGGAAGTTCTGTGCAAAGCTTAAAAAAGTATTTATGCTAGTTAAAACTATGTTTATTTAGATTGTTTGTTTTTTTTTGTACCATTACTAACTCTATTTCATTTGATTTATTTTAATCAGTAGTACTCTAAAAATAATTCTAGGGAACCAAAATATATTGCTTTATTTACCTAAGAAAAAGTTTTGATTTTAAATCTGATCCTGAGTTTAATAAAAACTTAAAAAATAACAACTTTAAGTTACATAAGAATTAAACTTAAGTAGTTAAAAACTAAAATAAGTTTTATTACATTTGACTTTTTATTTTACATAGTTTGTGATAAGTTTTTTTGCCAGTATGTTTTGCAATTAAATGTCTAATTTTGTAGCATTTTCTTTTGTTACAATTAAAGCTTTAAAGCTGTTAAAATTATCTACTACCTCTCAATAAATATACTAAATTAACGAAAAAATTCTAAAAATAGCAGATTTGTCGACCGGATTTACGAGGTTTTACTTTTGTTTTGTATATAGCCATTTATCTAGTTTTTTTTAGTATGTTATTTTAAGAATTGTTTTTTATTTATGAACTTTATTGTTTTATCGGCTGTTAAATTTTGAACTTTTTTTAAAAACTTCAAATAATAATTATTTTAAAAATTTCTACAAATACAAAACTGAAGCTTAAAATAAATAAAATATTGAGTCACATACATTGTCTTAAATATTAGTTTTTTATTTACACTTACAATAATTGTCTTAAACAACTATAGCAGGTCTATCATATATAATAACTAAAACAAATCCGATAAAGTAAATACTGTTAAGATTATAGACAGTTTTAAAAACCAAAATTTCAAAAAATGAAAACGTATATATGACGTATGATAAGTAAATACGTTAAAGGTAGAACACATAGCTTGTATAAATTGATTTAAATTTATTAATAATTAATTTCTTGCTTATGGTTGAATTTTAAGCCAGTTAAATGGCAGTGACAAAACAAACATAAAAAAAACTTAATTCAAGTTTTCTATATTATTTTAAAATTTTAAAATTATTTGATTTAAATGTTACCAAAACTTTTATAAAATTAAATGGTTAAAATTTTACTTGTGAAGTCTAAAAGTATTGACCGTTTAGTTTGTGTGAATGTTCTTTCTTTTATTTCAATTTAGTTAATCCCTTTTTAGTAGTAAACTATTAATCTGTAAGGTCTTGGTTTTACATCAAAACTTTTGATATTTATCACAAAATTTGATATAATAATAATAGACAGAATACAAATATAACTGAATAAAGGTATTCAAATTCTTTTATTTAAAAGTATTAAGGAGCTGTTTTAAATAGCTTGTTTAAGTTAAGTTATGTGATAGTTTATTTAACTTAAACGTTTTAAATAACAAGGATAAATAACTTAATAATTTTCTACACTCAAAATGAAAAAAAGATATCTAATTGGCGTCATATAAACTTTAAACAACTTATATCAGCTATAAGTGTTAATCATATTAAATAACTTTGTAAAATTTACCAACTTGAATTTGAATTCATGTTAACGGTCACGGAGAAAATTAAAAATAAAATTATCAAACAACCTATGTTATTTCACAAACTTTAAGAATTTTAGTCTAAAAATAAAAATGACTTATAACAAAGTTTTTAAAAGCACAATAAGTTTTAAAACAAAGTATACAAACTATTCCGTGTTATATATTCGACTTTAAAGAACAAGTATTTTACTTATTTTCAATTAACTATTAGGTTTATCAAGAATTTAATTTTTATATTTCTATATTTTACTAAAATTACTTTAAAAATGCTACTTTATTGGCTTACAAAAATTGATATAAACATTTTAATTTCATGAAAAAAAACAATTTAAGAAAATACAAATTGCACTTATTTTCTGGGAAAAAGTGCGAACTTAAGAGGAAGTCTACCGTAATTATTATTCATTACGCTGTAAGCAAACCTGTTGTAGAATAAATAACTCAATAAAACTGTTAAAATAAAAAGAATGCTTAAATACAATACAAATCAGGTTAAATAGGAATTATTCCTATAAATCAAATTAGAAAAACTTACATAAGGTAATGTCTGCTACTGTAGTCTAATTTAATGTGAAGGATGAGCTTCATGACTGCTTTCAAGTGTTTCTATATATTGTTCTAAAAAGTCAATTAAAGCAATTCTAGTAAGTCTATTTTGTAGTACCTTTACAAATATCTAGATTAGACCTTTTGCTCAAGATGTTAATAACTAAGGTGAAAGCTTTCTCAACAACATAGCTAAAAAAAAAACTATAAATAACAATCTAACTTACTACCAGATGATTGGATAATTTTGCCTTATATTTTTTTGAGTTTAAATTTTTTCTTATCATTCACTGAAAAAAAATTCTTCAAGTTCAAGGTCAGTTTGTAAGTCTAGAAAGTTTCCTGTATGTCAACGTTTACTTCAAAAAGATCTGCTTCAAAGGGATTCATAATCCACTTCGGGACGTTTAATTGAAAAACGTCAGTAAACCGTTAATCAATATCACATCTTAGCTGTTTTAGATGAGATGAAAATACTTCAACTTCACCTTCACTTATTTAAAATTTAAGTTTGCTAAACTTGCAAACTAAAAAAACTGAAACTTTAATTTTTCTGAAATAACTGAAACTGAAATTTTCGAAACTTTTTATATAAAGTTTAAGCTGGTTTCTGAAACTGGTTATCTTACTTTTTGAAAACAATTAGAAATTAGTAACATAAAATTTTTTTAAACATAAGTACTAACAATTGATAATAAGTAGTTGTGTTTTGTAAAAAAAAAAAAATAAAAGTAGATTGATTTCAGCTTTTAAAGAATATTTAATCCTATACAAGTATAAAGCTTATATAAGACAAATATTGATCATAATATAACGTTCATTGTTTTTAGTATGAAGTTTTTTAGTGTTTAATAAGTATTACAGACTAAAAATTAGTAATATTTTACATATTGTTTAGTCATTTGTACATTAAAACATCTGAGCTGTTTTAGTTTATTTTCACTTTATCAAGATTTATACTTTATGCTAAATTATAATACAGTAACAGTAAACAGTAATAACAGTGACGTTACGTACTCTCGTTTAGTTACGCATTTTTGAATCCTAAAAGTTTTAAATAATGATTTTTTTTAATATTGCAAAAACTAGGTTTAATGTAAATTTTTAATTTAAGAAATGTTTTGAATGCTACCTCACCTCTCTATATCTATAGACTTATGTTCCTAGACTTATTGATAAACGTTTAGTTATACCTCAGTATATCAGAAATTGTGTTAACAATATAAGATTGAATTGAAATTCTGAAAGAAATATGACTGTGTTAAATAATCAATGTATAATGAAAAAATGAGGATTTAAAACACAAATAAATAATATAATACTCTTGCCCTATATATTAATAAACATCTAAAAAAAAAAACTAATGAAATTTCTTAGCAAAAAATAGCATTGATACTTAATAAATATAGATCTTGCACTAAACCCAAATCTCAATTGTTTTTTTCAGTAAACATATCACTAATTTTCTATTTATTAAAAATTTAAATTGTTATCGAAATTGGTGATTTTTCTTAAAGTATTATTATTTTATATTAACTTAAATCTTTTATTTTTAAATATGTATAGTTTTATCTTTTATTTTCATATTTATAAATAAAGTAAAAAAAAAATTGTTAAAAGTGGGAAAGTCCCCAGTCAACTGTTTACTGTTACTGTATTATAATTTAGCATAAAGTATAAATCTTGATAAAGTGAAAATAAACTAAAACAGCTCAGATGTTTTAATGTACAAATGACTAAACAATATGTAAAATATTACTAATTTTTAGTTCTATTAAACAGAAGCAATATTAAAGAACAGCCAGAATAGTGAGTATATTTGTTACCTCTCGTATCTTTACGACCTCTCATATCTTTACACACTTTTTCTGTAGACACAGTGTGCGTAAATAAGCGAGAGGTTACTGTAGTTCTCTTTTGTTAGCTTACTACTCATTAGCTTGTTATTGTTAGCTGTTTACTTATTAGCTGATTGCTTTATAGCCGATTACTAAACAAATTAATGCTTATCAGCTTAACTTTTTTATTATTGGTTTTACTGTAATAAAAAAAAATCTTGTTTTTTTACCTTATTTTTAAACATTTTAAACTGTATTAACTTGTTTAGCTTTATTAAGGACCAATGTTTTATTAAGTTATTATAAGTAAACATTGTATTAAAAATATTCGCTTATAGTTTGTAAGAATTTTAAATATATATACTTAGTTTAAAAATATACAATTTTATATGCAAAAGTGTTTAATGTGATTGAAGTTTTATAGTATCAAACTAACTTTACCGTTATAGGTTGTAATTGAAAAAGTTTTCACATAAATCATGCAGAAAACGTTGACTGATAATATTTAAATTCTTGAAATTGAAAATTTGAAATTAACAGAAGAAAAACATGCTTTTAAACAAGATAACTTGCGTTTGAAATCAGAAAACAAACAACTAAAAAAAAAGAACAAGGATTAAAAATATTCAGAAGCACAAGTTAAAGAAATTAACGAGAAATAGATATCTGAAATGAGTTTTCTTTATAGTAAAATTAAAAAATAGTAAATCATAATTGTAAACATAAAACTTTTATTTATATTAGTTGATAATTAATTTAACTTACTAAAAATAAAATATGGAATTTAACTTAGTATAGTCATTCTCTTAAATAAAAAAAATAATATACTTAATAAAACTACTTTTATACTAAGCCAGAAAAGCTGTGGGATTTGTTATAAATGTAATTCAATGGCTATTATTTTTGAAATAACGTAATAAAAACTTTCAAACAAATAATCGATTAACAACTAAGTTCTTAAATGTTTCTCGTTTCTAAAAATTGTATTTTATTTTTGAGTTTTCAAAATAGCTATTATCTAATATAACTTAATAAATACTTTTATTTGGCTACAAATCGAAAAATTCAATACTTACAAAACATGCTGAGCTTAAATAAATGTAAATTTTATTGAAAATTATAAATAGAAACAACTTATTACTGTATAAAACGAATCATATATATTAAGATATTTCACATCTAAGCTGTAAAATTAAAAGTTATAAAGGTATAAAATATATGCTAAAACTATTAGAGGTTTAATTTACCGTTGCTTTTTCATTGTTAGATATTACGTATAAAAATGTGCTTAATAAATTTTAATGTTTCCTTTTGTTATTCATTTGTTTTCAATAGCATCTAACTTAACGTCTATAATAAAAAATTATAAATAATATAAATTATCAAAACAAATTTCACTTATTTTACTGTATAAAATGCATCTGAAAATTAGGTAAAAATTTAATTTATTACTACTTTTTCATTGTTAAATTTTCAATTAATTAACAATATTAATCAATTTTTATGTTTCTTTTTTTTTATTTATTAATTTTCACTAGCATCTAACTTAATACTATGATAATAAAAAAAAAATAAAATTAAAAGTTACAGTGTTTAAAAAATGGTAGTACATTGAATATAATAAAAAAATAAGTTTATTATTAACTTTAAAAGTTTTAAATTATATATAAGTTGTTTATAAAAAAATTTAAAGCGGTTATACGCACAACTAATAATAAACTAGATTAAATACAATTGAGTGTCATTGAGAAACAATTCAAGTTAAGTTTTTAACTAAAATAAAATTACTAATATTAACAACTATTTATAAAAAATTAATTTAAATTATCAGAAAAAAAGTAAAAAACATTTGTTACAAACTGTTTATAACAAATAAAGTAAAATTATTAAAAAAAGTTAATAACATTTGTTAGAAGACGTCGTGTTTACGTAGAATAAAATTTATTATAAAAGCTAACTACAACTTAAAGAGTTTAAATTCTGTAGCTTTTTAAATTTTAGGCCAACTTTTATTGATAATTTGTATGCCATAAAAATGGCAGCTAATCTATGTAAGTAAAATGTTTATGTAGCTATCTAATTAGCAAACAGTATATTTACAACAATCAGGTTGTAAATTGAAACAAGTCCAGTGAAAACTTATGAGTTGTTGGAATGAAATGAAAGCTTTTATTAAAAATAAAAGTTTAATTTAAGACTTTTAGGTTATTTTTATTTTAAATAATTACAATTTCAAGTTTAAGTTCAGTATAACTTTAATGTATAGTTTTATTTAACAACAAAACAAAAACTTTAACTTAATATAACAATAAAGTTCTAAAAATAAATTAAAAAAGTTGTGTATCTATTTAATTTTACTGATTAAACTTTCTTGAAGACTTGAAAATGATGCTTATTTTTATTATTTAATAGTTTAATTGAATTCTGTATTGATGAATTTCCAGAGAAGTAAGTTTATATAAATTTAAGTATTTTTTGCAAGAACCTTAATAATGACATTAAATGAAATAAACGTTCAAGTAGCTAAAAAAATTTATGCAAAATATCTCAATTTACAAGTTTAACAGTAAAAGTTTGTAAATTATTTACAATATTGATTAACAGCTATTATCACAGCTTATAAACTTGCAGCCCAAGATAGTAGATTAAATTATAAAACAAAATGTTTAGAAACTTCTAAAATCTAAATTAACTTACTGTGTAGTTTTATTATTACTTCAATTTATATAGAAACCTCGAATTCATTTCACACAACAGTTTAATTTAGTTTTAAATAGAATATTTAAATGCATAACAATAGATAAAAACGGTAACATTCTTTTACATTTTAAACTATTTTTTTATACATTTAAGTTTATTTTAAAATGTTTCTGAAACTGCAAATTAATTAACATTTATATCTTTGAACAACTTTTATCCGGTGCATACATTATTTAAAAACACAACAAACACTTTTCATTTTTCTTAAATTTATTAAACTTTTTATGAAGTTAGTCTTATCAAAAATTTCTAAATTAATTTGTATAAATCTACATCGTAGTTTAAATATCAAAAAGTTTAAATTGAACAATAATCAAGTTCTTAAACGTACTAAACTGAATACTTCTTTTTTTTTCTTAGAAAACCTCTTAGTTATATTTCCAAGGTACGGAAGTTTTAAATACATTCGACATTTCTATGGGTTTTATTGTTTTTAAAGCTGTTGAACTTCTTGATATTGTTATAACTTTCAAAACTAACATTTTTAGCTATACATATGATTGTTGAAATTAGAGAGTAGCTACACAATAAAAAACAATTCAGTGTTGTAAATGTAGTACAGTTGTAAAACCTTTTGTAAATAGTTTATAGCAAAATTACGTTTGTCATAAACAAACTTTACATACAAAAAGCTTAATTTTAGAGCTTCATTGAACTGCAGAGACAAGTTAATTTAAAAATTACTTTCAAAAAAGATATATTAAAAACTTACTGATTGTTAACAAACTAATTGTACTGAATTTAAAAATTTCAACATGAGTTAAACTTTGCAAGATTAAAATCCAGTGGCCAACACGTATAAAACAGTATACAACCTTCAAAGCCAAAAGTTAGGGCTTGTTGAAAATATCAAAACTTTATAGCTTTGTGTGTGTCTTATTGATATTTTTTAGTAAGTATTTATAAAAATTTACAATAATTTTTACATTATTATTGTTTATCACAGAGTACCGTAAAGTATCTAGAAAAAATAAAGGCTACCATTCTTATTTATATATAACACTTGGATTTTTTTAAGGATTAATTAATTTAGTTTTTTGACAATTTTTACTACTTAACTAAGCTAACAAGCTGCATGCATGTTTTGAATATTTTTGCACTATATTAATTAAAAATCTTTAAAATTTAAAAGTACTTGTTATGAATAAGTTTTGCAAACATTTAGTAAGATATTTTTTGAAAAAACTAAGAATAATGTTAAGTACACAACTTTTTATTAATTAAGGTCATGATGAGGTTAGGTGTTGGTTTTTTTTTTTTAAATGATTCTTTTATTTTTTTGTTTTTTTTTCAAACTTAGTTTTAGTGCAAACCCCAACTAAGTTTTTAAAAATGACTTTAAAAAATGACTTTAAACTAAAACTTATTGTAATATAATTCTTTACTTAAATATTTACAAAAAAAATGTATCCTAATCAAACTTTTATAACATTAATTTAACTATAAAAATCTCAAAAAATAAATTAAACTTAAAATCGTTAAGTTAAATTAGTTTTAGTAAATTACTTTTTACGAAGAATAAAATATATCTGCTTTAAATTTTTTAACAAATGTTAAAAAAATTAAGCTGATCTTTATTGAAGCAAAATTTATTTGGAACAAATTTAACAAAATAATTTAAATATTTTTCTTTGAAGTTTTATAATATACTTATAGTTTTCATAGTTGAAAAAATTAACAAGAAATGAATTTTAAAGCTTTATTACTAATGAAAAAATAGTTATCTTACTATACTAATGCTATTGTAAAAGTTATTTATAATAGTTGCCATTCAAATGACTTTAAATTAACTACAGATCACCAGATCAATATACTAGAAAATCTCACCTATTTATAACCCATTTTTTACTAAGCTTTTATGATTTTTTTACTACTACGTACCGTTTCCCATTGCTAGTTTATCATTAATAGAACTAATGTGCTTTTACATTAAATATCGGTACTTTTACCACGAGGATCAACACTTTTATTAACTAAATCCAAGCTATTGTTTTTTAATAACATTATGTTTTTAATACTTAGTTAGATTAAGCACATTTTTCTTTTATTATTGTTTATATATGTAATATTTTAGTAAATACAGACACATTTTAAACAATTTTTATGACATAAATAAAAACAGTTTTGTTAAGATATACATTTACATTTTTAAAACAATATAATTTAAAAAATTAATATACTTTACCTACCTATATACACTGGTCTTGTTTTTAACCTTTTAATTACAAACTCTATTTAGAGATGGAAAATTTATTAAGTTTGTATAACCGTATTTCACGACTCGATAAATCTAAGGTTCCTTTATAGACTTTGCGTTTTGTTAAAATCGCGTACTAGGTGAAAGGTTACTATACATAAAAACTTGATAATTTATAAGAATTTTAGTAACATACGTGAAAAATAACTTTTTATTTTGAAAACTTGGTGTAAACTTTATCTTACAAATAAATATTTATCACGAGCATAAAATAAAAATTATGTAAAATGTCTTAACAAAATGGTTACAAAATAAGTATTTAGCAAAAAACCGCAACGATTTCAATTATTTTAGGATTATTTGATTCATAAGTTTAATTGAGTATTTATTTACTTTTACTTAAACTTTATGTGTTTAAACAGTATAAATAAACAGAAGTATATGTCTGCAACGATATAAAAAAGTACATTAGAATAAATTAACTTTGTTACAACTTCTTTAAATTTTAAACATACAAACTTTATATAACAAAGCAAATAAACAGTTAAACTATTGCAACAATTTTTATTTACGTATAGAAACGTAAATAAATCAGAGATTTAATGCTAGTGCCAGGAATTTTATTAAAAAAATTTAAACCTTTTTTTAGCTCTTCTAAATTTCAATAAAAACCTCTCAACAAAAAGAATGTTGACAGTAAACTGTAGTTAAACTTTATGTTCAAATTATTATGGCTTTAAAATAAATAAGAAACTAAATTTTCTTACAACATAACTTTTATCATAAAATATATACTAAAAATTTGTAATGTAAAAAATTTACTTATCTTAATTTCAAAATTATTTATGATTAAAGTATTAAGTTACAATATTTTAAACTGCATGATTCAATCAAATATATGAAACAAGGAATCAGCCTGAAGCTAATTAAAAATTTACAAAGATATTTTTTAGCTAAGACAACAAAACTGTCTTCTTAAAACAAAACTTCCTTAAACTGTCTTGAAAAGCTTTTAGTTTCATTAAAAGGTATTAACAGAAGTTTTCATCCTTTGACAAGTTGCAAGTCAAAATTTAAAAAAATACTCGAAGGCCGCATTTGTTATAAAAAATGTAATAATCTATACAAAAGCACTTTTATTACCATAAATTTGGTAAAATAAGCAATAAAAATAACTCATTAGATTTGTTTTATAATTTAAACTCTTTTCGAAATAATTAAGGCTAAATCAAGTATTTAAACACAATAAAATATTTCGATACAACTTAACATTATGTTCAGAGATCAGATGAGACGCGACTTTATATCAAAATTTTTTAGAACAATAAAATGAGTTTTTTGAGGAAAACTTTACGGAAAACTTTTTAATTGTTATTATTACTAGTGTTTAATTTCTGCTTATTTTACCACACTTGTGGTAAAAATGTTTTTTGATTTGATTACTACATTTTTTATAACAGATGGGGCCCGCGAGTAATTTTTTTAGAAGTCTTAACCAGTATATAATAATTAGTGCTGACCTCTGTAGTTTTTTTTTTAATACTAAAAAAGAAGTAAAAAACCTCAAATTTTCACAATAAAAGTCTTCATTTAATTTTATTTTATAAACGAAGGTTTCTTTGTCCATTTTTTTATTGTTTTAGACTGTTTCTTTGGTCCGTATGTTTTATTGAGTCACGTAGTTTAATTTATTGTACTTTTATACTTTAATCGTAAAATAATGTTGATTTTGAGAAAAAGAAAGTTAAATTATTTAATTTTAAAGATTAGTTTGCATCAGAGTTTGTTTATTTTGAAACTTTAGCTGAATTTTGAAACATGATTAAGATAATTTATTATTTAATACATTGTATGATGCAATTAAATATTTGCACAACCTTTTACTATATAAACTTTTAATATATTTGAATACTAAAAGTTACAGTTTAATATTCCTTTGTAGTTTTAAGCTAAACTAATTGCTAAAAAACTACCATAATGTATAGTTTAAACATAAGGACAATAAAGTTAAGCTAAAGTCTATTTTATACATACTTTTTGAAAAGTCTTTAATGAAATTATGCATAAGCGTCGAAACGGCTTAATTTTAAAAAATGTCTAGCATCAACAGTAAAACTCTCATTTATTTATGTTTTTCTACATTAATAAAAATTGCTGCCATCGTTTCATAAGGTCACTTAATAGCCTAAAGTAGTTATTTGTTTTATGAGTTAAAGTTTCTATGTTTAAAATTTAAAATACTTGTAACGTAGTTAAGTTATTTTAAAAGTACATTTTAACATCGTTGTTGATATTTACTTATACGGTTTACGTTAAGATATCTAATGGAAGACAATTATTTTATTAACTACTTATTCATAATTATACTTGTTAAACACATAAAGTCTAAACAAAAGAAAATAAATACTCAAAAATGTTTATAATTTAAACAAATAACACTTTTTTTTTTCAAAGAAACTAAGTTATTTATTCTTTATATAAATCCTAAATATTTTCTATATATTCAATTTTCTTATATAGTAACATTCCACTTAGGTACGTACTTTGAACATAACGTAAAAGGGTGTACCTAATCGCAATGCGTACCTACGAAATTTCCTGTATCATTATATGCGTTAAGCCTAAATCAAACATATTTAAAGCCGCTTCAGTTTATAAACGAGTGTTAAACCAAAATTCACCAAAACGAAGGCTTTTACCATAAAAACAAAACATAACTGTTAAAAATACTAGAGGTCTTGGGTATTTTTTTTATTTAAATATTTGTATGTAAGTATTTATTAATGTATGTATACTTATATTCAACTAACAAACTTTTAAGTCTACATTGTACTATTTTTATCGTGTATTTTATACATCAATTTTCTATGTTTTGATGAACTTTAAATATTTTATATTCCAATGCTTAAATCATGGCAATGCAAATTTTAATTGGAATTTTCGTTACTTCTCTAAATAAATAAACCGTAATACTTCTAATTTATAAATAGCCTTTACAATACAGTTTGTAAGATTTTTACTTATTTTTTCATACCTTTAATTTTAATATAACACAATGTAAATTATACAAAATTCTTTAGCATAACTTTTTTTTTTAATTTAATTTTGATCACTGTTTTTTTGTATAAAAAGTGCGTACCTAGATGTCAGGTTATTGTATTTTTAAACTCATTGAATTCAGTATTTTGTCAGTTGAATTCAATTAATTTTTTTAAATACTTTGTGAAGAAGAACTTTCAGTAACCCGTCGTTTTTACATAATTTATAGACCATTGAAATCAATAATGAACTTTTCATATATTAAATAAGTCTCAAAGTAAAACTCACTCAAAAATTAGAACAGATTATATCAACACTTTCAACTATTATATTTTATTTTGTTCATACTTCATTGTATACAAGCTGTAAACTTTTTTTTATTTGGGTTTTTAGTCTACTTTAAAAACAACAGTGTTACTTTTAAAACTAACTAAGATTAAAAACATCTATGTTTAGTTTGAAACAGGGTTTAAGGAATAAATAAAAATATAGTAAAACTGCCATCTATATGGCCTAAAAATTCACCGAGGTGCAAGCCTCAGTGTAATAAATGCCAAAATCATTTTATATGCTTCTAAAATATGAGAGTGTATTTTTTTTTCGAAAAATGTCATTTAAACAGTTTAAAACTTTAATAAAACTTGCAAAAGTTTTAAAATTTACTGGTTTTTAAATAAAACTTAAGTAGCTTAAGCGTTTTCAGAAAGTC
Source organism: Thalia democratica (assembly GCF_965202585.1). Lineage (NCBI taxonomy): Eukaryota > Metazoa > Chordata > Thaliacea > Salpida > Salpidae > Thalia > Thalia democratica. The sequence continues at coordinate 11,155,367 of NC_139167.1, forward strand.
AATTTTTTTTCATTTGTAATCAACAAACTAAGAAATTTTAATTTAATTTCTTACATTAGTGTTAAGTCTATTAAAAAACTATTTAATAAGAAATTAAAATATTTTACTTTGTATTTCATAATTTTAATGGTTTGAAAAGTACTAAACACAAAACAATACCAATGACGTTTAAATGTAAAATAAAAACTAGCATAAGTATGAAGTTTATATATTTTTAACAAGTCTGCTGAACATACTATCAAACTTTAAAACTTTTATAATGTTTATAAACTTTTTTTGTATGTTTATATTGATTGAAACGAAATTTGAAAAAAAAAAGATTAGAACTATTAATATAAAACTAAGAAAAGCAAACTTAAATCGTTTATGAAAGTTTAAGTAAAAGCTTGTACTACTAATGACGTAACACTTTACTACCTCTCGTATTTTAATGAAAAATATAGTATAAAAATGTCAAGTATATCAAGACATTTGACAGTGGGCACGGAATTGAGTTTAGAGCTGTATTGACGGCTATATAATATATAATTTACCTAAAATTTTTACAATAAACTTTTTATTTGTTATCAATTTTTAGGAGCTTACAATAAATTTACCATAAGGTTTGATCATACGAATTTAATCATCAGACCACATTAAATAGTCAAAGTCTTTTATAATAAATAAATTGATTCTTTTTTCTAAGTATTTATTTCTTAAATTTAAAATACTACCTAAATAACAACACACTCTGTAACCAATTATTGTTGAAGAAATTATATTTAAAATGATGTAAGATAGATGAACTCACAAAAACTTACACGCATTACTTGTATATATATTTTTTAATTCCCTAAAAAACATCTGTGATTAGTCTGCTATAGTTTCAAGCCATACATAAGGCTATAAAACTTTTAATTTTTACACGCTTTTTATAAACTTTATTAGTTTTGATACTTATTGAATCCATAGTTTAAAATTGTTCTCTTAAGTAATTTTATTTAATAATATTTAAACGCAATAGTTTAAGATCGAAAATTAATTTAACTCTACTATTTAATTGATTGTACTATTTTTTTTAAACTTTCAATGCTTTCGGACTGAAATGTAAAAAAAAAGTAAAACTTAAACTGAAACAACTTTAACAAATAATCTAATGCAAGATGATATTTTTTACGGCGTCAATTTTGAAACGTTTAGAATTTTTTAAGATTGTTTAGAATTATTTTTGTTTGTTTATTTTTTTCGTTTTTTACCATGACTATAGCTCCTAATTATTACCCATGGTCCCAATTTTTTTCTTGTTATTGTAAATTTATTTATTTTGTTTATTGTTTAACATTTTTCTCTTACTATTACCTCTAGTTTTTTTGTTTCTTTTTTATAATTTTTTTTACTCTCATGCAAAATTGTCATTTAAGCGACATTGTATTTTTGTGCAAAAGTGTCGTTGTGCAAAACTCACTGGTCTTAATAGAAGTAACTGTATCAAAAATTTTGAAACTTATCACTACACTTCATATATATTAATTATTACTAAATTTATTTAAATGTATTTTTAGCGCTATGTTAACAGCTTAGAATTAAGTTAAAAAACTTTACTGTTATAGCAATTTAATAAAGTTTAAGTTTTTGTATAACTTAATTTCGAATTGACAACTTGGCTCATATAAAGTTTTCATTTGTTTGATAGTTACATTTGTTCAGTGCAAAACAAGCTTTCCATATTCTTCAAACAATTTATTAACAGTAAATTGCAATATAATTTTTCTTTTCAAAGTTACATCAGGAATGCGTTGCTGTTGACCTATTTTGCAAAAAAAAAATAACGAACACCATGTGAAACGTGATTATTGTTTATAATTTGTTTATTTTTAGAAAAAATTCTATAAAAAGCAACCTCTATAATAAGCACTAGGATAGAATTACATATACTTATAGGTTATCAGTTTAACAAAAACTAGAATGTAAAAATTATTTTTCAACGTTTAACTTAAGGTATTATAGAAATATTATTTGAACTAAGAAAGAGGATTTTCTGACAATTATCAAAAAATGCACTGAAAAGATTTCAATAAAGTCGGTTTAATATTTTAATAAAATAAAAAGTATATATAGTATAAATTTTTTTAAAGTACTTTAAGAAATTATTTAGTTATAAAATAAAAGCAAAAATTATGCAGATTAACGGCCATTAACATTGCTTAAAATGTAAAGAAATGACATAGAATGCTTTATAATAGACGTCAAAAGTTTATGTTTTATTTTGTAGTAAACTATTGTGGTTGCTTATGATAATTCATTGTTATTATTTTATTATAATATAGAAGTGTTATGTTATATAAAGTTTTGATAATTAATACTTAGCATTAATAACTTGCATTACTGGAAAAAAAATCTTAAAACCCTAAAACTGTCGTTTTACTAACAATAATGTTTTCAAAAAACTAAAACAGCCTAAAGTTAACCATAATGTGTTTTATTTTATTTTTATCTTAAAGAAGTAATGTTTCTGAAATTTGTTTCTAAGAAAAGTCTATCTTTGATACCTAAAAAATAATTTTAAAAACCACTTTTAAATGCTAAAAAATATAAAACTTATAGCTCAATAATTTATATGAACTTTAGTTTTATATTAATTTTGAACTTAATAAATAGTAAAGCAAGTTTTTTAAAGTTCTTCTAGTTAGAGAAGTATTTCAAAAATGAATATTCTAAATATCTTACTAAAAGCTTTAAAGTTCATGAATTTTTTGTTTAAAAGCTTTAGAATATCAATTTTATTACTAAATTATATCTTTAGTTTTTTGTTATATTTACAGCAGCTATCTAAATGACCCATTGAATGAAAAAATTGTAAAAAAACTGTATAATATTTTGATAAAGTAAATGCTGCTAAAAATATCAAATAAATAGTTAATAGAAAATAACTATATTTAAAAACGTAGATCGACGTATGATAAGTGAGACAATAAAAGCTGAAGTAAATTATTTTTATATATTGGTATGAGTTAGTTTATGTTTGTGTGACACTTTGCTGGTTAAATTATAAGCCAAATATAAGGCTATAACAACACAAACTCAAAAAATGTTTGATTTATCTTTACTAAATTTAGTTAATTTAAAGAAAAATAAACTTCGTTTATGTAATTACCAAAACTAATATAAAGTATGTTTACTTAAAAAATCAAATATAATTTAGTTTGTTTAATTTATTTGTGTTTCTGTTAATTAAATTATTTTTCGAGATTAGTATAATAATCTGAATAATCTTGGTTTTATAATGTTTTGAGGCAGAACTCTTAACAGTTATTATTTGTATTTGATTTAAAATCAATTAAAGAAAACATACTTTTGTACTTTTAATTATAAGCAAACTTTTAAGAAGTGATTAATGAGTTCTTATTTTCATAATGTTTAAATTACTTTACAATAAAAGCATAGAATACACGTGATTTTATCTGTCTTAATACTTATAATACTTTATTTACTATTCTATTTTACTTGAACAGATCGCAATTTTTTGTTACCGAAAAATGGTTGTAAATAAAATTATTAATCAGCAAGTCTTTAATTTAATACTTTATTTAAAAAGTGTACTTAAATCGCAAAAAGTTATAGGATACTTATGAAAATTTATATTAAGTATTGGTCAGCCATTTATATGACTTAAAACTTTTCCAAAATGTGTGACATACATTATCATATGTAAAACTTTTCTATACTTTCTTTTAAAACTATATTTTGTTGGAAATACCTAGCTTACATCATTACTGTGACTTTATTATTACATTTTTAATTATTCTACAAGATTTATTAGGTAAATTTTGAGTTATTAAAATTTAAAAATCATATTTCCGTTAAGTACATAATTTGTTGACGTTGAGTAAATTAAGCCATATTTTCAGTATACAAAACAAAATTTTCACAACATTTCAAATGGGAACTAAGTTAATATAATTGTAAAATTAATGAAAACGGTTTTGTTTTTTATTTTTAATAAATTTACGACAATATTTCTTTTATCACCATAGAAATATCTAACTTCATTACACAGTGGCGTAACAAATTTTTAATAACAAAAACAGCAATTAATTTGTATATAAATATTTTGTTTTTTATCCATGCTAATACTTCAATGTTTTAAGCTGCGTTAACATCTGTAATTTAGCACAAAGATAAAAAATAATAAACTGTTAAAATTAAATAAAACTTCAAAAGATGTTTAATTCAATCAAACGATAAAATATACTTTTAAAATAACATTAGCTTTAATTTCTCTAGTTATTTACATGACTAAAAACTTTGGATTTTAGATATCAGCACGTTTGTAAAACGTTAACTTAAACTTAAACTGAATATCTATTAGATTTTAATAGATGTTAAACTGAGAATTTGACGACTTGCTTCATGCTTGTCTTTTTCTATTTGTTAATTGTTTTAAAGTTTATGAAATTGAATATTTATTGCTTAAAGAAACCATTGAGATGTTTTTTTCCAACATAGTCACTACTACAGTTACTAAAACTGTTCTTAAACGAACGGAGCCGAAAACCTTATTTACTTCCTCAAAAATTTTCTCAGAAATTCTCTCAGAGTTTTTCCAAGGTAAGGAAGTTCTAAAGACACTGGACATTTTTAAGGGGTCAATCATTTGTTCAGTGTTCTTAAAACTTGAAATACTTCTGAGAGGTTTTCTAAAAAAAATCTGAAGAGGAAACAAGGTTTTTGGCTTTTTTCGTTTCAGAATAATTTTTGATACTGATCGACCTGTGGAATTTACGAAGATGTTTTTCCCACTCAAGTTTAAAGTTACATCATCTATAAGTTTAGTTGTCACTCTTGTAGAGACTACCTAAAAAAAAATATCTCAAAGGTTTAATGTATGATTTGATCAGCACGTTACTAAAATCTTGAAAACATAGTTTAATGACAATCATGAGTGTGTGAGAAAATATAAAGAAGAATTTCAGTTTTAATGAGAGCTGAGATCTTTTTTCAGCTACATATTCTATATGCCTTATACATTTAATCTCTTAAAAACCCAATTTATGTGAGCAGTAAATGTTCGTATACCAAACTAAACTTCTTAAAACATTATATTAAGTAACTTTAAAGTAATAAGTTTCTCAATTTTTTTTTTACATTTCGTTTTGTTTTTATTTTCATCGCTAGTTTATTTTAGCTCGATCTTAATCTGACAAAGTTTATTAGTACAGCAGGGTTCTTTAGTATTATAATTTAGTTAATCTTTAATAAAAATTATTAGGTTATTTTATATATTTAACATTTAAACTACAATACATTTTAATTCAAATCTAGTTCAATTTAGTTGAGTAAGATACATTTTTAGAAAAGACTTGTTTCAAAAGTACCCATATAAACTAAAGAAATCATGTAATGCGTAACGTAATATTCTTTAAATAGTTTGTTTTACAACTTTATTTTCTATAAAAAGGTACTAAGAAAAATAATCTAAAGTTTTGTAACAATCATTAATAAAAAAACTTTGAATTATTTTATATAGTATTGTATTGTAGTATTATGTCATTAAAGCTTTACAACCAATGCTCTAAATATTTTATAAAACACTAAATGTAGTAACATCATACGTTTTTTAAAATTCAAAGTCAGAATTTTAAGCCGTATAAACGGCTGTATAACAACTAAAAAATTATTCTTTATTATTATAGTTTGCTAACATATTATTTTATTAAATACAATTTTATGTTTAATCAATTATTTTCTATCTCAAACTCAATAAATAAGATTTATAACAACAGCTTTATAATTTTTATTAGTCAAAGTTCGGCAATGAAAAATAACTTTACCTTTTATTTAAAACATTTGTTTAAGTTAAAAATTTAAGTTTTGTACTTTGCTTAAAGTATTAGAGCTCAGAAACATTTTAAAGTATGATTACTGTTATAGAAGTAAGTGTCATAGAATGTATTTAGTCAAAACAACTGTTGATTTTCGTTTGTATGTGTTTTATGACAAAAAATATTTTACCTGATTAAAAGAAAAAAATATTCTTAAATGAAGCCTTTTAAATAATGAGAATAGTTTGTAGAGAATGGAAAGTGCTAAAAAATATAAAAGCTATATACCTCATTAATCAGTAGTTAGTGTTTAGTATTTATATTTGCTGCATTACAATTAGATAAAAGCTATAAACTTTCTATTTTTGCATTTTTCAATATTAATTTTAAATATGTTATTTAAAAGGTCGTAAATAGTTATGTTCGTAAAAGTTTACTTAAAACGTTGTCAATAAACTGACATTCTTGAATTTATTTTTTAAACAATTTCAAAAAGTTAAAAAAAGAAACAACTGTGCTGTACTTTTACGAATTTTTAAAAACAGGTTAGTTTAAGAAACAAACACACTTAGTTTTAGTTTTCTATTTTATCATTGTTGTTCATAAAATTTTGACGTGTGAGAAAGTGGAAGGAGGTTGTATCTGTGTAACTGATATGGGAAAGTATTAAACTGTCAACTTGACGAACTGCTTTATGCTTGTTTTCTTCTATCTTTTAATTGTCAAAACTTAATGAAATTGAATATTTATTGCATAAAGAAACAATGTAACTTTATATGTTAGCTTTATATTTATAACATTTATTTGGTTCAAACTGAGAAAAGTGTTTTAAATACATTTCGTATTTCACTCATTTTATTGTTAGTGCGTACTTTATTTGAGTACGTATCTTATAGAATACATACGTCATCGATGTTTCTAATGTAATCAAAAAAATGTATATAACATATGGATTATGGACAAACAAGTAAGTGTGACAAAAAAAAGTTAATAAAAATTAATCTCTTAAGGTAGCCTTATTAAATTATTGTAACAGCCACATTTAAGCATCATACGCGTATACATACGCGTATACAAACCAAAACGGGTTAGCTGTCAAATTTGCACGAGCGTACAAAATTGCACGAGGGGACAAAATTGAAAGATGCTACTTTGCAGGAAAACACTTTTGTACGAGAGGAAAAAAATACTGGATGATACTATGAACGAATGGTGAATATTCCACGAAGACAATTTTGCATGACCAGACATTTTAGCACGGAGACTTTTTTGTACGAGTTAAATATTTTTAAATGTTTATTTTTTGTTTTTTAATTATTCTAAGTTATTCCTAACCCTTACCCTCGGTCGGTAACTTTTTTTTTTATTTTTAATTATAATAATTTTTTTTATACTATCACTGTTACCCTTAACCCTTACCTTCGGTTAGTTCTTTTTTCTATAAGTATATATATAGATTTTTTGTGTTTTTTAAATATTTTTTTTTTCTATTATTTTTACTCTAGTGCAAAATTGACCCTTTGTGCAAAATCGTCTTCGTTTTATTTTGTTCTCTCGTTAAATTTTGTGTCTTCGTGCAAATTTGTCTTTTTGCAATTTAGTCTTCTCATGCAAATAATTTAAAGTCTATCTTGTTATTATAAAGTTTTTTAACTTAATTGAATGTTATTAAATGGTTTAAGTTTACAACGTTTTAAAACAATAATTTTTCAGCTGTACGAATAGATTGTTTTAATAAGCCTAGTTACCTTAAATGTTGAAATTTAATCAACTAATGTAAAAATTAAAATTAAAAAACCATACAAAATTGTTTTTTTATATTCAGTCTTTGTTAGATTATAAATTATTTTAAGTAAACAATATGTATTCTTAAACTATTCTTAGGTAAGTATCAACGAAAAATGTATTAAGAGATCTTAATTCAAGCATTGTAAAGCCAAGAAAAAAATTAAGAGCTTCAATAAAAGTTTTGATAGAACAAAATTATAAAAGTTTAAACTTAATACGGAACTTTAATAAAAAACAACCTTACTTAGACAAATAATTAAATTATTACTAAAAGTACATATAAACTTTTTTTAAAATTAACTTTTTCAATATTTGTTTTTTCTGTTCTTTTATTTTTATAATAATAGGGTAGTAATACTAATAATAAATGATTGTAAACAATATTTTGTATCAAATTCATATTCTTCAATTAAATAACGAATGTTTTTTTAATGGTTCTGCTAAAGTTATTTAGATTCTACATGAGAGAGTAGATATATAAAAAGCTAATTTACATCGAAAGGCAATCTGTTTATTACAGTCAGCAAGTTAAAACTTATTTATAAATCTATATAGTTAAACAGCTTTTTTACGGTGCATTACTTATTTAAAAAATATATCAAAATCCATTCAATTTCTTTTAATTTGTTTGAGTGATTTCGTAGTAAGGCTTACCAGTTACATATTCTAGAAGCCTTATGCATCAAATCTTTAAGGCCAAATTTATGTAAGTTCGTATACCAAAATAAACTATCTAAATCCTTACATTAAATAATTTTAAAGTATTTATTTTCTAATTTTTATAGTTTAGTTTTATTTTCATCTTTATCGCTTAGTTTTTTTAGTTTGATTTAATCAAACATATTTTATTAGTATAGCAAATTCATACAGTATAAGCATTTAGTGAGTTACTAAATTCAACTTTTATGTAATTTTTTGTTGTAAAACTTTAAACTACAGTATAATTTTATTACAATTTGAATTAAGTTTAATTTAGTACGATACAATTTTTGATAAGCCTTACTATGAAAATACTCAAATAAATTTAAGAAAAAAATGAAATGTGTTGTGTTGTCAATAGTCGTTAAGTTTAAATTTTTAGAGAAAAAGTCAATATTATTATTATTTATTTATTGTTGAAGTTTAAATATAAGCTTACCAGGTGTAGCTATAAAACGTCATTAACAACTAAATAGTATTTATATCTTATTTAAATTAACCTTCTGAATGATTTAAAATAAACTTAAGTTAAAATAAAGTTATAGTTGTAATAAGTAGGAGTTTTAAATAACAATAATTTTCTTTCATAAGCTCATTTGGTTAGAAAGTTAAAATTTAATTTAATGGTTTGTATATATTTATTGTTATTTAGTTTTTATGATTGTTACAAAAATAAATGAGTAAAAAGGTAAACGTGAAAATTTAAAACTTTAACTAGAAGCGTAACTAAATATTCTTTTTGTGTTTGTAACATATTTAAAAAAACATATACAGAAAAAAATTGTTTGTATTGTATATTAAAAATAATTTACGATATTTAGGCGACTTTAAGTTTAAAAATAATTTAATTTTTTTTTGAATAAAAAAATTAAAAAAATTTATGACGTTATCTACTATTAGCTAGCAAACTAATGTTTTAACTTTTAAATTAAATTATAGAAATACATCGTTCTGATGATTTTTTTTATTTGAAATCTATTTTAAGTCACATTTATGTGGTTATGCGGAATTTAGAAGATTATAAAAGAAAATTAGCCAAATTAAAAAAAAAATAATCTAAACAACTATTTCCTGTTTGATTTGGAGCTCAAACTGTCCTGATTGTGTTAATTGTAAACAAATTTTTAATTTCCTTATATTTAATAATCTAAAATACACTTTTTTTAACTTAAATCTTTTTAAATATACATTGATTATATACAACTAAACAATTTAATATATATTTCCAGAATGTGTATTTAAATCTTTTATATTTTTAAGCGTGTTATTGGCTTTAAATAAAATCTATGAATTTCAAACTTTCCTTTAGTTAAAGTCTTGCAATAAATTTAAAACATACCAAAAGTTACTAGTTAACCTTTTTAGTCTAATAACTACTTGTATTGCATTTAAGTAACCTAGTAAAGTATTTGAGTATTGCTTTGAAGAAATATTATGGATATTGAATAAATTAAAACTTTCCTGATAGCTTTTTTTTATTTATAAGAAGTATTTTGAATCCAACTTTAATTTTATATATTAAGTTGAATTTTTTTGACGTAGAATATTACTAACATGCTAAGCTGGAACCAATAACCAATTTAGTACATGCATTACGACTTAAGTAAACAAAGCCGTAGAATCTTAGATTAAACTAAAGACTGGAAAATTAACATAAGGATTTCCGTTCAGTATTAGTAAAACATTTTTAATTAAGTCGTTATTTCTAGTATTGGGCAATATTAGTCAAATATATTAAAATATATTAATGCTAGGTCAAGTTTTTCACATGTATACTTCAATAGACTCGCAACTATAAATTAAAGCAATTTTTTCTTTTTTTGATACAATGAAAGTTTACCAGATGTATGAACCATTTTTAAATGTTTTCGTATAAACAAAACTTCATACCTATAAATTTAAAATACACAGTTAAAGATAACTATAATAACTTTATTAAAAGTAATACAAATTAAACGATGCTTAATTTCTGGTATCACTATTTTATAACCTCTTCTTTAAATTAGAATTTAAAATTAATGAACTGAAACTAAGTAAAATTTCACGTATATTTTAATTTATTTATATTATTTATGTTACCTAGGCTTTGTAAAATTATATCAAGATTAAAATTTGAAATAATATTTTTAAGTTTAATTAAACGATTATTTTCAACTTATGAAATCTTTACTGACTTCCCTTACTGCTGTTTTCACCGCTTAAAATTTATTTCAGCAAACAGATTTGGTAAAATTTTTAACCCATTAAAATTGTTGTTTAGCTTGGGTGTAACTTTTTTGTGAGCCTTGTATGGTGTCACCATTCATTAACTAAATCATATTAGGGGTTTTGTTGGAACGGGACTAAATCGCACGAGAGGACTAAATCGCTTGATAACAAAATTGCGAGAAGATACTTTTGCACAAAGATAAATCAAAATTAATTTTAAAAAAAACTTAATACAAAAGAATAAGATTCAAAAATAAGCATATCATGCTAGATTAAAACTACAGGAATGAGAATTTAAGTTATAAAACTACAAATTGTATATAAAGTCAATTTTAGAAATAAAAATATTATGGTTTTTTTATTTAAAGAAAGAAACAAACATTTCAATTTAAATTTGAATAGCCATGATTAATAATTCGGACAAAAAAAACTATTAAAAAGACTTATAAAAACATAGACGAACGATATATAAAACAAACAATACAAATAGTACGAAATAGATTTAATAAGCTTGTTTGTTTTATATAAGTATACATCCATGAATAAATACTTACATATATGTAAATTAAATGTTCAAGGCTTATAAAACATTTTAAAAACTATGTTTTGTTTTTATTGTAAAAGCCTACGTTTTGGGGAATTTCGCTTTAATACTAATTTGTAAAATTAAGTGGCTTTTAACATGTTTGTTTTAGGCTCAATGCAGATAACGATACAGAAAATTTCCTAGGTATGTACTGCCGGTTGGGTACACACTTTTACGTTGTGTTCAAAGTACGTAACTAGGTAAAAGGTTACTATATATAAAGAATTAAAAGTTACAGAAAAGTTTTAGGAACATACGTGTTAGATAACTTAATTACTTTGAAAAACTGGTGTAAACTTTATTTACAAAAGAGTATACATCAACACCACAAAACTGAAATATATATAACATTTCTCAACATAATGGTAAAAATGTAAATAGTTTTACAAAAAAAAATCGCTATGGTTTTAAAGTATTTAAGGATTGATAATTTTTAATTTTATTTTACAATTTGTTTACTTTTATTAAAACTTTAATTGTTCAAACAGTATAGGTATGGAAAGACTAGTTAATAATTTAAACTAATTAAGATAAACGTAAACCGTAGAAGTACATAATATAACAATAGAAAAAAGGTAAACTTAGAATAATTTAACTATGTTACAACTATTTTAAACTAGAAACATACTAAGTTTTTCTAATAATAAAACAAACAAATAGTTTAAACTTTTAAGTGATGTTATGAAACTATGGCAACAACTGTTATTAACGTAGAAAAACATAAACAAATAGGAAATTTATTGTTAATGCTGGATTAGTTTTTCCTAAATTTCAAGCAGTATCGACGGTTATGAAAGATTTCAATAAAGACTTGTCAACGAAAAAAAATGTTGACGATAAACTTAAATAAAAGTTAACTTTTCCTATGTTTGAATTATACATTATGAAATTTTTTAGCCATTGTTGTCTTATTTATTATTATTTAAACATTATTATTTAGCTTCAAATTAATAAAAAGTTAAATTATGCTTATAATATTACTTTTAGAATTGATTTAAATAATAAACGTTTTTAAAGTAAAAGGTTGTGCAAAGGTTTTAATGCGTCATACTTATATTAAGTAAAATAATTGTTCTCATTAATTTTTCTAAATTTAACAAAAATTTCAAAATTAACAAACTTTTCTTGCAAAAAAATCTTTGAATTAGAATGATTTAATTTAGTTTTTATGTTTTTATGTTAAAGTGAACATTATTCTATGATTAAAGTATGAAGTTTCAATATTTTCATCGATGTGGCGCAATAGAACAGTTGAATCAAAAAATTCAGACTAAAATAATTTCTAAACTTACAATAACACATTTAGCTTAAATAATAAAATTAAATAAAGACTTTTTTGTAAAAATTTGAAGTTTTTTACTTCCTTTTGAAATATTAGAAAACTTTTTTTTTAGCTGAAGCTAATTCAACGAAAACCTAAAATAAAACGTAACAAAGGTCGTAGTTTAGTTGTTTAAACAAATCAACTACTTTAATAAAGTAAATAAATAACTTTGCTCAAAAGCTTCCGTTAAATTTAAAAATTGTATAACAACGAATTTGTTTGTAGACAAAAAGAGAAGTTTGTTTTTTGACGTTTATACGTCTTAAAATTTTATTAGTAGAAAGATGGAAATAAGTAGGTGTGCTAAAACATAAATAATCATTTTGTTGTACATCGTTTGTATCTACTTTTTATGACGATACTTAAAATATTTCAATTTTAATTTAAAGTAAGTTTCGTTGTATCCTTAAATCAAATTTTATATCAAAGTTTAACTTTAAATGAGTTAATAAAAATTTATAACAACATACCATATAAAATAGCTGTCATATATTATGTAAATTTAGAGTTAATATTATTTTATTGTTAAGTAACGTTAAAATAAACCTAATAAAGTTTTGTTATTATATATTGCGTTTTTTGATACAGTACGTTGTTACAAAGTTTTTGTTGAGCTTGTAGTTTTCTTTAGATTTTAAAACGACTTTTTTTTTTTACATTTCAACCATTTTAGTTTAGCTATTATCATTTTATAATGTATTGTAACATTTTAAAAGCTTACTACCTGACCGTTTTTATTTCGAAAGAAGCTGTTTGAAAGGTATTTAGCCTTTTTCATGGTTATAAAACATTGAATTTTTTTTTTTTTGAAGTTTTATGTACAGTGATTTTTTACAGTTTGTTTTTATTTTAGCCATATTTTAGTGACTTTAAATTTAAGTTACAACATCAAACTGTAAATTAAGTAGCATGTTATATGTTTTTTAAATGGTACTAAAATTCAGCAGGTTAAGTTAAAATACGTCATTGAATATTACAACATTTACTTAACTTAACTTGTTTTAATTTGTTTATACAACATTTTTGTGAGACTAACCAAAACATTTTTTCTTACATGTTAAACTTACTTACGATTGTGACTTACATTTTTTTAGTTAATTCAAAACCAGTTCTGTTTATATACTCTATAGTTTTAATGCGGGATGAATTGTGCTATATCACTGATATAAGATTAAGAAAATTTTATTTATAGTTTTTTTTACTTAGTCTCAGGTTATTTAATTACTACAAGGTTTCGAATCAAATTTCTTAAAAAAAATTTATAAAAAAAATTTACCATAAATGAAAAGAAAAGTAGTGTAACTATTTTCGAATTTTTAGGCTAGATTATAATAAGAAAACATGTATACTTTTTTTACTTATTATATTTAATAATACGCAGATAGAACATATTTACATGAAAACTATAGAGTTCTACTTAGATTTACAAATATTTTGAATAATGGAGGATTAAGTATATTGAAAAATCAGCTGAAAAGTATTTTAAAAACAACAAAAAAAGTCAAAACTTCTCTTTTTTTTTTATTTGAAATAAACATTTTTTTTTATTAAAAAAAAATTTAATAATTTAGCACCTAAATACAATAGTCGAAGCTAAATAATTCATCTTTTCTTTTAGTACGAATTTTTTTAAAAGCAAAGTGTTAGAACGGAACTTAGTACCATGAACTGAACTTTTTTTGTATGATTACATCCGAAAATACCAAATATTTTAAGATTTCTATTGTAAGATATTATTGTAGAGCTGTCAAAATAAGTTAAAAATGTCAGGATGATTAAATATTCTTAGAGCAAAAATCAAAAGTAATTTTAATCAATTTACAATACTAGAGATAAGAAAACTGATCGATATTTAAAATTAAAATAATTATTTAGATGGTTTTACCAGTTTTTTTGACTAAAGAACATTTATATTAGCCATATCAATGTGATTTAAAATAGTAGATTGTCAACGTTTGCAACTGTTAACAAAATAAGGGTTTATTTAATTATTAGAGATGAAACATGTACTTGCGAGATAAAAATTTATGACGTTATTACAAGAATTAAAAACCTTAACATTATAGCTATTATAAAGCTAAAATAACATTTGTACTAAATTGTAATTAAACAAACACTGAAAGAGATCTTAAAAAAAAAATTATAATAATAAGAGTTAGCCGTTTAATATTTCAACTTTGTTTAACAAATATACTAATTAATTTTAAAATATCAAATACAAACAAAGTTACAAAATATAAGCGAATAGATTAACTGGTTTACAGCCATAAGTAAGACATAAAATTTTGTTTTTTTTTTAAATCAGTGCTTTAATATTATTTAGTTGAAGTTAAGTGTAGAAATTTTAAGCTTATAAAATAAAAAATGTAGTTGTTTATAAATTAAAAAAAAGCAGGTGAAATACTGTGTATAGAGTATTTTTTCTTTAAAGAAAAATAAATAACAACTGTTTGTACAAACTAAAAATTCGTAATACTACTGTTGCGTAATTTTGTTTTTCTTATATATTTAGTTTTGTTGGAACATATTGTTTAAAGTCCTCAAATGTTACTTTATTTGAAAATTACAGATATTTCGTACTGCATTTTAAAAATGTTGATTACTTTTAAATCTATAGACATTTTCATAGAAAAAGTTATAAGTTTAAAAATAAATAAAATTAACGTGTATGTTATTATACCGACACTTAAAAAGTGTAATTAGTAATATTATTGTAATGCAACGCTATTCCAAGTTTCACTTGAAAACCGTATAGTCCTTAAGAGAAAATTAAGCGTTATAGTACTTAGGTTCTTGCCCGGGGAAAGTCTGATGAAACAAAAATTGGAAAGAGATTAAAGAAAATGAGAGCACATTTCTCTTTTAAGGCGTATTATCAAAACTGCATGATGCAACGATTCATTTAATGTTTTTGGTCACAAGCTGATAAGGTGATACGAGAGACTGAGCTGTGTTGACAGAACCGTCAGGTGTTGCAGAGACTGTTTACAAGACAGACACTTGAATAATGGTATTGTATTATTTTATAAAGTTTTAGGATATAATTATAATTGTATTTCTTAGATTTAAGATTGTTGTTTAAAGTAAGTTTTGTAATTCTCTTACTGTGCATTTTATAGCTCTTTGATTTCTAACAAGTGATTTACTTAAAGCATTTTTTACAGTGGTTTAATATAAAGCATTTTTCACATAGGTGACATACTATTTATAGTTCTTGTAGTTTTTAACCTTGGTTTTGCATTTAATTTTAAGTATTTCTTAGAATATTATTGAGTTTTTTATAGTGGTTAATATACAGTATTCTATTACAAAATTTACTTATTTATAAGTTGTTGTAATTTTAACAAATTATTTTGTATTCATTAAAATTTTTTAATAGAGAAACCCATCAATTGATGTGTCTGGTTTTTTATAGTAGTATTGATATCTAGTAATACTTAGTCTAGGGTAAAGTTATAATTATGTCAAATCCCAATAGTAAAACAACACTCAGATTAAGCTTTAAGCGTAAACGTTCTAAGGTATATGAATCTTTGGAAGTTGGGTCACCAACACCCACTCTTTTTAGTACCATTACATTTCAGTAAAATTTTTAGCTGCCTAAATTTTATTAAATATTTTTAATATCTTAATAAAAAAGTTGAAAGCTAAAAAGAAGACTAAGATGCTAGTTAAAAGTAATTAAAAGAGCTTAAAAAAGTCTACCATTTTTACAAAACATATAAACTTTCTTTTATTTAACTTGAATTATTTTCTCTAAAGTTAAACACTAAAAATAAATAAAATCTGTTTTTACTACGTTGAATCTATTTTAAAATATAATCTTAGTTCACTTATAAAGTTGAATAAAAATTAGCTGTAAAAGTATAAAGTTTAATGAATTTTTGTTTGTACTGACTTAATTTGAAAAAAAAATATTTCTCTAATGAGTTGATGCAACAATTTAGATGAGAAAAAAATTTAGAAATTAAGTTTCACTAAAGTTCATTACATAGAACATACGCATTTTATAGCTTTACATAAACTTAAAGCAAACAATATTTATAAAATAAATAAATTATAAATGTAAATTTTATAGGTGAAAAAAACTTGTTTAAATAGATAAGTAAAAATAACCTTTAGCTAAATAATAAAAGATTGCGTGACAAAATGTTATAGCAAGATTCCATACTAACAATAACCATCTGTTTGGCTTAAAATTTCCTGCATTTTAATAAATTGAACAAATTCAAATTAAAAAAAAAACATATATAATTAAGGTAATTTAACAAGATTCAACATTTAAAATTCAACAATTTTTTCTGCTGTCATAGCCCTATGTATGGCTCAAAATTCATTGCAATTTGAACGTTTATTTATTTTCGATTTTTAATAAATATGAACAATTAACGTGTTGTAAAGTTTACGAAATTTTTTAACATACGTCATTTTATTATTATTTGAGCTGTCCCTTTGCCTAAAAGATTCTATCTTTATCAAAAGGTTTTTTTATCATATAAAATAAGGAATTAAAGTTGTGTTAAAACTAACGACATTTTTTACTTTACGTGATTTTCATAATTACTTAGTTTATATTTTATGAAAATTTACGAATTGTATACTTTATAGAACATTTATAGTTAATGGAAGTGTATAGTTAATTATATAACAACTAAAAGAGACGCTTAATAATATCAATCGGAATAAGAACTGAAGATAAAAAAAACTTATGTTTCCTACCTGCTTATAAAAGTATTCAAAACTTTATTATTAAGTTGTTTATTAACTGTACAGTCAATCAAAACTAAATCTAAATCAAAAATTCTGTAAAAATATATCAAAATAAAAAAAAACAGTAACTATTACATTTTAACGTTAAAATCATTTTTATTTTTTGCAGGTTTAAGCAAATTTAAACCTTTTGTATATTTTGAGTTTCTGCTTCAGTTTAACTTTTTTTTTGATTATTATTTAGACTAATTAACTAAGATTCTACACCCACAATCAAAGAATTGTATGTTCAATTATATATTTTTCTATGGATAAGGATTCATGACTACAAAAAAAGACGTCTTGTAACAGTTTTAGATTAAAATAAGTAGAATTAAAATAAAAACAATTTCTTTCAAGTCATAATAATTAGTTTTAAAAATTCATATTTTATTAATGTATATTAATTATTTTTATTTTATTTTTATTAATTATTTTTATTTAAATATTTATTATTTTTTTTCATGAATAATGATTCATTTAACTGTAAAACCAGACAACGAATTATTCTTTTAAATATCTAACATTCTCTAAAAAAATAATACAAATAATAATTAAACCTAACAAAATAGAAAAAACTATGTAATAACGTAATATTAAGTTATAACAAAACATATTTTAATAAAAAAAATTGAAAACTAGTTAATTACATAAAAAAGTATCTACATTCAAGTTCAAAGCCATATAAATGCCCTTTAGTATATTAGTAATAACATTAGTTTCTTTCATTTCCATTTACGCCACGAAAGAAAACATTACAGATCAATATCACAGACTAAACAAAGGCTATATTATTTTTTTTCAGAAAAACTGTTTTGTTAAAAGTTATTATGCGATGAAAATATAATTTTGGGCTTTATAGGAAAACAAGGTTAGTATTACAGTTTATTTATGTTCAAATATTCATCATAATTGAAAAAACGGTTTTGAAGCTATTAGAGGCATAACAGAAAAAACGGTATTAAAGCTTATACTCTTGGTAAATTATTTATGATTGCTACTGTCAACTAAAAATATAATAAATAGTGAACTTCAACAAACGACCAACAACAACAGCGGTTTCTCGCTACTATAACTACCTGATAAGTCCTAAAAAGGACGAAGCCGGTCGTAGGTTGTCTTGTATGCTGTTGTCGTGCGGAGAAGTTCATTGTTTATTATCGATGGTGAAAAACATCTTAACTTTGTCGATGATAGGTCCAACAAAAAACAGGCTCAACTAAAAATAGAGTCTAAAACCTCTAATTTTTGTTGTAATTTTTTTAGTTTTTAAAGAAAAATACTGTAAATATTATTTGCAGTCATTATAAGGCGTGCAAAACTAAGACCATTTTTTGGTCAAAATATAAAATGTAATCCTTTTACATGCATTAAATCTAAAAAGATTGTTTTTTATCTTTAATGCACATAAAATCATTTAATTCTTTAGTTTTCAAAATAAATGAAGTTTATTTTGCATGCCTTGAATTAGCTACAAACGATATTGTTAGAATTTTGTTTTCTAACAACTACATAAATTATTAGTAAAAAGCTTTTTTCTACATTTTATAACTTAAAGGATAGAAATTCGAATTTATTAACAAAGAATATAAGTAACAGTCTAGAATAGCTTTAAAACCGTTTAAAACTTTTTAAATAAAATGTATTCTTAATTTTGTTAACTTGTTAAGCACACAATTATATTATTCATAGCATAATAACTTTAAGCTAATTTTCTTTTAAAAACGTATTATAGACTTTAAAACCATATTCAAAAATATTTTTAAAACTAAATAACTTACATATTTGAACAAAATAAATTTAATTAAAACTTATCATTATATTTTTAATTTATAAGATGTAACGTTAAAAGGCGTTAAATCCTGGAGATTTTGATAAGCTAAGCTTATCGGAATATATAACACAGATGTTTTTGTATTAAAACTTTATACTGCTCTCAAATAAATTTATGAACAGATCTACGGAGTCTATAAAATATTAACACACATTAGAAAAAAAGCATGTATAATTTTGTATAGTGTCTATATGGAATAAAAACATAAAATTATAAAATTGTCTACAAAAAATACAAATTTAATAAAAGCAAACACTCACCTTAAAAAGCTCTAAGAATAGGCAAGATTTTAAAAAATGAAAAGTAAATTGAGTTGTGCAGAAATGTTACGTCAAAAAAAGTTTAAATAATTGGTCAATAGTTTAGGCAGCTTAAAAACATTAAGTATCAAATTTGTAAGTGTTTGTAATTTTAAATTTGAGTCTTGTAAAATAAATAAGTGCATAAGTATACAGAGTTATTTAAAGTAGAATCGTCGGTTGTGGAGACAAATATTCGATAAATCTTGCCGCTTATTCAAAAGTAGGTCTCTATCTTCTGCTGCAATTACTGCTCTTTCTGTATTGCAAGTTGGACGATTTATACTTACTCCGTTGGATGCATGTTTGATCTTTGAAACAATACTCCACTCCATGTTTGGCCTTTTACCGTACCTGTTAAAAAAGCTCGAGACATAATCCGATAAACGCGTGCTTTTTTTTTGTTTATATTTTTAAAAGTATGTTTACGGTTACCATATCTATCTTTGAAACTACCTAATGTACTTTCATGTAAACATGTAATTGCCGTAAAATAAATAAAGATAACTGCTCATTAAAGGTAACTGTTTAATTTAAGTTGAAAGTAAGGACCAAGATAAAATTTATATCGTAAATACAGCAGGTAGTTTTAAAGATAGGTATGCTAACCATAAATATAATTTCAAAAATATAAATAAAAAACAAAGCACGCGTTTATCGCATTATGTCTGGAGCTTTATTACAGGTACGGTAAAAGGCTAAACATGGAGTGGAGTATTGTTTCAAAGATCAAACATGCATCCAACGGAGTAAGTAGAATTTGCCCAACTTGCAATACAGAAAGAGCAGTAATTGCAGCAGAGGGTAAAGACCTACTTCTAAATAAGCGGCAAGATTTATCGAATAATTGTCCCCGCAACCGACAATTCTACTTTAAATAAATCTGTTTACTTCTGCACTTATTAATTTTACAACACTTACATTTACTATCACAAATACTTGCAAATTTAATACTTCATGTTTTAGAGCTGCACAAATTATTGACCAATTACTTAAATCTATTATGACGTAACATTTCTGCACAACTCAATTTACTTTTCATTTTTAAAAATTTTGCCTATTCTTAGAGCTTTTAGAGGTGAGTGATTGCTTTTATTAAATTTGTATTTTTTGATAGGCAATTTTATAATTTTATGTTTTTTTTTTCACATAAACACTATACATAATTATACATGCTTTTTTTTCTATTGTGTGTTAATATTTTATAGACTCCGTAGGTCTGTTCTTAGTTTTTTTGAGAGCAGTGAAACGCCGTTAGTCGGAATAAAGTTGTAACATAAAAACATCTGTGGTATTTTTAATTTATTTTAGTAAAAGTATAAATTTTTATTGATTATTTATGAATTTGTGTTTAATTAAATTTCGAACCCGCACGCTTTAACAGCAATCATTTTAATAATGCGCGAAAAGTGAATTATGACGTAACAAGTTAAACTCTGGTGGATATTCTTACAATCGTGAGTTTAAATTAACTGATAACAATCTAATATTACGGTCTTCAATGAAAAACAACTTGTTGTGAAAACTTTTAAAGCTGTTGTAAATTCAGCTGTTAAAAAATATGCAAAAAGTCAATTCATGATTACAAACTATTTTTTTATTTACTTTCTGCTTTCTCTAATCAGTTTTAATATACTTTTAACTAGTACCTCCCCTATCTACTTGTCCTTTATCAAAAATCTTTTACTATTTATTACTGAATTATCAACTAAATTATTTTGTAGAGTTTTTCATATCAAAAAATAAAAACATTTTATCAAGTTAAAATTACAATTCGAATTATATTACAAAAGTATCATAGTTACATCAGACAAAAGCTAATAACAAAAGTTGCTAACATTTTTCGTTATAAGTAAATGTTAGAATTCTAATCAGGAGCTACTACTTAATGATCATAATTTTAAGTCGTATAAACTGTTATTAGTAAACTATCTCAATTATTTTAAACATTTATTTGAATGAAAAGCTCTTCTTGACAGACCGACATATATATATTAAGCTATAGAGCCTATAATTTTACTACTTTAAAATATTAGTACTCAAGATTAAATAGATACTTTTCAGCTAAACACATTTAAACTAATCAAGTTTTTTTTAACGATTTTGTAATGTTTCCATATAAAATTATAATAAGTTGTACACCGATAAGTAAAACTTTAAAAGTTGCTTATAATTTCATTAGAGTGCTAAAAATATGCTACCTTTGAGTTATTAGCTAAAAATAATATTTGGAAAATGTCACGAAAACACTTATGCTTAAACTTAAATACTTATGCTGGTTAATTTAAAACTACCTGACATATTGTTTATGTACTACACTACAATTATTTACTCTAAGCTTGGTAATATTTGGAGATAAATTTTAAAGTAAAAAGTATGTTAATTAAAAATGTAAAACATATCGGCCAAATATACCTGCCAATTAAAAAATATTCGATTTCAATGTAGTAATATATAATTTAAACTGCAAATGTTTTAACTGAAAATAGTATAGACTTTATAAAGTAAAAATTAAAAATGTGCTGTTTTATTGCTTGGTGTATATTTTATTTTATCATGTATACAAAAAACTTCTGCAAGCTTGTTTTAATGTTTAACTAAATTATCATTTAACGTTTTTAACAAATATTGATTTTTTAACAAAAATATATATTTAAAATACTCTAATTTATGTAAACTAAAATCGATCTAGGTTTCAAAAGTTTTTAACAGGTTTTAGTAAAAGTTAAAATTTAGAGACAGAATATTAGAATAGGTTATTGTATTATTTGTAAAACAAAAATTTACAAGATTATATACGTTAAAGTTGAAATTTAAATAAACTTGTTCATAATTTAAATATAAAAGTCACTAAATCTTTTAAATAACTATAAAAGTCTTATTTTTTCATTACCATTCAATTATCGTAAAATATCCTAGCATTTTCATATTTAGGATTTTTACCTTAAAGGTTTATATCATAGCCACTTTTATGGCTTAAAACTTTACATAAAAATATGACAGAAAATTACTTCATGCAATAAAACTACATATACCGAGTTTTACTAAGTTATTCTGAGTGCGTTCTTGAAACGTCACTAGTAAATTTGTTAACAAGAAAAAAACATTCGTATTAAATTGATCTGATTAGGTTTTTCGCTTTTAAAAAACTAAGATTACAATTTATGATCATTATAACGACAACGGCAAGAGTCTGCAACCCAAGGCTAGACGTTTACAAAGTTTGTTAAATTACAACCTACAAATTGGGTATATACTTAGTACTGTGCGACGATGGTTACCATAACACATTTAATATTTTTATTCTAAACGAGTTATTAAAATAATTTTATTATTTTTTTTACATTCTTTGTTTCATCTCAATGTTAGTTTGTTTATCTGTAAAGTAAAAAGTAATAACCTTGATTTATATAATCAAACAAAACATCGTCCTATGATTTTAAAGTCTAACCCTGGACTTACATATGCCGTAAAACAATATCAATATAACATAAAAGTCATAATAGTTTGATCATCAGACACAACAAAACGTATGTGATATTCAGTCACTTTAAAATAAACTAATACAACTCTGCTCATTTAAAAAATTTAAAGTGCTTTAGATATACAATCTAGTAATTCTAAGTTTATTTTAAACCTTACGTTAAGTTTTGCATTGGTATAACTACCAATGCTCTTCAGTCAAAATAAACTTGCAAAATCATTACATATGGCTATATGTATATATAAAGTATAAAAAATTTAGGGCATGTGAATTGTTTTAAAGTAAAATTAATTAGTTTGCGTTTAGTAATTAGGTATAAGTAAAAGAAATTGCGTAAAAAAATTTCATTGTAAAAACTTTAACGAGAACTGCAATAGAAAAACATAAATCTTTGGTACAAAAATATTAAATTAATTATAACAGACAATAGAAACTATATAAAGCACTTTGCTTTTGATTTTCCCAATATTTTAGTAAGTATTTTGTTTGATTTCTTAATGTGTTCATTATTTAGTTTCTTCTGTTGATACTGTTCCTCTTCTCCTCAAAAACTGCTAGGGCCTCTGTTAAACATAGTTTGCAGTTGTTTTTTCCTTGTTTTGTTATTTTATTTGTTTGATTATTCTCCAAAGGATCTCATATTCTTGATTTCTTTCTTCAATTTATGAATTTCTTTATATAGTTCGGTTGAGTTTTTATATTTTGTATGGTTCTTCGTATCGGAGTCAATTTTAACTGTTGTTTAATGCAATGCGATTCGTTTTTTGATTTCGTTTTTTGTTAGTGCTCTATACAGTCTGTTATGGTTGTTAGACTCTAGTTCTGTCTCGTTTTTGACAATTTCTTTTCTACGTTTATTATTTTACGTTAGATGTTCAACTTTTTTTCGGCAATTGTATTTTTTCTAATTATTTTTATCCTCATTGGCTTGAAAGATCTAGCAGTTATTACATTTTATGATGTTTTCAATGTTATTCATGCAAAAGTAGTTGATTTTAACATTATTTTTGTTGCTGAATTTCTTCATTTTACTCTTTTCACCGAAAATTTTGTTTATTATGTTGATGAAATGTTTGACTATGTTTGTTTTTACTACCTTAACATATGGTGGATTAAACCGCAATACTTTGCATTTTCAATTTTTACTTTTTTTTGTAATATTATTCTTGTCGTTGTAATAATCTCATTGCTTTATCAAATTATTCTTAGTCCTTAAATATATTCGTGCTTCGATGATTTGAATAATTCTTTATTACTGCAGTACTTGATAGTAATTTCTTCCTACCAAGTATGGTTATGAAACTTAAGTTAGACTTTTTTGTGTCAAACCAACAATTAAAATTAATCAAATCTTGTTATAAGATATCTTAAACTTTTTTTTACGTTGAAAATATCGTTTTTTTATTGTTGTTTCTCTTCTTTTAAATGTTAATTTAAAGTTATCTACATTTTTTAGTTCTTATGTTACTAAACAAGATTCATAGTACATTATTCAACACAGAATTCAGTTAATTTTCGTTTAGCTTTATTTCCTTTTATTTCTTTTTTCGTTTAACTGATTGTTTTGTTACTAAAGATTTAAATATATAAGTGATAAAAAAACTATGTGTAGTAGCTTGTAAGAAAATTTATAAGCATAGGTGTACGACTTGATAATCAAAAGGTTCATTTTGTACACCAAGTCCTTAGACCAAGCTTTTTGAGCGCTTTTTTATCGTTCAATAAACAATATATCAAAGTTTATGGTTATCTACAACAACTTTTTACAATCTTCAGTAAGTTAATTACGATATACAATTTAATGCAATTGGCCAACGACTTTTTTAGTGACAAAAAGGTTATAAACTAAACCTTTAGAACTTTATAAAAATAAATATTGTTTTTATTAGCTATCATCTTTTATACAAGCAAACCAAAAGTAAGCGATGCAAATTTCATCAAATGAGAAAGCATTGATAAACAACAAAAATAAATGTTTGACAAACATTTCAGAATTTTTGTAAAAAAGTTTTTTTTTAAATGTTAAAAACCTTGTTTAACTTGCTATAAGTGTTTTTATAAGCTGTAGTTGAAGTTATTAAACTTATAACTTTAATCGCTTATAAGTCAAGATTAGGACTTATCTTGTAGTACTTTTTTATTTTGAAATTGTTAGGATCAGACAATATAAATTTTTTAAAACTCTTCGTTTAATTAGTTACACTCCTATCAATATCTCGTTATAAATTGATATATTCTAGCTAATTATTAAAAAATTAATCTTCTTTTATAAAACCGTTAAGAAGTCTAATCAGTTTAGTCAGTTTAGATTTGCTTATTCAAAAGTGTTCTTGCAAATAATGCTAACCAGATAAAAAAAAAACTCATCAAAACAAATAAGAAAATTTAAGGACTAACTTGTGGGAAAAAATAAAACTATATTATGATAGTTATTTTAGTTAGCAGTAATGTTTAGAAAATTTAAAAACATTTGCAAAGCTGCAAAGATATTATAAGAATCAAAAAAAAAACTTTACTTAAAGACTTCATATGTTCACAAAGACGTTGTAAAAGTAATATATAGATTTTTACACGTTCAATGATTATTATCAAATAAATAGCATAAACATGTAAAAGATAGTAGATGTTTTTTGAAGCATAATCGTACAATTAAACAATTACAATGTAAGCTGAATAGTAAGTTATCAGGAGAGACACTTTTGTAAAAAGATTAATTTTACTTATATATATTTAACCTTCAGTATGGCTTTAAAACTACCTAGTTTCAGAGTTCCATTATCTAATAGTTTTAAATTATTATGTACTTTCATTTGTATTAAATTTTAGCTATTTTGCTTTCATTACGTATTATGTTGCATTTTTAAACGCTTGCTTATAAGAACTGAGAAATATAAAATTAAACTAGTTGCTTATGTACATTATAGTATTATTTTACTTTTCTTTGAAATTTCTTTTTTTTTTTCTAATACTATTATTAATTTACTTTCTACTGAATAGTTTCAGTTTATAATCAACTTATTTGCTAAAGATGAATCTGAAAATATTTCAAAAAGTATAAAGATTTTAAAACAATTATTTTGTAGATATTTTTGAAACATAATACTTTTATTATGTAGTAGAAAAATACAATATGCTTAGATGACTAAAACATTTAATGATGCTCTACTACTTGCAGTTGTAGTACGTTTAGCATTATCTTGCAATCATTAAAGTAGAGTAATAATAAATTTATTCAATTCTTATTGTTATAGTTTAATGAACGACTAAAAACACGCTCAAAATGTTTGATTCTAAGACCTAGTACACAAAGAACCTTTAAGTTATCGAGTCGCACACCGAAAATAAATTTTAGCGCCTTGTCCAGAGTGTAATAAATAGAAATTTAAATGGTAGTTTATGACCTCTATTAAATCTATATACCGTATTTTGATTGTTTCTTTATAAATGTTTTATTTTATCTATTCCTTAAAAACAATTATTCAAACTCTAGATTTTCTTTTTACTACGACTAAATTCTGAACTTCCTGCAACGAATAAAATCACTAAATCACTAGTAGCTTATCACTAATAAGTTTATAGTTTATAATCAACATTGTAAAATTTTATCGTATTGAAAAACACAATAACAGCAAAAAAAATAATTATTAATCATATTTATAAACAGAGAAATTAGTTAAAGAATAGTATTGTTGACTTTTATATTTAGGCTATCTACACCAGACTATGATGCCATAAGCTGCTAAGGGGCCATGGAGGAGGGTCATAAGGCAATAATTAAAAAGTAACATTAGATATTCCAGAGCCAATATTTTCTGAATTGTATAAGTAACTTAGTGTAAGTTTAAAATCAAACAACGTCTGATTTTTCAGTGTTATTACTTGCTAAAACTTTTTTTTACTTAAACAAACGAAAAATTAAACTTTAACAAAATACGGTAAACGTTTTATCATCTTAAATCTATTTGAAGTTTTTTTTCTCATTAAGTTAACTTTCTTAATTTTTTTTTTAAATTCAGCAAATTTGTAGTTGAAAGTTCAAAACATTAATTACAAAATTTGACAACTAAACAACTAAAACTAAAAGTTGAAGTGTATTGTTAGATAGCTAAATTTCTTTTGGCTAGTATTCTTAAAGGTCAGTCTGATTTTATAATTGCTCAGTCAGTATCTATATTTTTTAAACTTACGCTTAAAGTAAAAGTTTATTTATTATTTGATTAAAAAAAATTATGTATTGGAAGTCTATTATTTTACCATTAATGTTTTTACCATCATTATATATTTTTTTAATCAAAATATTAAAATGATTAAACAAAAGTCTTGTAACGTAGTTAAATGAAAACTAACCATGGTCAATGGCTATAAAAAAATCCTAAATTTTCTAACAGTTGTTAAGTTTTACGAAAACATTTAAACTACTAAGTAACAGTATACCTTTATAAACTAATACAAACTAAATTATTAAAAAAACACAGTGTGTTTACAATACTAAAACGATAATTAGTCTTTAATTTTCCACATTAATAAACTTTATTAACTATTTCTACACCAACTGAATGTAAAGTTTATAAAATAAACAATATATTTAAGTATATCTCAAATCGACAACTTAGCTTATTAAAAAATATTTCTAATTGTTTAGTAGTTGGTCTCGTAGTACAATAGAATTACAAAAATTAAAACAATCGATTTTTCATGATTTTTTTACTTTAATTTAATATTAAAGTTGTATCAATAGTGCGATCTGGATGACTTATTTCAACTAAAAAAGTAAATAATTTAACACGCAGTATTCTAGGTTGTTAATTCTCTTTAAAATTTATCATAAATATTTCGTTTTTTAAATACAATACTAATTAAAATAAAAACAACCAAACACTATGTTAGAAGACTATTTACATTACTATTTTATTTGAATATTTACAATAAAAAAAAAATTATGTTAGTTTTTGAAATATTTTAATTGTTGTAGAACATTAAATTTTTCTGCTGTTAAATAATAAATTGTTTTAACATAAATGTTTAGTTATGGCTTATTTTACAAAGTCACTTCTGCTTATAAAAACATTAAATTTCGTATGGTTTACATCAACAATATATTTTTTATGTTTTGTTACAACCACTGGTATGGTATTTTAAATAAATAGAGACATATAGAACAAAGCAAGTACTAACTATAAAAGTATGAAAACTGTTATGAACTTTAAATTTAACTAAAAAACTATTCAATTGGTTACAGTAAAAAATTAATATTTTTATTAATTTTTAAGACAAATTTGTCAGCTATAGACATAATAAAGAATAGTAAACACTCGCTGCTAAATTTTAATTTAAAAAAATAAGTTTAAGTTTTTATTTCATACTTTTATCACAATAAAGTTAGGTAAATATATGTATTTATATATTTTTTTAAAAACATTTAGTACTTTAGGAAACAGTAGTTTCAAATATTTTTATCAACATATTTTACATTTATTCTGAAGTATATTTTATTTCTTTAATTTAAACTAATATTTAACACTATATTTATTAATATAATTGTGTGTAAACTATTATAGTCAATTTAACAATTTAGTAGTTAGTAATATTTAGAATAATAATTTGAAATATTGCTTTATTACTTAACAAATATAGACTCACTTTGTCTACTGGCAAATTATAAGTTTGGTAATGCAAACTTATTTAGTTATTAGTAACGTTTTATATACTAACTTTTAAACTTCACACTTAAAAAAAATTTATTTTGTATGCGAAAAAAAAAACTCTTATTAAAGTTCTACTGTAAATAATTATATATTTACTCACTATATTTTATTTCATATCAATAAGTAATTAAAATTTCCATTGTTTGTGGGAAATTATAGGAATCAATTAGTTTTTAACTTTTCGTATTCCAAACGAGTTAGTTCAAAATGTTTTATTTTTTGAGTTTGCTATAGTTTTGAGTTTAAGTTTAGTTTGTTAAATCTTATAGTCAACTAATGATAATTTATTTTTTATGCGGCTAAAAATTTTTACAACCAACTTCAGACCACGATAACTTCATAAGTCATTCTTATTTTTTACATTTTTTTAACGTTTGCCGTGGAAATTTCATGATGCAACTCTTAAGCTTTTGTTATATGGTTTTCTATGTAATAATATTAGCATTACTTGTTACTTTTAAAACGGAATTTTAAATACTTACTTTATTTCTGTGCTTTTGTAGAAAGTATTAAGGTAACTTTTTTTTCAAACAAAAATATTTAAAAAATAAATTTTATGAAATCATTAACTTATATCAATATTAAAAACTTTATTACTATCTTAAGGTTATTAGTAGGGTAATTTAAGGTAGTTAGTTTTCCAGGTAACTAGTATAATAAGCAGACTATACATCAAAAAAAAACAAACAACTGTTTGAAAAATTCTCGACAGTTTTTTAAAGTAACTTAGAGTACATAATTTCCTAAAGTATATATCTATTTTGATGGTCGATGAAAACTAAAAGCTATGGCTGTAGAAAGATTTGTAAGATTTCTTTTTCTATAGTCATTTATATGAAAATATTTTTATAAGCTTTCCAAAATTAAATGTTTTAACGTTTCGGAACTGCCTATTACCTACTTAGCTTTTAAATAAAATAGTAGAAATATTAAGCAGAAATTTAATTAATCTACAAGAAGTTCTTACTTATACTTTTCTAGCGAAAATAACATAAAATAGGAGTTGTCTTAGGCTTTATGATGTTTTAAATTATATTCAAAAAGAAAAAAAGAAATAAATTATAAAAAGTATAGTACATAAAATGAATATTTTAATATACAATAATAATAATAAGTATGCATACTTATAAACAAATGTATATGATCAAGAAAGTTGATCATTGAATTCATTAGGACATTAAAGTTAAATCCATAAAATTACGGTATGTTCAATAAAAATGTATTAGATGTTGAAACTATACAACGTAATTTGCATAATTTCATGTGAAAATGTATTTGTTAAGATTTAAAAACGTACAGTTATATACTTGGTATATAAGCATTTTTATATTATTCTTAACTTAAAAATTGGTCTTAAATCCTACTCAAAACTTACATTTTATTGTTAGTGTTATCTTTTTAAACCTATGCTTATAAATATCAAGTTTGTCTTTATTCTTATAGTCTAACAGAAGATTATGTTAATGATAACAATAAGTTTACATTACTAAATCCAATTATTTTTTTATGACTAAAAAATGTTTCAACAATATTTAACACTTTAAATAGAATGTGTTTTAATTAATGTTGTTAAAGCCATATGTTTGGCTTGAAATTCCTGCGCATAGCATACAGGAAGAATAAAAAGAATGTAAATAAATATACGAATAACCTGTATTATAATTTTTACTTTTATTTATCTTGCACAATTTCAAAACTTTTAATTTGTCTCTGCCGAACATATATCAGTTCAGAAACATGATATTACGTTTTTAGCTATTTACTAAGTACCGCAAAAATTTAATTAAATACTAATATCACTTTATAGTTTTTTATTTTAAGTACTTCGTATATAACTTAATTGTAATATTTAAAAGTACCTTTATAAAAAGAAGTTTACAAAAGTTTTGGACAAGTTTTACCAAAGTTGTTTGGCTTAAAATGTTGACGCATAGCATACATTTGTTTCAAAGAATTTCGATAAATATATACACAAGTAGCCTGAACTAAAAATTTACGATTTTATATGTCTTACGTCATTTCAATTTTTTTTGTTTAATTTAATATGTCGTTGACGAACACATGTCAGTTTAGAACCATAATTTTACTTATTTAAACTAAGTAAAACAAAGAAGCGCAAATATCTAATTGAAAACTAAAAAAAATTATGTTTATTGACTTAAAATTGATGCTAAGTATTTCAATAAACTTAATTTTATCTACTTTTCTTTAAAAAGTAGTAATTGGTTGTAAAACTAGCTTTATTATATTAAACTGAAATATAGTTTTTTCTACTTTATTACTGTTTTTCATACTATTTTAGAACTTATTATCAACTGTTAAAACTTTGCTTCACTGTTTATTAGTTATACATCTCAACTATTTAAATAATGAATATTTAAACTTTACTATACGACCAACAACAGCAGTATGAAATCTGCTGATTTATCTCCACGACCGGTTTCGTTCTTATAGTGACAAACAGGCATAAACTCAAATACAGCTACTTAGAACTAACATTATTCAAGCTAAAAGACATATATAAACTTGAATACGAAATGAATTAGGTGTTTTTAATTTTTTTCCGAGGTTGTTACTAAAAAAAAAGCATTTATTTTATTGTAAATATAAGCAATTAAGTAAATTTTGAAATACAAGTTTCATTAAAACATAAAATTTAAATTGAATTAAAGTTATTAAAGTATATGAAAAATTAAAATACTTTTTCAACTAGTTATGTTAAAAAGATGTCTAAAACTACTTTAAAACTTTAAGACATTTTAGCAACAACACAAATGTTTAATGAAGCGCAAAATGTATTTATTCAAATGATACACACAGTATTTAGTGTTGTAACTTGTCTCCACTTTTGTTACATAAGCTTTGTTAAAATATATAAATATTAAAAAGATATTTAAGTTCAATTGAACGATATTTTTCCACTTAATAAATATTTACTGACTTTTCTTACTGTAGTTTTCACCGCTTAGAATTTCTTTCCGCAAACAGTTTCCGTAAAATTTTAAATTCATTAAAATTGTTGTTTTGCTTATGTGTAACTTTATTGAGAGCTTTTTTTGATGTCACCATACATTAACTATATAATATTAGGTAGTTTTGGGGGAATGGGTCTAAAGTTCACGAAAAAAAACTCTTGAGGTTTTAACTTTGCACGATAGGATTAAATCGCACAAGAACGAAATTGCGAGAAGATAATTTTGCTCGAAGATAAATCAAAAATAAACTTGAAATTTGTAACACAAAAGTGTTAGATTTAAAAATAAAGCACAGATGTTAAATTAAAACTACAGGAATGAGAAATTTAGTTATAAAACTACAAATTGTCTTTAAAGTTAGTTTTTGAAATAAAAACGTTATGGTTTTTTTATTTAATGAAAGTAACGAACACTTCAGTTTAAACTTGCATAGCCATGATTAAAACATAGGGAAAAAAAAAATTAAAGTTTTGGAAACTTAGACAAACGGTATGTAAAACTAACGATAGAAATAGTACAACAATGATTTAAAAAGTTTGTAAGTTTAATATAAGTATACATCCATTTATTTACATATACATTTTATTTATATATATATTTATTTACTTATATATATAATATACATTTACTTACAATATATATTTACATACAATTATGTAAATTAAATAAATAATAAAGATATCTAATATCTTTAAACAAGTATGTTTTGTTTTTATAGTAAAAGACTTTGTTTTGGGGGATTTCGCTCATTAGTAAACTTAAGCGGCCTTTAATATGTTTTGTTATAGGCTTAATGCGTTATGATACCGAAAAATTCCTAGGTACGAACTGCCAAATAAATACTTTCAGTTGTTTTCAAAATACATACCTAGTTAGAAGGTTACTTTATAAAAAAACCTGAAATTTATACCAAATTTTGAGAACATACGTATGAGATAACTTAATTTATTTGAAAATTTGGTGTAAAGTTTACATCAAAAACAAATATTTATCACGAGCATAAAAATAATTAATATATATAATTTGTAACATAATGGTAAAAATTTAAATAGTTTTACAAAAAACCGTTGTGGTTTCGACGTGTTTAAAGATATTTTATTGGTTAAATTTTTTTGATTATTTATTTACTTTTATTAAAGTTTTATGTGTTAAGGGAGTATAAACATGAAAGAGTAGTTGAAAAAATAAATGTCTTACATAATTTAGATAAACGTAAACCATAGAAGTACATGTTAGCAACGATAAAAAAGTATTTAAGAATAACTATGTTACAACTTTAAAAACTTTATGCATAAAAACTCAATTTATTAAATAAATAAGCAATTTAAACTATTAGATGACGTTAAAACGATCACAACATTTGTTACTAACGTACAAAAGTTAAAAAAATGAGATATTAATTATTAATGTCAGAAATTTTTTTTCTAAATTTTGAACCGATTCGACGGTTATGCTCAATTTCATAAAAAACTTTTCAACAAAATAATGTTGACAATAATTTTTAATAAGACTTTATTTTTCTTATTTTTAACTATGCATTATATTAATTTTTTTAGCCATTATTATAACTTTAAAAAAAAAAGAATTAAATTTTGCAAACACTTCATTTTTAGCATAGAATTATATAGTAAAAGTGTGTATAGTAAAATGTTTTGCTAATGTT
Organism: Thalia democratica; assembly: GCF_965202585.1. Classification (NCBI taxonomy): domain Eukaryota; kingdom Metazoa; phylum Chordata; class Thaliacea; order Salpida; family Salpidae; genus Thalia; species Thalia democratica. The sequence goes on from NC_139167.1 coordinate 11,188,482, forward strand.
TAAATGCGTCATACTAAAGTTTCATATAGTAATTTAACTTATTGATATCTTAATTTAAAAGGTAAGCCAAACAGTTAATTGTTTCAAAACATTTGTTTTTTATTTGCCTTTTATAAACTAGAAAATATTTGCTAACCTAAAGTGTTCAAAACATTTATAAAATAACTTTCTTTTCACTTATGTCAAAACATAAATAACATTGTAAATAGTAAACTATAAAGAATTAAATGTTTTTTTTTTTAATTTTCTTTATTTACATATTTACTACTTTTTTAATAAATTTTAACAAATAATTTATTTGACTTGATGTATATAATAGTATTTTAAAAATTTCAAACAAAAATATAAACTTTTTTTTATGCAAGATTTTGCATTTTTTTCGGAATAGTTAAATAAAAATATTTAGTATTAACTTAAGTAAATTAATTTTCAGAAAATTTATGAATACTATAAAAAAATCTTAAACTTTATAAGAGTCTAAAATTACCTTATAAGTATTAATCTTATCATTTTATTTAACTTAATTTTTAATTAAATACTGGAAATATTTGTTTTGAGCTCATTACAATGTCAGTATAATATTTAATGATATACAATGTTATTAACTTCATAATATTTTAATGTTTTACCTAAACACTAATAACAGTTACTTATCAAAATACTTAAGCTTTATTTTATTTGTAAACGTTGTTAAATGTGTTATCTAAAAAAGTTTGTTAACTTTATCTTAAGTAAATATATATATAAGTAAAGTTTTTTACAGCCGTATGTACGAAAATGTACTAAAATAATTAAATCTAAGGGTACATGCTTAATTTAGTAGGGTTTTTTTTTTGTAAAATAATAGAAAAATTTTAATAAAAAGTTTTAATAAAACACTTTAGAGAGTCCTTAAGTATCTACTAAAACTTAAAATATATTTTGTTATGATATAACTATAGGTACTTATGGTTTAAGTAAACATAATAAGAAGTGTTTTTCAGTTATTTATCTTTATTTAAGTTTAATATTTTTTATAAGTTTACAGGTACATGGTTAAAAATTAATCTTTCAACTATTGTTTTAAGGCTGGCCTTAGTGATTAGAGAACAAGAATGTGGTAAGATATTCAAATATAATAATAAGTAAATGTCATAATAATCTAAAACCTTGAAAAAATCAAATTTATAATTGAATTAATATCTTCTATCAATTTTTAATATTACTTATTTTTGAATTTTAATTGTATCAATAACTACAATTTTAAACTAAACTTTAATGCGGTGTTTACCTTTAATATATTTTAATATAGATGTACTCAGTTTAAAAAAGTTGTTTTAAATCACATGACAAAATAGTATTGAAACATATAGAACTTTTTTTTTAAACACTGACTTTTCAAAACTAAGTTAGTTCAACTACATTAGACTATGAATAAAGAAATCAGATACATAAAAAAAATAGTATTGTGAATTTAACACTGTTTATAAAACGTTTTATCTAAAAAATATAAAACATAAGCAAGAAAAAGTCTAGAAATGTTTAAGCCTTCGAAAATTTTACAAGTTTACAAAGTTCAAACAAAAAATGCATACATATAAACAATATAATGTCTTATTTGAATTATAGGGTTTGTGTTTTAGTGCAATACTTTTCTATTACTAGTAGTTCTTATGAATTCTTATTGATAAAAAGCATGTTTTTTTAAAATAACAAATACAAAACGGCTTATTAAAGTTACTTATTATTCATATACGTACTTACGTATTACTAGAATGAGCACAAACACATCAGAGCGAAAATGGTTTAAATAATTGTGGTATTCGGAATACTCATGTGATGAGTAACTCGTTAATTTTTTAGCCTTGTTAACGGCTGTAAGCAGAACTCTCAACGTCTTTAAAATCTGTAAAATGAAAAATTTAACTTTAGTTGAAAACTCTTTCTAATAATCTTTAAATAACTAACACTATGGTTGTAAATATAAATTCAATAATTAAACCGTTATACCAGTTAATATTCTTGATTTCTGTGACTGAAGTTTTATTTTATTAAAAACAATTTAAGGAAGAGGTATTATGAAAATTAGAAGTTAAAATTAAAAACTGTACTTAAGCTATGAAAGTATGTCCTGAAGAGCTTATATATGTTTTTTTAACTTACATTTTTACCATTAAAACTTAAAGAAATTTATGTACAGAACTCTTAATGGTGATTTTTTTTTTTGAAAAAAAAATTATTGTGATCTATTAGATGGCACTTTTGATTTTCTTTAGTTTTTTTTTTTGATTAACTAGTTTAAAGGTGACAACTAACATCTTTTAAATTTTGCTTACTATATATGTATAACGTTGTAAAAAATTGCATATTTATAAGAAAACAAAAAAACTCTAATACAATAGATTATGAATAAATTATAATACAAAATTATACTAAAAAGTACTTTTAATTTAAGCAGCATAATTTCTCTTTAAAACAATTTTTTCATGAAGAATTACAGCCGTTTACATAACTTTAAAATTTATTTAGAAAGAAAATAGAGTTTAGTACAAAAAGAAATGTTTATATACTTTATAGCGCTGGTATTTTGCTTAAAAACGTTCATCATACGTCCTTAAACAATGTTTTTTTTTTTTGATTTTTTGTGTTTCTTCGTGCTTAAGAAGTTTTTACAGTATTTAAAAAAAAAAGTTATTATCTATAACCAAGTAATTACCAGTCTATAAATATTTTTTTGTTGAAGATTTAGAGGTAACTTATAATATTAATATCCAAACCAGGGTTTCCAAAATATCCAAAACTCATTTACTAAATCGCCCCTTTTTCAGAAGTTTGAAAAAAAAAAGCGCCCCCTGTTATTTTATAAAGTATTTTTTTTATTGAATACGCACTTTTGTATTGAGCTAAAAAATTTGTATTCGAAATGTAATTAAGTCTGGTACCTTTTTTGCACACACTTTTGGGCTGTGTTCAAAAACATTTACAGGGCTTGAGAAAATAATTCACAGTTATTTTCTTTGAAGCCAAGTAAAGTGTATTGAAATACTTAATTATTGAAAAGCCTTGTGTGATCTGCTATCATTTCTGTTTAAAATTAAATATGAATTGTTTTGAAACTAATGAAACCTTTAGGTTAGTGGTGGACAAATTTTAATGTCAGTAAGTCATATTTATTAAAAAATCCTTTCTAGTGTCGACTTGTTAGTAATATGTATTTGCGGGCTGTACAATTTAAACAACTAACATATAAGAAAATTAATAAATTAGAGCAAAGTTGTAATAAAATGATTTAGTACTATTATGATCTAGGAAGTACTATTGTGAACTGAAAATCTAATTGGAAGCGTAATTCAAAATAGTAAGTATGAAAAAACTGTATTTGATTTGTTTTGCATAAGTTGTTTTAAAGTTATTAAGCGGGACGAAATTTGACTGGATCTGAACCGTACGTTACCAATCTAAAATCTTAACTGAAACCTGACATTATAATAACTTTTCATATGAAAAATTTTGGACATTTAGAAACTAATGCTAAAAATATTCTTCAAGCTGCACTAAATAGTTAAATTAGTTTATAAACAAACATATTTTAAATTTATCGTATTTACAGTATAAAACAAATCAGCTATTGTAAGTATAAATCATATTTAAAATTTCAAAATCTTTTTCATTATTATTGTTTTTTATTTTCGTTAATTAATTATCTAGTAATAACACTATACATTTTTTAACTTTCTAATTTAATTTGCATGATTGTATTTTTTTAGTTATCCATTGTCTTATGTTTATTTTATTTTGCAGGCCTGAAGATCCCTTAGGGGTGAAACATTGTTGCCTTAGTGTGAATAAACAAATTTAAAAATAATATTCTAATTTTACTAGACTAGGATTTAAAAAACTACAAATGAATGAACAGTTTATATACATATATCGACAAAAAAATTAAAACATCATTGCTTATCTTGTTTGAGGAAATTTGATTGACCGGTTGATATTCTCAATTATGAAAATTGGTTTCATCAACAGCTTCTGTTAATGCAGTAAAGTTATTAATTTCAAAGCTAAGAGATAATATGACCAAGTTAGTTGTAAATTAAAAAATATATTTTTTTTTACTTTTTAAACTATATGTTTAGTAGTAGAATATAATGAAATAATATTTGACTTGAAAAATCTTTGAAAACTAAATCTTAATTCTAACAACTTTTTTTTTTGTATTTAATTTAAAAAAATTAAAAATTAAAGTTTTACAGTTAATTTTACGAACAAAAATTTATCGATTAAAAAAAAAACTTTATATATTATAAGTTTTGTTTCGTAACTGTAGCAGTCTTTTAGATGGCTTATTTATTTCAATTATGTTTTAAAATGATTAATTTTTTTCTAGCTATCAGCCTATAATAATTTAACTGAGGAAAATAGTGAAAAATTAAAAGTTAGGGTTGAACTATTAAAATAAATAAAATTTTCAAAATATTTTGAACTAAGATAAAACAAAAAATAGTTGTAATATTAGTGCTACTGTCAATATTATGTGTACCTTCAATGTAAAGACTCAATTTAAATTCAAACTATAAAATACATATAAAATTTACTTATTTACAGAACCAAGTTTTAACACACTGAAAGCTTTTCAACAAAAGCTCAACACACTTAAGAATATAATTTTTTTTAATGTTACACTGCAATTTTTCGATAAAAATGTCATGTAAATGGCTACATCAATTTCAATTTAAAATTTTATTAACTCTATATATAAAGGTAAACACAATGGTGCATTCGTGCATTTTAGAAACATTGTACAATTATAACTCGTTCTTGTGTTCACATAACTGTGAAACGTTAAACTAAATAAGATTTCACGAGTACAGATAAGCTATTTAACGTATTTATATTTTAAACTAATTATAAGGTGCAATAAATATTTAATATATTTACTATATCTACTATATTTTACTAAGTAAAACACATTAGATTACTAAAAGTTGTAACTAAAGTTTTAATAGTTTTGTACTTTGAAACACTTAACCACTATTTTAAATAAAACACATCTCACATTTATAGTTAAAATAATAAATATTATTTGAAAGGCAAAAGCAAGCGTTGCTTTAAAATTTCCTGTAAGGTGTCTAACTTTATTACATGATTTCATGGACAAGACGTTAAAAGGTATCCGTGGCGTATCCGTTTTACGTTACCAGCGATAACCGAAAGATTCTTCGAGCATCAGGTCCTAAAACCAAGTATATCGAGCGCTCTTTATTTGCCCTTCAATAATAAACAGTAACTTTCAATTTGATTTATAGGCTGTTTACACCGCTACAACATTTAGAAATTCATTGAATTCAGTTTTCTAGTATAGATTATTAATATGGGTAGAGTAAAATATGCTAGAACAGACATTTTGCACGAAAGGTCACGTTTGAACGAAAGGACACTATGAGACAAAATGGTCACTTTTGCATGAAGACACTTTTGCACAGGTTTCATATTTTTATTTTTAGTTTTTAATATCTTTTATTAATTCTAACTTCTATTTTTTAATACACTTCTATTTCTAATTAAAATATTTTAACTGGTAATATTAATTGAAACAAATATATACAACAAATGAATACTTGCAAATTCATCTTTCATACGTCATTACAAAATATTTTTCTCAATAAATCTAACTGTTAGATATTTCAATATAAATGAAAATATGAAAACAAATATTCACACTTTTACATTAGTGCAGGGGTCGGCAGCCTTATGTAACTCGCGGACCAATTTTCCGAGGAAAATTGCTCACGGGCTGCACTGTTTTAAAAAAAAACCTTCGAGGGCCGCATTTATTTAAAAAAAGTTCTAGTAATCAGTAGAAAATTATTATTTAAGATCAAAAACATGATAAATTAAGTAATATTAGAGTACTAATAAAGATAATTTATTGAATTAAGAGCTAAACTGTAAGTTTTTATTACATAATCTTATTTTTTATTGTTTTTTAAATGAACATTTCTGGCTGAAAAGAAGCTCGCGGGCGGCAAATTTTGACTTTGAGGGCCGCATTTGGCCCGCGGGACGCAGTTTGCCAACCTCGCATTAGACCAGGAAATTTATTTTCTATATTTCAATATTTAATCAATACTTAAATTTAAAAAATAAAGACAAAATAATATTTAGATAAATTTTTATAGTAGGGTTTTTTTTTTATAAAGCATAATTTTATTTAGTTTAAAATTTTTTCTACTTAATTTAAACAAAAATATTTAGTAGATATTTATTGAGTTTGAATACCTTAAATATATAGATTATTTTTAATATAGCAAATACTACGGGTTTTAAGTTTTTAAAATTTGTTAAAATATATAAAATACATTACTTCAAAAAACATAAATTGTTTTGTTTTTGAAGTCGTTTACGCAATTTAAAATTTTATCAAAAGTCACCATGCTCAGAAAAACATTTGTTTGATTTATTAAGTATTTACAGCTTTTGTTGTAAAATGTTTCACGAAAAGGTTTTGTCAAGTTTTTTTTTATTATATACATGTTTCTGTTTAAAGTTTAGTTTATCAATAAATATCAAAATATTTTCTTTAAGAGTTTTTTATTTACGCAAACATTAGTTTTGATCGTTTTAAATGCCAATGCCTTACTTTTACAATGCACACATACTTTTTTTACAAAATATTATCTGATTGGTATGTAATCAAATTTGAACATGAATGGCTGTAAATGAATTATGTTTTTAATATTTATCTAAAACTTTACGTATGCAACAACCTAGGAAAGTAACATAAAATTTCCGTTTTTTTAAAAACAATCGTTTAAATAGCTAAAAGTGGTGAAACTTAAAGGTAATTTAAAAAAGGTATGAAGAACAGTTTCACAACAATAGTTTTTTTTCCTGTCATTATTAATAATTTATCAACAAGTATATTCAAACGAATCTTTACGCTATGAAAAGAAATTCTAATTTCAATTATTTTTTTTACTTTTAGATTTGACGATCGACCGATGTTTGTAATAATATTACTTATAGGCGACTCTGGTTATTATCTGACTCCGTGCGTTATAATACTATCGGTGATGTTATTTAAATGTTCAGATATGACTTAGCTAAGTTATTTAGCTAAGTCGACTTAATGAATTACGAACTTAAACTTAGACTATAATTTAATGCTTAGCCTAATTAAATAGTTAGATTGTTAGTATGCTTAATTAGTTTTATATAAAGAAATTGAGTCTAAAAACACAAAGCTGTATTAAAAAGAATAGAAAATACGATTACATATAATATCAATATATACAAATAAACTACTTCAATTCACAAGTTCATAAAAAACAGTCGCCTTCGTACAAGAAGTACGAGGCGAACACAAACTTTAAAGCACAATATGATATTATTACAAAGGTATAACTAACTGGCCAAAAACTAGCGCTTTTTTTTTAATTTAAGTGGTTTGAAACTTTGAGAAAAAAGGAAGAAAAAGAACACAGTTTCGACTTTTAGCAAAACAGTGCTAACACTGTTACAATGAAGTCAGGTTCACAAGTTCACCGTTGTTTAATACAACTTTACTGACATTAAAGATAATTAGCACAATTAAAGAAGTTTGTGGACTTAATAGCTTCTTTTAGCTATCTAAGCTATTCTTTTAAAAACTCGCATGAATAACAAATTTTTTAGAAGACTTTTAAGACCTATAACTATTTTAAACAATTTTAGCTCAGATAAATTACAAATGTACTTCAATAAATCGACAAACGATATTTTATATTCATTATATTGTTTGGAGTACTTTGATATTTTTGAATAGCTTTAGTTATATTCAAATATTAGTTGGTTAAACATTGAAATAAAGACATACAAACATACTTGATTATAAGAAGTAGAAATTGTGACGAGACTGCCTGGTTGGCATGATGAATAAACAAACATTATAAACATTGACTATAAATAAAATAGGCAAAAATTTAGACTAGCTGTAATAGCTAGCCTAAGCATTAAATTTTTTTCTACAATATTTTATGCAAAGTGCACCTTTAATCTAAACCCAGTGCCGAAATCAATGTTTTAAAATTGATGTTGCAAAAACTTAAATATTTTTTAAAGACTGCCAATGATTGAAAAGGCTCCCTTATGACCCCTAAGCTAGACATGGCCCACTTTTGACAACATTAAGGCTTATGGCCCCCTGACTTCCACAAATGACCCCAAGGGGACCACTTGGTCTACTTTGGGAAACCCAGATTTAACATTTAGCACCAGTATATATAATCTATAATAACCAATAAAACTTACTTTTTACAGCAAATTCTCCGGTTATAATTACTAAGTAATTTAAGGTTTTATTAATTTTTCTCAAACATCCCATATAATAATTTTATCAGAATTTAACCAGGTCTACTATCTTTAAGTTTCGAACTAAGTCTTTATTAATCTTGAAATAAGCAAATACTACCAAAAAAAAAATGGTTAAAATATCTAATAAAATAGTTTATATTTATATACTTTAGTTGATAATGACCTTTTTTAATGCGACGTAATACGTAATGTAAGTAGTCTGACTGAAATTTACTACAATAGAAAGTACATATTTATTTAAAACTTTTATAATAAAGAACCTTATAAAGTGTTAGTTTTTAAACCATACTAATGGTTTTAAATAAATTCGTTTCAAAATATTCATTGTAAAAATTTCTTTGTTTTAAATTTTCTATAGGTAATAACGTTTTATTAGATGCTAATTTATTTCCAAAATAGAATATCTTACCTTTAATTATTTCATCGGTTCGTTTTTTTTTTTAAGTATATACAGTATCTAAAGTGTTTACAGCTAACTTTATTTGTTGAAAAATCACAGAAACACAACCAATCTGTAAATTTTTTGTTTTTCAAAAACTAAACTATTTGTAGTATGATAACGAAACAAATATACTTATAAAAACTAAGAAAGTTATAACATTTTAAATAAGATAAAAGACTAAATGTAGATTTGATCTACTCGATTTGAAAACAAAATTGTAAAAAAGTATTTTTGTTAAATATACTACCCTAAAATAAAGCTTTTGCCTTGTAAACTGAATGATAAGTAATACTATAATAAATAGTGAAACTATGATAGCATATTTACATAAATAACAAAATTAAATCAATACTAAATATATATATAAATACTAAGATATTTTAAGATTTCTTAAATAGCTACAAAAAATCACTTAGTAAAAAATAAAAATTTCTTTTAAATTTGAAAAAAAATCAAAGTAATGTTTTATGGAATGTGTTAAAGATTGAACTCAGAGCATAAAACGACATTTTTTTATTACAAATTTTAACATTTATTTTTTAAGTCTAATTTATTTAAATGGAATTAAATAGTTATTTAGTTATGTTTTAATTTACTATTAATTTTTCTTAGCTTATAATTAATAAATTCAACTTTAATATAATTTTTAAACTGATTTTCTACAGTAGTTTACAAATAACCAGAAAATCCAGTACATCGACTCAACTTTATTCAAGTTTACACGGTTTCTTAACATGTTTTTTAGATGGCTCGTTTTAGTTTTATACTTTTTTGCACTTTTTTAATTTTTTAATTTTTAGCTATAAGGCATCAGTAAAAACTAATTTTTAAAAAATTAAGCACTAATTATTTCTATAATAATATCTAATAATATTAATAATAATAATTTTAATAATAATAATAATAATAAGAATAATAAGAATAATAAGAATAATAAGAATAATAATAATAATAATAATAATAATAATAATAATAATAATAATAATAATAATAATAATAACAATAATAATAATAATAATAATAATAATAATAATAATAATAATAATAATAATAATAATAATAATAATAATAATAATAATAATAATAATAATAATAATAATAATAATAATAATAATAATAATAATAATAATAATAGTAATAATAATAATAATAATAATAATAATAATAATAATAATAATAATAATAATAATAATAATAATAATAATAATAATAACAATAATAACAATAATTATTGTTTTTAAATATTATATGTTTAAATATTTAGTTTTATATTTAATGTTTTTGTTCATTGAAAACTGGTTTGTTATTTTGTATTCTCTTAGATCTTTTCAATAAATATTAATGTAACAGTTTAATCAATTTTAAATAATTAAAAGTTTAAGTGCAGTAGTTTAATAAAATACTTGCGTTATATATTTTGATATTTATGCTTAGCATTTATTTTAATTTTTCTTTAACTTTATTGTAAGTTTAAATAATAGGTAGCCTTTTTCTTGTTTTAAATTATAAAACTATAACAAATTGTTAGTTTTTGATGCCTGAGTTTTAAAAAATTATTTTTAATATTATTAAATAAATTTTTAAACATTTTATATAATTTTTTCATTGTTTATTAGTTTTTCATACTTTTAAATTAAATATATTTCGTATAGATTAGCATACATCAACAAAATGAAACTTATTTTGGTTGTATTGTAGAAATTATCAAAATAAAGATATTCATATAAATTAAATATTTTGGTCATAAAAATCTCACAGCAAATGATCAAAAGTCGATACAAGATGAATAGTCCAATAAATTTCTAGTTTAGCTTAAACTGTATACGAATAAATACAAGCTTAACTTAATTATATGTACCAATATATAACATTTGACTGTTTAACATGACTACTAACTGTATTTCCAGTAAATCTTATTTTATTTTTATTATTATCTTTGACTTAGAATTGTTTACAGCTAAACATAGTGACTGCAATGTAAAGAAAATATATTCTCATTATAAAATAAAAAGTTTAAATCTATTCAATTAAATAATTTAAGTTGTAGTTTAATTTAAAAGCAGTTGTAAAAGCAGTTGTAAAAGCTTTTTTTAACTTAGTTATAATGATTTTAATATGCGTTCAAAAATCAGTAACAAGCTTTACAATGTTTATTCTCGTTAAGTTTGACTTATAGACTTTTAAAAAATAATATTTTAAACAAAATTATTTTAAGATTTAAGCTATTTTAAATAAGAATGAAAAGTTATTGTTCTACAGAAGTAAATTTTATGGTTCTTTTTTCTACCATATTGAGGCTAGTATCTAGGTCAATTTAAAAATCCATGTCAGTAGCTGTTATACTATATTTTTATTTAATGTTTGAAGCCACAACTGAAACACAAGTTGTTACATTCTAAAATAATATGTAATTAAAACTTTATTTCTTAACTAGACTGAAAACGCTGCAAAAAAAGTTTGTTTACACATGAAGAAATATATAACAATAATGTTCTTTTTATTTTTTTATATTTAAAAATTAAATTATTAAATTTTTTTTTATGTATAAAAGCATCAAAGTGATTAGTTTTTAAGCTAGATAGTTAAATCGATAAAATTACTTCATTCAAAACAATTTTATTTCTATTCTTTTTGCTTGAAAATAATTAAAATAAGATTATACTAAAACAAAGTTAATCTATCCACATCTTTTTCTTAAATTATATGCGCCTTTTTATTGTTTTCTATCTCCTGTGAAAACTATTAGTTTTGTTTTATATATAAGATATTTTTGGTAGGAATTATCTATCTAATTAATAATAAAAATAATAATACGTCATCAACCACGCCCAAAATATATATAAAAATTAAAGCTACACACCCATAAAAAACACAAATTGAAATTTTTTCAGAAAAACTACAAAATTTACGTTTATTGAAAGAACTAATTCTTTTTATGATAGATTAGTAGCATGATATTATAGTTAGTTGATTAGAAAGTACTTGGTGATTATTTTAACAAAATGTTATAAATATTACGCAAAGAAATTTTTTTAATGTTACTCACACTATATGCATTTGTAAGTAACCTAAATGTATCTATATATAGCAAATCTACTTTTCATTTATATCTTAAAAAATTACTTTAAGCTTTACCAGTTTTTCAGATCTATAAGAAAAAGTAGATCAAAAAGAGACAATTAATACAGGGGTCGGCAGACAGTTGGTGCTCGCGGGCCAAATTTCAAGTTTTAAAAATTTACACGGGCCACAAATTTTGGTGATATTTAAATAATCTTTTGGCTTTAGTTTTGGTAATACCAGAGATAGTTTTACTTTTATTCACTTAATTAATTTAAATGACTCTTAACTACACATAAAATGCTTATTTAACATATAAATATCTTCTGTAATAGAATTTACATTGTTTAATATACTTAAGTTTTATTAAAATATGTACTTTCTTAAATACATAATAAGTTAAACTTAATAAAATACTTTTACTATTTTACTTACAACCTAATTCTCTATAAAAACCGAGCTTGAAAAACAGTAATGGGTCACTTTCATACACTTTTTATATTATGAACCACCTTTTCATATCTTAAAAATGTTAACTTTAGAAAATAGTTGTTGCGTCTTAAATAGTTTCCAATCTTTAGTAAATTCAGTAATTAGTTAATTACATAAAAGTAATACTTATTTATACTGTAGATAAGCTAAATCAATTTTTTTACTATTATTAATGCTTAAATACTTTAATAAAATACCTTATTAGTACTTAATTAGTCTTTTACACGGTGTCACTTTAAAAGAAAAAATGTCTGAGTTATATTAAAAGTTTACTAAAAGTAAAAATAGCTAAAAAAATTCTGTTAATCATGCTTAAATACATAACCGGAACATCATTATTATAAAAAAGCACAATATGTAAATAGACAAAAATTACAATTAACAAACTACACTACGGTCATAAAACTATTCTGAGTAACCAAATATTTATTCAAAGTGCTTGAAATAAAAGTTTCAGATACATCTGAGTTTTATAAAAAAAATCTTAAACAGCTCTAACCTAATCTAAACTTAAAAAAAAAATTCTGTCTAGCCTGTTTTTTTGGCAACCCTGTTTAAAACAAAGTTCACAAAATAAAGAAATACCGAAGTTTATTAACAGTGAATTAATTATAAAACTAAAAAAAATTATTGTAATTCAGCTTGAATGGACATTCGATTTCAAAAAATAACGTGCTCGCGGGCCGCAGATTTACCCTTTGCGGGCTGCATTTGGCCCGCCGGCCGCAGTTTGCCGACCCCTGAATTAATATAACTTATAATTTTATTTGTCTAGATAACTTTATGTTCCAATTTATTGCAAATAACTTTTATTTTTAACTTAAATAATTATGAAAGCAGTTCTTTCAAAATTTAACTACTTTCCTTTTCAAAAAAAAAAGTCACAATCAAAATTAATTAAACAAAATACGAGTAATTATAAAAATTTAAAAAGTTTACTAAAAAAAAAATGGACTTTTTAAAAACTTTATGTGTAATTCTATATTTGAACCTAGATGATGTTGCAATGACTGTAATTTAGTTAATCAAAAAGCATCAATTTAACGAAACATTTAACAGTAATACAAATTTTTTTTTTTGTTTCTATGCTTATAAAACATAACGCTAAAGTTTAATTTAGATTTAAAACTAAAGAAGGTGGTTATTGTTTTAAATGATTGCATAGATTAGTTTAAGTATATTTCCTTAAGTTTTACTTAATTTTACTATCTTTTTCAGTTTACTATTTTATTTCACTAGAAGAGATCGCAATATGTTTTGTCACCGAAACTGGGTCATAAATAAAACATTTAATTTGCACACCTCTAATTAAATGTTATTTAAAAATTTGCTTTAATTATTTTAAAGTTATAAAATAATAAACTTTGACTGACGTATATGTACTCTCGAATAAATTGTTCTAAAATTTGTTAAATAACAACTTTTAACGTCGTTATAAGTTAGCAAATTTAAAAGGCATATTTAGAAAAAATAACTAAAAATAGATTTAGATCTGCTCTAAGTACTTGGGTGTATTTTAGTTAATAAAAATTCACATATACCTAATGTTCAAGCTATTTCCTTTTAATAAAACATAATTGACAAAACTTAGACCTCAGTTTTTTCTGTAAACTAATTAAGATTTTATTAATGAGGCTAATACTTATATAAAAAACAAATGAACTTATGAAAACTTATATATTTCTTGAGGCTCATTCACAAGAATAAAGTATATGATGTAAAAAGCGATCTTTAATCATTGTAATATTTACTTTGTGTCTTTCTTAACAACTTTTAGTTATCAAAATAGTAAACATTTAAAGTTTTTTAGTTTGTTTAAAATTAATTAAAGATAATTTGCAAAACAACAAACGACTAAAACTATCAAAGAATATTTATTTATTTTACATTATTTTCATAAAATAGACAATAGTGGAAAAATTTTAATTTTACTACTTTAGAAAACTATAAATTGTTTTTTTTCACGTTTTTGTCAGAAAACAGTATATAAGAGTGCTATAATTAAAAAATAAATTTATTAATATAAGTAACTTTCTAAAAAAAATGTTATAGCTTATAGAACGAATTTTGCCAGTTAGAAAACTTTTTTTATGTATTTTCTATCAAATGAATAACTCGAGAACTAAAAGTTTAAAGCCGTATAAATAGTTCTCTAAAAGGTGGTAAAACATATTTACTTGAGTTTAATTAAGAATTTATATGTGTATGTTATATGCATAGAATAACTTTGAATATAACAGCTGATTTTACAGCTTAAAACTTTAGGTGACAACTGTAGGAATTTAAGAAATAAACCCACGTTCATATGTTTTATGGCAAAAATATTTTACGTCATATAATAAATAAAAAAACAAAAGCTTTAACTTGCCTATTGACTTGATTTGTTAAATAATCAGTAAGGTTTTCCAATATTTTTTAGTGTTTTAAAGTTTAGGTCTTGTATTTAAATAAACAAAATTTCCTTAAAAAAAAGTTATGTTCAATTGATTTATAAGCTCTGTTGTTTTTTATATTTCTAAGGTATTGTAAATTAATTTACAATTTCTAAATAACAACTTGTTTACATATTGCATAGTTCATTTTTAGATTCCTAAACAATACAGTAGCTAATCAGAGTAACCACTACATTATACGTATATAAAAATTATTAAACTCATTACAATCTTTAAAATACTTACAAACTAATAACTTAGAGTCTATGATATTATCTAAGTATTAAAAAAATATAAACCTCTTTTGTTGTAAGCTTTTGTGTGGGCATTTTTAGTTGCAAATAGTGATCTAACGGATCAAATAATAGGATCTTGATCTTATTTTCAAACTAAGGTATTGTATCAAAATACAATATTTAATCTATAATACTTTAGATTTCCACAATTTTCTTTGAATTCCTGTAATCAATTAGATGAACATAAATTTATATATGTAGTTGTATATATAATTTAAATATATGTAGATTTATTTTGCTTTCAATAGAGAATTAAGTTTTGCATGTTAAATCTTTAGTATATTATTGTTTATTGAACGATTTAAGTAGCACTCAAAAAGTTTTGTCTAAAAACCTGGTGTGCGAAAGAACCTTTTAGTTATTGATCAGTACACCACATGCATATAAAATTTCTTACGAGCTATTATATTTTATTTTTTATTGTTTAAATAATCATATCTTTTGTAATAAAAGTCCAGTGAAACGAAATGAAATAAAAAACGATAAATAACTGAACTTGTGTTTTAAAATGTACTTAAAAACTTGTTTAGTAATAAAAGAACTAAAAAATAAATATAACTTTGAATCAATTTATTAACGGGGATAAACAATACTTATAGCAAACATTTGAATACTAGAATAATAGGTCACAATCTTTTTAAAGAAGGTAAAATACAATACGCTAGAATATTTTACGTTCAATTTTATCAGTATTTTGTGCTAAAAGCTTTAGGTTATTTTATTTAATAGTTTTATTTGGACAGTAAAATAACTCTACATATCAATGAATTAATAAACTATTGTATAATATATTAATCACTTAAAAGAAGTAAAATCTACCTTTACTGAACCTAATTTCTATAAACGAAATCAATAGACAAAAACAATTAAATTTATGATTCTAATAAGAAAAAACATACAATAATAGTATTAATAACAATAAAATTCCTTGTGTTTTAAAATAATGATTTTTGAAAACTTTCTAAGTCTAAATTGATATATTATAAGGTAAAAATATATGTAAACATCTCAGAAAAGATATTTTTAACACAGGTTTGCTTGGAACAATTATTACAGCGTACTTTTTAAATACATAACTTTCTGTTAGTGTATAAACTTCTACAATTTTTTTTACGTTAGCAACTGTCGAAAGCCAACCTGAAAATTGTTTAAAACTTTATTTAAAAAGTAAATTACAGGCGATAAAAGATTATTTTTTTAATTTTTATATTTAAACAAGATAGAAGTGAAATAGGTCTAAAATTTCTGGTAAAAATTTTAATCCTGATTTAGTAACTGGTATTACTTTGGCAAGTTAAGGATACTTTGATAAAGATATTTATAAAATGCTTGTTTAATTATTTTGCTTAGTATTGGGGATATAAGATCCTTTACTTTTTCAATAAGATCTTTACAGATATACTATCCTCACCATTGGCTTTTTCGGATCTAAAATTTCGATATGATTAAGTTTTTCAATGTTTTGTAAGATAAAACCAAAAGAGAAGCTTTTACTAACATTTTTGAGATTGCCAGTAAAACCTAGTGGGTTACTTTTTTTTGTTGATGTTTGCTTTCAAATGTAAGAAATATGACTGTTAAGTTTGTTTACTATATTATGGTTTTGTATAAGATTTTTGACCGACATCTAGTCTATGTCGGAAATGGGTAGCTGTCTAAATTACACCATCGTACAAAATTGCACAATTTTGAGCAGACAATTTTGCTCGGAGTCAATTTTGCACTGGTTTTTTTTTTCAAGTTTTATTATTTATTGTTAAGTTTTTTACTATCATGACTGTTACCTCTTACCCTCAGTCGGTAAATTATTATTTTATTAATTTTATTTTAATACAGTTATTGTTTATATATTGTTTTTATTTTATGTTTTACTATCATTGTTACCTCTAACCCTTACCCTTGGTAGGTAGTTTTTTTCTTTTTTATAATTTTTATCTTTATAAATTTTTATTAGTTTTTATTCTGTTTTATTTTCTACTATCCTTGTTACCCCTTACCCTCGGTCAGTAGCTTTTTTTTTTAATTTATTTCAATTTTTATTTTTCTCTGCTATTTTTAATTGTTTTTCTGTATTTTTTTACTTTCGTGCAAAAATGTAACTCGTGCAAAATTGACCCTTGGTGAATAATCGTCATCGTGCAATTTTGTACTCTCGTGCAAACTTGGCTTCGTGTAATTTTGTGCTCTCGTGCAATTTTATCTTCGTGCAATTTAGACCCGTTCCCGTCGAAAATGACTATTTTTTTTCTGTTTATTAATGATCTTATTCATAACTTTTCAAAGTTTAAATATATTTTTGTAAGAGTATTCTATTATAATGGTTCTTTGCATTTAAACATTTCGGTGTTAAACCTATAGTTAGTAACATATGTAAAGAGGCTATTACAATTTTTCTCACATTTGAGTGATGATTGCAAGTGAATAAACTTTTGAAAAACATCTTAAGCTTGCTTGATTGTCGTGCAATTGTAAAACAATTGTGTAGTAACAAAATAAGTAATAACTTAAGTTTTTTTATCAAAGCTATATCATTTATTAAAGTTTTTGTTAAACTTAATACAAACGTCTAACGAAAATTCCTTGTAATACAGTAAATCAATATAAAACCTACTATTTCAAGTACATAGTAGTAAGATAGTGTAAACCCCTTTTTTTATTTACAAAATATAATTATTCTTGGCTTCTAGTGGATGTTAAAAACTGCATAATATGATAGTAGAAAGAAAGATATGCAAATATTTAGAACAAATTTTAAAATCTTCTCGAACTAAAGTCTTTTTTGAATTTTTTTTTTAATTTAATAAAATTGTATGATAAAATATTCAAATGACGTTAAGCAAATGTAACTCCACAAACTAATGAAATAAACAAAATTATAAATGTTTAAAGATTTTAAAATTGTGTCACTCAATGGCTAGTATTTTAGTCATAATACTAAATATACTAATTAATAAATAAATAAGTTATTGTGTTACGTGTCAAGTAAAAATAAGCTCACTATTAATCTCTAGCTTAGTTTTTTACGTTACTAAATACTTTTAATCGTTTTACAATCTTGAATGTACACATGGTATTTAAAATTCTTACATTTAATTTAAATAAAAAATAAGTATATTATAAAAAGGTTGAAAAACATGTTATTCTCTAACTATCTATAAATAAGAGATTAGGCATGAATGAATAAGAAACTTAATGCTATATCTGTCTTTTATGGTTTTTTTATGAAGTAAATATTCTTTTAATATATTACTTTTTCCTGTGATCAACGTTACATACGGGTTTACAGTTTGTAAAGCGAAGTTTTAAATTTCTATTTATAGTGGCTCATAAAAGTAGTTTAGATTTTTAATTAGTTGTAACCTTTTTGAAAATTTTATAAAATAAAAAAACTCAATTTGTATTTAGATAACTTTATTCAAATGTTTCACAAAAAATAAGCTACAGCCATTAACAGGGCTTACAAACTTTTAAAAGTTGATGTAGAGATAAACTAACATATGGTAAATATATTTACTTTTTTATTGTTTTAATCTGTGAATTGTTGTAAAATATTTATAACTTTCATATTTTTCAGATATTTGTAAATGTGTAAAATAAATTAAGATAAGTATTTAAGTAGCATATTTGGTTTCTAGTTTCTAGTTTTTTAATAGTTTTAATTTTTTTTATTACTTTTATGATAAGTTTATAAATTTACAATTTCTATTGTGATAATTTGTAATACATATATACTTAAAAGTATGTGAACAGTTTTCTTTTAATGTCTGAAAATTTAATTTTTCTTGAAATTATTTATGTTTTATTTTTTATTTTAGTCAAGAATTTTTCAGTTTAAAATTTATATTTTGATAAAAAAACAAAGCTAGATTGTTTTGAGTAGTATTCATATTTTCATTTATCACTTAAAAAGTAAATATTTAAAAGTTTATAGAATAGAAATATACAAGCTATTACGTATTACATAATAAAAATTAAACTTCATTTATTTACGACTAAAAACACTTATTAATTTTGTAATTATAGAAAAAACTTCATAAAAAAATTATAAAATAGATATATAATTGTAATCAATATAATCGTTATTACTAGTATTAAGTATGTGGAGGATAAATTAATTAAACTAACATACAACAGCATAAACATGATTAGTTATTAAGCACGATAATTTTATCCACTTCACGTATATACGCATGTGCATAACGATTAGTTTATAAATTTGCATAAATAAACTAATTTTTTAGCTTTTTTATCTTTTTTACAAAAAGTAATGTTCATCCTGAACTATCAAAAGTTTCAAAAATTATATCAAAAATTTAAATAAAATTTGAAACTTATTAAATACAGATTACTCTTTTGCTTATTATTTTAGTTCACAAAGTTTATAACAACTGTACTGATTCATTCTCAAGTGACAAATGTTAAATGCAATTTAAAAAGCATAAAATGAAAAAAAAAATAATAATTTATATTTATAAACATACCTTTTCTTTAGTTTTACTTGCTAAATCTCTTAATTTTGTATTTATTTTAAACTAATCATACGTTATAATTTAAAGTTATTTTCAAACTGTTTACGAACCAAATTGTTTCAAAATTCATTTAAAATCTATCACTTTAAAATGATTTTAGTAAAGTTTTGAAAAGCTTTGTAAAATAAAATAAAAAACAAAATAAATATTCTATTTATAATAAGTTGCAAATGGTATATAAATACGTTTGAAAATCCTTCCTATAATAGTAGTTAATCAAAAATGTTTTTTTTCCTTTAACAAACCCAACTGACGTATTGGTTGACACTCTACTCTTATAACATTTAAAAATGGCAATGTTTGAAATATCATTTAAAAGAAGACTTAAACCGTGCAAACTGCTGTTAGTTGATTTGAGATTAAAAACACATTGTAGATTCCTGGTCAAAATGTTCACTATAACAAAAGGGCAAATTAAATCAAAAAAAAAAATAAATAATCTTCTTAAATATTTCCTATTTACAATGGAATCTAAAACATCGAACTAAAATCCCTAGCTTGACTTAACTATAGAGTTAAAAGAGAAAAAATTACTTTAAAACTTCTACTGATAAGATAAGTTTTAAATACATTTTTGTTCTAATACCAAAATATTAGTTTAAAACTAAATTAAATTACAACAGACTAAGGAGTGTATTCAACTTAATTTAAATCCTGATAAATGTAAAAAACATGTATAAATAAGATATTTATAATAAACTATATTCTTATCTTAAGTTATTTAAAAGTTAACTTTCGGTTTTTAATAATTAAATATAGTAACTTTTAGTTGTATCTCTATTAATGCTATATTTTTGAAAAAAAAATTTCACAGCTTTTTTATCATGGATCTTTGTTGCTTATGCTACATTTAAAACTTATTTGCTACACTGTTGTAAATAAGTTTGTATGAAAAGTTAAATAAAGAGGCATTAATTTAACTTATGTAAGAAAGTAAACGGTATAAAACAATAACAATCTTAAAATAAACTAAATAACCCTTTAAAATTAAGTTCGAAAATATTTAAAAAAAGAAAATCTCAATTGCGCAACAGTTATGTTATGTAATTATGATTTGAAGAAACTATCACTTTAGTTTCAAACAATTTTCTAAAAACGTATAGGAGCTATAATATGTGACCTTAAAGTTTTAAGCTAAAATTGTTTTTGCAAGAGGCAAATCATAACGCAACGAACTATAAACAATTTAAAACAATTCTAAGAAAGTTATATCATATAATATCTTGGTTTTATGTTAAATTTATTTATTTTTATAAGTTTTCTTAAATTTTCATTTTTTATTTTAAAAAACAAGAAATGCTGCCATAAAACTTTCTTTAAATCATTTTAAATTGTCTATCTACCATTAAATTCCAAAGTAATAAAATTTAGCTTTGCCTGTTTAATACAAAAAAGTATTGTCTAAATTAAAGACTCAAAGTCTGTTTTATCGATCAAGAAGTTGAAAGTATTATGATTTAATACTTTAAACATAAAATAATGTTGACGTTTAAAAAACAACATTAACTTTACATTGAATGACTTTATTTTAAGGATTAATTTGCAAAAAGTTTGTTAATCTTGAAATTTTAGTTAAATTTTCAAAACCAGTAAGTTTTAGTTTGAAATTATTTTTTTTATGACGTAATAAAACATAAGCAGAACATTTTACTGTAGAAATTCGTATTAGAATGCTAAAAATTTTAGTAATCAACGTGTAGTAGTTTTTCTTTTATTAAGTTGTATTAATAGCAAAAACTATTATAGTGATGTATAGTTTTTAGAATCTACCATAAATGCTACATAAAATTTAGATTTAATGTTTATTATTTCTAGTTACCTAAGTTACACCGTATATCACCTTTTTGTGAAACTCTGACTAATAATCACTTCAATTTTTAAAAGGTCCTCTATTTTAAAACCGTTTTCTTATGTTTTTAAATCTTAATATTAACCTATGTAAGTATAACTAATGCCGTAAATTGAATATTTTACAAATAGTTTAGTATTTTGGACTACAAATTGAATTTTTATAACAGTTGTTTATTTAACTCTTTTTAAAGTGTTTAAATTAAATTACAGTTAAGAACTTATTAAAGTATTTTTTTAATTTTAGCACAAAAGCTTAATAAAAATAAATAAAATAAAAAATATACTATATATATTTAATAAAATTATTGGCCATTAGTATGACTTAAAACTTCTACAACTGATAAAAAGTTGGAAATTAACAATTTATCATATTTTATTAGTATAAATAAGAATTTGAGTTTTGTGAAAATTTATTAATTTGTCACTCGAGAAATTGAGCACACTTTAAATTTTCTGAATCTAGGAAAGCTTTTAAGTAAAAAATATAGCTTATGAGAATTTATTTGAAAATCAAATATGCGTTTTAGAGCATATAACTTGCAAAGGTGGTTACGTATGATAGGATAAATCATCTTTCTTTTTGCTCTGAGTGGTTGCGTTGGTTCTTAAACTGTAATTGTTTACGTTTCGTTTTTCTTTTGATCGATTCAGTTTTAATGAAAATGTCGAAGCCCCGATTGCATATTTTATCTTTTCAAGTATTCTAATGGTGTTTTAATTTAAAAATTACTAAATTTTTTATTAATATTCCATTGGTCAAATTTTCAAACTGAACTGATAAATAGTTTTACTTTTATTTAGATTTATCTTGTATTAATACTCTACTCATTTGCATTTAAAGTTTTCACGTTCAATTTTGTAAAACAATATTCTTAGTAATTAAAATTTTATTTAAGTGTTGTTGTTGAATAATTTTTCTCGGTTGGATAAGAAGGTTATAATAATATACCTACTCATATTCTTTACTTAAAAAAATTCTGAACGAACAAACATTAATTTAATTTTAAATTTGTTTTTAAACTTAAAACATTAGTTTGCAATCTAATAGTACATGAGGTTATAAAGTTTTTCAAAACGTTTATACTAAAACTACTATGTTAATAAAAGCAGATAAAATTTAATAGAATAATTTTAACACTTAAAACGAGCAAAATCAAAATATTTTTTAATAAATCTCCATACTGTATATTTTTTTAATATGGATCAAAAAAGTTGTGATTTATACTTAAATTGATTGTGGCTACCTAAATGTGATACAAGTAAAAAGCATAATCAAAAAAAAATTAGTAATTTTTAGTAGTTTTTAAATTTTATTATTAGTAGCTAATTAAATGCACAACCTTGTACTTAATGAATCTTTAAACTAAATTCTATTTACAGCCAATAAAAATGATACAACACGCTAAGAATTTAGCACTTATTCATACCATTTTAAAACTTTTGCAACAAATATTTTTTTTCTAAACTAGAATTAAAATCGAACTACTTAAAACTAAATTTACAATATCAAATATCTAGGCATTTTATTATTTATTAAAAATAAACATAAAAATGCCAAGATATTCGATTTTTAAAATTTATTATTTTTTCATGGCAGTTCAAACGACTAATAGTTAAGTTGGTAAAGTTAATATCGTATCTATTAGATATTTTAATATTATAAGCTGATTTAATTTCCACGTTTGTGTGAATTTTTTTTTACGTCACTTAGACACTTTTTTTTGAGCTGAATGTACCAAATAATTACACGTTTAAACATAAACCGTTAAAAAAGTGTTACAAACATTAACATAGATAAACTTTTTAAAAGGCTTCTTAACACTTATTAACTTAAAAAATTAAATTCTTGTGTGTATACTATATGTACACTTTAATTGTTATTTATCATGTTCTATAAATAAGTATTTAAATATCTGATTATAAGAATTGTACACCAAGATTAATAATAAAATAATTACTAGTAAAAATGTTTAAATAACCTTCAATTAAAAACTAATGCAATTTACTCAAAGTAAAGAATCATAATATTTATTTTTTACACTAACTTCTATTATGTTTTTTTTTATATAAATTTTGGTAGTAACTAAAATTTTAATATTTTTCAAATTAAAGAAAATATAGTAGAGTTGAGTCTAACTTGTTTTATGGTTATTGTGTCGTAGCCATATATTTGTCTTAAAACTGAATTAGATACGCAGTTGATATTCATAACTTAACTCAAATAAATAAATACAAGTTATCTGTTTTAACTTTTATGATTACGCTTTATCATACGTCATTTTTGCATTTTGATGCTTTATTTTTTTATTTTTAGTTTTAACTTTTAACAGTAAAAATTTGATAAGTTACACTTAAGCAAGCAAAAAATGTCTTAAATTTACCAAAATCAAGCTAGAAACATAAAAGAAAATATACAAATATTATGCTTTTATTACTAAAAACAATACATGATTTTCCAGCCACAAAAGTTATTATCAAAATGACAGTTTATATAGAATTATCATATTGACGTAATAACATTGTTTTTTTTGTACGATGAAATAAGCGCTTTTAAGGTTATATATTTTGGTTATATTTTTACACAATAGTTAAATAGTTTTATTAACTCAAGTACATAAGTTTTTGTCTGTCGTAATATTTACAAAATTTTATTGTAAAAATATATTTAAATCGAAAAAAATATTTTGTTCTACTTTCTTAATTTTTCAATAAGTATTTATGAGCCATTTGTATATGACTTAAAACTCTTCTAAAAGAATGTGACAAACAACATTTCAATCGTTTCTTTAAAACTGTACTTTGGTAGAAATACCTGACTAACGTTATTAAAGTGATTAATTTTTAGATTTTTATTTTCATATTAAAAGGACTTTTTATTTAAAACCTTAAGATGATAAAGTGTAAAAATATATTTTTGTAAATATACATTACTTATTCACGTTGAGTAAATTAAGCTAAATTTTTAGTACAAGAAGGATGTTATTCAACAATTTTTTGTATGGATAATTAGTTTAATATTTTTTAAATCAATCAAAAAACAAATTAAATTTCAATAATTTTTGACGAAATATATTTATCATTATACAAGATCTCAACAATTTAACTAAATATCAATCTATAGTGACATAATAGAAATTTAACAGCAAAAAGAATACTTAATTTTATACGAATTTTTTCAATATTTTGAATTGTTGCTGATTCAAATTCTGCAAATTTTTAAGCTGCGTAATAAACGGATGTAGTTTAAAAATGACAAAAAAGTAAATTAACTGTCAAACTAGAATAAAAACTTAAAAAGATATTTTATAGAAGCAAACTATAAAAAAAAAATAAAAGTTTTTCAGTTTATTTCAAGACTAAAAACTTTGATTTCTAAGCGTTAGTATATTCGTAAAATTTTAACTAATACTAAAATGAATACTACAGCAATGTTTTCTTATATTTTTTTAGAACTTTGTTCCCTTAGCAACATGTCAACTAAGTATTTTATAAATTAGTAGTGCTTAACTACAAATCTTTTAATTGTGTTTTATATCAAGTTACATTTTTTATCAAACTTTGTTTTAGTTCATAAAAATCTGAAATTTCACATTTTTCTTTTCATATGATTGAGATTTTGCTTCTTTTTTAAAATTGTTTTAGTCGGTAGAATTTTACTATTTATAAAACGTCATAGAGTCCGTTTGAAATTTACAACTAGTTTTTGTTTGTAACCGTTTTCTTTTTTTCATCAACTTATATATAGTTGTTGGCTTTCTTGAGTTGTTAATAAATCTTATTTTTGAAAAGTATTTAAGTACAGTAATTTATTCAAACACGTTAGATTTTATTTGGATTTCAAATACGTCAACTGTTTATTAGTTTTTAGTTTAAATGCTATGGAAAATAAATTATAAACTAAAACAAACCATTAAAGTTGATTAAAAACATATTTATTACTTAATAATGAAAAACCAGCGATAAGTTAATTTTTTACTTATTTTGATAAAATTTTCACATCTTTATGACTTTTAAGTTTTACATCTTTAAATTAAAAAATCTTAATGCACATCGTTATTTTGATAGGACCTTTATAACAGAACTAGTTGGTGTTTCTATATTTTTTATAAATTTTCTTAATATATGTTTAATTTAGTTGAACACGTTTAACCATATCGGTAAAGATCTACAGTTAAGTAAAAGTATATATTAAACAGTACTGATAAGAGCTACTAGTATGGCTGAAAAAATAGGCAAAGTAAAAGTATAATTATGGGTAAATCAGAATCAGATATGTACGTAGTTAGTAAACAAAAATTTTTTTGGGATTTTAACTTACTTAAGTTCAAACTAAGAACCATATTCAATACTAAAATTTAAGGCATTTAATACAAACTTCACAGCTCTCCTGGCTACATGTATGACTGAAGTTTAACTATGTATATTTGTTTTTATATTTATGAGTTTATTTATATTAAATTGAATTACGTGCTTTACATAAAGTAAATTTAATTAAAGTAATTAAATTAAATTTACTCAATGACGTCTCATAACTTTATTTCGCAAGTTTGAGTTCAAGATTAAAAAATAAATTGAACCTTATTTCGTACACTGTGGCGGATGTTCGTATATCTAAAATTTAAAGTCATATAATGTGGCTATCTAAAAAACAAACTAAATGTAAAACTAGAGCCAGTATAGATTGTTAGCATCAAAAAGTGTACAGGGTAATCTATTTATATTCACAATTAAGGTTTAAAATTTCAATTTAAAGTTAATATTTCAAAATTTAATTATTTAAATTTTAATTTAGTAGAAAACTACAATATTATCATTTTTAAACTTATTACACTAAAATTATCATTGGAAGAATTAATTAAAAGTGTATTTTAATAATCGACTTATATATCACATAACTAAAATTTTCTACAGTAATAACTTATTTTAAAAACGTTCAAGAA
The DNA here is from genome assembly GCF_965202585.1 of Thalia democratica. NCBI lineage: Eukaryota > Metazoa > Chordata > Thaliacea > Salpida > Salpidae > Thalia > Thalia democratica. Next base: position 11,214,855 of record NC_139167.1, read on the forward strand.
ACATAACTAATATATGAAAGTAACGACGTACTTTAATATTCCTCATATCTATAGCAGATATACATAAAAGTCATAAAGGATCAAAAAGTGGCTAGCTGTCAAATTTGCAAGAGCGTATAAAATTGCAGGGAGACAAAATGTACGAATATACTTTTACAGAAGCAGACAATTTTGCGGGGAGACATTTTTGCTCGGGTATTGTTTTTTTGTTTTATTTGTTTTTTTTTTACTTTTACTGTTAACCTTAACCCTTACCCTCAGTCGTTTACTTATTTTTTTTATTCTTTTTATTACTATTACTATTTCTTTGTTACTATCAATGATATCCCTAACACTTACCCTCGGTCAATATATTTTTTTTATCTGTTTTATTCTTTTGTTCTTTTATTAATTTTATTATTCCTTTTTTAAACTCTCATGCAAAATTATACTATTTATTATACAAATCTATTATCTAATTTAGTAATTGGTTGGATCCAAATTTCGTTTTAAAATTAGGATCCGGCCTGATTTCGACAAAACAAACGTTGCCCACTCTTAGTCTAACTACTAAATTTAAAATTATCAGTACTTTACTACTGGTTTTACAGATTTTTTTTACTTTATCCTTAATATAATATAAAAATGCAAAATGTTTAAGAAAGCTAATTATAAATAATGTTAATGTAATTTATATTTTATAACATGTTTACATTTAAAAGTAAAATTTTATAATACACTATATTTGACTTTATTGTAGAAGATTTGTTATGAGATTTTTAAATTGTCATCATGACGCTTTTGTATCCAAATAAATAAAAAAAGTAAATGTTTACAAGTTTATATTTTAAGTTTTCTATTTAGTAATCATTTATTTTTTAAACATATTTTACGTTTAGATACATAACATCTATAAACAAATATGGACATTTATTAAAGCTGCTTGGTAGATTACCAACATTAAGCTGGTAAATACTTCTGTTTTTAATATTTATGGAAAAACAGATGAAAAAATAAATTATTAATGTATACCAAAACCGCTGTTTTTTCATAAGAGAAACATGAAATAGATTTTTAAATGTAAAAAAATAAAAAAAAAAACAAATTAATTTCTATTTAAATTAAAAATTCATCACAAAAAAAAGTTGTAAACATTAAATAGAACAGAAATATGTACGTCCTCAGTTTAGTTTACCGAATTTCAGCCTAGTTAAAATGTTATGTCGTATTAACGGCTAAAAGTAAACATTTTAAAGTCATAAAATGAAGTTATCTGCTTGTATTTTGTTATAAAAAACTAGAAAAAAGCGAACATTAATATGTATTGTTATTTTATAGTTTGTACAATCGGCAGATTTAACAATTGTAGAATGAGCAACTGAAATTAGAAATAAATGTAAACACACGATAAAAATCGTTCTCCATTGGCTTTGTTTTTAAATATGAAAAATATCTGTTTTTGGAATAATAAGTTAAACTTTGACAAAAATAAGCTTGAAAATAATATTAACATTAAAAAAATATAAAAAAAGAGCTTACAGCAATAACAATGACATATAAATAAAAATATAATTAGTACTATTAGAAAAATGAAATGTATTTGACCCTTGTTCCTTTAAATATTTCCATTCACTATCGTCTTGAATTTTAAACCATATAAGTGGTTGTAACAGTACATAAAAAGTTATTACTCGATGTAACTATTAGGATATTTAAATTGAAATTACTTTATAAAATAAATTGTAATAAAAGTTTATGTTTTAACAATTTTATATTTCAGCGCTGAGCAACTTAATTTTCTACAACAATTAAATTTTAATAAAAATAACAGAAATATAAGTTAGAAAATGAAATTGTTTAATTAAGGTAGTAATTTAAATAATTTAATAATCATTGAATAAAATTTGTTTAAAAATACCTTTTTTCTCTTTTCTAAACTCGAATTGAAAATGTTTTAACCTGTGAATGAAAATCTCTGAGTCTGTTTTGTTTTGTCTTTTAAAATAGTTGAGACAGCTGTTTTCTATGGTTTTCAAAGCCAGCTTAGTTGTTTGCAAATACTTTATTAATGCTTATTACTGTGTCTTAAAACTAGACTTTATAAAAATTTGTCATTTCAAAATAACAAAAAAAACTCATACTTCTTTGTTATGTTTTTTTTTTTTGTAAATTAGTTTGAAAACGTCGTTTGATCAACTTGTTTAACTTTTGATAGTTTTTTTATTAATATTTTAAATAGACCCCTATAAAACTAGTCATAAAACTTTCAATCTTGAAGATGTGTTTGACTGATTTTGTTAAATTCATGTCGAAAAACTTTATTTAAATTTGTAAAGGTAATTTTATGTTAATGTAACTAAACATTTTTTCGTATGACAAATTGTTTTATTTTATTAAAAATTATCCAAGTCTATATTTTAAAAAGAACTGATCTATTTTATCAGTTTTTTACAGATTTAAATTTTTATTAAACATTTTTTAATAAATAAGACAGTTACATGGGAGCTTGAAACTTTTACTTTAATTTTAGTACAATTAAATATTAAAGTAAAAAGTATTTTTTACATACCAATTAGAGCCATTATCATGGCTTAAAACTTCTTTTGAAGAAATCAAGATACATACAACATTCTACGCACATTTATAACTATGACTTTAAACTCTATTTATGTTAAGTAATGCTATACGTCATTTATGGCCTTGTTAAATGCAAAATCAAAATCATTAAAGCTTTATTTTCGTCTGTAAACAATTTGTTTCGAAATTCCAATTTGAATAAAAAATACTAAAATAATTTAACTAAGTACTTTGTAATAATTATAAATACAAAAGCTCAACTCAGTTTATAAAAATTATCACATTAAAGATTTACAACTATTGTTCAAACATTCTACTAAATAAATATTAGTCTAAACAAAATAAGTTTCTTAAAATTCCTATTCGGAATTTTAGTCGCATAATAGGCTGTATAAATTTATATTACGATTATTAAATTGTTAATTTTAGTTTTATTAAATACAGCTTTTTATTTGATTTAAATAATTAATTTTTTTCAAAAACTCCTAAAACTGTTTTTTTTTTATGGTTACTTATTTTTAAAACTTTAATAAACCTTTAATTTATTTTCATACAGCTAGCTACTACTATTGCTTACTTAGCTGCAAGTGTTTTAAATACATTTTGCAAAAATATAGTTTTATTTTTTCAGAAATGTTTTTCTAAATCGTTTAAAGGTTTAATTTAGTTATCAAAACTATTTTTTTATTTGTTGCTTAATTTTATTAAATATATTAAACATCACTTTTTATTCAGTAACACTTAGTTAGTGTAGAGTAGGTGTAGAGATTTAAAATATAAAATGTTTATTGAGTAAATTCTGCGAGATTAAGAGAAAAAACTACTGCATTTAGTATTATTACTAAGGAAATATTTAAACTTTTAGAGAAGAAACCTACTTTACAGGGTTTTGATATAAATAAGAATACTAATTTAAACACTGTAGTTTTATTCATATACGACGTTCAAATATTTTTGAAAAGCACAAAATTTATTAAAGCAATTTTTAACTCAAAATATATAAATATGCATCCTTATATTGTTTAAAAAACAGTTTGAAAAATATTAACAAAGATTTTACGTTATACTTTTGAGTTAGAGAACATACTTTTAATGTCATACATAAGTCTACTCTAGCAAAAATTTGTTTAACAAAAAACTTAAATTCTTATAAAAATATGTCAAAAACTGTTCAAATTACGTTTTACAAATCCCATAACAAACCTCACAACATAAATAAGTTAATAAATGTAATAATTTTTTTACTTATATTATTAAGTTTAGAAGAAAATTTTTAAAGTCGTATTAATGGTTATTAAAAACTATATAAAATATTTACTTAAATAATACACTTAAATCAATACTAAGTAATTATTTAATTAATAAGATGGTTAAAGATTTGTTAATGAGTTACACAAAATCATTTCATAAGTGATAGAAATTTCTTGTAATTTTGGAAAAAAAAACACAATAATGTTTTATGGTATGTGTTACAAATTGAACTCAGAGCATAAAACGACATTTTTTTTATTACAAATTTCAACAAATATTTTTTAAGTCTAATTTATTTAAATGGAATTAAATAGTTATTTAGTTTTTATGTTTTATCTACTATTAATCTGTCTTAGCTTAGAATTATTATACTCAACTTTAATATAAGTCTTAAACTGTTTTTTACAGTAGTTTATAAATAACCAGAAAATCTAGTCAATCGACTAAACTTTATTTAAATTTGCACTATTTCTTTACATGTCTTTTTGTACTTTTTTATTTTTAGCTATAGAATATCAGTAATAACTGATTTTAAAAAACTATGCACTAATTTTTTTTATAGGTTTGTTTAAATTAGTTTACAGCAGATTTTCAGGCCAACAAAATAAACACGATATTACCGGTAATTGATTGAAACCTGATCAGTTTATATGCTTATAAGTTAAATAAGCTTTCGTGTTAATTAAAATTAAAAAAATATATATATTTAAAATTTCTTAATGCTTTAAAACTACGTTTTTATTATCAAAAGTTTTTTAATTTATTATTTTCTGTAAAGAACAAACTGTTTTCTTTCACGTTAGCACTGATGTAAGTCAAAAGTGTAGAAAGATCTGTTTTACTTCTCTCACAAATTTTTTTGTTGCATACTATTGTTCTCCTTTGAAGGACTTACATCTTCAGGTCAAGTGATTTTTCATACATCTTAATAAAACACAGTTTTGTTTCGAACATTTTATCAACAATGAAATTTGATATATTTAACAGTATTAAGTAATAATACACATCGAAAAAATTAAAACAATTCTCAGGTTTTTTCAATTTTTTTTATTTTATATCGAGAATAGTTGTTTATTAATATATATTATTTTTCAATTGGTAAAGTTGTCTTTCGCTTAGATTAAGAGATTCTTAACTTTAGAGATTCTCAGGTTTTTCATTTTTTTATTTATTGATTATCGGTAATAGCTGATTAACAGTATATATTATTTTTCAAGTGGTAAAATTGTGTTTAAGTTAGTAGTTAGCAGTTAAAATATTTTAACAGTATCAAATACTTCTTTGAAACTAAAAAATTGTATTTTTAAAAGTTTAGTATATAATAAATAAAAAACAAACACCTGTAACTAGCATTAGTACTTTTGTATTCTAATTAATAAATAGGTTTATAAGTGTTTTATGCTATGTTTATATAGGCTTTTGTTATATCTAAAACTAAAAGCGTCTTTTTATGACTAAAGAAATAAACTTATTTTGTAGTTTAATTTACTAACAACATTTTTAAAGCAAATAAACTAAAACAAATAATGAAATTTAACTAATTAGATAAACACAATTGTTTGTACTAAAACTAAATTAGTTACGTTAGCAGTAAACTATATTCAGTTTTAAACTAAACTAGTTTAAGTACAAAACTTTGAGTTGAAAATTTAGCATTTTTACTTTAGTAGTTGCGATTTAAGTATGTAACTTATAGAAGTTAAATATACTAAGATAGCTTTAAATCATATATCTTTGATACATTAGTATAGTTATAAAAAACTGTTTTACTAAATGATTAGCAAATTGGTCTAATGATCAAATAAAAACAACATTAAAAGTATTATTAATAAAATGCTGAGTTTTATCAGGTTTTAAGGAGGTTATTTTCTTAATATACAAAACGTCGCAGCTCTTATTCTAGAATTGGGCAGTATATGTTACCTGATCTAGTCTTATACTATTACTTTTCTTTGTTACTTTTTAGTTATAAAATATATCAAACAAAAAATTTATAAACAAAAAATAAATAATAACTTAAACTATTGAAATTATAATACCTTTTTTTATATCATCAATCATACTACTTTTATCTACAAATAAGAATCCCAATTATATTTTATTAACTTTTATTAAAAAACTATTAACTCTAAAGTTTCGTTTTTTAAATTGTATCGGTTCTGTAAATAAAAATCAATAAAATTAAATTATGATTAAATAAGGTTCAATTAAATCATAATAATTAAGATGAATATCCGACAGCATTAATAGTTTTGTACAGAAAAGTTAAAAACTTCTAAAAAAGTTATTAAAATATTTGCAAAACAAATATTATAGTGTTGAGAGTGACATTGTAAACGTGTTTAAATAAGTTATCATAGAATAAAGCTAGATAAATAAATAACTAGTTTTCTTATATAGCCAGGGTTTTAATGGATTTTTCTAGTTACATAAACGGAAACAATTAATATAATTGTAATTCTTAATTAGGACTTGTATTTATATACTGTTTAAGTTCGCAGTTGCTGTTTTATATAAAGATGTTTGAATATAATAGAGTCAAATCTTAAAATTGTATCACGATTTATAATAAACTAATCCATTTTAGTGATTATATGATGTTTTTGTTTTAAAAGTTTAGAAAAATTAAATAATGGGGTGTATAACTTGATTATCAAAAGGTATTTTCGTACACGAGGTCCTTAGACTAAACTTTTAGAACACTATCCTTTGATCGTTCAGTAATGTTTTGTTAATTGTATTGATAGTTGTATTAGTTGCGTGATTTAATGACAACTCATTACGATGTATAAAAATCCACAAATTAAGGTAATATCAAATTTAAATTTGATGTTTTTCATTTACTACACAGCTAAACTAAGTTCTATAATAAAAAAAATCCTCAAAAATAAATTTATTTGTATTTTAGTTCATTTTAATTTAAAAATAAGAAATGAACTTATTGAAAATGAACGTATAAGTAAGTAAAATGTTTGTAAATTTATGTAAAACTACTTAATATATAAGTATTATCTGTAAATATTTGTAAACTACAACACAAAACTATTTAACAGCCATTAGCAAACCTTATAAATTTTAATCCAATGAAGAAACACTAAATAAAAATACGATATGTTTATATTATTAATAAGTAAAAAATATACTGTGTGTTTTTAGTATTGCATCATATTTTTAACATCATTTTCAATACTTAAGTTTCTTATTTGGTATTTAAAAAGTTAAATTATTGTTTACTAAAAAAAGTCTTTCAGGAGATCACTATAAAAAAACTTCAACTTATTAAAATTGTAATTCAGTAATAACTTGTTTTGTATTTAGTTAATGTGGCTGTATTTGACTGTATCAAAATATTTTATTGAGTTTATTGAACAGTTGCAATACTTAACTTTTTGCTGATTTAAGGATATTTTTTTCTTATATGTAAATTGACATGTTTTTTCTCTCAAAAACTAATGTGAAAAAATGAATAAGTCTATGAAGCATGCTTAATATGTTCATGTTTTAGCCAGCTTTGTAAAAACCGGTTAGATTTTGAAGAACTAGTAAACAATCAGTTAACAATCAATGTAATTTTCAATACTTTATAAATGTTCAGAAATCAATTATCGTAAAACTTTAGTAAAAACAAATTTTATAGCTTTACTAAACAATAAAACAGGGGAAATACAACAAATTTTTGTGACTATAATTTAGCCAAAATTCATAAATAATTTCTAAACTATACTAACTTTACTAAAACTTTTTTATTAGACAAAACTTTTTACTACTATATTGCTTAAGAATATAATGAGTAATACTATTTTGAAGAAGTTTTAGTTTAGAAAAAAAAGTTTTTCTAACAAATTTATTATAGTGTTAAGTTGATTCCAGGACTTAAAATAAGGATTTACTTTTTTTTAAAGCTCTGTAATATTTGATGTATTAAAAACTACTTAAAACTTGAAAATTTCTATCAAATAGATGTTCAAAATAATTCTGATGCTTAACTTTTAGCCATGTATACGACTATAAAATAATGGTGATTTGATTGAGAGCTACTGACTAAAAATATAATGTGAACTTATACTGATAATTGTAGGAAACTTTTGTTGTTAGTTTCTATTGACGTAATTATGTTTTTTTTTTTGTAATACTATTTAAATTGTAACTTGAGTATAGTTTTTTTATTTTTATACTAAAAACTCTACAAAAATTTTAAGAAAAAATATCTACATAAGTAGAAGGATAGTAAAAAAAATATATAAATTTAAGATAATAAATAAAAAAGTATATAAAATAAAACAAGAAAAAGCAAAATAATAATTTTAAAATATTTCTGACCAAGGATCAATGTTAGAGGTAAAAGTGATAAAAAAAAGATAATAAAATTACTGATAAAGGGTAACGGTTAGGCTTAATAGTGATAGAAAAAAAAAATATATAACATAAAAAAAGTAACAAAAAGTCTACTTGTGCTATACTGATGCTATGCAAAATTGTCTTTGTTTAAAATGAAACTTTCGTTGTTCGTACAAGAATATCCTCCAGTGCATGTTTTGACAACCAGTAATTTATTTAAATGTTTGTTATGCATACTTGTGTGACTAATATATATTTTATTTAAAATACATAGTTCTAAGGGGTTTGAAAATTAAAATTTTACTGTTCTTTAAATTATTTAATTTATAAGCTGTATTATGTTTGTTGTAGATTGTTCTTCTTTTGAAAAGGTTTCAACATAGTCTGTTTATTATTTTAATTAAATTTTATTAAAAATTTAAAATATTATATTTAAAGTAATTTATAAGCCACTTAATTACAAAACAAGGCGAATAGTTCTATTTGTGTACGGACATTAACATGGCTTAAAAGTTATTAAATGACGTACAAGGATAAATTACAAGTTTTAAGTTGTAATAAATTGTTGTGATTTCTTATTATGCTTAATTGTTAAACCTTAATTTAATAGAAGTGTAAAGCAATATTAATCTATATTATAGATGAACTATTTGCATAAGTCTGATGTTTTAATATCATTAATGTTTTTTTTTTAACACAAAAACAACCTGAGTTTAGGGTTTAGGCATTTTTTAGTAATTTTAATATTAAGAAGTATTGAGATAACCGAATGATACATTTAATTTTATTGTTAAATTATTTTCTAAGAAAGATCAATCTTATTCGTAAAATCAAATTTTTGTAACGATTTTTAAAATGCTTAAGTTTAATTATTATTTTTAAGTTTTATTTTATCATAATATAAATTATAAGCAAAAGTTTCAACGAACAAAGGAAATATATTTTTACAAGAGTTTTTAAATAGTACTAAAATTGTTATTTTTTTATATTGCATAATTAATATTTTTTTTTATTTAAAAGTTTAAAACAAAACGTTCAACATAATGTTAAGTTTCAATTAGTAACATAATCATGTTGAACATTTATATTCATTAATCATATTAATATTACTAAAACTGAATTTTTTGACTAAACTAAAGTTTTCAAATAGCAAGCATTTTAGATTTGCGCGGAAACTGTAGTGTGACGTAACAAAAATAATCCTGGTAAAATTTGTTACAAAACGTGAATATACACTGACTGGTTTTGTAGAATATTAGAAATATATCTCAAGTTTTCTTTGTTGTTAAACTTTTAAAGCTGTTGAAACTTCAGCTGCTGAAAACTATTTCAAAATATTACTTTGTGTACAAAAAATAAAAAGTAAAACTAACGTAGAATAAAATACTACATAAGTGTCAAATGTTACACGACAATTCAAGTTTCTGATAAAGTATTATTTTATTTAACATATTTATTTTAATAATTTTTATTAGTGGAATTTTATTTTATTTTTATACTATAGTTCTTACCCCTAGCTTTTACTATCAGTCGGTAACTTTTTTTTTCCAAACAATGTTTTATTTTTATCACTGTAACTCTTTACTTTTTCTCGGTAACTCATCTTTTCTTTTTATTGAATTATATACATATATTTTTATTTTCGTGCGTAAATGACCCTATGTGCTAAATGTCAGTCGTGCAAAAACTTATTGTTACTTTTTTATAAACTCTAGTGAATTTTTATTAAAATTAGCTTTAAAAATACGGTGTTAAATAGACTTGAATGTTTTGTTTTTAATTTGTGCACAATAATGCAGTTAGCATTTAAAACTAAACTACTTCAAAACCAAAATTAAGACTGAAGAAATAAACTTATAAATCTGATTTAAAGGTTTTATGAGGTATTGAAATTAGTTTAAATGTTAAAGATATTTGTAAAGAATTCAGACAATTTTAAAGTTTCGCCGCTTTAAATCAAGTACATGCATTCAATAGAATTACTATTAAAATGACAAACTATGCAAACTTTTTTTTCTCAGCTTCTGTTGTTTTGTATAGCTTGTTTAAGATATAAATAATTTAAAAAAATATTTTTTTTTAATTTTAGATATAAGATTTTATATAATGCGATGTTACAATTGACTCTCGAGAAAAATTTTAAAAAATAACTACTTGTTTTTATAAATAAAGTTTAATAGAAGTTTAAAGAGCAGTTTTGACTATATGCTTTCGATTTATGGTACTTTTTAATTGTTGTTTTACCATAAAATTGGTCCTTCATCGTTCAAAAAGTTTGTAATTTTCAAGTTCTAAGTTCTTTAAGTATTTTTACGTTTTAATCTGTTAACTGCAAATCGTTATATATAATAGGTAAAATAAAGTATATATGTTTTTTTATAACTTCTCCCAAGTATTTGACAACAGTAATTATATTTATTTTCACTTTAAACTTTATGTAAACTAAAACCTAAGTTTAACAATACACCGTTAGATTTAAATTCTAGAAGTAATGTTGTATAACTCACTGTATAAATTTGTTTTTAATCATTAAAAATCGTAGTTGAAATTTACTTAAATTAATTTGAATGATTTAACACAGTATATTCTGCATAAACACTGTATAGCAGTGCTTCTTAAATGGGATTCCGCGGAACCCTAGAGTTCCGCGACGCCTCTCAGGGGTTCCGCGAAGCCTTTCGAAATTTTTAAAAGAAATTAAAAAGAAAAAAAACATAAACCATAAAACTTAAAAAAAAAATGGAGCACATAAAATTGAAAACATATATAATTTTGGCATTCATTGATCTGCTTAGTGTGTATTTTGCGGTAGGACTTTATTCATTATAAATAGATGTCCTGGTTGTGCAAATTTTTTCAAATCTCTTGAATTTCTTTTTTTAGTGAAGTCATGAAAATACTGGTGTTATCACTAAGGCAAACAATATACGAGCAATCAAAGCAAATTCTAAATGTTTACACAATAAAAATTAATAAAATATCTTTATCATAAACTTATTTCTGGTGTATATATTGTTTCAAATGCTGTAAAAATGTTTAAAAATATGTCTATTAGCTTGATTTGAATTATTTATGTATAAAAGCTTATTTTTTACTTAAAAAATTCTACTATAATTTAAAAATAACCTTGCCAAGCCTACAAAATTTTAACAGAGATTGAATTTGAAATAACTTTTTAGACTTACATAATAAAAAATGATACTTTAAAGTTGTGGCCAGGTTTTTAAATTTATAACAGAAATTGAGTTTAAAATATTTTTATTAAATTCACATGATAAAAATTTTTAAATTTCTATGTGTTAGCAAAGTTTTAAAATTTGTTATTCAAGTATTATATGCTTTTTCTGTTTAATTATTATAACTCAATGATATTTTATATATACCATAGCTTTTACAAAATAGTGATCACTATGTGCTATGATTTTGAGCTATGAAAATAAATATAAAAAACACGTTTTTAATTAATCCAAAATTTAGACAGTTTGTAACAAAATCGAAAATTAGTGATACTTTAGCACATTAGGCGTATCTTATTTGTTATTTAATATTTAAAAGGTTTCAAATTAGTAAGCGTGTCATAAAAAAAAATATTATTTAAAATCACCATTTATTGTACTATTAAGAAAAAAATAAATTTTTTTAAACTTCAAATAATTTGTTTTACAATTACTGCAAATTGACCAATGTTGTAGCTTAATATAAGTTTTTGAAGCTCTTAAACTTCCTAATTTTTAATCCGTCGATTATATTGAATCGACATCTTTCTATTTTAAAACTTGTTAAGTTATCGCTAAACATTAAGTAAATAGTCGTAAAAGTTTAAAACCTAAGTAGTTTTTTGTATTTCAACAAAAATAAAAAGGTAACCAGTTTGTACTTTGATGAAGACAAATTATCTTAAGCTAATAACTAATTTTGCACACTTCTTTGTTTTCAGTTGACAATAAATCTTATAAATGTGAAAAATTTATCTTTCAAATAAAACCTTTAGTTATTTATGTATGAAATAATTTTAGTAAAAATATCTAAACGAGCAATAAGTGACATTTTTAAATCTCTCAACAATTTTATTTATTATTTGAAATCTATGGTAAAGCTAGACAAAGTTTATATCGTAATCTGTCAATCAAACTTGGTTATTAATCACTTTAACTGACATGGTTTTATATTTGATTATCAAAATTACTATGAGTTTGCCTGAAATTAAACTAATATTTAAATCTTATCCAAATTTTTAAATAATGTTTAAATTAAATTTAAAATAATTTGATTTGATAACAATTTCAGAAGTAAAGTTCATGAATTTTTAAAACCATTTAATTTGTATAGATATATAAGTTACTTAGTCTTTTTGGTAAAACAACAAAGAACATAACGGACAACTATAAACTAGCGAATTGGAAACTTTATTAAAACAACAAGTTTAACTTTTAAGTGCAAGTTTAACTATTTCTTATTAAGTACAAACGAATTTCAACTACAATTAACCATAAAAAAGTAATATTAAGTTTTCTGTTTTTAAAATTCTAGAAAAGCCTTTCTTAAAATATGTTAAAACGTGTTCTTTACTTAAATAGTTTTTTAGTTTATTTAATGTAAAGATAAAAAGTCTATCATTATCTTAAGTTGTAAAAGATGTTTAATGTTTTTTTATTAGACATCTTTTATTTTTTCGGCTAGTATTTTTTTTAGAAAAGTAAACAGTTTACGATCGTTATATAATAACATAATATATAATGTATAATTCATAGAAATGTGTTGGAGAAAAAACACTAAATTTAATAGGTAATATTTCAGATAATCAAAAAACTATATTTTTAAACATTTTTAAAGTGCAATTAAAATCACAACTACAAAAAAAATATGGTCATAAGATTTTTTAACATAGATATAATTTTAAGAAAATGTTCAGTAAAAGTTCTAATTGCTTAAAACATATAGTAAATTAGAAAAAAAAAAGTTTTTGTAAAAAAATATTAATTTACACTTTTATATTTATCTTTAAAAAAATAAAACGAACCTTAAGATAAATTAATACCATTAATTAATTAATAATTTTCATAATTTTGAATATCAAATATTTATGTTATTTTATTACAGTCTAATTGAATTACAAGCACTTTAAAACTAAAGTGTAAATCATATTTTGCTCAATATTTAATCTGTTTTTATAAAAGTTCAAAAAAATATTTAATTGTAAATGAAACAAATTAAAATAAATTCACCAAATCAATGCAAACCATTTATTATAACGAAAAAATATGAATGAATATTTATAACAACGGAAAAACGTGTAAAAAATCTCTTTTATTGGTTAAAAAAATAGCTTCTTTTTTTTTAATGGTTCAAACAACTTTTAAATAATCTCACCGTTTGTCTTTATTGAAATATTTGATTTTCTTTTTTCTTCTTCAGTTTCTTCTTTTACGACCTCGAATCTATTTTTTAAACAAAATTCGTTATAGCATAAATGTTTCATGTAAGAAAGCTAGTTACTTAATTTATAAAACTTTTTCAAAACCAAAAGTAGTACCAGTCAAAACAGTAGATGGAGTAGCTATCAAATAAATTGTTTGATCTAATATTTAAGTAAAATAACGACTTGTGAATCACAAGAAAAGTTTTAGACTGCTCTTACAATGGTTTTTAAAAATTATTATTCGAATTATTATGTAAATGTGACAAGGAATAAATAATTTCTAAAACAATTTTCCCAAGCTATTTAATCAAAATTTTAGTTCTTAACTGTTACTTTTATCCCATATTATCCAAACTTGTAATAAATAAAAAAGAAGCGGTTATAACAACTTAAACTAAAAAAAAAGAACTAAAATCACAAATGCCTTTGTTTTGCAGCTGACAGCAAGAAAGGCATTATCTTAAAAGCATAGTTATTTAAATTCACAAACAACTAACTACCTCCATCAAGCACGTCCTCTCCCTGAACGAAGTCGAAAGTTTTCAGACTCTATCTCACGGCGTCGCACTTGAAACAGTGTGTTTCGCATTCTCCAGTGCACGGGGGCGCTTCGGGAGGCGGCCATTGATACACCCTCTCTAAAAAAATTTATAAGTAAAATGCTTATACTAAATGTAAATGAGCTTTTTAAGGTTTTCAAGTTTCATTCAGCTTAAATAACAGTGCGTATTATGTGCAGTGATGTTCGATTCTCATTTTAAACTCATTAAATAAATTTTGCAAATAAGTGCGAATTTTAGAGTAGTCTTTTTTTTTTGTCCTTTGTGTCAATATCAAATTTATTTGCTAAACGATTAAAAAGCTTTAAGTGTATCTTAAGATACGTTTTAAAAAGGTGAGTTTTTATTTAAACTTGTTTTGTGCCTGTTCTGATACTACATTTACTACGTCATTTTATATATACTGTGCTTTACTACTTTAAAGTGTATACTTTGTATGATCTTTACTTTTCACTGATTTGCTACACTTATTATGTAAATTTTAGACATATTATCAAGGTAAAAGACATTTTTTATAATTTAACTCAGGAAAAATTTGCATTTACATAAAAAAAAAGAATAATACAAACAATCTGACTTAAAATGGAACTTAACCGAAGAAAAATTTAAGGAAGTATTAAGATAACTATTTGATAAGAGTATTTAGAATACTATTTAAACACTTGAAGGTTAAGTAGTCTAGAAATTACGTTCATATAAAACTTAAACAAAATATACTTAATCAATTACTATAAAGTTCTCAATAAATAAATTGATCAAAGCAGTAGACACAATACAGAATGGACAACGATAATGTCTATACTTAGAGATTCTCACATTCATTAAGTTTACGAAAATTTTAAAGTAATTTTATGTTACAAATTTTAAACTCATAAATAAAAAACAATTAAGTTTTCTAAACAAATAAAATAATGAAACATATTAACGAAGCACCACAAATTATAGATTCAAAACTCACTTTGATTTAGAAATATGTTGGATTTGCTTTTTTTGGGTCCTGACGCTTGGATTTTCTGATATCGTTTCCGGACTTTTGTAGAAGGTTGATTTTATGTTTTTTGTTTTACTTTAATTTTATCAAGCTTTTAAACTACAAAAAAAAAAACTACATCATTAGTAAAAAAATACAGGCAATTACAAGAATTATGTATAAACTGACACAACAGAAACATTAAAAAAAATCTTTTAATTAATTTTTCTTAAAGTAAAAGTGTAGTTTAATTTGTTTTTTTTTTTCGTCGTACGTAAAAATTATACTGCTATTATCAAATTCATATGTTCAAAATAAGTTATTTTGTTTCAAAACATTTTAATTCAAGTTTTTTTTTGGCTTAACAAGCAGAATATTAAAAATACTTAAAAAAACATTTAAGTTAATAAATCAGGTAATTTTTTAACAAGCAATTTTTCAAAAAAAAAGTCGGACAGTATTTGAAAGAAAAACAATAAATTTTCACATGTTTTAAAGCATGAATAAAGCACCTTGACATTGAAATCAATAAATAAAGCATTCTCAAAGATACACAACAATATTAAAAAATGTCATAAACAATAAATTTCATTAAAATTTGAAATTTAAAAGATTGAAATTTAAAATCTTAATAAAAAATCAAAACAATAGTGTAAAATTTAGAAAGGTATGTAAAGATATTACTGATAACCTTTTAAATTGAAATTTAACACAACATTTAATTAATAAATTTTTGCAAACAAATTTTTATCCTTTTTTTATCTTTAAGTATATTAGTCTGGATAAAATTTATTTCTTTTTGTAGTTTTTAGAAACTCTTAAGTTTAAAAGTTACCGTTTATAATCAACCATTTTTAGATTGGTTCAAAAAAACGCGTTTTATAATTTTAATTGACTAAAGCTAAAATGTTGTATATTTATTTTATTACTATCATAGTAAGTCTTGCCTGATAAGGATTTTTCAATAGCATATAATATTCAAAAACTTAATCCAAACTGCTTGTTTGTAACATTTCTAATAAAAATTAAATTGGGAAGCAACGAAGCTACAAGAAAAATAAAATTGAAAATGACTAGAAAAATAATCCAAGTACTAACCTATTATATGAGACTCTTCAACTTCTATATTCTCAGTTTCTCACTATGAGGGTCTTTACCTTGGAAATCTAAAATAAAAACAGTAACGTAAGTAAAAAAATATAAATACTTTCAATTTTAGAACAAAGTGACCAAAAAATTGGTGTCTTAAGTTCAAACTATAATATGTAAATGCTTTAATAATACTTGACTTTTACAATGATTTTATTTTTTTTTTGTATTATTAGCAGAATACAATAATCAAAACGTTTTTATTTACTTAATTGATTAATTCAATTATGTACCAAAATTTTAATTCATTTTTATTCTAAACCACAATCCAGGACAGTTTTTATTTTTTTAAAGCAAAAGTTTTTTATTTTATTAAGTTAGTGAAGCTATTGATATTGTGTAAAAATAAAGAAAACAGTTGTACTTACTCATTGTTTTTGTGGACTTTATCAACTATTTATTAAATATGTCAAAAAGTAGTTACATTAGGGTACTATTATTTTTTAATTTTGTTGCATTTCGAATGATTTACAGTTGTTGCTAATATATATTTATTTTTTTATGATCGCTTTTTTTAATAATATTGCTCTTAAAGCAATACCACATGCTAAAAAAATATTATATAAAATTCAAATGCAAAACTAAATACATTTTCTAATGATTATTTTTAACATGAATTCTCACTAAAATGACTTATACTTAAAAATTTTAAAAGCCTCAATAATTTTAAGTTTACATTTTACTTATGTTTTTACTAAAACTTTTTTTTTCATTTAATGCTTTGTAATAAACACATTCAAAAGGTAATTACTTCTTTTACAGCTTTACATTTTTCAAGCAAACATTAATTGGCTTTTTAAGAGGTCATTCGTCAAGTTAAATACACTATATAAGCAAACAACTAACTCAAAATGATTAGTTATTAGTACTTTTATGATAGTTAGTACAAATAACAGCCATGATAAGATCCAAAAAGTCTATAGTTTTAAATAATTTTATCCATAGAAAAGTAACACATAAACTTAGTAATATTTACTTAAATGAAAGGAAAAATTAACTATGTTTGTGAAATATATTTGTTGCTTAAAGATATTCTATAAAAAACCTCGGCAAAAGTCTGCAGAACAGAAGCCTGGATTCTTGTACACAGTGAGACACGCTCAAATTTAACAAAAGGGTTAATCAAACCAATTCAGTCATCAGACCACAAGCATTCAGTAAACTGAGACTATGTGAAATGTTTTAGTGACGAAGCATGATAAATGTGTTGATGTCAGGATGACTGTAAATTTTTCGGTTATTACTAACTGAAAAGTCCTAAAAAGGGAGAAACCGGTTTTAATTTACCGAAGGCTTGTGGTCTGATAATCGAGTTGGTATGATCGACCCTTTTGTTATAATACTCTAAAAACTACTTTTCTAAACTTTATACTAGAAATTTTTAAGTCTAACATCATTGTTTAAAAAAAAGAACATCTCTTTAAATATGAGCTGTGAAAGACTGTTATTAATTAATTGGGTATGTTTTTACATGTATATAGATTTAAGTTACTCTAATTGACACAAAAGTAAGCCAGAGGTAATCTTTAAAATTAGCCTAAGTTGCTTTAATGGTGAGTAGGACTACTACATTTTAGTTTTGATTAAATACTTTATTTGTTTAAATTTAAAATATTTATAATCAATGTTGTAAATTCATAAATTTGAAATATTTTTGTTCATAAAATAAACATTATTTAAAACTAAAATCAATTAAAAGTTTCCATAGGTATTAGGAGTTTTATGAAACTAGTTTGAGTCATTTTGAATTAAATATAAAAATAGACAATATGTTACTAAACAATAAAGTCTACATGTTAATTAAGTATCCTAGTATTAAAAACATAAATGTATTTTTAACAAAAAATAGTTTTGTAGAAAAATATAAAGTCATTATACTAGCTTGAGTTATAAAAAAAAATTTCATGCTAAACAGAATTTTGCAAGAACTTCTAACAAAATTGAGTTAATCTAGTTCACTATTTTCTACAATGGACTGTATGGCCCTCTTTGAGACCATTTCAGAAATTCAAGGGGTTA
The DNA here is from genome assembly GCF_965202585.1 of Thalia democratica. Lineage (NCBI taxonomy): Eukaryota > Metazoa > Chordata > Thaliacea > Salpida > Salpidae > Thalia > Thalia democratica. Next base: position 11,233,117 of record NC_139167.1, read on the forward strand.
TAGGCTACAAACAGGCCATATGAAGAACCGTGACTATTATAAAGATAAAAAAGAGGTCACCAGTGAACAATTGAAACATATTCTACATATTTGAAAGTTGATGATAAAAAAATCAGTTTAAAAACTCATTCACTAGATGTCGCAAGAAAATCTTTAAATTAGACCAGACTAGGTTTTTCCACATTGGACCATTTTAGAAAGGTAGGTCATAAGGTCACAAATTGAAAGTTTTACTAGATAGTCTGTAGTTGATGATGATGAACATAAAAAGGTCCTACGGAAGATTTAGGGAAATCTTATTGGATGGGGCAATTGATTTTTTCATTTCTTTTAAATGGAAGTTTTTATTTAAGTTAGATGAACTATTGTCTGAAATATTTTTATAAACTTTAAAAAAATATCAAACTAGCCTGATTAGTAAGCCTAAAAAATAAATAAAGTGTTCAAATAATTCTAACACATATTAAAACAAAAAAAAAGAATATATTTATTTAGAAAAAAAATAAAATAAAAATTTGTTAGCAGATACTGTTTAAGTGTTCTATAAGCATTTTATTATTAAATTAGATAGTAACGCACAGATATAAAAACTACAAAAAAGAAATATTTGAAAATGGTTTTGACTATAGTTAAAACCTAACTATGTATCAAATATTTGTTAAATACTCTAATTTATAATAGTGAAACAAAACAACTAGATTTTAAAAAACTAAAGTTTAAAAAAAAAACACAATTTTGATAAAAAAACCCTCAAGTTATCAATTATTACTAAAGTGAACTACTAAGTAATTTGAATTTAAAGCAATAAAAATAAGTACGATGCTGTTTGGCGTATACCTAGGTTGCTTTTGCATTTAATTTTTTAAGTAATTATATTAAAAAATAAAAGACATTAGTCTTCAAAACTGTTTTAAATATGTGTTTTTTTTGAATATGTACTGTTTACATAATGTTAAATAAACAAAAAATATAAAAGCGTATAATACAGTCAACGAAAATTTTTTTTTTGAGTTTTGTACTGATTTTAACTATTTTATTTATTATCAAAACATTATTAAAAATATTCTTTTTGTTTTAAGCTCTTGTGTTATTTAGTTTAGTTGAAAATTTGTTGAAAAATATTTGTTGTAATTTTTAAATTGCTTCTGCAAACAAAGATTCAGTTTTGTTTTTATGAAAAAAATCATATTTATAAAATGTTTGAGTTGAATTAGCATTATTAATATTTTCTAATCAATATAAACGATTAATGTATAACGTGCTCGTTATTTTTATCACAAAATTTATGTAATTATGTAAACTTGTTTCATTATAAACTGATATTCAAAAGAAACCTACCGCCGATTCTTTTAAATTCAACATCATACTGTTTATAGTATTTTGTAAAAGCTTAAAACTACAAAATTATATCAGCATTTTTAATATACTTAAATTCACTTAACTTTTAAATACTATTTTGATAAAGTTAATAATTACCATCAGAGTTTATTTTTTAATTAAACTTTATTTACTTTCTATAACAATATAAGTTTAAATTTAACAGTGAGACGTGGTAAAAGGCAAATAGCTACTATGGTAATTCAGCACTGAAGTTTATAAACTTTGGTTTGTTTCAAGTAAGTAATTTCACGCTCGAGTTAATAAAGCAGTGCATTTTTGCAATGCTATGTTAAAACATGTTAACTATAATTTAAAAACTAACATTAACTAATTCTTACTGTTTAATCATTTCGTTGAAAAAAGTTGTTCTGAAAATAAAATTAAGTGCAGTAAAATTTTAAATTTATTATTATTTAAAGTGTAAATAATGTAAATAGTTTAGATTTGAATAATTTAAGAAGTCTAGTTATAATTTATCGTTATAAAATAGAAGAATGTTCAAGAAAACAGTATTGAATTTATTTATCTTTTAAACAGACTGCTTTTTGTAATTAGGTTAGTTAGACAAAATTACAGTAAATGCTGTTAGAACTATACGTCTTAAAGACATAAAAACTAAGATAATAAATATGTTTTATACTTTTAAGTTACATTTTTATTTAAATATTTTATTTATAGCCATGCTTATAAGGTCAAAAAAGTGCAAGTTTGCAAAGCGATCAAAAAACCACTTAAAAATTATTAAAAAAATGTTCAATAATTTAGTTTAAAGTGTGAAAAGAAGTTATTCAGTTGTAATTACAAGCATATAACTAATCATTTAAAAAAATTAACTTTCAAATACACTTTCTTGCGTTGTTACTGGTCATCCCTTAACTTTTCATAACTTATTATAAATACCAGAATAATCGCCCTTTTGGTAAAAAAACAATCGCAAATAAATTTTATCAAATACCACCCCTTTACTACTTAATTAGTTTTTTACAATTTGTGCCGCCTAACCAATTATTGCCCCAAATATTACTGTTCACTTTTAGTAACCGTGCCCAGGACGTTAAATTCTTTTCTATACTTCACTTGATTAAAATATATTTTTTATTTATATTCTACTTCTTAGTCAAATATTGAAAAAAGATTAAGGTTAAAAATTAAAGAAAAAAAAGTAAACTTTTGTGAAGTGAAATTAAAAACTATAACACAATAAAAAAAATAGTTGTTTTAAGTATTTATACATAGTTATATTATTTTAAATGTCTTAAATAAAAATAAAAACAGTATAAACATTTTTGTTGAGAAGTCTTAAATGAAACTAAAAAAAGCCGTCGAAACGACCTAAAAGTAACAATTGTTGCCATAGTTTCGTAACGTCACTTAATAGTTTAAACTGTTTATTTGTTTTGATATATAAAGTTAGTATGTATAAAGAATAAAATAGTTGTAACAGAGTTAAATTAAGTGTACGTTTTTTATGTAGTTGTTTATATTTACTTCTAAATTTTGCTTTTATCCATATTAAGATATTTTACGTAAGAAATTATTTTTTTAAATTATTTATACATATTTACTGTTTTAACACATTAAGTTTTTTTAAGTAAATAAATTTTAAAAAAAATAATTAATAAAATTCTAAAACAATTTAACTTAAAATACTTCAAATTCATAGCGTTTTTATTGTAAAACTAATTAAATTGTTACTATTTGTTCAAACTATTTTTATTATTTATTTCTATGCTTTTGATTAATAATTGCTTGTAAATTAAAGTTTACACCAGTTTTAAAAAGAAATTAAGTTATCTAATTTGTAAGTTCCTAAAATTTTTATATAAATTCAAGTTTATGTATACCTTTTACCTAGGTACGTATTTTGGACACTCACAAAATAATTTTCCTAATCGACAGTGAGTACCTAGGATATTTTCTGTTTTGTTATCTGCATTAAGCCTAAAACAAACATGTTAAAAGGTACTTAATTCTACAAATTAGTATTAAAGAAAAGTCCCTCAAAAACAAAGTCTTTTCCCATAATAACAAAACATTCTTGTTTAAAGATATTATAAGCCTTGATTATTTAATTTACATATTAGTATGTAAGTATTTATTAATGGATGTATACTTATATTAAACAAACAAGCTTATTAAATCTATATTGTGCTATTTCTACCGTTTGTTTTATTTATCGTTTGTCTATGTTTTTATGTCTTTTTAAGTTTTTTTTTGTTCCAATCTTTCAACCATGGCTATGCAAGTTTACATTAAAATGTTCGTTATTTTTTCTATACAAACAAACTAAAGAATTTTTATTATAAAATTCAGTTAAAATAAAATTTGTAGTTTTCTAATTTTGAAGAAGAAGGTCTAACAATTGAAAAAAAATTTTTAGAGTATTAAACTTAAGATTAGGCAATTTAGAAATAAGTTTTTAGAAAGGCCAACGTAAAATAATAGTATTCTAGGGGTAAATTAGGCATGGCAATCGGGTGATTTTTTCCTTTTGTCTATTTTAATATATGTTTATTTTCTTTAACCTAATACTACAAACTTCTGTAGTTGTTTTTGATTCATATCTAAAACTATTTTTAAAATTAACTTCTAGTAAAGGCATTAAAATTTTTTAAGTAGTAACATAAAACAACTATTATCCCTTAAAAGAACTGATTAAAATTGTTTATTTGTTTATTCCCAGTTATCTGAAATCTTTTTTGTGCTATTAATATTTTTTTTTGTTTTTGAAATGCTAGGGTAGAGTTCAATTCCCATTAATTGGAAATATAGAATTGGGGTGAGGATTCTCTTTCAAAATAGAAGATAAAGTGTAACGCTAATCCAAGTTTCACTTGAAAACCGTTTTTTTTTAAAGAAAATTGAGAGTTGATTGCAATTACAATTCTTGCCCGAATAAATTTTAAGTAACAAAAGTGAGAAAGAGAATAAAAGAAAATTTACAAAACTGTGAAAACCAAAAAATATAAAATTTCACAAAAAGAGATCAATTATTTACTACAATTAAAAATTAAGCTTTTAATAGCTGCAAAATATCATCATCTTATTTTGAGCTTTCAGATTTGCATTTCATATTGTTATTTCCTTTATTTTTAAACGAATTACTCCAGACATTGTTTTATCACTTTATCTGTTCGCACTTCCATTTGAGCTTTTTTTGGCTTTGTTACAAATTTGTTCTAGAAGTTAGAGAATGTTAAATATATGACTATTATTATAAATTTATTAAACCTTCAACTTGCTTACAACGAATAATAAAAAACACAAATATGTTGAATTTCTACTTGTTTAAAATGTCTAAAATTTTAAATAACAATGTATTACATTTAAAAACGTTCATGAGAAATACAAACTATGTTTTTGTTCACATAAATGCGTTTACTTTTTCTAATTACAATAAAAATACTATTTGTGTCTTTTTTTTATTTTTTAAATTTTTAGTTTTACAATATAGATTATTACTTTAAGCTTTACTGTTTTAAAAATAAAAATTAAAGCTTATAATTTTCTAACACAACATTCATAAACTGTTTTCAATATTTGAATAAAGTTGTTACAAATTTACAATGTTACAATGTTACAGTTTCACAGCTAAATTGTAACTTAACACTGTTGTATAAATACTATTAAAATGAAAATCGTCGTTGTTTAAAACGGTTTATAAAGTTGTTTTAAAACTTAAAAAATTGAAAAATAACTTAGTTTTTTTTATATTTTAGATAAATAAAATGTTATATGCTATGGTATAACTAATTATTTTTCAACATTTTATTCCTTTAACTTGATCAATTTCAAATAACCTACACTTAAAATGTTTTAAAAAATAAGAAATATTCTGGAGATAAGTAGAGTAAAACTGTTCTACTAATTTTCAACGCTTTCAATTAAATTTGTTACAATATAATAAAATAGAAAACTTTATGACGTAATATACTATTAGCTCATAAAATAATACTTTAATTTTAAGATTGAAAAACAAACTGAACATCGCACAATAAATTTTCTGCTTCAAGTTTTATTTTAAGTCATATCATATGACAAGATTACTGATAGTAAAAATTAAATGTTGTTTTTTAATTAAATAGTTAAGTAATGCTTAACAGTCTTTTAATGCATCCTTACAAAAAAAATAAACATAACATTAATTAAAATATTTTTAAACCTCTGTACGCAAACATATTAGAAAAACGTTGTTGACGTAGATTGTAAACTAATAGAAAATCTAAATATAGAAAATAGAAATAAATTTTTAGAAAAAAAAGACAACCGTTCTTCCGAGCATCATAATCAGGTAAATTTTGGTTTTTAAACCTTACAATTAGCTTTAAATAGTTTCATCAGTAACTTAAAATTAGATTTAATAGAAGGATATCTAATGATTTTGTTACATAGTGATTACTACAAAATCAAAATGTCTGTTACAGCAATTTCTAAAAGTTTACTTGAATGAAAACATTAATAAACAAATAATACATATATTTTTTAATACTTTTCTTCGCTTTTAAAATAAATAACTATTGTAGTTCATTACATATATATATTTTATCACTAAATCTGAAATTTACTTATTATATCTTTTTTACGAATTGTATTCGATTTAAATAAAGGTACTTTACTAGTTACAATAAAATAATTCGCATAACTAATTCATTTTATGAATTAATTAACTCTGTTAAAAAAACTACAAAGTCTTCTTTACTAAATTCAATATTTAAATTTTTAAAGGGATATTAATCATTATTTTAGTTATGTTAGTTTATAACTTTTGTTTAAACAGTAGAGTCTTTACAGAGAAAAATTTTTAATTAACAAAAATTATTAAAACAAAGGCTTTTGAAAAAAATTTTACTAGCTCTCTACTTGAATTAATCTAAAACTAAAATATATAAGGTATAAAATATTATCCAAACAGCCAACTAAAAGTTACTGTATATAAATGCTATCACAGTTGTATAATATTATTGTACTTAATACTTGAATTTCAGCCATCCTAATGGTTTCAAACGCACTTGATTTAATTTATTAAAAACAAAATTAGAAAATTACGTTTATAAACAAGTATAAACAATAAATATTATTGTGATTTCATATCGTAAGTAAACACAAAGTAGAAAGGCAAGCTATATAAATATTTTAATTTCTTTAAAATGTTATATACGAAACTGTAAAGTAATATTTTTTTAATATGGATGTATAAATGTAATCACGCAATATAATCAAAATATTTTAAAAACTAATTTGTTTTAACTATAAACTTACATATGTTTGTGACTCAAGTTTCATTAGGACCATCATTTTGGCTTATACTTTTATTTTTTCAATAAGTGGCAAATTACAAATCAGAGTTTTTTTTCGGGCTAAAAGTATATCAACTTTTTATTTCTCTAACCTTCTAATAAAAATAAATCTTTTAAATGTTATATTAACACTGTATGTATTTTTTTAATGCTCAAGTTTATAATGAATTGCAAAAAATTATAATGATACTTTTAATTTTTTAACTAAAATAGTAACTAAAAATTTACTATAATGTAAAGTTTAATTATAAGAAAAACAAAATTTAATTTCAGTATTAATCAAAAATTAAAGTTTAATTTTGTTTTTGTCGAAAAGTTTTTAAAAAAATTGAGCATAGCCGTCGTACAACTTAAAATTTTCAAAAAGCTCTCAGACATTAAGTATTAGTATTATTTAGTTATAAAAAATTATAATTCATTTTTTTTATACACTTTTAATTTAACAAATAAAAAGAATTAACAAAAAAAACATAGTCTAGGTATCATAAATAAAAATATAAAAATGTTTAAACTTACTAAACGAAATGCTAATAAGCGGCAAATTAAAGATTTTATTTCAAAATTACACTGTTTATTGTCGGATCTTGTAGTCTTAAAACCTATACTAAAAATTTTTGGGTTTTTAACGTTGAGTAAAAAAAAACGTCTTATTTATAATTTACATTCAATTTCAAACCAACATTTTTATTTTAAACGTTTTTTAGGTCTGCTGATTTACAATGACATATAATAACATTCTTTCTGTTTTTTAAGCCTTCTGTTTTAACGCAAGACTACTACTAAGATGATGACATTTAAAAATAAAGTTTATTTTTTAATACTTAATTTATATAGTTCTATTTATCAAAAGATGTTGTTAAAAAAAAATTTTCATTAAATTGTTAGATTTTATCTTTATGAACTATAAAAGATGTGGTTTTTTGACGATGTAAATACATTAAACTAATGATTTTAATAGTTAAATAAACTTGAGTTATAACATTAAGTTGTAAAAATTTAAAAATAGTTCATTATTAATAAGGGTAGGTGTCACTTTTGCACGAGCGTCACTTTTGCACGAAGGCACACTTTTGCACGAGCGTCACTTTTGCACAAGGGGTCTCACCTTTGCACGAGCGTCACTTTTGCACGAGGGGACACTTTTGCACGGCGTCACTTTTGCACGGTCGTCACTTTTGCACGTAGTCAATTTTGCAAGATGAGACACTTTTTCTAGGCGACATTTTTTCATGATGACAATTTTTACGGCAGCATCGTTTCACAACGTCACTTTTTTGCTATGAAATTTTTCACAGCGACATTTTGGCACTATGGCTTTTTCGCAAGGAACATCAATTTCGCATGAAGGCCAATTAAACGCCTTTTTTAGATTTATAACATATAGAAAAACATAATTCTATTGCGTGCGTGTTTTTATTATATTTAAAAAATGTACTTAGATAAAATTATATATTTAATGTATTGAAATACATTTTTATAAAGATTGATTATATAAATTAAAACCTATTTGTAACTTTTTAATAAAAACTTATGTATTAATTATTTACTAAAATATCTCAATTTGAAAACAGTGTACAATATAAAAGTCGAAAAATTTGTATAAAATATTTTTTAGTAGTCTTTAAATTCTAATTGTTAGTTAAAATCATGCGCAAACTTCTACATTTTTGTTAGAGTTAACTATAACTATCAAAACTATTAAAAATCAATCAGTTTATACGATTTAAGATTAAGTGATATTTTGATATAGAATATTTTTTAATTATAGAAAAAAACAACTAAGCTATTTATTTTAAACCAAATCATCAACTATTTATTGTTTACAATTCAAAAGATCCACAATAAATGAACAAAAAGAAAAAAAAAACGAAAAAAAGAATATTTAGAATTATTCTAAGGTAAAGTTATGAGAGATCCCTCTCAAAAATTTAACTATGTTGCTGTTATCCTTGAAGTTAAAAACGAGCCGATGAATTCTCTCATCTGCCTATTTATACTTTAACTGTTTACCAGCAGGCTTTATTCCCGAGAAAATGTGTTCAATGTTAAGATCGAGAAAGTTTTGGGTTGATTTAAGCAACTGAATGAAGCTCCACAGATGAGGGTGGTTGCCTGACAGAACACTATACAGAGCCCGATGTGCAGCCTCGGCATAATTATTTGTTCTGTCTCCACCAGTCAAAATCCTTTCGTGTTGACTCCAAAGATGAGGAGGGAAGTTAGGCTGATTTCTGGCACCTAATGTTGTTTTAAGATTATTTTTGATAAAAATGAATATTGCTAAAAATTGAAGATAATTTAATCAAATAATTATTAAAAAAGTGGAAAACATTTGTTTTTAAATTTGGTTAAGAATGTTAAATACACTTTATGCAATCGTAATATTTTTCAAAACTATGTACCTCAAATGAAAAATACTTAAGTATTATAAACATTATTTATTGAAAAAAGTATAGCTTTATTTTTTTGAAATTATTTAAAAGCTTCAAACCTCCTGCTTGGCTGACAATGTAGGTGTCTCTGAACCAGGTAACAATGGGCACCAATTCATCGCAAACAGCAGCAAGTAAGGCTTGAAGACCAACTGTAACCTTTTTGAAGGGGTAGAAAAGCCAGAGAAATTATCATTTTGGCATCTTTATTAAAATTAACATCTCTCCGATACCTAAATCGAAGCAATTTAAGACTTTTTGATAATAGCCTTCTATATTAAAAAAAGAAAGTAAAAATTAACCTAGTCTGCAGTCAACATCTTTGTATTTTTCTAAGAATGTTCTGTCCTAAATGGAAGAGGCAACCTCTTATAATTCAACTCGGAAATTCATTCTAAAGTCAATAAGGTCTTATATAATTTATTGTTATTATTTGTTATTATTTTGTTTATTGTCTAATGTTTGACTCAGGCACCAAAATCTGTGTCACTAAAACAGGACAAATAATGAGAAAAATAAAATAAAATACATTTATATTAAACAAAAAGTTAACATAGACCAAATATTAACAAAACTAAAATCATAAAAAAAATCATTACTAAGTTAAAACTTATTTGCTTTACATAGAACGCGACAACTTAGTACATACAAACACTTTTGTACAAAATTAATAAAAGAAAGTTAATATAATAATAGTCTGTCACGGGCAGGCGTATGGAAATTAATGTTAAAAATAGAAAAACTTCACATTATCTCACATATTTTCAAGTGTATAAAAACTAACGTTTACAGCGTTAATCAATGCCAACTCAAAGTCGCATTATATAGCTGGCGGTTGAAAATTTGGTATTAACCCTTTGATTAGTTGAAACATTTGTGAATATATTTGTTGGGCTTTGTTCTAAGATGAAGAAGATTAGTTCAAAAACACAACTTAAAAAAAAAACTTTATTATGAATAAAGTTAAGTGATGTATATATGTAAACAATAACATATTTCTATAAAATATTTATAATAATTTAAAAAATTAACTTAAAACTTCTAACTTCTAACTAACTTGCAATAAACATTATAAAGTTCGTTCTTCTTTCCAATTAGAACAAAAACTTGAGCAAACATTGGTGGTGCGAGCTTGAATGTGCAATCAAGAAATACGCAGCTAGTTTCTTGTAGAATATTTAACAGGGCTTCTCTAAAAGAAAAAAAATGTTTAAGAAACTTTTTAAAGTTTGATACAATTTTGTTTCTCGAGTAAAAAAGTATTCAAATAAAACATTAACCTTTTAAATATTAAGATTCGATTTGGTACGTTTCCACTATCAGCGAGCAAAAACTTTTCGTCAACATCATTGCACATATATCTTGTCAAATAATATGGTATGACTATGTCTTCGACATTGTCAGCGATCGGCCAGTGAAGCTGATTTGCTTTTCTCACTCGACTAAGATAATAATTTGTTTTCAAAAAACTTTATTTAACAAACTAAGTTTCAGTCAAAGACCTCGTCAGTGCTTAAATAAATCTAAAAAGATATGTGACAGACAAGGTAAATAGCATATAAACAATTAAAAAAAAACTAATTTTTATTAAATTTTTTTACTCAAAAACAAAACAAATTTTAATATTAAGATTAAATTGATTGTAAAGTATAAATTTTAGTTAAGTTTTAAAATAAAAAACTTAAAACTATAATAAAATTTTATTTATTTAACATTTCAAATTCTATATACAAAAACTGAAGCAATTTATTTATTTAAAAACATTTAATAAAAAAAAAACTGCATTTTAATATTGATCTAAACTTAACTTACTTAGCTGTTTTCTTTAAAGATTTCTCTTTTGGAAGAGATCCTTTTACACTAAGTGGTACTCCATTTATGACTGTACTAACAAGACTTTATGACTGTACTATATTGACTTCAGTGTTTTTTTATCTTTCAACTAAAAGTAGTTAATGTTTTTTGAAAACTATAAAGGGGAAGTTTAGTTACTTAAGATAACTTTTTGTTAACTATGGGTATTTGAAACTTGTTGAAAACTATAAATACTTCATAGAGGGGTTGATAAAACAATTTAACATTGTTTTTATTTTGATATCTTTGGTTGATAAATATAAGTCAAATTTCAATGATTATTTTTTTCAAAAGTTTTTTATAAAAATTAAAAGGTAAATTTTAGTTATCTTGAAAACTATCTCCAAAATTTGCTAGAAAGGAGCTGCCTAAAATTATTTTTTTTTTTTAATTTCTAGACTGTTTTTCCAAAACCCAGGCCATTCAAGTTTTTTTTTTTAATTATATTGTCAAACTTAAAGTTTTCTAGGTCAAGCTGCAAACCTGTTTTTAAGACATAGGTAATGTAAGTTGTTTTAGAAATATTATTAAGTGAAAAATGTTTTTTTTCAAAGGCACCTGTTGTGATTTTAGATTAAGTAAAAAGTTAATGGATAACATTTTTTAAAATGAGCTTACACTTCTGCTAATAAAAAAAACTTTATTGTTCTCAAATGAGTGGAGACTTAAATTGTCTATTCAAAATTTCCTAAAACATATACCCTAACAATTTTACTACATGACTTAGTTAAATTTCGTTTTTAAATAGAGATTTCATTTTATTCCCCTGCTAGGGGAGTTATTGCTGTTCAACTAAAGATGAACATTTACTTTGATTAACAGCTTTTATTTAGATTTGTCTTAAATTTATATATGTAGTTTCAAGCATTGTTATAAAAAAAAACTGATATAAAAATATTTAAAATAAAAACTTTATCCAAGGTTTTTTGCTAAAACTTCAGGTCTTTGCATGTTATTTTTAAAGTTTATCAAATTCTAAGTTTTACCAGTTTTTTTCCTGTCAAATTCCAGATATTTTTAAGTTTTTTTTAGGTTTGCAGGTAAAGTGACAACCCTGCTTTTATGAAAGTTTTATAAAACTGTAGTAGAAAACTTGCAAATTTCTGAGAAATATAATAATGGTTAAAATTGTAAAAACAAAACAATTTACTCAAGCACTTAACAATTACTAATTGAAAACACAATTAATAAACTTATGAAGTTAATGTGATAATTCAATTAAAAACTTTATAGTGCTAAACTTATTATTAACAATTTTTACAAATATTTTGTGTTAAATAATTCAAAAAATTATTTAAACTTAACAACAAAACTGCAGAGTTTTACATTGATAAGGGAAAAGGCTTAGCTCCATATTAACTTTAACAGTTCTGTCTGGTGATTAATCAATGTCTCTATATACTTTTTTTTGCAGATGAACTTGAGTTCAAACTTGCAAATGTTACTTTATCATTGGCTTATTTCATGATCATGTGATGCTGGTGTTAGTATCTCTTGATACTTTGAATAAACATAAGTTCAAACTTGCAAATGTTACTCTCTTATTGGCTTATTTTGTGATCATGTGATGCTGGTGTTAGTATCTCTTGATACTTTGAATAAACATAAGTTTAATCTTACAAATGTTACTCTCTCATTGGCTTATTTCATGATCACGTGGTGCTGGTATTAGTATCTCTTGATACTTTAAATAAACATAAGTTCAAACTTCAAAATGTTACTCTCTCATTAGCTTATCACGGTTATGCAACATTAAAGTAATAAAATAATCCAAGTTTAACTCATGAAAAATAAGCTATTTTACTGCTCTTTTTATTCTCACGCTGAGTTAAAAAGTTAACTAAAAATAAACATCAAGTAAAATCTGAAATACCTTTACACTTCATAAACTAATTATTATTTTTATTTTACCAATTTAACAATTGTTTAAAATTAAATTTTTGTTTAACAAACATATAATGCTAGTTTTAACATCAGGAGAATAAAAGTAAAACATAATACTTAAGATTCGTGTTTTAAAGCCTTACTAAACTAAGTTTATCTTTTTTTTTTAAATTAACGAAATACAGATTGGTTTTGTTTAAAGTATTCTAAATTGTTTATATTTAAACTAAAAATATCTTATTCATCTGTTTCAATTGTTTAAATGCTATTTTCCATGACTGTCACATATCTTTTTAAATTTATTGAAGCACTGAAAATATAGTTGATCAAAACTTAGTTTGTAAGATAATTTATTGAGAGATTAAATTCATTCATCTAGTTTATTTAAATTCAGATTATAAACATTAATTAAAGAAATGTGGTACGTTATTATATTGTTCTACGTAAAACTTCAAAAAAAAAGCTTTATATTTAAATTTCATTATAAAACAACCACATTTCATTCATTCAGTCTCCGGATATGAACAGTCTTAATAAGCTTTTTTTTTTCTCTTTTAAACTCGTCCTAAGTTAAAATATAAAACACCAATTTGTTATACATAATAAAATAAAGATATTAACCAAATAGAATCTGTTCAAGGAAAACCGCTGCAATATTTCAACAATGAGGCTTGGTAAAGTTCTTTTTTTATATTGGTCAGTTGAAATATGGTGCAAACTTCCTAATGAATTAGTATCTTGCAAAAATTTTATTTAATTTCGATTAAAGTTAAAAACGTTTTATCTGTGTTATATTATGGTTGACAAAATTTTTAAGTTCTTAACCGTATTAAAAATAAATTAGTTAAGTAATTTTTATCAACTATTGATTTAATTTTAGGATTTAGCTTAGTTTATAGTTCAATTTTATTAGCAGCACCTTTACTCTATTAATGATGACTCATATATCAATGTATTAATGATTATTTATCCGACCGGTCTATTGTTAATGTCTTTGGAGCGTTAGGTTTTTATTTTTGTTGTTAGTCAATGCATTTAAATATTTGATGTTGATCGTTCTACAACAAAGCGTAAAAAAGTATAAGTTTGTGATTAAAATTTTGCTCTCTATGCTAACCTATAAATTTTATATCAAATTATGTTTTTATCTTTGTTTTAATAAATTAAGAATTTTTGTTAATTTTTTTTCTTTTTGTGGACGATAAACTTGTAACCGTATAGTAAACTATATAAAAAGGCATAGTTGTTGATTAGTATATTAAAATTCAAAGTTAACTAGAACAATTTACCTACACTTAATGTATTTTTATATCCTAATTCCTAATTAAATCAAATTTTTCGTCCCTTGTATAAATCTTTTATAAATAACTTTAATTTTCTCGTTAGTTTGTTTCTAACATCAATTTTTACTGTTTAAAATCTTAAATCTTTAGTTTTTTTCCTTAAATATAGGTAGGTATGTTATAAAACTTTAGTTTTCAGTTTCTTTTTATGTTACAGATTTGATACTAGCTAAAAAAGACTTTTAATTGGCCTGCATGCAAAATTGATGTTCCGTGCGAAAAAGTCATAGTGCCAAATTGTCGCTGTGTAAAAATTGATCTTAAAAAAGTGTCGTTGTGCAACAAAGCTGCCGTAAAAAATTTTCATTATGAAAAAATGTCGCCTAGAAAAAGTGTCTCCTCTTTGAAAAATGACTGCGTGCATAAGTGTCTCCTCGTGCAAAAAAGAAGCCGTGCAAAAGAGTCCCCTCGTGATAAAATGTACCTCCGTGCAAAAGTGTCGTTGTGCAAGAAAGCTGCCGTAAAACATTTATATTGACTCTAGTTTTGTATTAAGTATGTTACTAAAAAATAGTCAAATTATATGACTTTAAATTATAGTAAGTAGCCCAAAATTGTTTAAGTACTGAATAAGACTTTATTTAATCTTAAAACTTAAACTTCAGTTCGCAGGATAAAATAATTGACGTCATTGAATAATAAAAACATTAAGATGTTTATTTAAAGTGCACAGTATTTTCTAAAATAAGATTAATTAGAAAAAAAGGCGATATATAGCTTTATTTTGTAGTTTGAACTTGTTTATTTAAACTAATTTTTAATCGAAATTTTATGAAACTAAATTTAGACGAAGTAATGTAAACTGGTAATAGTATTGTTTTTGGTAGTTTTAAAATAAACATTACAGCAACCAAATATAACTTTACTAACTAGACAAAATTAACTAGTTTGTTTTTTAAAGTGTTATAGTTTTGAGAAATTTTTTTAGACTAATATTATTTCGTTCAACTACATGCTTTGATGTCATAGAATCAGTAACTAAATAACTGTTAAACAACTGTTACGAACTTAATTGGTTTAAACTGAAGTTTTGAGATAACTTTTGTATATATTAAGTATAATTACTACAAATTGTTTAAAATAATGACTACAATTCATTTTTGTAGTAAAAAAAAAATTATTTTCCAATAATGGTCTTTTATATTAACGAATTGTAAAGAATAACAATAGTTAAAATTATTAAAAAAGTACTAAAAAGATATCACTTAGGCTTTAGGCATGTAATTTATGTTTATTATATAAAATTAGTTTATAAATATAAAAAAAAGCAATAAGGTTTTTAAACAAATATATTAGAAACAAACAGCAGTGAAAGTAGTTTTTTTTATATCGATGTTTAGTTTATCTTAAACAAAAATTAATTTCTTTAATTACAGTTTCGTATTAAAACTGTAAACCATCATTTGTATCAGGTTGTAAGGATAGAATTTAATTCTTATTTTAAATCTTAATGTAAGTATAAAGTTATAAAAAGTATAAAAAAGTATCTTTAGTATTCAAGTGTTTGTTGCTAAACAGCTTTCATTAACAAGTTCTTCATTAAAAAAATACTAATTACAGATTAAATATAAATATACCTTATGTCTACATCTATATAATATGATTTAAATTAACTTGTTTTTTTTATTTAGAATGTTTGTTGTAAGTGTTTTATGATACATTTTTAATAGGTTTTAATTATCAAAATTTGATAAAACAATATTACATTTTTAAACTATGGTTTATAGCCTTGATGACAGTAGCTCAAATTTAAAACTGTTTGACAGTTTAAGTTTAAAAACCTAATGATTTTCTAA
Organism: Thalia democratica; assembly: GCF_965202585.1. NCBI lineage: Eukaryota > Metazoa > Chordata > Thaliacea > Salpida > Salpidae > Thalia > Thalia democratica. Next base: position 11,249,103 of record NC_139167.1, read on the forward strand.
TCAACATGTTAAACTACTGCACAAAAAATACTCATAAAAAAAGTGCTTGTATTAATATAGTAATATTTTAGTTTAAACTTTTAAATAGTTAAAATACTTGTTAAAAATTATAATACAACGACAATTTAAAATGTTAACAACTATGAAATAAATACAGACACATAGCTACAACTAAAGTTTTCCCATCAAAATAATAAGAAATACCAAAAGAGCTTATTCCTTATTATAAAAACTTCGACAAAAAATTAAACTGTGTCCGTGAAACATCGATAAACGATTTTTTTTTTTTCGTTTGTCTTAGATTAAATTTCTTTGTGCGTTATACAATTTAATTCAATTACGATTACTTAAATGATAGAAGTAAATATGTTCAGAAAAAAACTAAATTATTTTTTTAATAACTAACTAAAAATTGATTTTGTAAGATAAAATAAACTAATACTTGAATCATATCATAGAAAATTATATAAATAAATATGATTGACGTCATTAACACCTCAAAGCAAATATAAAAACTCGACAAAACATAACCAAAGTTATAAATTGTTGCTCAATGTCAGCACCTATAATTTGTAATTTTAAGTTGTACTAACGACTGTATAAAAACTTATTTTAACGATAATGTAGAAATACGTTTGCTTTTTAACAAACTAAAGCTTAGTAATTTTGGGAAATTTACACAATTGCTTAAATTTTAACTAATTTTAAAATAATTGTATTTCAAAAATTGAAAACTAAATAAAAATAACTTTATAATAAATTTTATTCAATATTGAAGTACCACACCTTTTGAAACTTTATAATTGTAACTGTTTGATAACTAAATTTAATTAAGATATACCGCTAATGTAAACTAACATGATATAATTTGATGAAAAGTTAGGATGTATTTATCAAAAATCAAAAAAGATCAAAGAATTGAACATAGTTACCGGCTCAGTTCTCTGACATTTATTTACTAATAAAGTATAGTACTTACAAAAATAAATCAAGTATATTACAGTATAAGTAATGTAAGTGTTTATTTATGTTTAATATTACAGCTCATTAATGATATCGGTCTCCCAGACCTTTTATGTCTAATATAGGGTTTAATAAAACTAATAACCTTTCAAAAGTTTGACAGTGTGTGTGAAAAAGTTTTTTTTTTTGTTATACACAAATTTTCTTTTAATTTATGATAATTACAAAGATGAAAAAAAGCATGATAGTATTGTTTAAGTTTACAATATTTAACTCTCGTAAACAATTTCTAATTTTTACATTGTGAACTCAAATATGAAAAACTACAACTATTTAATAAAAATTTGTTTTTGTATATTCAAAATTTACAGATAATTTTGTACCTCTTAAGTATAAAAGATCAAAAACCGCAAATATTTTAACATGAAGTAAGTGCTATGTAGGCACTGTAATATGTAAGTATTTCATTGTAACTTTATCTACTTTTACAATTGAAGGTTTAGATTCTTATAATTAAATTAGACCATTTGTATTTATTGCTTAAATACTGCAGATTAACAAGTTTAAAAGAAGCTAAAAGTATTTAGTGTGCTATTCAGACTTTGTTTAACATAACATTTAGTGTACGTGATTAAGTTTAATAAGAACTTTTTTTTAACTCACAAAATAATTTGCAAGATTGATCTCTTAAAATAAAATCAATGCGTATATAACTTTGGTTGTTATATCCATCTATTATAATTTAAGGTGTTTGTTTAAGTTTCTCAAGTTTTGATGCCTGAGTCCAACATTTCTGAAACAAACAGTATAAAAATAATATTATTTGATATAAATAATTAGAATAGTTAATACCAATAAATTAAGGTTAGATATTTTAACGTTTAGTATTAAACAACACAGTAAGATAAATCTTAAAACTCTTAAGCTATACCAATGGTTTGTAAAACAACACTAGAAAAAGTATTGAAAACATACAGAGATATAATATAAGTTGTTTTTTTTTTCATACGATGTAATTGAATCAATAAAATTTTATTTAATCTGTAGTAGATAAAAAACCCTTTATTTATGTTTTGTAAAACATTATTATTAACATTTCTAATTTAAAATGTTGAAAGCAACAAATGTACTATATAAATATCAAAAAAAGGTTTATTCATAACATGTTACCATGCGAAATTCGTAAATATGGTATATAAAAAAAACAAGTTTAAGTTTAATACTTAAATTTAATTTATAAAAACAAATGTTAAAATTGAAAAAATATTATAGGGTACAGTATAAAGCAATTTTATTTTAAGCTGTTTTTATAAACTTTTATAAACTATGCTATATATGTTAATTCTACAAATTAATTAAATTATAATTCAGTTGCTAACCTTATCAGTAAAAAAGTTTAAAAAACCTGTATTCACATTTTTTTAATAAAATAGAACAATAGGAAAAAGTTAAAAATGTTTATGTTGAGTTTACGATTTTATACTAATTCTAAAAAACGATTTATTATAAGAACTAATTTCAATACGGTATAAAAGTAGAGCTATAAAGGTCTATTGTAAACTACTGAGGTTTAAAAAAATTAGCAAAATAATATATAAGCAATATAAATGACGTAAGATAAATATAAAAGTAAATTAATATACTTAATAAACGTAAATGTTGATGAGAAATCTTGTATATACAACTAGCAATCTACACCAAGATTAAGCTAAACAATTGGCTATTACAACAACAATTTTCTTAAAAATGTATTTTTTCTAATTTTTGCTTTATTCTTTTTTAATATCAAACAAAAAAATCAAAATTACATTAGTCATGTAAACTTTGTGTTATTTTAAACATTAAGTGCGTAGTTACTTTATATTTTTAGAACATTGTAAAGTGTAATCTAATTTTCTTTACTCGTTACCTAACTTTTAATTGATTATATAAAGAATTTATAAATAAAATTGACGAAATAAGTTTAAATTTAAAAATAAAAATGGTAACTTTACTAACTACATAAATAACAGAGAACACCAAAAACAAGTAGACAAAAGATATACTTTAAATTAAATAACAAATAATAAACAAATAAGTTATGGAGAGAGGGTAAAGGTTAGGGCTAAAAATTATTGTAAAAAAAGTAATTATAAATTAAAGTTAAAAAAAATTTAAAAAAAAAAAATTTACTTGTACAAAAGTTTCTTTGTGCAAAACTGACCCTTCGTGCATTTAAGACTACTACACCTTTTTTGTATTAGAAAAATTGTCGAACAAACATTAGAAAACCAAATATAAAAGTTAAATGCACATATTTTTTGCATTGATATAATAACAGAAATAACTGCATACCCTGCATTAGAAATAAACTACGTTAGCCCAATTTTGATAATATAATCTACATCCGACCGTTAACTCAATATCCGACCCCTTGCTTTTGTTAACTTGCTTTTGTCTTACAGTATATGTAAGTCTAAGCTAAGGCTCTAAAAGCATTTGACAATTTATCTTTTATTGTATACAACTAAGTTAAAACTTTTTTATTCTACAGATAAACAAACTAACATTGAGATGAAACAAAGTATGAAAAACTTTCTTTAACTACTGGAATAACTACCTTTAAAAATAAGTTATTAAATATTATTTGATAACCATCGAAGCACAATACTAAACATCTTAAAGTATAAACCTAGTTTGTAGGTTATAATTTAATGAATTTATAAAACTCCAGACTTTTGATTGATGACTGTTGCTGTTTGTTGTTGTGATGAATAAAATTGTAATCCTAGTTTATTAAAAGCGTAAAACCAAATCAGGTCAATTCAATACCAATTCTTTTTACTTGTTAACAAATCTACTAATGACGTTTTATAAACTCACTCACAATAAGTTAGTTAAACTAGGTATAGTTAATATTAAAACGAGATGTAATTTCTATCGTGTTTTGTAATAATTTTTTAAGCCATGAAAATGGCTATTATTTCAATTTTAAAGATTTATTTAAACCTATAAGGTAAATTTCGTGAAAATTAAAATTCTAGGATATTTTAAAATAGTAAAAAGATAAAGAAAAATTAAAATGTTGTAGTTAATTGAAATATTAATAAAAAGTAATTTAAATTATGTTCAGAAAAATAATAATTTAGACAGCTGTTTCGTACATGAAATATAAAACTTCATACACTCCTCAGTAAACTATAGTTTATTACAATAGTTGACAAAAATATAAATTTTGATATTTATAATTATTTTTTATAATAAATATGTCGTAGTACTGATACAGTTTATTACACAGTTAGCTGAGTTTGAAAAATATGCTGTTGTTGTTCATTCATGCATTTTGGATAGTTCTGAAAAGTTATTTTGGAAAAATGTTTTAAACTATTTGAAAAACGTTTTAAACTGTTAGAAAGATGTTTTAAACTACTTTTGTTTGTGGCTTTAGTTTTGCTTTGTTTTGTCTTTCGCTTTTCTTGTTTAGTGTTATTTACTTATCTGATTTATCAATTTCTATTTGTTCTAGGTTATAAAACTTTCATTACACAAAAAAAGAAAAGCGAAAGACAAAACATATGCGTTCATTACCAAAAACATTTTTTTGAAAAATTAAAACTAACTAAATGTTAAAACAAAGCAAAATTGAAGCCGCAAAGACGAGTAGTTTAAAAGATCTTTTAAACAGTTTAAAAAAAAATTCTAATAGTTTAAAACATTTTTTTTTAAATAGCCTTTTCAAAACTTTCCAAAATGCATAAATTAACAACTACAACGTATAATTTCAAATTCAGCTAACTGTACAACAAACTGTACCATTACTACGTCATAATTATTTTAAAAAAATACAAAATTCTGATATTCTGTTTACTATTTTGATAAACTATAGCTCACTGAGGAGTGCATAAAATTTTACATTTTGTGTCCGAAACAGCTGTCTAAACTTTTGTTTTTATATAATTAGATAAATAATTAGCTCAAATTCAATTTGTCGAGCACTATCGACCTAAACTTTTATATAAAATCTATAATACATCTTATAATGTATACTTAAGTTCTACACCTAATTTTTCATAATAAAGCTGATTTTGATTTACATTAGTAGTGTTAAAAAACTTATCTGTCGTTAAAAATTTCATATAAGATATATTTCTAAAAAAAAACGCGAAGAAATTTAACACAATTTTTTACAGCTATATTCGAAAGTTTCAAAATATAAAGTTATAAGTAATCATATTTTGTTAAATAAGGAATTTTAACCTTCAGTTTACATAAATGTTTTTATATTATCACAACGGTAATCTAAGGCCATAAAAACTGTAGCAAACTAAAAAGTTTTTATTAATACTTATGATGAAAAATGATGCATTTACAAAAAAAAAAAAAACGATTAAACATTTGCCGTAGTATAAAAAACATTTGAAAATTTCATTATAATCGTATATAATTTTTTTATCTAAAATCTTTATAAGAAAATTAAAACATATAGTAAAATTACATGTTATTTTGTAAATACTGCTTAAATTATCAACAAAAATAAAACTAAAATTATTGTAATGACGTAACCTAAGTATTACAAATAAAACAAAGTTTCAAATATAAAAGTATAAATACTTAAATTGATAAAAACTATAAACTATGTTTAGATTTCAAGTAAGGCATTAATTTAAATTAATTACTGTTAGGTAATAACTAGTTAAATTGCAAAAAAATAAATTAGTTCATAGTTAGTAAAAGGTAATATTTATAAAAGTAGATAAAAAACTGAGTAAATTAAAGGAACTAAATTAATGTTATCAATTCAGATACAACTTAGATACTCAAAGAGATTGAATAGTGTTTTTAATATATAATTATAACATAGTTTGTCTAAACAAATTGCATAGTTTGCACAGGGCTAAGATTTATAAAATAACTTAGAATTTAAATAATAACTAGTATAACAAAGGTGTTACATAATAACAACTTAAAATGTTCAAGTTGTTTTTCAAATTATTGTTGACCAATACAACATGTTTTAGAGTAGCACTTTATACTTAGAGAAAATGAATATATTTCAATAAAAACAAATATTAGAGATAAAACTTAAGCAATTTTATCCACTTAAAAGCTTTGTTTAAATAAAGTTAAATAATTTAATATAAATCGATTAAAATGACCGATAAATAAAGATTTAGTAACTAGTGTAATATTATAAATGAGCATGAATGTTATGACTGATAAAATTTTTTATTTAACAACATTGTTCTTAGAGTTTTGATAAACAATTTTAACTTTATGTAGGAACACATCAGTGATAGTCAAACAGAGCTTAATTCTTGAATTTCGTATGCCGTAAGCCAAGCTCAAGTTAATATAAATGTTTGACGAGACTTTAAGTTTTTAACAGACTGTGTGTGAAAACTCGAGTTTCATTTTTTGAAATTTGCAGTCACTAGAAACCAAAAAACTTGTAGTGGTTAAATTACAAACAGTCGGTAAATTAAAGACTACATATTTTTGGTAGTGGTTTTTCATAGTTTAGTTTTATTATATTTGATTATTTGATTAAAACTAATATAAATAAATGATTATTTTTCAAAACTTAGTATTTAATGTGATACTTTATAAACAAAAGTTTTGGAACTTTAACTGATCCAAAGTTCTTATGAAATTTAGTTCGCAACTTTTGTATGTACTTCATGAAGTGCCTATATTATTGCTTATCACTCTAATGTAACTATAATAGTTTGCCATATAAATTAAAACCTTAAAAGAATCCACACAAACGTTTATATCAAAGCGCGTACTTAGCAAACTGTGAATACTTAACAGATGAGTAATTCAAAGGAGATAAACACTGAATGTAGAATCCTTATTTACAAATGTTAAAAGTTTAATATTAATTGTCATAAGGATTTCATTTGAAATTTTAAACATAAAGTTTTTCGTATTTTGATTTAGCATTTAGCAACTGAATTTATAACAGCTGAAAAATTTCTCAATCTACTAATAATGTAGCATAACGAAAATCTCTTATAGTATCTAATATCACTCTGAGAACTTTGTAACATTTCTTACCGGTATTTTACTTGTTATGTTGCAACCTACTTTCGCTAACACGTTAAAGCACAAGTGTTAAAATTTGAAAATAGCACAGTTTTGTTAGGTAAAAGATAATATATGTTTAAAAAAAAAACATATTGATGTCTGTTAATTTATACAAATATTTCAAAAAGGAATTTTAATGTTTTTAAAATTTCCACTTATAATGTTATAAAGCTTTAATAACCCCAATGTTATGTTTTCTAAAAAACTTGTTTTCATTCCAATTAATAGGCTGAAAAACATTAATTGTGAGTTTTATAAAACTAATAAAATTATTAAGAAAGTTAAGTTGTATTGAAATAATTCAAAAGAGTGTTTTATTAAAAATAAAAGCTTTATTTAAAATTTTTAGGTTATATTCGTTAAATTGAATACATTTTCAAGTTTCAGATCAGTATATTTCTAAAATATATTTTTATTTAACAACAAAACAAAAACACTAACTTAACTGAGCAATCAAATTCTAGACATACATAAAAAAAATCTGTATCTATTTTATTTTACTGATTAAATCTGTTTTTTTTTTTCTAAATATCGATATTCAGTAAAATGTTAGCGTATGTTAAAAGCCTATTTTATTAAACCCTTCTTGTCGCAAAGAAAGTGAATAAAAAAAGTAACATTTTGAACTTTTTTTAAAGCTTATGAGTGATGCTTATTTTTATTTAAAAAATAGTTTAATTGAATTCTGTATTGATATATTACCAGAAAAGTGGGTTTGTATAAACTTAAGTTTTTATTGATCAAATGCTTGAAAATGACATTAGTTAAAATAAATGTTTAGTCAAAAAATGTTTATGCAAAATATCTCAATTTACAGTTCAAACAGTGAATATTTGTAAATCATTTTCTGTAGTGGTTAACAGCTATAAGCATAAATTATAAACTTGATCTTTGAATAAATTATAAACTTGATCTATTTAGATGATACAATAAATTATAACACAAAATTTTTGAATACCTTTAATAACTTAATTAACTTACTTTGTAAAATTGTTAATACGTCAATTTAAATAGAAAGTTTAATTTCAGTTCACACTAGAGTTTAGCTTGGTTTCAAAAAAAATTTTTAATGCATAACAATAAACAAAAATTGTAACATTCTTTGATAATTTAAACTGTTAATGTTTTTATTTATGTTTAAGTTTATCTTAAAAAGTTTATGAAACTGCAAATCAAATAAAATTATTATCTTTGAACATTTTTTATCCGGTTCATACATTTTTTTTATTAACAATTAAAAACTTTTTATTTTTCTTAAATTTATTTAATTACTTTTAAAGTTATTTATACAAAAACTTTAACTTACTAAATTAAATTTGGTTAAGATTAAAATAAAACTACACTGTATTTCAAGTATTAAAAAGTTTAAAATTACATAATAACCATGTCAACAAAAAAATCTGAACGCTAATACTAAATAACTTTGCTGTACTCATAACACTTTAAGATTAAGATCAAAGTTTGAATATATGAGCTTTTATAACTTTAAATTTTTAATAAATTTAAAAATTAACTTATGTAAACTAAATTAAATTATGTGGGAAGCTCGACAATTTAAGTTAAAAATTGTATAAATATTGCAATAATTTATCCTAATTTGATTTATCAAGGTAAAACTTTTCTACTCACATAATTTAACATTCGCATACAAAACACATATACAATGTAAATAAACCAAAACTTATTACACATCAATACATTTAACCAGCGTCTTTAAGCTAATCAAAATCTGTTCACCCTAAAATACAAAATTAAATTTCAGTGTACTTTAATTTACGAAAATCTAAGATAAGTTTTAAAATTCCCGTAATGTGCAAGTTTCCAAAAGATTTCTCAAAAAATTACTTTTTTTGCTCCTCGTCAACAACTCCAGAATAAATAAATATTGCAAAACTTAATTAATTTATGTATTAAATGCTCTATCAAATGTTTTTTAGATTGTTTGATTTTTTAATTTTGATTATCTTTAACAGATGTAAAAAACCTATATCCTAAATTTAAATATTTATGATGAAAGTTTTATAAATGTAAAGTAATATAGTATCAAGGCTATATTTCTTAAGTACTTTGTTCAAGTTAAGCTAAATTTAATGAAGTAGAATGAGCGAGAAATAGTAGATATAATTTACAATAAGTTAAACTATATAAATAATTTACATTAATATATACAAATATGTGAACTTAATTGAATAATTAAACATTCAATAGAGGAATATTAAGTTAAATAGATGGCTAAAACAATATTAACTTAAAAACACTTTGTTTAATTTCAAGTTTTAAATTGTGCTAAAATATTTTTCAGTTAATAGCAGAAATTTTATGCTATAATTAAACACGGTAAAACTTTTGTCATCTTAATTAAGGTTTCCCAAAAAATTGCTGAAACTATCTTAGAATTCTGAGATTTATTCAAAATATTTGAAATAATAGTTTCACACACACCTAAGTTTTAAAAAATTTCTTAAACAGGTTTAACTGAGTTTGAGTTTTTCAAATATTTAAACTAGCCTTTTTAAAATAAGGTTCTTAAAATAATGAAGTTTATTAATAAATATTTACAGCAAAAAAAAAATATTAGTCAGTTTGAATGGACAATTAAGTTTATTTAACATTAAAAAAATAAGTATGAAAGTTTATTAAGTCATTGATGAAGTAGAAAAACTAAGTTTTTTTGTAGCAATTCCTTATCTGCATAAAAACATTGCATTAAAGAGTAAATGTGAAATATAAGACGATATATAAGAATTTAAAATCGTTAGTTATGAGTTATGTCGAGAAACAAAAAAAAAATCGCTTAATTCAGTTCAAACAAAGCACATGATTATTTTCAGTAACTACAGACTTATCGAAGAAACTATTAAGGTAAGTTATGAAGTAGTTAGAAGTTTTTTTTATATAAATTTATCATAAGACACTTAAAAAGTTCTTTTTAAAGTTATTTTAAAACTCACTGCACTAAAGCAAAATGTTTTTTGGAGTGTTTAAGTACAGCTTTAGCTTTAACGGTGACTAAAATAACCTTTAGAATATTTGTTATACATTTTACTTATAGTTCAAAATTTCGTCATTTTAGGTAAGCTATAATTTATTACAATGATATCATATTCAGACTTTTTTATATTTCTAGCTATCTTATTATGACGTCACAATAAATGATTTTTACTATAATTAAGTTATGTCAATGTTTTTAATATTTTAAGTTATCTAATCATTAGTCTTTCTTTTGAGTACGCACTGTAACTGTCAATAAGTGCGTTCTCGACAAGAAGTGCAAACCAATGAAGCGTTTTAAACAGTAATGTTTAAAACAGTTTAGAAACAATAATGTTAGAAAATTGTGCATTAATTAAATTTTATCTCGTTAAGTATTACATAAAAAATGTTTTAAATATGAGCACATTTGTTAGTTGATGTGCATAGGAATTAATTTAAAATGCCAAAAAACCTTCTAAAAAATCAAAGGTGTCAAAAAAAAAAAATTAAACTTATTTCTTATTACTATGTTATTTTAAATGTTTTTGTGCACACTGAAATATAACATTTAGTAATAAGACATCTGTAATAGAAACTTAGATATAAAAACTGTTTATGAATGACATTATAGTAAATTACTGTGCATTACTTTGGTGCAAAACGGACAACATTTACATTTAGTTAATTTACTAAATATGTATTATATAACTATCTTACTAATTCGAAGCACTTTTTACACACTTTTTTCAGAAAATGATTTGCTGTTGTATGTAGAAATTTATAATGAAATTAAAAAAAAGAACTTGGTGGAATGCTAACCTTTTTTTTAACATTTTTCAGCTAGTTCAGTAAAGTCTTTTAATTCTCTTAAAATGTTATACAGGGACTCAAAACAATACAAATTAAATAAGTTTAACTTAAAAGATTTTTTACTCAGCGGGCCACATTTACATCTCGCAAGCCGCAAAATTTTCTTTAGCGGGCCACATTCCATTCAAAAATATAACGTGCTCGCGGGCCGCAAATTTACCCTTCGCGGGCCGTACTTGGCCAACGGGCCGCAGTATGCCGACCCCTGTACTAGACTATAACAAATGTACGAATTAGTTACAATTGTAAAATAATATCAGTTGTTAATAAAAATTCATTATTTTATACCTTCAAATAAGTTTTAATTCACTTTACTTAAAAAAGTAAAAATTCAAAACTATGACCTAATGACATATTGTATGTATAACTAATAAGAGTTTATATAAATAAAAATACATATATTTTAAGTTAATGCTCTAGAAACATTAAAAAAAGAAAGTTTAAAGCCATGCTTATGGGTATATACTAATACAATAAACCATAGTTTGATTAATCATAAGTTCTTCCTTAATATATTTTATACAAGCTGCTTTAACAAAGTGTTTTATTAACTTTTGTTATAATTTAAAAATACACAAGCCAGTAATTTTTTTTTTACTCCGACTTTAACGGATTTTGTTAAATGTTTTTCACCTCAATATAAGTATTTTGAAACAAAGTATAAAATTCCAAAAATTTTTTATAATAAATATGATTGTTAAATTTCAAAATATAATAAATACCTTCATGTAAATGATTTTCAATAGAGTTAACGATGATTCATGACATTACAAAAGCATCACAACAAATGTTTTTAAAATGAAAAAAAGAAATATATTTATTGATCGTCGTGTATTTGGAAATCTTCAATATTTCAAAGTGTATATACAGCTATAACAAACCTTTATGAAAGTATATAAATACGTAAAACAAACACTTGATTCAAAACAGTTAAGGTTAAAAAAGATAAAATTTTCAAGTAAACCTTATTATTTTTATACTCTTCGTACAATTTATAGTTAGCTATAAGCTGTTTTTTAAATGTTTAAATTAGTTTAAAGTGCTTAAAATGTTTATTATATATTAAATTATTTTTAAAGGTTGGCGTTCGGTTTAAACACTTTTGTTGTTTAATATAATATAAAGTAGTTAGTTAGTTTTTGAAACTACATGAGTAATAGTACTAAATAGTAAATAACTACTAATACTGGTATATAATTTATTAATAATAGCAATTTTTTTTTTCAACTCTACAAACTCAAAAACTTAAACTACTGACAAACAACTTAAATATACCTTTACGGTTATTTGTAAAGCTAATAGTCTGCTAGTATAATACTAAAAATAGTTCAAACAAAAGCTAAAAACATGAATATCTAATTGAATGCCTAAATATTTCAACATTTTATTAAGTTATTAAATAATTTAATATTCTAAACTTCATTGACTTAACTAAATATCACTAATATCAACAACTTCAATAATCATTACCAATGAATAACCTATTTGTACATCAATGTTTTTAAAAATTTCTTGAATTTATTTTTTATTATGTTTAGTTATTTCTACTAAAATAACAAAAATGACGAATTAAAAGAATAACTAGTAACCTTAAATACACGTCAATAATATATAATTTACTGAATTTTAAATTGATTTACTTAACTGGCAGTACAAAAAGTTTATGATGGCTATAATAAAATTGATTATAAACCCATGATTAAACAGTTTTTTTTTATAATATCTTACTGACTTTTTGTTGTTACTTTTATTGCATAAAAAACTGATTGTATTGTAGAAATTAGTAGTTTCTGTTTTGCCGAAGCTTTAAAATCAGCCTTTTTGACCTTTCAAAAATTTTTTAAGATGTCGAATTTTAACTTGATAGAGTGTTTTACTGAGTAATACGATGTTTGATTTTATCAAAGTAGCAAATTTGAAACCAAAAGGTGTTGGTGACTCAACATTCTAAGGTTCTTTTATCATAGAATGTTTACGCTTAGGGCTTAATCTGAGTGTGATTTTACTATAGGCATTTATCATAAATATTACTTTATCCTAGACTTAGTGTTACTAAATATCAATACTACTTACTATAAATTACCAGGCACAACAATTTAGTAGGTTTCTCTATTAAACGAACTTCCATGAACCATAACCAATTGTTAAAACTATAAGAACTTTTAAATATGTTATTTGTTTACTAAAATACTGTATACTAACCACTATAATAAAAAAAATTAACAATATTTTAAAAAATTCCTAAAATTAAATGCAAAACCAAGTGTTGAAAACTACAAGAACTATAAAAGTATGTCAAAAATGTTATAAATTCTTTATTTTAAACTACTGTATAAAATTCTTTTTATAATCACTTGTTGAAAATCAAAAGAGCTATGAAAATGTACAGGAAGAGAATTACAAATTTTATCTTAAATAACAATCTTGAAATCTAACAAATACAATTATAAATGTATTTACTAAAACTTTATAAAACAACTCATTACCAAATTCAAGTGTCTTTCTTGTAAACAGTCTCTGCAAATCCTGGTGGTTAAAACCCTCTCTATCTTTGTTTTAACAGCTTGTTGAAACATTGCATAAATAGTAGCATCAAATAGTTTTGATAATACGTCATAAAACAGAAATGCACTCTCATTTTCTTTTATTCTCTTTTTTACTTTTGTTTCATCAGACTTGCCTGGGCAAGAATTATAATTGTAATTAACTCTTAATGTTGTTTTAAAAACAAAATGGTTTTCAAATGAAACTTGGAATAGCGTTAGATAAAGGTTAAAGTTTAAGTATTTTTGGACTCCTTCTATATATATATATACATGTAAAACTTAAAAAAAAATTCAATAAAAAAAGTCAAGATTTTTTAACCAAAGACATTTCTTTTTTGAAATACAATGATCAAAGTCGCTTTTTTTAACGAATTTAAAAATTTATAATTATTAAAACAATTCACTATCTATTTCCACGTAAAGGCGACTTGCGTACACTGTGTTGTATTTATTTATTTATTTTGGCTGAAAAAAATTGTCTTATCTGTTAACAAAAAAAAATATTGTTATGAAGTAGTCTAAGTAATACTAATAATATATTAATTAGAAATAGTGTATAAATACATTTGATGTTTGATCTGTTAAGGGACGAAATTTCTTCAAAAGTTTTAAGCCAAACAAATGGTAATAAGTTATAGTTTTTTAAGTTCATTATAAATTCTCCTTGTATCTTGTAGATAATATTTTTTGTTACGGATGACTAAATCAATGAAATGGTATAAACTTTATGACAGATAAAAACATGTGCATCAAATGTAATAATCACAACTATTTTAAAGTATCTTAAAGGGTATCTTTATTTTGAAATTTTAACTTATCAACATAATTTGAGAATTTTCTCATTTTGATTGAAGTCGACAGTTATTTTTAAAAGTTTTCTATATTTAAGAATTAAGTGTGAAATTAATTACTTTACTAAACGTTTTATTTTATACTTGGTATTATAGAAGTTATATAGTATTTTAGTTATAGTAAATTTTTTTAGTCTGACTAAAACTATAAAATAAATTGTGTAACTAATTTTAAAAGTTTATCATCTTTATAACTGCTTAGAGTATACAATAGGTATATTAGAATAATAAATGAACAAAAACCTTTAGTATCAAATATTTAGTTAAAGCTAATATTTGAGTCAACTGCATGTTTTCATAAGTTGTCTAGAATTTTCTATTTATTGAAAATACTGCTCGATATTTGTTGACAGAAAAAAGTTAGTAACACAACAACTTGCAACTATCTTCAGTAATTACAGAATTACAGCTGGGAAAATATAATGTTTTATAAAAGTTTCTTCAAAAACAAAGCAAAAGCCCCGAGTCACAAAAAAAATATTAAGATTTTGAGTGACCGGTCAAATAAAGTGATACAATTTTTGAGAATGATAGAGTAACACTTTTCTTACAAAACTAGTTCAGATTTAATAAAAATATTTTGAGCAATTGATATTTATTCGTAAGCTGACTTTGTAAACCTGAAAGCAAACGGCTGAAAGTTTATTTATTAAAAACAAAATCAATCTTTTAAGATCAATATTCTGTACTATCTTAAATAATTTAACGCTGACTATATTAATTTTAAACTTTGTCTATTCCAAAAACTTGTTCGAAATACTTAAATTAAGTTTTAATACATTGTTTGTTTTTTTTTATCTTTTAAATAAATATTCATGTTTGTAAGTGTTTTTAATTTAATTTTAGTTCATAGTTCAATATTTTATTAAACATCTTTTTAGTTTCTGATGAACAAACGTTGTATAAATTAAAAAGCTATTAAAATGAATTATTGGTCTGTAGTGTTTTTAATGTTGGCGATTGGTCTGTCCGTTTCGTCTATGATCAGCAAAAGATTTAATAATTATAACTTTGATATAACGCTTTGAATAAAACAGTGTTTGTGTTATATGTTTTGATTCCTTGTACTAACATTTATTCTTAAATCTAAAACAATAGTTAAGATTAATGACAGTATAATAAATTTATCAAGCCATGGAAATGGCTAAAATTTTCAGGAAAAGATAGACACAACATACTGTAAATAACTTTATTTTATACATTTTCTTCAAGCTAATTTTACACAAGTATTTATGTTACGTCAATATTACTTCTGCTGAAACGTATTTAATCTGGGAGCCGATCATTTCTAAGCCGCTATCATTTTTATCACGTTCACTTCCGATCCGATCATTTCTAACCCGATCACTTCTAACCCAATCATTTCTAACCTGATCACTTCTAACCCGATCATATCTAACCCGATTATATCTAACCCGATCACTTCTAACCAGATAACTTCTAACCCGATCACTTTTAACCCGATCACTTCTAACCCGATCATTTCTAACCCATTACTTTTAACCCAATCACTTCTAACCCGATCACTTCTTACCTAGACCTCTAATTAAAACTTCTAACCTTCTAACTAAAAACGTTGTGTGTTTCAAATAGATCTCTTAATCCGTTTTCTTATTCTAAATCAAGTTACATTTTACTTTAATTTAAGCAAAGTAATTGGCTGTAAATAATTTTGTTTAAGTCCCTGTGATGTAGTTCACACATATGTTAAAGAGTTCTAAGTTAGTTCTTTAACAAATAAGCGTTGATTTTGAAGTTAAGTAGATATAGTCTTGTTTATAAACACGAAGCTAAATTAAAACCTTAATAAATTTCAAAACAGTGACAAACCTTTGATAGTATTTAAATGTTTTAAGTTTTTTTTTACAATCACCTGTTATAAAATGGTCGATACCTTATTTCATTGAAAGTTTAAAATTGTTATTTAATTTTTTAAACAATCAGGTTTCTTTAATAAAAGTTTTAAATGATATTAAACACAGCCCTCTGAATGGCTTAAAATTTTAACGAGACGACTAATGTAGTTATTAAAGATTCATTGTTAATTTAATTTTCTACAAGTTTTTAATAATTGTTGCGCTTTTATTAGTAACGGCTCGCTAAGATTATCTAGCCTTTTATCATTTTTTTATAATTTTTTTACTTCATATTACTTTCACAAAATGATCTAAGTGTTTACATACTTATTTTTTGACTTACATAACTTAAATTACATGGAAACAGTATAAGTCAACCTGTTTTAAATAATATTGATAAAATTAAAATATTGTTGAATTAATCTAAAATGCAAATACAAATATTGTAATAAATGTTTTACTTATTAACAATTCTTAACTTTTTTTGACTTTAGTAAAATAACATTTAGT
This sequence comes from Thalia democratica, assembly GCF_965202585.1. NCBI lineage: Eukaryota > Metazoa > Chordata > Thaliacea > Salpida > Salpidae > Thalia > Thalia democratica. The sequence goes on from NC_139167.1 coordinate 11,265,738, forward strand.
CTAAAAAAAGACTTAAAAATAGGCTTAAAATTTATTTCTAAACTATTCTTTTTTGAAATAATTTACAATACTATTATATTAAAACTTTAATTACTTGTTTATATAATAAGAAATAGTAATCGTTGTATTTTAATAGTAAACTAAAATATTTATAGCTAATAGTTTAACAATAATAAATCAATTTACAAACGAAAATATCTTACCGAAACATTACTAACATAATAGTGTCATATCAAATCTATCAATTTTGTACAATACAATTCACAATTGGAAGTGATATAAATCCTATAACAACTTTCTACGAAAAATAATGCATAAACATCCGATCTTTAAGTTCTTTCATTTCGTTCTCTTAACTTTATAGCCTTAAAAGTTAATTTGACTTAATACTCAACGTTTAAAGTAATTAATACAAATAATAATTAAATGAAATAGCAAAAATTTTAGAACTATGTAATATTAGTCTAAAGTAAACTTATTTGTGTAAATGTTATAATATTTATGCATACTGTTTTATTTATAAAGTTTATAGTTAATTTCAATTCTAAATAAGATCTTTTATGCTATTTAGTCAACCGTGCAACAAAGTCGATACTTTTTAGTTGATGTTTTTCAAAATTCATAATATTTTTGTTTTAATTAATAATATATTTAAGTTGAATCTTAAAGTTTTAAAGTTCCCTGTGGTTTCAATTTGTTAACGGCAAACTATTATTTAAAAGTAAATAAGTATAAAAAGTAGTATTTACATTTTTTCCAAAACTTCAATCAATGATTTAATAATAGTAAATAATTTTCTTTTCTGTTTAAGCTTTATGTAAAGTTTTACTTTAAGTTTTTGTTTCATAAATTTGATTCAAGCCATAGATAGTAGTAGTTCTTTAAAATTTTTAGTATAATTAATTTTGAGAATTAGTAAAACGTATTTCAAAGTGATTCAATAAATGAAACATTTTATCACGCATAAACAATGTAGATTATAAAAATATAACGAGATTATTTAGATTTATAAAGATAAAACCGTTAGTCATAATAGTGATTAAGTTTAACATGTAAGAAAATTTATTTTAAGTTAAATACACAATATTATTATATACACGAACAATATTATTATATACATTATAAATACACGACGTATATATATGAATTGAATAAAATTTTTGTTTTAACATTTAATGACGTTTTATGACTTAACCCCCAAGTTTTAGTACCATTTAAAGTACATATTTATGTAAGTTTTTAAATAACTTAGTGTGACACTATAGTTTATTTATAAAATAAAGTTAACGTTTATATAAGTATAAACTTAAAACAAATAATTTTAATTTGGGAGTAGTTTTTATAGCAAATTTATTAATTTTTAAATCTTAGTTGAGTTTTAGTTTTTAAAAAATCAATATGTCAAATTAATATATTAAAATTTTTATATGACGTAAATAAACTTCAGCACAATCTATTTTATACTATATATATTTGTATTTGCACGCTAAACTTAAAACTATAAACAACTTTTTTTATTTAGTTTTATAAGTAGTTTTTAGTTTTTTAAATTATATTTATGGCTGAAATAGTATAAAAATATACTGTTATATTATACTGTTGACATAAAAAAAACTAAGGCTTTTTCTTTAATTTTTTGTTCAAAACTTTTTTATTTGTTAAAATTCCGTAATAAAATTAAACATATACGTCGAAAAGATTAATTACCTTTAAAAACATTAGTTAGGAATTTCTTATTTGTATACATAACAATTGTTACCATTTTTTATAACGTCACGTAATAGTTTATAATAGTTTTTTTTTAATTAGAAAAAGTTTAAATGATTAAAATAACAGTTAATTAATTATACTAAAACTAAACTTACAATATAATTTCAATACTGTAACACCATGTATCATAGTTTACTCTAATAGACTTTGCTTACCTAAATTTTGTAAAAGTAAAAAAATAAATAAGAAATAAATTTGTAGTTTTTATTTGTTATGCACAACTTTGAACTTGATCTTTTTGGAGCCAATACGAAAGCTAAAAGTTTTACATTGATATGCACATTTGAGGGAATATATATCAATATATTAAGTTTTGTTTTTTTTAATTTAGGTTAGAAAATTATTCATAATTAACTATATTGTGCATAGCCACATAAACGTTACTTAAAGAATTTTTCAATAGTTATTTACAATTTAATTGTTTTACGTTTTACTCACAATTGTTGCCATCCTTTTACAACGTCTCTTAAAACTATATACTAGTTATGTTTTTATTACAAAAAGTTTATATGTTTAAAATTACTTTATATTACATATACTTAATACATAAGTAAATAATAAAATTTAAATATTGTAAAATCATGTAAGATCGTTATTTTTAAGTAATAATTGATAATTTTCTTAAGTTTGGTTCAATAAATGTGATACAAGTACTATATATAACCAACAAATAAATTAGAAGTTTTTAGGAACCTTTTTATATAAACTTTGAACTTGTTTATTTTATTTAAATCAAGCAACGTAGCTAAAAACTTAACATAAGTAAAAAAATATTTTTTTGAATACATTTATCAGTTAATTCTTTTTCATTTACAAAACATTTGAATTAAACTTTTATAATTTCATAGTACATAATATTAAATACTTTAAAACTTTTGTTTTAAAAGATTTCGTATTAAAGATTTTATTCAGGTAAAGTAAACACTGTTTAACTAAACAAATGATTAAAAAAGCTTGAGCTCCTAATAAATTGAAAAAAAAATATTCTTTTCTATGTTAGAATGTTTTTTATAATTAACTATACTTAAAATAATGAAGGTAATTTATGTATTAAAGTAAAATCAACATTATTAAGCTTTTTATAAGATTTAGAAAGTTTAAACTTCTAATAAATTTGAAAGTAGTTGTTTTGAACAGTTAGTTTGGTTCTACTTTAAAAACGGTTTTTATAATCAACTATTATCTGCATAGCCATATTAATATGACTTAAAATAAATTACATAACGAAATAGTATTATAACGTAATATTATTTCGAATTTTATTTAAAAGTTAAAAGTTAGTTTGTAACCTAATAGTATAGACGTCACAAAGTTTTCTTTTATACAAAATAAAATTTAATTACCAATAGACTAATAAATAGCTCTAATCTACAATACGAAAGAAAATATTTTTTTGGTTTTTGTGTATTATGTTTTTTTAAATTTATTACAAACACAAAAAAAATATTTAGATGTGCTACTAAGTAGCTATTTTAACTTTTCTTTTTGTACCCTCATTCATTCTTGTAATAATAACACAACTTAATGACCGCAAAAGATAATAAATCTTTAAATTAAGTTTGACTGCCTGACAAATTTAAAAACAAAAAAAAAAACTTTGTAAACTAGCTGCTGAATACTATTCAAAAAATTACTTTGTGTTTTCAAAATAGTGAAAAGTAAAACTAAATTAGTAGACAAATATTAGTACTATATCAGGTGTACAATTTAGCCTTTTATAGCTGCGAGTAAACATACTATATATTGTAGATTTATCTTAGAGTACAAATTTTAGGTATAAACTTCCTTTTAAGCTACACATTTTTGAACAAATAACAAATTAAGAACTTGAAATAAGCACTGTACAAAAGCAATTAAATTTACACAGCTGTGAAAATTAGAAACATATAAAATTTTACGAACGGAGATCAACTGTTTATCACAATTATAAATTAAGTTTTGTGCTGCAAAGTACAATCAGTATCATTTAATATCAATTCAAAAAACGCGTTTAAAAACTTGTTTATTTTGATAAGTAAGTGTTTTAGTTAATTATATTAGTTTTAAAAAATAAGTATTTCATACCAAGCATCGAAGTACGAACGAAATCAGTAATCAAATAATGATTAAACTAGTAGAAAAAATAAAAAACCATCACCCTAAGCAACCAAAGTTTACTAAACATTAAAAAAAAAAAAAAGTGAACTAGAAATTGTTAAATGTATAATGCGAACAGTTTAACGTTTATATGTTATTTGTGCTAAAACTTATTACATGTACAAATATAATAAATGTAAAAAAACTTTAAGGCAAAACTTAGAAAATGAAAATTTTTTAAGGAAAAATAAAAGCAAAAATAATAAAAATTATGTATTATAAGTAAACTTAAAAGTTTTAGTACACTTTACTAGTTTTATTTATTTGATTTCTGATATTTATATGTTAGATTTTTTGCATAAAGATTTCGAAGCCAAACAGATGGCTTTTACAAAAATAGTTTAAAACACTATTGATATATGTCTATTGTTTTAATTCATCTTTTTATTTTAGATTCAAACTAAAGTCTAATAAACGTTTTTTAATCAGTAGGTATTTCTTTAACTTTAATTTTCTGATGCAAGTTTTTCAAGTTTTCACCAAACTATAGGCTACATTAAGTTGAAGCATTGTTTGATTTTTATAAACTGATTTACAATTTAATCATGTTGCATATTAGTAAAGTTTTTTTAAGCACTTTTAAACTTGTCGACTAAAATTAATATAATAGTAATTTAAATTGTAGCTTAATTTAATAGCGTAAAAATTTTTTAGTACTACATATCTTGTACAGAAATCTAAGACAAAATTCATTCAAAAACATCTTTATTAAAGCAACAAACAAGTAAAATCGATTTCGGCTAACGCTTTTCAATTACTTTAGTTAGCAACTAATTTTAAGATTAAATGTTGAGTATATAAATAGTTAGAGGTTACATCAGAAAAATCAATTAACACTAATTAGCATAATTGAGCAAAATTAATTAGACATTCACAATTCATAAATGCATATATAAAACAGTTTATCAGTAATTTAACTAAGATAAGCAACATTAAAAATAAAATAAAATAAAAATAAGCGACAAAATTCAAATAAAATCTATAACAACTTATAAAGATTAGATTTATAAACGTATTGTTGCTTACACAATTTAGGTTTACATGTTTTTATAAATAGAGATTCTGAAACACTTAGGTGATAATCGTTACGAGCTTTACTTAAAATTGAAAAGTTACTATCACTATAGTTCTTTGCGCAATCTGAATTGTTTAATAAGTGTTCAGCTATCGCTGATGATCTATTAGATGGTTTTTTTAAACCAGTGTCCATCCATCTTCTGAGGGAATTAAAAACGTGTTGGTCCCTTCTAATATGGAATCTTTGAGACGTTCTGCCAATATACTCACTGTCACAGTGGCATTTGTACATATAAATTATTTTGCTTTTTTCCTGATCGGCAGTACGGTCTTTACAAATTCCATTTAAGGGCTTTCTTGTAGCATGACTGATTCTTAGTTGTACAGAGTTAAAATGGAGTTTACAGTGTATTTTACAGTCTTTTCTAGAGCAGTTGCTACTTTACCGAGATATGGCAATCTCAAATATACAGGGCATTTTCTAGGACCAAATTTAACCGGTTTTTCAAATTTTGAGATTGTATTGTTAATTGTCTTTCTGACTATATGCGATGGATAACCAAGAGCTTCAAAAATATTTTTTATTTTATCTAATTCCTCTTCAAATAACTTATTCGAACAAATCTTGTGTGCTCTGAATACCAAACATGAAATTAAACCGAGTTTTTGAGATAAAGGGCAGAATGACTGAAATGGAATATATTGACCAGCAAATGTTGGTTTTCTGTAAACCGTAGTAAGCTACTCAGAAGATGTACGCAACAGATGTACATGCAAGAAAGGTAAGCAATTGTCTTTTCTTTTTCAATAGTAAATTTTAAATTTGGGTGTAAATTCGAAATTTTGCTAAATAATTCCTCAATGTTATATTCATCATTGTAAGACACAAAAATTCTCTTTTCCAAGTATTAAAAACCAATAAACTATATTAGGTATGTTGGTGACATTTTTGTGTCTTACAATGATGAATATAACATTGAGGAATTATTTAGCAAAATTTCGAATTTACACCCAAATTTAAAATTTACTATTGAAAAAGAAAAAGACAATTGCTTACCTTTCTTGGATGTACATCTGTTGCGTACATCTTCTGAGTTGCTTACTACGGTTTACAGAAAACCAACATTTGCTGGTCAATATATTCCATTTCAGTCATTCTGCCCTTTATCTCAAAAACTCGGTTTAATTTCATGTTTGGTATTCAGAGCACACAAGATTTGTTCGAATAAGTTGTTTGAAGAGGAATTAGATAAAATAAAAAATATTTTTGAAGCTCTTGGTTATCCATCGCATATAGTCAGAAAGACAATTAACAATACAATCTCAAAATTTGAAAAACCGGTTAAATTTGGCCCTAGAAAATGCCCTGTATATTTGAGATTGCCATATCTCGGTAAAGTAGCAACTGCTCTAGAAAAGACTGTAAAATACACTGTAAACTCCACTTTTAACTCTGTACAACTAAGAATCAGTCATGCTACAAGAAAGCCCTTAAATGGAATTTGTAAAGACAGTACTGCCGATCAGGAAAAAAGCAAAATAATTTATATGTACAAATGCCACTGTGACAGTGAGTTTATTGGCAGAACGTCTCAAAGATTCCATATTAGAAGGGACCAACACGTTTTTAATTCCCTCTGAAGATGGATGGACACTGGTTTAAAAAAAACCATCTAATAGATCATCAGCGATAGCTGAACACTTATTAAACAATTCAGATTGCGCAAAGAACTATAGTGATAGTAACTTTTCAATTTTAAGTAAAGCTCGTAACGATTATCACCTAAGTGTTTTAGAATCTCTATTTATAAAAACATGTAAACCTAAATTGTGTAAGCAACATTACGTTTATAAATCTAATCTTTATAAGTTGTTATAGATTTTATTTGAATTTTGTCGCTTATTTTTATTTTTATTTTATTTTTAATGTTGCTTATCTTAGTTAAATTACTGATAAACTGTTTTATATATGCATTTATGAATTGTGAATGTCTAATTAATTTTGCTCAATTATGCTAATTAGTGTTAATTGATTTTTCTGATGTAACCTCTAACTATTTATATACTTAACATTTAATCTTAAAATTAGTTGCTAACTAAAGCAATTGAAAAGCGTTAGCCGAAATCGATTTTACTTGTTTGTTGCTTTAATAAAGATGTTTTTGAATGAATTTTGTCTTAGATTTCTGTACAAGCGTAAAAATTCGTGTCAAAATACTTACGTTGGTTAATTACCGTTAAAAACCATCATTGTGGAACATCATTGTTGATATCTTTTTTAAATAACCTTAATATTTAAACATATATAAAATTAATTTTAGCTAATTTATGGATCGAATTTTAATAAACAAGAGTTTTTTGTTACTTTTGTAGGTTGCTGCGTACGTGAAGGTATTAGATAATAATAAAAAACAGTCATTTAAATGGCTTTCAACTTGATTCTACCAAGCGACAACTATTTGAATAACAAAAGTATGTATTGTTGGTACAATAAGGCAATAAAAATTAAAACAATTAAAATATTATATCATAAATAAAAAAACTAAGAATGAAACAGTTTTATGTTTATTGTAAAACTAAACTTAAAATAGAAAAATGTATACATTAAAAAAAATCACTAGAAAAAAGCTTTCTCTTGACATCATAAAGCATCACAACAAATGTTGTAAATATTTAATATAATGTATAAACGTAGGTTCTTTATTTTACAATATTGGTAACTTTATCAAAATTTTAAGTCGTTTAAACGACTATAATCTAAAAATTCGTCCTTATGTCTGTTAAACAGCCACAAAGTAAAAATAAATAATTAATATACTTAAAAATTTGTTTAAGTTTAATGGTATTTTGATAGGTTTATTAATTCAAAGTATTTATTTGTTTGTTATTAATAAAATTTCAAAGGAAATATTACACAAAAAAAGTTAAAATAAATGTTACTAAAACTTTATATTATTGTTATAAATAAACATTAAAAAAAGTTGAATGCAATTTTACATCACATTGTTCACAACTATATGACCTCCGACATTATAAATAACAAACGGAACCAATTTTTGTCGGATCTTAGTAATAAAAATAAATCTGTATCTGGACAAATCATATGCTTTAAGTTTAATTTATAATTTCAAGTAATTTTTTCTTAACAACTTATTACTTACCAAATGTTCTAGTTTTTTGAACGATATAAATCGAATGACTCTTCTATATAAAAGGAGGATGAAATGTGGTTTGTTGGCTATATACAGTTAGAAAAGAAAAAAGGCCCATAATGTACTTTTAACCTTAAAGTATGTATTTTAAAATATTTGCTACACCAATAAAAAATGCCTTTAATTATTGTATATAAATGTATTTGCTGTTTTCAATTTCTAGTATTTAAAATATAAATTATTAATTCATACTAACCAATTTTAATTATTATTTACAATTGTGTTCACTAAAAAAAATTTTTTCTAGTATATTGAAATTTTAAAAATAATTTAAATTGAAGTAATTAAGAAAATGCTAAATGATATAATATAAAAAAGTTTGATACAGTTATTACAAATAAATGTCTCAAAAATTGTTAATTATTGAAAATAAACTAACAGTATGTAAAAATTTACTTAATCTTGTTTAAATAAAGAAACAAACTAAGTAATAACTTAAAATACAAAAAAATTACAAATGACTTTAAGACTTTAACTTGACGTTACAAAATAATCGCACCATTTGTTGTACACATGTAAAAAATAAATTATTAAATAATCGATAACAATTGGACTGGTATTTTATCCACACTTCAAGCCATTTATACAGCTATGCTCAATTTTATTAAAAACTTTTAATTAAAAAAAGTAATTGTTGAATAAGAACTAAAAAACAGCTTTATTTTTAATGACATAATATATCATCATTACAAAAATTTTATGAACATAATTTGTTTAAATGAGAATGGAATAGGTTTGAGATGAACCAATGTTCAAGGCGTGAACACGGTGTGGACAAAACTTAACTGTAAGTATACATTATTGAGTTTTTTGATAAAGTGCAATTAAGAAAATTCTTAGACATATCTTAGAACTTAGGATACCGAAAACAGGTAAGCCGTACTCCGGGGTCCAAAAACAACTCCAATTAACTATTGTTTCAGACAAAGCTATACTTAAATTTTCAAATACAAAAAAGTTAAACATTAGGTCTTAAATAGCTGTCTAATGAAACAATAACCAAAACACTTTAGTTGCAAAGCTTTCGTCCTTTATCTAGACATTTTCAATGCAAAAATACGGCTGTAAAAACAAAAATTGAAACATAAAATATATATATAAATGTTTTTAATTGATAAAATGACATCTATTAACAGCAAACAAAACACTTTGTACAAAAAATTTTTACTAAATTAAAAAAACATTTACTTTATTCCTATAATATTAAAAAGAGTTTTGATTTATAAAGTTACATATGTAATTAATATATAAATGTATGTTAAGAACTACTAAATAAGACAAAGATATACAAAAAATATACAAAAAAGATGCATCTAACAATATGTACTTTAACTACTCTACCCCTATAAATCACAGTACTGTGTTTTAGCTAAATTAATATTTGAGTTGAGTTTATTTATCCAAAAATATTCTTTATAGTCAAGGTTCTTAAAGTTTGGTTCTTCCAAAAAAATAACTTCATACGCGCCATCAAAACAACACTCTTTCTGTAGATCGTTCTTGTGTTTAACATAGTAGTGTCTATATAAGGCATTTTCATCTGTTATATCGTTTGGGTTTAAAGTAGACTATAATCTATTCCAACTATATCGATGTGCTGTCCATCTTGTACTGAAGCTATTTTTAGTTTGTCCTACATAGTTGCTATTACATTTTGTGCATATAGCTGCGTAAATTCCATAACTCTTGCAGTTCAGATTCGGTTTCAATTTTATTGTCTTACCCTGAATGTTTAAAATTTCTTTATCAAATACCATGTTTTTATGTTTGCCATGATTACCAGATAGTTCGCATTTTTCACATTTTTTGCTTAATTTAGTACTCGTTTGTTTTTGTTTTGCAATTTGACTAAAACTGTTTAAAAGTTTTCTCAGGCTCGCTGGTTTTGTAAAAGATATTTTACCTAAAGGAAAAAGTTTAGTTTCCTCTTTAGTGAAACTTCAAAGCTTCTTAAATTGAGTAGACCAATATACATTTTCGTTTTTAGTTATGTCTTTTTGTTCAATTGGAACGTTCTTATTCTCATTTTTGACATAAATTTTCTTAAATTGGTCTTCTACTAGTTTGGGATTGAAATTGGATGCTAAACATTTAGTTTTAAGTTTTTTCAAACTCTCATAATAATCTTCTTTTCTTTCATTTATTCTTTTCAATCTTTTTTCTTCGCCTGTAATTATACCTTTAAAGATGTTCAGTGGGTAGAAAGATTTTCCGTTCAAAAAAGTAGAATTTACAGCGGTAGTTTTTGTAAAATTTCTGGTATAGAAAAAACTCTTTTCGTTTACTCTAATGAGAATGTGCTCAATATCTAGGAAAGGTAACTTATCTACCTCATTTTTTCCCGACATTATTGTTGATGTCAATTCTAGATCGTACTCTTTAAATGTCTTCTTGAGATCTTTTATTATTTCTTTTGATACTGAAATATTCTCTGATATCAAAAATATATCGTCAATGTAACGTCTTACAATTAGTGATTTATTTAATTTAGAAGCTTTCGTCATTATATAATGTAAAGAAATATTAGCTATGACAACGGAGTTGTTGTCACCTGTAATAATACCTTTCTTCTGTTTAAAATATTTTTTCTGGAATACTATAAAGTTATTGCGTAAAGTTATTTCTGATAGCATTACTAAGTATTTGATCATCGGTGTCTCAAAATCTGAGCACAACTCTAATGCTTTCACAAGAGCTTTGTTCACTAAAACTATTGATAATGATGGGTACAAATTTACGACATCAGCTGCACTCAAATTACAATTTTCATCATCACATGACTTTTTCTAAGTTTCCAATTCTTCTAAATAACTTTTTGAATCTTTACAATATTTATTTATTCCCTTTTTGCAATAAATAACACTAATCGGTTCCAATATTAGGTTGAGTACAGCTGTCAACCTACTTAGATATGTATTACCAGCGGCTTGGACTATTCTAGTTGGTATATCTTTAATACTGCAAGTTTTGAGAATATCTGGATTTAACTTATGAGTTTTCCATAAAGGATATATATACCCACAGTTATTATTAGTAAAGTATTTCGCAGATGACTTAAGATACATAAATATTTTAATCTCAATTTAATATGCTCAAAGTTTAAGTTCCGTAAGAGAATTGACGCAAAACAAAAAGTAATCTAGATATTTAAAATTTGTTACAATAAATTTTTCAGTTATAGCTAATAGTTTGAAAGTATAACATATAACGGGTTACATAAATATTAACAAATACGGCCATTTACAAAGCTTCAAATTTCTGACAAGTTTTAAAGAAGGTTAATAAACAGATGACAAAAATAAAACAAGTTATAGTAAACTGTTGTAATATTTTACTGATGCGTCGTTAGTTGCTTTTGTCATCTTTTTTTTGGAAAAAAAAAAACTAAAGATATTAAAAAAATGTAGATTCATATAATTATCAATACGAAACTGTCTAATATATACTGTAAAAACATGCTTCTACCTCTAGTTTTTTTCTTTTCTAGTAAATATACAACAGTTTATTTTTTATTTTTTTTTTTTAAGTTATTTATAATTTTCAGTTGCTTAAAACTCAAATATGTTTCATATAGTTTTTATTTTTTTCAAAATGTTTTGTTCAACGTAAAATTTAAAAAATTAAATAAGTAAAATAATATATTAAGTTTTAACAACTTTATAAGCATCAATCTTAAGTTTTCGATTAAAATTTTCATTTAAGCAATAATTTTTTTTTTGTTATATCTAAATACAACCAAGTATTGAATTTTAAAACTGGACAGTTGAACTGATAAGACTGCTACATTAACACTCAGTTCACAATAAAAGTTATAAAAACATACACATATGGCTTATGCATTATCTGTTTATTATTACATTTCAAAATAGATAATTCTATATAAAAATAGGCTTTAACATAGTGTTTACAGCTAATAATGTAGCTTGAAATATTATAAGAACTAAATTTCGCATAATATTTTGCATACAAGTAATGTAGTAGTACTATGTGCAAATGATAATCTTATATCAGTACAGCAATTAAACTTTATTAAGTTAAAATTTTATAAGTTATTATTTTTTGCATACAATTAAAATTTAAATGATCAAACGTTCCTAAAATTGATTTGAGTTTATATAGCTTTTTTAATAAGTTTACTAAAAGGTTTAAACATATAAAAGCTTATCTACATAATAAATTATCACACTTAAACTTTTTTTTCATAACTATATTCTTTTTTTGTTTACTACTTTAGTTTTAATTTACTAAACTAGTAACTCTTGTATAAACACATTATATATATTTATTTAGGAAATTTAACTAAATTTGATTTTTGTAAATATCTTAAGAAGAACAAAAGACCACTTATCAATATGCAGAAAACTTATTACCACTTATGTAAATTGCAACGCAGCGACTTTGATGAATTTATTAACAGCCATTTGTTTGGATCAAAATTTTGGTGACATATTTGTAAAAATTTGTTAAACACGCAACGTTATTTATATAATTTTATTTTACAAAAATTTGTGAGTAATTTGTTGTTAAGCTAGTACAACATAGACCATCTGATAAGTTTTTTTTTTGTGTTAGAAAAATTTACCAGAAAGCATTAAAAAAGAGAAAATAAGAAAATAAATGCACATTTGCTAAGTTGATAGAATTTGAAAAATAAGTGCATACCCTGATTAGAATTAAACTACTTTGACATAGTTTTAATAATAAAATCAATATCTGACTAATAACTCAATATCTGACTCCCAGCAAGTAACTCTCAAACAAATTCAAAAAGTTTTAAAAAGTAGATAGAGTAAAAATTTAAGTTTATATATTTTAAAAGTTTGTAAAATTTTTGTAACGTTTGCTTTATTGTCTAAAATTATTGCTGTATTTTTCATTTAATTAAAGTTACCTTTCTAAATTGAGTCATCTCTTTTGTAAATTTTAGACTATATTAAAACTTACAACCAACTTATTGTTAAACACAATAATAGTTATAAAATGTACTAATATATAAACTTATCAAATGTTATTTTAGTTCAAGCTATAAATTGAAAGCAAACTAAAGTTTTAAGAATACTATAAAGTAGAAAAAAAGTGAATGTTTCATCTAAAATAAAAAAGTTAAACTACTAAACATTAACTATTTCTGTATCGATTTGACAAAATAAGACTTAAAGTTTATTGTTTTTATTTATTGATTAGTTTTTGTATTTTCAGGATTTATTCAATAAAACAGACGTTTTGTTGTGTCTGATAAATTTGTTTGACCAGACTTTTATGTTATTTTGTTATTGTTTTATAGCACATGTAAGTCCAGACTTAAACTCTAAAAAACATTCGACGATGTTTTCTTTGATTATACAGAACTTTTTTAATAAAATTAATTTAAATAAAAACAAACTAAATTTCAATAACTAGTTCAAACTTATTTATTAATTTTTTGTGGTTACCTTCGCCGCACACTTTAGTACATTGTAAATAGGTTGTCACTAACTAAAGTTTTTAAAAGTCGAGAGTCGGGATTGCAGACTGGTTATGTATGTCGTTAAGAAGATCATAACTTGTCTTATTATTTTCTTTTAAAGCGCAACACATAGTCAGTTTATTTTAAAACAAACATTTTTAATTATTTCCAAATCTACTAATGACGTATTAAGAACGCTCTTACGCTAATTAAAACGAAGTTGCTAAATAAAAATGTTGCTAGAGTTAATTATATTTTTAGTTTTGTACAAAGTTTTAAGCCATATTAACGGCTATCATTAAACTATTAGGTTCGATTGATAAGTTTTATCATTTTTAGACATTTTTTGTTTTATTATATGATAAACTGAAAATACTATTTAATTTTTATCAAATCATTAAGTGCTTTTTTAAAGTAGTAACTATTTTAATGTAATGGTTTTTTTTTATATTTGCTAAAAAGTTATTTATAGACATTTTTACCAAAACTAAAGCATATTGATATTCTTTTAATGAATGTGATTTTTAATTTTCAAGACTTAGTTATACCTTTTAGCAATTTTTATATACTTTTAATTTTCAATAAATCTTTCAAGATCTTGATGTGTTTTTTCAAAAGATTTTTGAAGTCTGATAGATTGCTTAGTTCATTGTTAAAGAGTTGGTAGCAATGAAAAATACAACATTGATATTTTGTTTAAATAATGTTTAAAATAATGATAGAAAAAGTATTAGGACATAAGTAATTTATTAGATATTAATTTTAAACTCTTAACCAAAAATACATTTTGAATAGACCAGGCTAGACCCTTATAAGTCTAAATGTTACTAAAACCGATTAAAAATAGGACTGATTAAAACTCAAACTGCGGCCCACGGGAAATTTAAAACTTAAAGTTTTGCCCGCGACGACCAATTGCCTGCCGACCGCTGCATTAAAGTAAACTATAAATATCGTTGTCAATTTATATTTCTTTAACTTAATTTTTCGTATTAAACTACTTCAAACTATTTAATCTTTAAATATAAATTTATAATACGCTTAAAAACTATTATTTATCAACTAAAACCATTTAGATATATACAATTTATCAATGTAATTAGTAATTGTTAATCTTATAATAACCTGTTATTTTTAGGCCAAGCCAATGGCTGTTGTTAATTTAATCTTTCGTTTGTTAGATACTGATTTCTTAAAATGTTTGTAAAAGCAATTATTTTTTACACAATTTTATTTATTATATTAGATCTATTTAGCATTAAAATTTATTTTACATTTTTGCAAGTGTTGTAACTTAATGCTAAACGAAACTTAAGGTATAAAACAAATATAAAAATAGCGTATGTAATTATTCTAAAGTTTAAAATTTAATTTTCATAATATTTTTATATAAAGTAGTCTAGAATATATGTAATGTTAATTTTTGTAAATTCAAACAAAAAGCGATTTTAAATGTTCAAAAATAAAAACTGGAGAATAAATAAAAAAACATTGTAGGTTCTTAAATGATAGATAATAAAATGTTAAAAAAATGTTTAAACAAATACATTATAAAATTAAGCTACAGCTGCATGTCAAACATTTAAACAATAATAAAAAAACACAAAAAAAAAAGTAATGAACAACAATAAAACACGTTAAGATAAATCATGCATTTGCAGAAAAAAAAAAAGAAACTTGCTCCCTGGAAGGAGGATAATGTCGGGCAGAAAACTTAATTTACCAGGCAACAATAGAAACAGACAATTCAACAAAAAAAATATACATTAGACTAATTGCCAATCAGCTAAAAAAAGTATATCTACACACAAAACAGCAATAAAAAGCAATCAAAATGACAAAAACTACCTCTAGTATAAACAAGCAAGTGAACTCTCAAAATTATCCCATAAATTAAAAATTGAAATCAAGAAGTAGAAAATAAGTTGAAAAACACTACAAAGAGAAAAAAAATCTAAACCAGGAATAATGACATGCAGATTGTGCTTAAAAGAAGCTTTATTAGTACTTGAATCTGGTAAAAATTGCATCAAAAAAAGAACAGAATTAATGAACTCATGCAGACGCAGAAACAAATTTTTGTCAATAAACTGGAAAGCAGAAAAAACTTAAACTAAATCATAATTAAAGTACAAAATAGATTATTTTTCTTGACTTTTTATTGAGTTTTTGTTGATGTTTGGTTTGAATTAAAAATATTTTTAGATAGCTCTTAATTCAATTTAGATATATTATTATAATTTTTTTCTATAGATAATTCTTAAATCCGTATAAATTTAGACCGTTATGTTAACTTAGCACAAATTAGATTAATAAATCTTCAGCGACTTTAATTTTATTAATTTTTTATTAAGTTAAGGCTTAAAATCACAATTTTAGACAATTCTTAATTTCATTTTGATAAATTTCAACGTATAACTATTTTTTTTTAAAAAAGCTCTAAATTCAGTTTTATTAGTTTTTTTTTTCCTTTTACTCATTATGTTAATTTAATTCAGTTCGTTTTAAAAAATGAATACCAGTTTTACCTATTTATACTCTACATGCATGAATTTTCACATTTGCAACATTTTAGTTTTTGTTTATATTTTTAACACATGAATAAATTTTTAAATAACAGTATAAATAACAAACATTGTTATATGCAGTTTAATATTTTATTTTTGCTTGACAAGGTCGCAACCGTAACCGGTCGCGAAAAAAATATAAAATTTGCATAAATCTATTTGAATAAGCTCTTTACATCCCAGTAAATTAAGTATTGTTTTTTAGTTAAGGCAAATAACTATATAGTCCTGGTATATAAAAAAGCTGTTTGTCATGATACTTTATGATTAGTAAACGACAAATATTAAATTTATTAGTGAAAGTATCATTTTTTATTTTTTACCAATACGACGTGCTAATATTTATAAAATAGAGGTTACATAATATGTTTATTTAGTTTAGTTCCATACCTAATATTTCCGATAATTTTGATTCCCATTAGTAGTATTTAAAAAGTAACCTGTCATTAGAAAGTTCAACTAAGATAAATTTCAAAAAACCGCAAAAAAATTAACACAAGTTTTTACAGCTGTATTCAAAATTCACAAAAGGTCTAGTTATAAAAATCATAATTTGTTGATTAATAATCTTTGAACCTTCTTTTGTTGATAATATTTGCTAGTAAGATATACCATACAAATTTAGTTTAATATAACAATGAGTTTTTATTATTATTTCCAAAAATTTTTGTTAATATCACAAAAAGTGTTTCAACAATATTCAACAGTTGAAATGAATTAAGTTTTAAATTTATTTTGTTATAGCCATATGTTTGGCTTAAAATTTCTGCAAAGAATATTGTGTTAGAAAGCATAGATTTTAATTTAATATATACGATTTATTTGTATCAAAAATTACGATTCTATTTTGTTACGTCTTCTAAATGTTAATTCGTCGTTGATAAACACATCTTAATTTAGAAATGTAATGTTACTTACTTAAATTTAATAAAACTAATAAAACAAAAAAATGGTTGAAAACTAAAATAACTTAATGTTTCTTGTCTTAAAACTAATACAAAGTATCTTAAAATCCTCAAAAATTGTATACTTTTTAAATTACTGTTAAATTATTGTTAAAATAAGCTTTATTATAAATATATTAATAATAATTTCTATATTTTAAAAACCAGTTTTTAATGGTAGTTTACAATGTTTATAAATTGTAAAAAAAATCTTCTAATATTTCAAAGTTGTACGTTTTAAGTTATTAATAATAAATGCTGCATCTCACCTCACGACCAACAACACACAATCTGAGACGACCGACGACCAGTTTCGTCCTTTTAAGGACTTATCAGACAGGTTTAGACACGAGACACCGTTATCAAGATTTAAAACTTTTAAATTAAAAGACATTTTTTAAATTAGTTACAAAATTAGTTAGGAGTTCTTGAAATTTTCCTAAATTTTTACTAAAATGATGCGTTTCTAATTTGATGTATATGGAAGTTAAGCAGTTTTTTAGATTTATTTTCTTTAGTTGGTTAAAAGTTATTATTTAACCATAAAACTAAACTTTGTGACTTTAGAAAAAGCCTAAAGCCCTTTTGTGGGTATGAAATTTTTAACTTGTCATTTTATTAAACTTTTTTTTTTGTCTTTAAAATTCAATATTATCTCTACTTTTCTCTTTTATTACTTGTTAAAAGCTATCAATGGTCTGAATATAAATTGTTGTTTTCTTTGTTTTTATATCAAATTAAAGTTAGTAATGCATGAATGTACTTTGTTTTACAGTTTATATAACAAGTATGACATACTAGTTTCTAAGTTATTTTTTCAATAGTATATTTTTGAAGTATATTTATGTTTTTTTACTTTAGTATACCTTGCATACGTTTTGCGATGTACTTGAAATAGTTATAACTCAAGTTATATTAAGAAGCAAATACTTAAACTTTAGAAAAACAATAGAAGACCTTTTACTAAAAGTTATTTTTTACTAACTTTTCTTAAAGTTTTTTTTAATTATCAGATTTAAGTAAAGCTTAATCAAAAAGTTATTTTAAAAAATTTTTATACACTTGTAGTATATATTTAATTTGAATTATAGCTCACAACGTAACACATTTTATAAACGCTTTGTGCATTTGTGATTTATTCAAACAAACTTGCTGAACTTGTAAGTTATTTATACGACTATAAATAATCTTATTGATTTTATTATATATAAATCAGCGAAACAAGTTTTAACGTTTGATATAGTTTGGCAATTTTTAATTTAAATATATATAATACATAACAACATGTGACTTGCCTTTATAGATTTTAAGGTTAGAAATTAAGTATAATATTTTTTTTTTTACAAAATGTATTGTTTTAATTTTGTTTTATAGCTCACGAACTTAAACTATTAAAAATTTAAACTATTTAACACCTTCTGAACATAGTTTTTGTATCAAAACTAAAAAACAATTAAGATTACTATCCTTAGTAAGTTTAAACTTAAAAAAACATTTTTGTGTACTAAAAAAGCTCTTTTCTTTAGTTGGTTAATTGAGTAGATTTAATTGCTTTTGATGCTTTTTTGTTCAGTATATTGTTTTACCATTTAGAACTCTATTAAATTTCAAAACGTAGTTTTATTTTTACCATAAACTAAGAACATCATATGAGCATTTTATTAATAGAAGGATATTTAAAATCACTGTACATCAAACTGAATAGTTTAATAAAACAAATATTATTGTTATGTTATTTACTAAATGTACCTGAAGCAGCGATATAATACTAATTTAATACTTGAATCGTATTAAACACTGTGTGTCTATAGATTATGTGCATCTGTAGATATAATGAAAGTTTTTAAGTCTTGTTCAAAGGTTCTACGGCAGTGTTGTTAAATTAATTTTGAATATGTTTACCTTTTAGTTATAAACCGCTCGTAGGTTTAGACAAAAATGTTTTAATTGAATTCTAAAAACATCTATTTTATAATTATTTGCAGCAACTAAAGAAGCTTTAAACTAAAAATATAAAAAACTAATAGTATTATGTAGGTTAAAATTTTTATGTACTTCATCGTGTAATTAATTTACAGAATATTTAAAGAATCTTTAAGTAACTTGATAATAAGTTTGTGCAAAACTTTAAACTAAGTTGTAACTTTAATTTAAATCAAATAACTTTATCACCTTAGACTTTTAAAACCGTTATGTTAGTGATAGGTGAAGTTTAAAATATTAATGTTTTGATTTAAACTTGTTATATTTACTATTTATCTTTTATTATAAAACTTTAGATTTATTTATTTCAGCAAAGATTTTTTATGAATTATTTTTTTTATAACTGTAAAAAATAATAATCTGTACTTTTTGTAAGTATATAAATTAAGTTTGCTTAATTATTGATAAAAGCTTGCAGTCATTTACATAACTCTAAATTTACTTTCAATATTCGAACATTTTACAAGTTAAAATCTTAGATACAAACTAATTCATTTTGCATACATTTGCTTGCAGTCGTTAATTACGTCAATATAAAATTTAGAAAACTCTTGTTATCTTATTTTTGTTTTTAGTTGTCTATAAATGATTTTAAAGTCTTATGCGAGTTGAATTGTTTTTATTTTTTGTTTATTCTTATTCTGTTGAGATATTTAGTAGAACCAACTGGGTAAAGCAGCATATTTTTGAAAACAAAAACTTTAAACTAAATAATAACTGCTATTCTGACTTTCAAGTACGAATCTGACACATTAAAAAAGTGCTACAACAGTCAGTGCTACAACTACATGAAGGAAACAAAAGGTATTTGCTCAAAAAAGTGTACTCAAGAGGATAATCAATTTTTATATTGAACTGATTGCAGCTATTTAAACTCATATATATGATATAGAACTGGTCTGTATTTTTCTGGTTTAGTTTTTATATTTCACTGATTTGAGAAGTCGATCAACTTCAACCAATACAGTATTTAGCAGCTGAAATTGCAACAGCTTTAACAAATTTTCAGATATGTTATCTTTAAAATGCATCTTTACATTAAATTTTTCAGTTATATTAAATACACGCTTTGTTACTTTTTTATACTGTATTATAGTTATACGTCACTATACAATATTCGCGTATATTTAAAATGCTAGCTGTTTGAAACTTTAGTTTAGTAACTATTTTCAGTTTCAGTCATAATAAATATGTTAAGAAGTAATATTTTAGAATAGAGGTAATCATAACTAAAATAAAGTTAATACTTTAAGGACATTATGACGAAATATTGTTATCTTATCTAAATTAATGCTAAAAATGTTAAATTTTAATTAGTTAAAAACTTAAGTTTGTATAGTTTTTTGTATTTACTTTTTTATTTTAGTTTATTAATTAGTCACTGTTTAAGTTTTTAAAAAGAAATTGTTAACTCATTCAGTAAATTATCTAGCATGTATTTTTATATTTAAATTTAAGTAAAATTAATATTTGGATAAAAAATGTACGAATTTCAACTAAATAGATTTTTTTTTAACAACTCTGTCACTGACTGATTAAAATTATATTTACATTTTAGTTTGTTATTACTTTCTTTCAAATTATAATTGGTCTGAAAATAAATTAATTGAAACACTTTTTATATTTACTATTATCAATTTTAAAAAGTTTTATAAAATCAAACTGCAATCTTCTATACTCTATAGACTCCAATCTAAGCTTTACCAATCTATCTTTTATGCGGTATTTGAAATGTTGCATCTATTACAAACAAAACGTGTAAAATTTCTCTGTATAGAATCAATCCTAATAATATATATTTTTTTAAATAGGGGAACCATATTGGTGTATTGTACTTGAGTTTAGGGCGAACGTAGATTTTAAAAAACTTAGTAAGAATACTAGCGGTAATTTTATATTTTTAATATTTTAAGTTTTGAAAAAATAAATCTTTTAAAAATGCATTTGTCTTTAACATTAGTTTTTTTTTAGCCCCATCAATCTAAAAAGAACTTAACACGACTTTTAACTGCTCGTTACTATTTGAAGTACAGATTAGTACTGAAAATTACTTTTAAAGTGTTTAGACCCAAACTTACTGTTCTAAATTTAATTCTAACAAATATTTTTAATATAAGACTATAACAATATGATAACAAATTTTTTTTTTATTTTTAGAATAATTATGTTCTAAAAAAGTCTAAAATTTGTTTTAAAATTGTTCGATTATTTATTTTCGAATTTTAAAAATATTATTTTAAGCAATAGTTCATAAAACTTAGATTTATAGTTTCACCATTAATTAATAGTTTTTTATCTAATAAAAGTTTAGTTTTATATAAATTTTAAAGTATTTATATTTAAAGCTTTAAATATACGATAACAGTTCATTTTATCACGTTAATTAACAAATTAATGTAAATGCGCAGTTTGTTTACTTTTTTTATAATTAATTTTCTATATTTTTAATGAATATAACCTTTTAAAATTTATATGAGTTATATTATCAATAATAGCCGTTTACACGGTTTAAAAACTAAAAAGATTAGTTAACAAAAGTTTTTTAAACAGGATACTTTATGTTGATATTTTTGAAAAAGGTTAATTTTTCTCATAATTTACATTGTTTAGGTTTTAAATTAATAGCTTTTTTTAAGTCTTACATCTTAAGTACAGTATTTACCAATTTTTTAATTAATTATTTAAACACTTGATATATAATTGTGTTACAAAACTGATCTGTATCGTGAAAACTTATTTAGTTTTACTTTTCACAGTTTATAAAAAGATAAAGGATTTTAAGAACATTTTAATTTAGTTAAAATAAGCGACTTTATAAACTAAAATTTATAAACTACTTGTAATCTAATTACTACAACTAGTAGTATAACATTAAGCTTAAATACGGTCTAAAAGTATTGAAATATTAAAAAGTCACAGCCATTTAAAAGTCTCAAAACTTATGATGAATTTAGAAAATGATATATTAACATATGAGGTACATATATACTTTAAGCTATATTTAACTAACATGGTTATTTACTATAACGTCAATAGTTTATTATGTGATTTTATTTATTTAGAAAATGTAAAACAAAGATATAAAAACTCTGCAGATGGTTAGTTATCAATACGAAGTTGTTTAAATGCCATATAAGATTAAATTTTTACCTCTATTAATTAGTTTTTAGTTAACAATGTTTCTTTTAAACTAAAACAAACTTAATTTGAGGTTAAGGTTTTCAAGTATTACTTATATATTTTTTAAGGTTTTTTTTTAACCTGATTGAATGTCCTTGTGCTTTTACTTATTTTTCATTCATGTTTTAAAACAGTTTAACAAACGTAAATTATTATAATAGTACAAACAATAAAAAAAATATTTTACAGTCCCTATATTTAAGCAGTTTTACAGTAAATATTATATATCAATTCTATTTCCTGTTATCATTTTAACTTATGCCTTTTACAAACGATGTCAATGAGTTTATTGTAGTATTTAATTTTATACTTTATATTGTCGAGTTTCAATAATATACCATAAGATTTTAAAAGAAATTAGTCTGAAAAGTTCCAAATATCATTAAAAAAATACAAACACTGAGAAGTTTAAAATTGATGAACAAGAAAATAGTTATTAGCTTAGGAAGGAATAAAAAACATAAAATGAATGCTTGATACACTGAAGAAATGTATAACATTTATTTTAATTTTTGCAATTTCTCATAAAACTAAAGTTTAAAAGACATCAAGAGCTATGTTTATTAAAAAAAAGATATTTTTCTCAAAATTTAATCACATTTGAATTAGATAACTTTAAAGTGAAAATATTTAGGTTGTTTAGTGCTAAATAAATAGGAACAAATAAAATAAAGATTGTTAATGTTAAACTCAATTAATAGTTTTAATGCCTAGATCTTTTTTATAACAACTGGGTCAAATGAGTTTTTTTTTGTAGTTACAACTTTAAAATATCTTCAAGTAATTACTTTAGTCATTATTATGATTTCAAACTTGGAGATGCAAACATTCTGCAAGTAAGAACTTTAAAAAGTACATAGTGATAAATCAATCTTTTGATGTTTTATTTGTATCTAGCCGTAAAAACTTTATATAAAGCTATGTTTTTACTGCATAATACGCTTGCTATAATGTTTTAATTATTGTTAAGTATTTTAATGTTTACTAAACATACGACGAACTTTGTGGATAAAAATATTCTAACATTTTATACGATAAAATGAATTTATTGCTACAGTGTTATACATAATGCTTTGTAATGGGCTGTTCGAACTTTCAAAATTTGTTAAGAAATATAACTTAGAATGCAGTCATTCACGGTTACTCCTGTATGTTGTTATAAAGTTATTAAGTTATTAAGGTTTTTTTTTAAATAAATAAAAATAAAAATAAATATTGAATTTTAGAGTTCGAGCAATAGAAAATAAAAACTTTATGAAACTTTTGTATAAATGTATATAAAGTTTTAATATTTGTTTCTTTTTTTTAGACTATCAAAAAAACTTTAAGCCTTATTTTATTAAGTTTTAATGCTTAGGTAGCATAGTTTTATACGTTTTATTTTATGTATAGTATTTATTATCTAAATGATTATGAAAAAATTCAAACACAGTTTTTTAATATACCTTTCAATTTCAGTAACTAGTCAGATTTTGGTAGTTTAATTTTTAAACTATGAAAATTGCTCATAATTGCAAGCGTATTTTAGACATTATTAATCAATAGAAAGTTTGTAACTGTGAAATTGGATACCGGATAGGTTTAAAAAATATTTGTATTTTCTAGTGCTTAATTTTAAATATTACCATTCTATAAGTTTAAAGTTCCAACTAAAACAATTTTCCTATATAAACAAATGTTAACGTTTAGATTAAGCTAAAACTTATTAAAAAATTGATGCTTTTCAAAATAAAGACTTTTATTTTTAGTTAACTAAAATAACACACTTTTTGTAGCTGTAGAAATAAATTTAACAAAAAAGTTACTGAAAAACAGCTTAATAGTAGAAAACGTTAGTTGATCTGTTTTAATTTTTTTTCATATTTTTATTTGTCTTTTTAGCAATATTAGTTCTTGTTAACAAATTATTTAACGTTTTGCAAACTGTCGTGAGGTTATTTTTTAGTATATATATAAATAATAAAAAAAATCGGTAGATGTTTTATTGTGATAGGTAAAAATTACAAATATGGTAAATAAGGTACAAAACAATATAAAATAATTTAATATTTGAAGGTTTGTAAAAACTTTATTTAAATGATTGTAAACTTGTAATACTTTTGCAGCCCCATTTAAAAGCCACGATAAGTATAATTAAAAAATAAGTAATTTTCTGAGCTTTCAGTGGCGTCATAAAGTTCTAACGCAACACCAAGCTTCACATGTTTGTAATGTAATTTTAATTAAATTTACATAAACGAGAATATTTTCTGACGTTTCAAAAGTTTTAAGTTTTTTAAATAGTTTGAAAAAGCTGTTATTTTTTTTATTTATTGAGATTTTTAACCCAGCCTTACTAGACTGATTTTTTTAAGTTTAATGTTTATCGTCTAAAATCGTGAAAAAATTAAACTACTTTTTTTAGTTCTTAGTATTACAATTTAAATAAGCATATGAAATTCTTACAATTTCTGGTTATAATATTTGATAAATAGTCAACTTGTACTTTAACGAAGTTATTTTTCAACAACATGTATAACAATTTTATTGTTTACTTTAAATTAACTTAAAATTAAAACAATACTTTATAATTATAGATATGAATTCTACCGTAATATTATTTTAGTGATAAAGTACTAAAGGTAAAATTTAACAATTTACTACTACTTTTTAGTTTTTACTTTGAATATGTTACTTCAAACGTTTGGTGTCTTTTAACGAATCTTTAGTTATTCTCCACCTTAAAGTCATTGCTAACGTTCGAGAGATAGTTTTTGTTTACTTGTTTTTCCTCAATTGTAGTATTTTTACAAAAGAGAAATCAATTCAAGTGCTTTAAACTATAAAAGTTTAGTGCTTTATTGTAGCAATTTAAACGACTTCAAATATAATAGTCTAGTTAAAATAAGGTCAAGTACCTTTGGTGTCTGTGATAATATTTAATATATAGAACATACACAAATTTCTATTTAAAAAAATTGAAACTGTTTGCAATATTTCTTATTCTCATTAAAACCATTATGTAGTTTGTTTTTAAAATCTAATTTATTTAATTTCTAGCCTTAAACTATTATGTTATTATGAAAAAACATTATAATGTCAGTTTTTACAAAATAATATAGATATTTTTTTTACAAATGAGTAAACTGAAACGAACTAAATTAATTTCAAAATTTAAAAGTAATCTTTTAAATTTTATTAAGACTGTTTTAAACTTGAAATGTTTATTGTTTCTAACCTGATCGTTTCTTTTACTTCGGCAAAAGTTTAAATATGAAACTGAAGTCATTTTAAAATAACACAAACGTCGTCAACTACTTAAAATAGTGCATATCATTAAATACTTCAAATAAAGTTTTTTTTTCAAAGTTTGAAGTCGTATAAACGGCTATAAACAAGTTGTTGTATACTTTTACGAATTTTTTCAGCTTTCATAGCTCTGTTGAAGTGTGTTAACTTATTGTTAATAAATTGTAAACACACAGAAACATTTTTCATATTAATAAATAAAGAGTACTGATTAAAAGTGTTGTTCTTAAGAATACCTTCCTTTTTTTAAGTCTTAAAAAGTGGTCTCTTTGTATATTTATGTTTTGAAATTTGATTTTAGTACTTTCAAGTGTTCTAAAATGGTTTGCTCATAGAAGGTACACTTAAATAAATTTTAGTCTAATTGTGAAGTTAAACTTTGAATTGTAATTCAAAAGATCAAATTTAATATTTTAATTCGTTCTTACAGTTGATCAGTTAACAATTCTTAATTGTTATTTTGAATAAGTTTTGTGTTTATTAGTGTACTATGAATCTTGTTTAGTAACATAAAACTAAAAAACACATTTCACTTTAAGCTAATTGTTTTTAAAACATTTTTTTTATATATAAGTTTTGCTTTTGTGAAGTGTACAAAACAATAAAAAAGAAAATTTATGTTTTTTTAAGCATAAACAAAATTATAATTAATATGTTAAGAAAAAATTATTTTTCTAATTAGTAGTCTGTCTTTAGTACATACTTTATTTAATATATATATTTAAAATAAAACATTTTAAAAACTAATTGGAAAAATAATAACAGTTGTTTTTGTAGAATTTTTTTTTAAGTACAGTGTAATATCTAACAAAACTTAAATTATTTGTTTACTACAATTTACAAAAATATTAGAGCAGATTCATTGAACTGTAGAGACGATGTTTTTTTATGCAAAGTATTTGATTAATAAAAACGTCTTAAGCTTTTAAAGTTCCACTATCTTTCTTTTATTTTCATTTTATTTTTCATAAACACTCTGCTTAAAATTTTTTATACAATAAAATATATTGAAATTGTAAGTAAAGCACAACGAACAAAACACGAAACTTTTTTTATAATTTATTTATATTATAGTTTCTCTTAGATGAATAACTAAAGAACGTCAAAATTTTTATAAGAGTTGTTATAAAAATGGTAAAACTTTTGTTTAATTTTAAGTATGACAGTTTGTATGACAGTTATAATATACATAGAAAAATATGATAAAATAACCAATGCTGATTTTACAAAAGAATATATCAACAGTATAAGGTTAAACTTATGTTCATATATTTTACCGTGTAACATTGATTTATGGCAAATATTCTATTAAGTAACGTAAAATAAAAACTAAAGCTTTGTCTATTTAATAACTTAAATACTTTATCCGTAAGTTTTTCCGACATTTTTTTGTGTTTTAGAAGGTTAGGTCTTGTTTAAAATAATAAAAACATTATTTAAATATTTTTTTTTAATTCTTACAGTAAATTTAACAATTATAAACAAGTTCATTATTTATAATTTTAAATTATTATTAAAAAATCAGTAATCGAAAAAGAAATACTTTTTTTAGTAAGCTCTTTTGATTTTAACATTATAAGAAATTTAGAATTAAATTTATCAGATAACTTTATTCATTTTAGTTTAAATTAAAGTGATATATACAAAATTTAAGGAGTTTAAAAATTGAAAAGTTAAAAACATTTACTAGTAGCACATTTAAGTATATTTTTATGTCTGTATCATAGTTTAAAAAAAACATATAACACAACCAAAATGTTTTTTGTATTGTAGATTAAAAATATTCTGCTGCAGTCATTCCGCTTTTTGTCTATGAGTAATTAATTTGTTTGAAAAACATATTTTAGAATTGTATGAAGTCATATATTATGTGCTTGCAAACTAATGTTTTAAGTTTAAGAACAAATCTGAATAAAACACAGATATTTGGTTTGAATAATTTTTTAGTCACACTAATATGGCTATTGAGAATAAGGTTGATAATAAAAGAATTTTTCAAAAGTTAAATAAATAAACTTCTCAAAGTCATTTTTGATCCTTCCTGATTTTTTTTTTGTGCATACTCGATGGTTCCTTTTTTTCAACTACTTTTTTATAGTAAAGGCTTTTTCAAGTTTAAAACAAGTTTTACTTTAAAAAAATATTTAAACTCTAACAGATTTAAAACAAATCACTTTGTTTTAAAATTTTGATAGTGTATGTTTAGAATTTTTTTATAAACGTTAAGTTATATTACGGTAATAAAAATTAAAAAAAAATGTTAAACGTTTTTTATTAATATTCTTATATTTGTAACTTAACAAAAAAGAAAATAAAAATAGCGATAACTTTGCTCATTGATAAACACTTTACAACTAATAGAATAACAATAAATTCAAAATATAATTATATTACGCTAGTAATATTTTGTTAAATTAAAACAAAAAATCAGCTATAAGTAAAATAGTTAACTTGCAAATCTATATTGATAAATAGTTACTACATTTATTAAATTCAGAAATGATTACGTTGATGCTACATTAAATTTTGACCAAATATTGTTTTTGAGAAGAAGAGTCAGTATAAACGATAATGCCCTAAATCTTACTATACTAATCGTTCATATAAATTTGATTTCATAATGAAATTAGAAACATATATATGAGACAACAAAAGTTAATATCGCAATTTTCAATAAAACTTAAACTTATGCAATTTATACAGAAACTCGATGTAGCATTTTTTAGAAGCTAACTACTGCCACAGAACCAATTCAGAAAGTTTAACTAAAAGTTTGAGCGGTAGAGTGATAATAAAAAAAATGCTGATGACTCGTTAGCTAAGAACGTACATATTTTTATTTTATTACATATTTACAACACTTACTGTGATGCATTTACGGTGTCAAAAAAGCTTTTGTAAAATTAGTTTTTTGTTACTTGAAAATGTATAAATGTTTCTATATAAAGTGCACTAGAAAAAATCAATTAAGTTGTTTAATGTTTTCATTAATTTAATTAGTTAATGTTTTTATTGTTAATTTAATCAAATGACGTATGATAGATAAATCGTAAAAATCAAGAACTTGTTATTTGTATATATTTGTTAGAATTTTTTCTTTAACACAAATGATTTGGCCGCATTAATTTTAAGTCAAATATTTGGCTATAACAACTAAAATCTTAAACACTTTTTATTATTCTACTAAATTTGGTACTTACCAAATCAATAGTTAAAATTTGTTTTTAGCTACACTCTTAAGTAATTTATTAAAAAACAAACTATTGTAAAGAATAGTTAAACTTTTAAAAAAATAATTAAATTTACTATTAAATATTATATCAATTATATTTAATTTGTAAAAGTTTTCGATCAAACGTTTTCAATAAAACAAATAAATATCTAGCTTAACTTTAAACAATTAATAGTACTATTCTATTGACTAGATTGATATAAAATTCTCAAACCAGTCTTGCAAACAGTCAATTTTTACTTGTGACTATTTTTCCTCTATCAGTAGTTACAAAACAACGAACGATAATTTAAAAAAATCTACAAGTTTATTGCATACTAGTATAGTTCAAAACACTTTCAGACAACAGTCCGTTTTCAGTAAGCTTGTGATAAACTTAAAATAACTTTAAATAAATTCATGCAACTACGTAGACAAAAGTGAAATAACATGTTATGACCTAGTTATTCGAAACTATGTATAAAACCAAACTTGAAAAAATTGAAAACGTTTTACATTATAATGATAATTTTGTATGTAAAAGTAGATCCAAATGAAATGAGAATAAAAACAAACAATTTTCCGATATAAATTTTAATTTACAAACTATCCTATGAAGCTACTGTTTTATGTAAGTTGTTATTAATAAATAGTTACTGTTATAAGTTAAAGACCATCTTAGCAATAAAGCATCATAAAAAGTTTTTAGTTGCACATATAAAAAAAAAACAACATAAGTGCGATTTCGCTTTAACTTTAGCTTAAATACAATAAACGTCATACTAATTAGATTTATGTTATTTTTAAATCTGTGTCATTAAGATATGTTGTAGCATATCACAAGAGTGTTTAAGTTAATAGTATATGTAGTTTATTAAATATTCTTGTAACTTAAAACTAGTGTTACTTATGTATACTTTATACATTATATTTTACCTTACTAATATATATAAACATCGTATATATATTATATGTTACAATATTATATATTTTATTGTTGATAGCGCAAGGCATCATAACTTTGATGATGATGTTAACTACTGGTTAAAAATAATCTATTTAGATCATTTTACTAAATTATAGTCTAACTTAAAATGCGAATTTTAGACGTTTTATATTGCTTATAAAAACATTTATTTACTTTCTTTTCTAGAGCAGGTATAGTTAGTAGAGTTTATTTAACAGAAAAAATTTAATAGTCCATCAACCATAATTTAATTATATTAAATGGTTAAATTTACAAAGGTTTGGGCTACTTATCCATACAAAACACAATTAAAAGTTATTCGACAAATTCAAAAAATGTATGTTGAATGAAAAATTTTTTTATGTCAGATTAGTAATACTTCTGAGAACTTAAGAATTTAAAGAATTTAAGTTACATGCATTTCATAAAAATAAAAACACAGTAGCGTAATCACAAAAATGACTTAATATTTTGAAACAAAAACATTAACACGAATTTTCTTAAATAATTATTTATTTCTAATTAGTTAATGGTAAATGGTAGTTAAATTCTCAAGACATCTTAATGACCGTAAGCAAAATTATAAAGAATAGACTTGATCGTTGTTATATAGGTTTATTATTATTATTATTATTTACTAATTTAAAATTATGAAAATTAGTCTAAACACAATTAAGGGTTTTTTTAAAACACAATTTTCTTTGTTTACTACTTTAGTTTTAGTTTACTAAACTAGTAAATTTGGTTTAAATATAACTTTTTAAAACTTTGTTTTTTTTTATTATCTTATAAACAGCAAAGAACCATAAATCAATAACCCTAAAAACTTTTATCGTTTATATAAATAACATCGCAACGACTATTATTAAGTTGTTCACAGCCATTTAACTAACCTCTGATATTATTTAGCAGCTGAATTTACAACAGCTTTTAAAGTTTGTTAAACAAGTTATAGATGGTTTTATTCACTATTAATCAACTAATATCAATTAGTTTTTATTCACGCTTTGTCACGAAAATTTTACCGGAATTTTATTTGTTACGTCACAATACAGTTTTTGCGCACACGTTTAAGCATGCGTGTTAAAAAATTATATTTACACAAATTAATTGGGTAAACGATAAAAAATATGTTTTTAATTAATGAAAATCAAAAACATAATGATGTCCTTTTATTTAGAAAAATATTTCTAAAAGTTTTAAAGATTTTCTATTAGTAGTTTAATCTTTTCTAGTTGAGTTTTCAACCTCTAATAAAAAATATGTTATGTTTCCTCAAAATAAATTATGCTTTAAATTAATATGGTATCAAAAATATAGTTGTGTACTTAATAGGTAAACAAAGTCAGTGATGGAGTTTATAAAGTTTTTCTTTTAAATACTTTGAAATAATTTTAAAGCTTTTCTAGACTCTCAATTCATCAATTCTACTTGTTACTTTTCGACTTATTTTAGAATTTGAATAAAGTTATGTTTACAGTTATTCTCGCATCTTTACGCACTCGTGACTTTATGCACTCTCGTTTAGTTACGCATTTTAGAATTCTAAAAATTACTAAATTTTCTTTTTCTTAATATTGCACAAATTAGAATTATTGCTCATTTTAAGTTTAAGATTTAATTTTAAATGTTAACTCACCTCTGTATACCTTTAGACTTTGTAAACTTATTTTTCTTGACTAAAAGATAAAAAATTATATATACCTCAGTGTATTAGAAATTTTGTTAAAATTAAAAGACTAAATTAATATTCAGAAAGAAATATGACTGTGCTAAACAATAGAAGTATAATGAAATAATGAGAGTTTAAAACACAAACAAATAATACAGCACTTTTGCCCTATATATTAATAAACATCTAAAAAGAAACCTTATGAAATTTCCAACAAAAAGTACCAGTGATACTTAATAAATAGAGAGCTTACAATTAACACAAGTCTCAACTGTTTTTTTTAGTAAACATATCACTTACTTTTTTATTATATGTATATTTTACCTTTTGTTTCAAATTTATAAATAAAGTAAACAAATTTTTAAAAGTGGGAAAGTCTCAAGTCTGCTTTTAACTAGAAGCAATATCAAAAAAAAAACCATTATAGTAAGTATATTTGGTACCTCTCGTATCTTTACGAACTTTCGTATCTTTACGTATTTTTTTTGTGGACACATTGTGCGTAAATAAGCGAGAGGTTACTGTACTTGTAAATTTTTGTAGCAGATAGAAAAAAAAAACATTAACGTTGGTTGCAGTCAATTCCAGTACATAAAATATATACATTTTTTAAAATCATTATAGAAACAATTAATTTTTACAGCTTACAGTTTTAGTCTTTTAGGTCATAATAAATGTGGAATAATAATTAGTTAAGTTTAGAAAAGCATAGTAGTATCAAATCTAAGTTTTATAACTATGTTTTCATTTACAAAATGAAAACTATTATAATTTTAATGTAATACCTTCAGATTTAGGGTTATAATTTTAGTCATATACCATATTCGTAGTTTTACTTGGGTAAAAATTGGTACTTTTATCCACTGTTGTCCTAACAACTATAAATGAAAAAGACAATTGATATCACCGTTATAATGTAATCTAGCTATTACCACCAAAATATAGTTTGAAAAAAAAAAACATTTTTATACACTTAAGAGTATTTGGAATCGGACAATGTTTAGAGTTTTAAGCCATACAGTGGCCCTAAGTAATTAAATAAAAATTTGAAAAGATGATAATCATAACATCTTTTATGCAGTTTTATTAAATTTATGAAGTACTTTAAATGAAACAGAAAAAAAAAATTGAGTTCAGTGTTTTAGTGGTTATTAATGTTAATAATAGATATGTATATTTTTCTTCAAGTTCAATTTATAAGATAACAGTTTTAATCGATATAGTTAAATATTTCAGTTTTATTTATCTACAAAGTTTGAGCATTTAAAATAATTATGCTTCCAAGGTATGATTATAGAAACAATAAGCTACTTTAAATACTAAAGCGTAATGTATTACATTATTTTTAAATTATTTCCTTATTTATCTATGTTACAGACACTTAGGGTATAAAATTTAGTATGTCATTAAAAATTTGAAATCCACATTATTTTTTTAAGTTGTTTTTAACAACATAAGTAGAGTTAAATTAATAAAACAAATAACAATAATGTTTAATATTATCAATTTAACTTCTATAAAACTAGGCCGTTTTAAATAAAAGTAAAGTTTTAAAATAGTTAATTATTTTAAAGCTTAAGGTTTTTCAACTAAAAATTATATTTTAGTCGTTGTTCAATTGAGTTTGCTTACAGTCGTCAATGTGACTTTAAACTATATTGAAAAATCTGCTATAAACTAAATGACTTCATTTATTATTCTTAGTAAAGTTTTCAACAATTATTAAGATATTTTTACGAGAAAATTGTTGATCTTATGAAAAAGTTTTTTTTTTAACTATTTTATTTAAACAATAAAAAATACTTTTTTGTTGATGTATTTCATAAGCATAAATTTTAACAGCTTCAAACTTAGAACACTTTTTTCGAGTCGTTTAATTTTTGTCTGGAAAGACGTTTAATAAAAATACTAAAGTTAGTTTACTAAAAGCTGTTTATACGGGACACGTTCAAAATCAACCCGCGATCAAAATCTACCCGCATTGAAAATTCACACGGGATCAGAATCCAACTAGTCAAACTCGAGAACCGCTTACCGAATGAAGGTAAGGGTTAGGGGTAACAGTGAAAGTGAAAAATAAATAAATAATAAATAAAAAAAATATAAAATATATAAAATAAATTAATAAATAAATAACTGAAATGTAAAAAAAAACGGGTGGATTTTAAACTCGAGTGGATTTTATCGGGTGGTTTTGATAGTATAATGATAGTTGTACTTAGACAACTTTTATAAAAACAGAATTTTTCCTGAAAAAATTTTGATTTAACACATACTGTCAAATGTTTATTCTGTTCGAATATTGTTTGCTTTTAAAGTTTTTTTGGTCTGAAACAGAGCGGTTTGTTAAACACGGTTTTAAGTTTATTAATATCCTTTAAATTATTTTTTTTATGCAAACTTATTTAAATTTACCAAAGGAATTTATTTTGTTTCAGAATTTTAAATTACTTTTTATAAATGTTATTATATTAATTAGTTACAAACACAACAAAAATATATTATAAAATCTAGTAAAAAAAAGTATTTTAATATTAGAAATTAAAAAGAAGTCGCTTATTACCATTAAGATATTAATCGCTATATTAATGCATTAAGAAGTTATCACAAAACTATTTTAATCGACAAATTATATATACGTATTGCTTATGTATTGATAATCGACTGTTTTTTAGTTCAAGGAGCCCCGTTAAAGGTTAATAAGCAGAAATTGTCTTTGTAAAATAAAGCTATCTTCTTCTATCAATTAAACATATTGTAATATATGTTAAAAATTTTGCTTTCCGTTTTAAGATTTTTTTCTAAGCTAAAACTAGCAAATATGGCATATAGAAATTAGTAGCAATTCTTTAGAATCGACTTTTAAATTAATAAAAAGCAGTTATAAATTGTTGTTGATTGCTTATTCTCTAGAAGCACGTTATTCATAATCATAATGTTTTTAAACTCATAACATCAGCTTAAAAACTTTATTAAAAGAAAATAAACTTAATAAATAGAGTTGAGTTAGAAGTAGCTAAATATGTGATTGTAGTAGGTTAAACTAAGAAATCAATTGAAGTTGAAGGTTGGTTAAAATAGGTGAGAGTAACTACTTTACATCATTCTTCAACAACTTTATTAAGTTTACAAATTAAACAGACTAGGTGGATGAACTATAATCCAAACTAAGTGTTCGATGTACTTTTGAAACACATGTTAATTGCATTTTATAAAAAAATAAAATTTTTATTTTCAAATTTTTAGTTTTAATCTAGTTATATAAGTTTTTTTCGAATATGGTTAGGATAATTAAAAAGAAATTATTTAAATTAGTAAAGAATTAGAATAACTTAAACACTTAAATTTTACTTTAACTAATTTTTAAATATTTTTATAATGGACCACAGCTGTAACGGATTGATTAAAAAATATCAAAAAAATATTGAAAATAATAGTAAGAAAAAGTATTGTGAACTTAAAATAAGCTTTTATCTATTTTTTTGCTATGTAAGCTTACAGTTTTTATAAGTTTTTTAGTTGAGAGACTTAATAAAATTAAAATTATCACAAATTATATAGTTATAATTTAAATTAATTTTGCATATATGTGTCTTTAAAAGCTATCAACTTTACAAAAACTAATTACAATCATCATGAACTAAGACGTGTTTAAGCAGGATAATGATTTATGAAACAGTATTTAATGTAATTTATTTGCATTTTTTTTTTTTAAATTTATTTTATACATTTTAAATATTTTTAAACACATATAAAAGAAATAGAACATTAATATATTACTATCATTTAATAACATAGTATATACCTTCATATACAAAGTTAAACAATTTAACAATTGAATTTTATGTAGCTATTTACTTTGCCTAAAAACCTTCTTATCGAAATATGTAATGTTATAAAGAAAGGTTATATACTTAGTATCTTAAGCTTTTGTTGAAGAGCTTTCATTGTTTTAAATTTTGGTCCTATAAAAAAGTAAAATTTTAATTTATTTTATTATTTTAAATTAAATTTAGTCTATACATTTAAGGTACACATAATTTTCAAAGTAGCACTTAAACAATTTACAAGCTTTAAACTTAAGCTTAACTTTAATAATTTTTTTTTACTTCAAAACATAGTTTACACATAGAAATTTTTTTGATGCATATTGTATTGATTCTTTATTTATATGTTAGTTAAAATATTTTTTAAGACATAAAGTTAAAAAAGAATAAGTCAAAGTAATAAAATGTGTAAAAAACTTTATAAAAGATCTTTAGCATTTTATACAGAAAAAAAAAAACATTTTAATAAAAACTATTTTGTTTGTATCATACTTAATTTCAATTATTAATGTTTGTTTTTTTAATCGAGTTAATGACTTGGTATTAAACTGGTATTTCTTAATTACAGTTTACTTGTTAAGTACGCACTTCATCGATGTGTTCAAAGTGCGTACTTAAAAGAAGATTTAAGTATTTTTTTTGCTAATATTTTTAACTTATTTTAATATTATTAGAAAAATAACACTAAGTTTCAGTTTATTACATAAAAAAAATGTCCTAAAATTTAAATTTTTAGGAAATGAACTTTTAAAAATTAAGCGATAGCCAATAAGTATGGCTTAAACTAGGGGTGGGCAACGTTTTTCAATCAACGGGCCGGATCCGGAAATGTTTAGTCTTTTGGAGGCCGGAGCATTTTGAGTTTATTATTTACCGGATCCACTTTTTAAATCCGGAACAGGTCGGAATCTAATTAAATAGAAGTTTCGGATCCGGCCAGAATCTAGTTATATTGATACAGTGGATACATATTTTCTGAATCCTTAAAATTTACAAATTTTTAAGATTACTGATATATATTAAGACATGTCGGGTGTAAAAACAATGTCTATAAGTTTAATTGACAAAGGTACGTATGTAAAAAATCGTACTTAAAAAACACTTTGCTTGGGATAATTTGAAAAAACTTTGTTTCAAATAAGTTATAACAGTATAAAACATTATGAAAAAATGGTATATTTATTACTACACATTAATTTACGGTCATTTTTAGCATGTTTTTAAAGTCAAATCTTTACAGTTTTGATTTGTAAAATTTGATGCAAATTTTTTATTAAAACTTTGTTATAATTACCCTTAGTGGGCCTGTCACTTTGCTTGCGGGCCGGTCATTTTCATTTGTGGGCCGGATCCCATTAATGTTTAAAAAACAGTCAGGGGCCGGTCATTTTCACTCTGCGGGACGGATCCGGCCTGCGGGCCGTACGTTGCCCATCCCCTAGCTTAAACATTTGTACGAAGTTAAAGAATACAATTTATACTTACAAATCGTTTCTGTTTAGCTACCTTTATTAAACTAGAGTGAGAGCCTTCTTAAAACGTCATAAATTACTCGGATTAAAATAGTTTAGTTAGGATTTTAGACTAGGTTAAAATAGTTTTATTAAGTTTCGCGCCTTAAAAAAACCAGTTATCATCTTTAGAACGACAACAGCAAGAGTCTACAACCAAAAGTCTATATTTTTGGAAAATTTTCTAAATTACAACCTACAAACTAGGTATATACTTAGTAGTACTGTGCGGCGATAGTAAACACAAAATACTTCATAGTTTATTTAAAAAAAGTCATTAAGTATTTATAGTAACTGTTTTATACTTTGTTTCATCTAAGTGTTTAGTTTGTTTATCTGTAAAATTAAAATTCCATCCTAGTTATAGCTTGTAATTTTATGATTGAACATTTGTATGCCGTGAGACAAGCTGAAGTATAAATAAAATTGGTATGACCAAATCTTAAACTTAATTGGTGCTAGTTATATGTAGTGATCACTTTTAAGGGTTTATTTTATACAATTTTAACATTTTATTACTGAATATTTTTGGTTAGAAATTTTTTTATATAAGTTTATAAAAGTATTAGACAGAACTATTAAAATAAATGATTTTAAAGCTATTGTATAATCTAATTTTTAATATTTATTCATTTAATTGCATTTATGATTTTAATTAAACTTTTTTGCTTTGCAATTAAAATGTTATAAAAATATGCAGAATACACGTTTATTTTTCATTAAAATTACTTTTGAATATAATGAACTTGTTTTCAACATAAGTTTATGTATGGTAGTAAAACATTTTCTACTTATTTATTTAATAGCTCAATTAGTTGTTTTGCTTGAAAACCTCTAGGTTTGAAATAAAAAACTAATATAATATAATTTGAAAAACTGTCAACTTTTTAAAGACTTTTACACGAAATGATAGCTATTACTAATTAGTAATGACATACAAAACAAATAAATCTTTAAGGTAAAGTTTACTAAAACTGTAAAAAATAATTATAACTTTAAATATTTTAATTTATAAAGCAGTTTCATTAAAATTTAATAGTTTTATTTTAGTTCTGATTTTTCTATTGTTTCAATTGTGAAAATTTAAATTAAGTTAGTACAAAAGTTAACTTTTAGGAAGTTTGATAAAGATAATTTTTTATATTTTGAATAATATCATAAAATTAAAATAATCGATCGCCCAATGAAATTGATTTGAGTTTTATATTAGTTATTTATATATAAAAAAAAGGATTAGAAATATAAAACCAAATGTAGATAAAATAAAATGATTTTTTTAAATAACAGTCTTCTTATTTTGATTATATAACTAATTACTATTGTAACTAAAACAGTTTTAATGTGTTTAGGTATTTTTGAAAAAAAAAAACCGTAAACTAATCTGCTTAGAACGTTTTTTCAATTTATGAAAACATAATTTAAATAAACTTCACGCTAGCGACTTAGATGAATCTGTTTACAGCCATTTAGTTGGCTTAAAACTTAAGAAATAAATTCGCCCAAATTTCTAAAATACATAAAGTTTTTATGTTAATATGCGTTGTCTACAGTTTTTGAGGTTTCTGTGTTACGTCATTACCACATATATCATTTTAAACACTCTTAAGTGAATCTAAAAATTAAAAGTTCTTATTTTTTATCGTTAAAAAAAATTAAAACTAAAACAAATACACTTATTTCTATATGTATATATATATATATATATATATATATACATATAGAAATAAGTTATTTAACTTGATAAATCAATTTTTTCACACTGAGCCCACCTTAAGGGCTTTATTAATAAAAAATGAATTAAACCTTTATATATATAGATATATATATATGTATAGAGAACTAAGTTCAATAACTTTTTTTATTAAATCTTTCAAACTAAGCCCATATATATGTATATATATAGGTTGAACTATTTAAATTTTAAAGCTGATCGTTTGCTCGTAAAAATCCAAACGAAACAAGTCTACTGAATTACATAATAACAATTTTTTAAAAGTACTCTTTCTCTACTAAACTATCTAAAGTTTCTGTGTGCTAACAAGTTAAACACTTTAATTGAGCTTTAAAAGAACTGCTTAGAAAATAAAAGAAGCTTAGAAATAGTATATATGTGTTTAATAAAAAAATATTACTATAGATTATTCTAGATTAAATATATATTTCAACCCAATAATAACTAAAACTAGTCGCCTGAAAAATTATAAAATAAAAACTAATAAAAGATGTACAT
This sequence comes from Thalia democratica, assembly GCF_965202585.1. Taxonomy (NCBI): domain Eukaryota; kingdom Metazoa; phylum Chordata; class Thaliacea; order Salpida; family Salpidae; genus Thalia; species Thalia democratica. The sequence continues at coordinate 11,304,699 of NC_139167.1, forward strand.
GACTCAGTTATTATAAAATTAAGTTATTATATAAAATTATCTTTTAATTTCAAATTAAATCTTCATTTTCATTATTACAAAAATAAAAGTTAATTGATTCATTTATTTTAAACTATCTGACTTTACTCTGTTTTAGTATCTTTTATTATGGAAACTAAAATAACCTTAACGACTTAAAAGAAAGTTTAAAAGAAAGTATAGCTATTAATATTTCAAAAGTGTATTTGCTATATGATTTTAGTTAAATTTAAGCCACACAAATGGCTGTAAATAAGATAAGTAGTAGTAAGATAAACGATAAATAACATAACACTTTTTCATATAGCTTAGGTCAATCAATATGTAGTCATTAATAATATGATTGATAAAAACACATTCTAGATTATCAAAACACGTTTTTGTTTATAACTTAAGTTTAAAAATTAAAGAAAATAAAAACATCAGCGATGGTCAAACAGAGCTTAAGCCTGAAATTCCGAATGCGGTAAAACATACTTAAGTTAACACAAATGTTTGATTATGGTGTTTTTATCATAAGAATAGAAATTTCTGATCTACTAAATGTAAAGAACTGTGTTTTGTTTATTTGAAATTTGTAGTTAGTCACAACAAAGAAACTTGTAGTCAATAGATTGAAGACCACACATTTCTGGTATCGTACTGTTTTATAATTGTCTTTTAACTTATAAAATCATAAAAAATTAATTTATTTATACCAATAAACACAAAAGACCATCTAATAAAGATTGATTCAATGTTATATCATTTTAAAAATGTATTTAAAAAGTCTGATCCAACCTATTTATGAAATTAGTGCGCACCTTTAGTTTAAATCTACTTTATAAAGCACATAATTTATTGGTTACAAATGTAATAATTTATAATTTATTGACATATAAATTAAAATTATATAAGTAATTCAACACAAAGAATTATATTAAAAGTGTATACTGTTCAGACTGAAAATCCTAATGATTGAAAGTTTAAAAGAGATAACAATGTACATTAGATGTTTATTTATAACTTTTAAAAACTTAAAATATAAATGAAGTTATAGATTTAAAAAGCTCTAGTTCAATTGTACTTTTCACAGTTTTAAGAAATATAAAGAGTTTATGAAAAGACTGAAGTTATAACTATAATTAATAAACGATCTGTTTCGTGAAATCTTACCTATTTATAGTTTTCGATGGTTTAATAATATTTTTTAGCAGCTGAATTTAAAACAGCTTTCATAGTTTGTAAAGCAAGTACAGTAGACTACCGCTTAAGTACGCACTTTATTTGGTACGCACCTCGCCTTAAGTACGCACTTATCCAGAAAGACAAAAAAAAGTTTTTCCAGATTATTTTATGTTTCCAGGTAGAATGGCCAACTTGCTGAGTTAGCCTGATACTTTCACAATTTTTAAACTAGGGTGAGTAATCCTGAGTAGTCTAAGTGGCCTGAGATTATGACAGTCCTGTTATTAAATGTTAATAAACTAAATACTTATGTAGTGGTTGCAGAAAAGAATAATGATATTTGAGCTTTAAAGCTATAAAATAAATAAATCTAGATGACAAAGTTAAAAAATCTACAAATACAACATAGTTAAGTCATAAATTAGTTTAAATGTACACACATTAATGTTTTGAAAATGTTTGTTAAACACAATGTAGTTTAGTACTTTGCCTCTAACAAAACAAAATATGGAAAATATGGCTTAATATTCTTTTTTATATCATTGACTGACATTGACTTTCCATATTAAAATATGTATTAATTATGTAGAAACTTTTAATAGAAAAAATAAATCATTTAAAATCTATTAAAAATTTTTGCAGATTAGAATTATGTATTAATTGTTATTTAAAATAAAAAGACTTGTTTATTTGGCTTAATTATTTAGTGGCTAGTTGTAAGAAAGAAAACAAACAGCTAAATTTCATATTATACTATGTCGTCAAAAAGTACGCATCTTTTGGTCGAGCTCAATTTGCGTACTTAAGCGGTAGTATACTGTAATAGATGATGTTGTTCATCATATATTACTAATTATCACACGGGTCGGCAGGCAGTTGGTGCTCGCGGGCCAAATTTTTAGTTTTCAAAGTCTTCGCGGGCCGCAGTTTTAGTTTTAGTGACATTTGAATAATATTTTGCTTTTAGTCTTACTAGAAAAAGTTTTACTTTTATTCACTTTGATATTTCAAATTACTTTTAGATATAAAGAGAATGTCTTATTTACTTATAAATACTTTATAGAATAAAATTGACATTGACTAATGTACTCAAGTCTTAATAAACTATGTACTTTCTTAAAGACTAATAGGTTAAACTTAATAATTTGTAATTTTACTTATAACCTAACTCTGTATAAAAATTCGAGCTTAAAAATATTTTAGAGGTCACTTTTATGCCTTGTTTGTACTATTAACCCTTTTTCATGTTTCTAAAAATATTTATTAAAAAAAAAAATTGCGTCTAAAATAGTTAACACTCTTTAAAAAATTCAGTAATTAATTAACTAAATAAATCTAATACCTATTTGTTATGTAATAATCTAAAACAAATTTTTAACATGATTAACTCTCAAAAACTTTAATAATATACCTTATTAGTAATTAGTTATTGTTTTACATGGTTGCCACTTTAACAGCAAAATGTCTAAGTCATATCAAACCAGCCAAGTTAATTAAAAGTTGAAAAAGCATAAAACTTAGTGTTAATCAAGCTTAAATACCTAATTAAAATATCATCATTATAAAAAAGTACACAATATGTAAGAAGACAAGAAAGAAAAATGCAATTAGTAAACTACATTACGGTTGTAAAAACTATTCTGAGAATTCAAAGTGTTTAAAATAAAAGTTTCACACACACCTGAGTCTTAAAAAAAATGTCTTAAACAGGTTTAACCTAGTCTGTATTCTTCAAACTTTCTAACTAACTGTTTAGCAACTCTGTTTAAAAGAAAGTTCACAAAATAAAGAAATAACGAAGTTTATTAACAGTGAATTAAATATAAATCAAAAAAAAGTATTATAAGTCGGTTTCAATGGACAATTACGTTTATTAAACACTTTTAACAAAAATATAAAAGCTTATTAGGACTTTAATGAAGAAGAATAACTAACTTTTTATTAAGAATTAGAGCAATTTTTTATCTGCAAAAAAAATCTTGCATTTGAAAAGAGTAAATGTGAAATATAAGACGAGCTATAAGGATTGAAAAACGTTATTTAGGAGTTATTGCAAGAAACGAAAAAGAGCAAATCGCTTAAGTCAGTTCTAACAAAGCACATCATTATCTTCAGTACCTACAGACTGATTGAAAAAAAAGTTAAAGCAAGTTATAAAGTAGCGAAACCAATTACTAAAAAGAAGATACCGTTTAGAATTTTAATTTTCTTAAAGAATTTATGTTGACGGTAGTATAAGATTTTTGTTTATTTCTTTACTGACAACAAATGTCGTGTTTGAGAAATGCCTGAAGATTATAAAGCAGCATAAATCAAATTAGGACTTTAATCAATCTGTTAAGATGAGAGCACTGATAAAACATATATTGTTATCTGAGAATTTTTATTTGAGTTGTTTTTACTAATTTTGAAATTTTAGAAGAGTTTCTAGGTTTAGTTCCAATGCAAAGCACAGCAATAGGTAAATAGATTTTAAAAGCAAAGGTGCAATGCACCAATATAAAGTTTGTTAAAGTACAACTTTTTTCTTATGTTTTTAGTATAAAATTAAACTAAAGGTAAAAAAAATCTTTTAAACTTTATATCAATTTTGAAAAGGTGCTCTTAAGCTACTTTAAATGTGGTTTTCAATAAAAATATTTATATGGTAAATATTTGTTTCAAATCAAAATTTCATTACTTTACATGTAAAAATAGTTTGAAATTCCAGGTTTTTTGAAAATTCTCAAATTCAAACTTTTTTCAGATTATTTAAGTATAAATTTTCAGATTCCAATATTTACCGGGTTTACAACTTAAGTTTTTTGGCAACACTGATTATTCACACTTAAATACAGTAGTATAAACAGTATTTCAAATTATATCAGCTGCAAAGTTTAAAATTTAACATATATTATAATTCAAACCAACATGATGTAATGACCAAAACATTCAACATAAATTTAATTCGCCACTCTTTAAAGAAAAAAGCCAGCCTTAGTGATAAAAAACTAGCCTGATATTTTCGTTTACAAAAATCAATTTAAGTAAATAACTGAAAAAAATACTAAATTGGCCTGAGATTTAAAGTCTTTAAATGGTCATATTCTGAGTTTGTAGCAATGTTTAGTTATTTATAAAATTGAATTTGAACTTATTTGATTCACAATGTACAAACTTAATAAATTTACCATCCTTGAATCTAGCTTGTATTAAATTAGTAGTTTCAAAAAACAGCAATTGTTTATATTAGTATGCAATGCATAACAATTAACTTCATTTGCCTAAAACTATTGTTTGAAAAATAAAAATGTGTACATAACAAAGACTATTTTAATTTATGTCATATATATTGTTTTAAATGTTTCTGAACACACTTAGAAACTATATTTAGATACAATAATGTTAGATATTTATGCATAAACTAAACTTAATCTAACTTAAACAGTAAATAAAAAGTGGTTTAAAATATGAGCATCTTTGTACACTCGTGTGCATTGGAATTAATTTTAAGTGAAAAAAACTACTAAAAAATCGAAACGTGTTAAAACCAAAATCAAATAAACCTTATTACTTATTATAATGTCATATTAAATGTAATTCAAACAAAAAACGTGCTCGCGGGCCGCAGATTTACCCTTCGAGGGCCGCAATTGGCCCGCGGGCCGCAGTTTGCCGACCCCTGAATTATCAGTTAGGCTATATTTACGCTTTGTAAGAAATTTACCAGAATTTTACTTGTTACGTCACAATTAAGTCTTTGCGCATACGTTGAATTTTATATTTACACAAGTTAAGTAGGCAAACAATAGTTTTTTTTTTTGTTTTTGCTTCAATTAATATCAAAAACTTAGTTGTGTCCGTTAATTAATTATAAACTTTAACAAAAAAAAAAGATAAAAGTTTAATATTAATAGTCTAATTACTTCTTATTGTATTTTGAAAGTTTACTAAAACCTTTGTTATGTTTTCAAAAAGATATGCTTTGCATAAAGTTAATATGGTATGAAAATTATATTGTGTTTTTTATAGATAAACAAAGTTAGTGATACAGTTTAGTTATGTTGAAACATTTTAAAACAGTTTTAATGCTATTCTAGACTTTAACTAAAATTATTAATATATCATTTCTAGTTGTTACTTCCGATTTTAAGTTGGAATTTATATTAAAAACAATTTTTCTACTAAATTATTAAGCAGATAAAAAAGGGATACTTTTGTTTGCAGCCATTTTAAACTACATAAAGTTAAGATCATTTTTATTTTAAGGAGAGAAAGTCAAAAATTTTTGTTGTTCTTGTGGATTTAAGCTTAAAAATGTTTTGTGTAATTTTTGATCAATGTCACAAAATATTTTATGTAGCATTTAAAAGATTGTTTAAAGTTAGTAATATATTTAGTTTATTGAAAATTATTTTAATTTAAATTTAGTTTTATTTATGTTTATTGTATACAGCACAGTAACCACGCGTAAGGTTTGTTCTAAATTTTTTCAAAAATATGGATTGAAAAAAAAAAATATTTTTGATAGTCAATTTAACCAACAAAATATATCAATTTTAAAATGAAAAGTCTAAAAATTCATTTATTCAAGTTATTTAGTTATAATCTAAGTAGTTCAATAATCTAAACAACAGTATAAAGTTTTTGTTAACAGCCGTTTGCACAGCTAAAAATTTGAATTATCAGTGTCAACAACTTAATTAAAGTGTTTAAACAATTTATATTTATCTCTTATAACAATGTTTGTTGCTTTCTTTTATTACCTAAATTGAAATAGATTACCTTTCTAAATCCTAATTAATATAAGCTTACTATAGTATTGAAACAATTATTTCTAGTAAATTATTAAAGTTAAAAACTGTTTTAAAGTTTTATTGAATAAAACAAATTGTAAGTGTAAAAAAATACGTAAAATTATGAAAAGGAAAGCAACAACTGTTATAAACATATTAAAAGTTAATTAAATTAGAGATTTGTTTTAATTTTAGACAGTCCTTTAAAATTTTTAAGGCGTTTCGATTTTCTTTAAGACTTTTGAACAAAAAATTGTTGTATAAAAAATTAAAACAAAATATTTTTCTTTGTGTCAAAAATATAAACTATTATTATATTTCAGCTAATTTTATAGCTTAAAACTTGAAATAAATTCTAGATGTGGCTTTAACACAACTCTAGCATTTAAAGTCGTATAGTTAAAGGTTATGACAATGTTTGATTACGTCATAAAAATTTCATTTAGTCTTTTTTTCACATATTACTAAACTTTACAAATTTATCTTTAAAAACAAGGTTTAAATGTTAATTAATGTTTTTAAAAGTTAGTTTGATACTTTAAATATTGTTCAAAAACTTCAAGTACATCAAGAATTTTCATATGATAGTAATCAAGCGATATATAATTATAAACGAAGTTAATAACAATAGTTATAAAGTGCTTGTAGTAGCTACAAAAATTTGAAATTTTGCTTGAATGATTTAAGAAAAGAAAACTTTTAGTTTTAAGAAAATACTAGCTACACAAAAATTTATTAAAAGCATGCATAAAACCTGTATTACGGGCAACTTAAGTTTTGAAGTGGAGTTTTTGGAAGTGTGGGCAAGAATAAAAGAGCTCGTACCAGTAAAAAGATAAAAATAAAAGAATCTGAATAAAAAAGGATTGTAACAGACAATTTGATGTACAAATGGGTTAGTTCTTCTGTGCGGAACTGTGCGACTTGGTAGGCCTATATGCTTTAAGCAAACTTAGGCACTTATACAACTATAAAGCAGCGGACTCTATAGGGATGATGGTATCGCAATAATAAGTAGAAAAAGTAACCGAGAGCTAGAAAGGCTAAAAAAGAAAACACAATAAAAGCTTATAATGAACTAGGTTTTAAATAAACGATTGATTTAGGCGCGACTAAATGCAGTTTCCTAGATATAACTCTAGATCAGGGGTCGGCAGGCAATTGGTGCTTGCGGGCCAAAATTCAAGTTTCCAAAATCTTCGCGGGCCGCAGTTTTAGTTTTAGTGAAATTTTAATACTATTTTGATTTTAGTTTTAGTCACTCTACAGAATATTTTTACTTTTAATTACTTTAATTCTTATAAATGACTTTTAGCTACACATAGTTAAACTTTAAATTATAAATATTTATTAGAATAAGTTTACATTGATTAATATACTTAAGTTATAACAAAATACTTACTTTTTTAAACAATTAAACTTAATGTGTTTTTTTTTATTTTACTTACAACCTATTTATCTATAACAACCGAGCTAGGACACTTTTATACATTTTTATACTATGAACCACTTTTAATGTTTTAAAAATATTTACTTTTGAAAAGAACTTTTTGCGTCTAAAACTATTCGTTTTCAGTTTTAACAAAAATCAGTAAGTAGTTAATTAAATAAAACTAATATCATTTGTGTTATAGAAAATCTAAAACAAGTTCTTTAACATAACTAATGGTCAAATACTTTTAAAAACTAAATTATTAGTAATTAATTAGTTTTTTTCATGGTTGCCACTTTAAAAGCAAAAAATGTCTGAGTTATATCAAACCAGCTTCAATTTATTAAAGTTAAAAAAGTTAAAAATTTGCTGTTAGTCAAGGTTAAATACCTAACTAAAATATCATCATTAAAAAATAGCACAATATTTAAAAGACAATAAAAAAAAACAATTAGTGAGCCACACTACACATAAAAATATACTAAGGTTTTGGAGGTTTATAGAAAATGTTTAAAATAGATGCTTAACACACACTTGAGTTGTTAAAAAATACCATTAATAGGTATAAAAAAGTCTGAGTTTTTAAAATTTTAAACTAGCCTGGGTGTTTAGCAACGCTGTTTAAAATAAAGTTCAAAGATAAAGAAATAATAAAGTTTATTATCAGTATGTTAAAAATATAGTAAAAAAATCATAATAAGTCAGCTTGAAAGGACAATTAAGTTATTTTAATATTTTTAACAAAAATATAAAATTTTATTAACCCATTAATAAAGTAGAAAATAACTTTTTAGTCATTATAGCAACCTTTATCTGCAATAAAAATATTGTATTTAAAAAAAGTAAATGTGAAATATAAGAAAAGCTACAAGAATTAAATAAGGTTAGTTAGAAGTTTTTGGAGAAACAAAAAAAAAGCTTAAGTCAGTTCCAACAAAGCACATAACCATTTTCAATAAATACAGACTGATCAGTGAAATTTTCAAGGCAAATTATAAAGTAGAAAAATTAACTCCTAAAAATAAGTTATTCTTTAGATATTTTTTAATTTTTTTGAAAATTTGAGTTGGCGGTAGCAAAATATTTTTGTTTATTTCTCCAATAACAACAAGAAGTTGTGTTTAGGAAATTTTTTAAGATTATAAGCAGCATAAATCAAATTAGGACTTTAATAAATCTTTTATGATGAGAGTACTGATACAACAAAAATTGTTCATTTAATTCTAGGTTCTACTAGAATACTTACGTAGAAGTGTTTTTATTTTATACTACGCTGTGATGGTTGTTATAACTCAATTTTCACTTAAACTCTTAATATTGTCACAACCTCTTAATAAAACAAATAGAAAAACTAACTTTATTAAAAGAAGTAACGTGAACAAAATTAAAATTTAGTGCTTTTACAAACTAAATACTTTAAAAAAGATTTAAAAAAATAAACTTTGCTTCTATTAGAATAAATTTTCTTTAAAGTTATTGAAAGAAGTTTAAATTAAAACAAAATTTGAATATAAGGGCGTTTTTTTCAAATTAATAATGAGTCAGAAAATTTGCTTAAGTATTTAATTTTTTTAATTTTTGTACTGAGGACATTAGTTTGAATCACGCAAGTACATGTATTATTTTCAGAAACTAAATAAAGCTTTTTTTAATTAAAAAACTTTTACTAACATTTTTTCAAATAAACTAGTAAAACCACTGTAGAATCAGGTCAAATTTGCACGAAGGGTTTTTAAAATGAAGGATCACTTTTGCTCAAAGGCTTACGTTTGCACGAAAGTTTTTAATGCACGAAGGGTCATTTAAACGAGAACAATAAAATTCAAATAGTTTTTCATTAATGACCAAGGGAAAACAGAGATAGCAAGAAAGAAAAAAGAGAAATTAGTAGAAGTAGATATATCAAAAAGAGAAAACTCAACCCGTGGAAAAACTAGTTAGTCTTCCTGTAAAAAAGTCCCTTTGTGCACATTTGAATCCTACAAATTTGCTGTGTATTCTTAGATATGTTAAAAAAACAATTTTATTTTGCTAAATATAATTGAGACTGGTATCATAGTTTTTTTTTTGTTTAGTACTATTTTGAAACTAAATGACTGACAGCGATTTTGTTATAAGTTATTTAAAGCAATCGTAGAATATTCGAAATGAATATATTGGTAAACGTAAAATCTTAAAATAATTACGAAACAAAAACAATTTTAGCAAACTTTCTTGATTTTGATTATAAATAGCTAAAATGACATGGTTATATTATAATAGTTTGTTAATTATGAAGGATTTTATTAAATTTTGTTCTTAATTCAAATACTTCTGAATCAAGACTTCTAATCTTCTAAGTCAAAATGAAGTTATTTGTTAAACTAACTTTAACAAGCACCGCTTTATTTCAATACACAATACTTTTACAGTTATATTTTTTAATGAAAACTTATGTGCTTTTCAAATTCACAAACTCCCTTAAAAAAATACTTAACACTCATAAGTTAATTAAACATAATATAAATAGAGTGAAATAAAATCATATGTAACAAACACAAGAAACTAAAACGACAAATAACTAAGAAAAATTAATTTTTATAGACAAAAAACAATTAAAACAAAATTGACTATTTAAAAACAGCAATAGTTACTCTTGATCCTTTAGCAGGACCAAACTGATTATTTAAATTTTGTTGAAGTTATTTATTAAGTAAAGCTTCTGTAAATAATAAATCATCAAACGTACTGAACTTTTTAATAGTTTCGAAACAATTATAAATGTTTTTAAATGTATCTCCATTAGTCATAGTATTTACAAAGGTTTTCATATGTCTTTAGATCAATATTCTTTGTACGTTATTCAATTTAATATAGTGTTGATTATATTAAACGATTAAATCATTATTCCTAGAAAAAATACAAGTTGAAACACTGAGAACTAAATGTGTTCAAATTTAAACTAAAGTAGACTTTTATCAACTTAAGAAAACTTTATTTTGTATGATATAATAAAATAAAACTTGAACCATTACATATAATTACGGATTGTTTAAAAATTAACAAAACAATATTGAAAATAATACTAAGAAAAAGTATTTTGAACTTAAAATGAGCTTTTATCTTTTTTTGCTATGTAAGCTTATAGTTTTTTATGAGTTTTTTAGTTTAGAGACTTAAAAAGTTTAAAATTATTACGAATAAAATAGTTATAATTTAAATTATTTTTGCATATATGTGTCTTTAAAAGCTATCAATTTTACAAAAACTAATTACAGTCATGATAAACTAAGACGTGTTTAAGCAGGAGAATGCTTTATGAAACAATATTCAATGCAGTTTATTTGCATTTATTTCAAAAAACTTCATATTGTACACTTCGAATATTTTTAAACACGTATAAAAGAAATAAAACACTAATATATACTATCATTTAATATCATAGTATATACCTTTATATACAAAATAAACAAATTAACAATTGAATTTTATGTAGCTATTTACTTTGCCTAAAAACCTTCTCATCGAAATATGTTATGTTATAAAGAAAGGTGATATACTTACTATCTTAAGCTTTTGTTGAAAAGCTTTTATTGTATTAAACTTTAGTTTTATAAACAAGTAAAATTTTAATGTATTTTATTATTTTAAACTAAATTTAGTCTATACATTTAAGGTACACATAATCTTCACAGCAGCACTTAAACAATTTACAAGCTTTAACCTTAAGCTTAACTTTTATACTTTTTTTACTTCAATACCTAGTTTACACTTAAAAATTTCTTTTATGCATATTGTATTGATTATCTATTTACATGTTAATTAAAATGTTTATTAAGACATAAAGTTAAAAAAAATAAGTCGAAGTAATAAAATGTGTAAAAAACTTTATAAAAGATCTTTAACATTTTATACAGAAAAAAAAACATTTTAATAAAAACTATTTTGTTTGTATAATACTTAATTTCTATTGTTAATGTTTGTTTTTTTAATCGAGTCAATGACTTGGTATTAAACTGGTATTTCTTAATTACAGGTTACTTGTAAAGTACGCACTTCAGCGGTGTGTTCAAAGTGCGTACTTAAAAGAAGATTTAAGCAGTATATTGTTCGCTAATACTTTTAAATTATTTTAATATTATTAGAAAAATAACACTAAGTTTCAATTTATTATATAACAAAGAAAATGTCCTAAAATTTAAATTTTTAGGAAATGAACTTACAAAAACTAAGCGATAGCCAATAAGTATGACTTAAACTAGGGGTGGGCATGGTTTTTCAATCAACGGGCCGGATCCGGATATATTTAGACTTTTTCGGGCCGGAGCATTTTCAATTTGTTATTTACCCGACCCACTTTTTAGATCCGGAACAAGTCGGAATCTAATTAAATATAAGTTTTGGATCCGGTTAGTTAAGTTAGAACAGCACAAAACATTAGGAAAAAATGGTATATTTATTACTACACATTAAGTGTAATTACACAAAGTCATTTTTAGCATGTTTTTAAAGTCAAATCTTTACAGTTTTGATTTGTAAAAATTTAATGCAAAGTTTTATTAAAACTTTTTTATACTTACCCTTAGTGGGTCTGTCACTTTGCTTGCGGGCCGGTCATTTTCATTTGCGGGCTGGATCCCATTAATGTTTAAAAAACAGTCAGGGGCCGGTCATTTTCACTTTTTGGCTCGGGCCGTACGTTGCCCATCCCTAGCTTAAACATATGTACGGAGTTAAAGAATATAATTTATATTTACAAATCAATTCTGTTTAGCTACCTTTATTAAACTAGAGTGAGAGCCTTCTTAAAACGTCATAAATTACTCGTATTAATTTTTATGATTAAACATTTGTATACCGTGAGACAAGCTGAAGTATAAATCAAATTGGTATGAACAAACCTTAAAGTTAACTGGTTCTAGTTATATGTAGTGATCATTTTTAAGGGTTTATTTTATACTATCTTAACATTTTATTACTGAATATTTTTGGTTTTTTATTGAATATTTTTTTTATATTAGTTTATAAAAGTAGTAGACAGAACTATTAAAATAAATGATTTTAAAGCTATTGTAAGATCTAATTTTTAATATTTATTTTTTTAATTGCATTTATGGTTTTAATTAAACTTTTTTGCTTTGCAATTAAAATGTTATAAAAATATGCAGATTACAAGTTTATTTTTCATTGAAATTGCTTTTGAATATAATGAACTTGTTTTCAACATAAGTTTATGTGTAGTAGTAATACATTTTCTGTTTATTTATTTAATAGCTGAACTATTAGTTTTGCTTGAAAACCTCTAGGTTTGAAATAAAAAACTAATATAATATAATTTTAAAAACTGTCAACACTACTTTTTAAAGACTTTTACACGAAATGATAGCTATTACTAATTAGTAATGACATACAAAAAAAAATCTTTAAGGTAAAGTTTACTAATACTGTAAAAAGAAATTATAACTTAAAATATTTTAATTTTTAAAGCAGTTTCATTAAAATTTAATAATTTTATTTTAATTCTAATTTGTCTATTGTTTCAATTGTGAAAATTTAAATTAATTTAGTACAGAAGTTAACTTTTAGGAAGTTTGGTAATCATAATTTTTTATATTTTGAATAATAATATAAAATTAAAATAATCGATCGCCCAATAAAATTGATTTGAGTTTTATATTAGTTATTTTTGTATAAAATAAGGATTAGAAATATAAAACCAAATGTACAAAAAATTAAATGATTTTTTTAAAATAAGAGTCTTCTTATTTTTTATTACATGACTACTTACTATTGTAACTAATAAAGTTTTAATATGTTTAGGTATTTTAGACAAAAAAAACCGTAAACCAATCTGCTTAGAACGTTTTTTCAGTTTATGAAAATACAATATAAATAAATTTTAACGCTAGCGACATAGATTAACTTGTTTACAGCAATTTAGTAGGCTCCTAACTTAAGAAGTATATTCGCCCAAGTTTCTAAAATACATAAAATTTTTAATTTATTATTCGTTGTCTATAATTTTTGAGTTTTCTGTGTTACGTCAATACAATATATATCATTTTAAACAATATGATACTGTTTAAAAACTCTTAAGTGAATCTAAAAATACAAGTTTTAATTATTTATCGTTAAAGAAAATTAAAACTAAACAAATACACTTATATATTACATATAAATATATACATATAGAAATAAGTTATTTAACTTGATAAATTAAATCTTTTACACTAAGCCTACCTTAAGGGCTTTAAAAAAAATGAATTAAACCTTAAAATGAGAACTAAGTTTAATAATTATTTTATTAAATCTTTCACACGAAGCCCATATATATGTATATATAGGTTGAACTATTTAAAATTTATAGCTAACAGTTTGCTCGAAAAAATCTCTACGAAACAAGTTTACTGGATTATATAATAACAATTTTATAAAAGTAGTCTTTCTCTACTAAACTATCTAAAGTTTCTGTGTGCTAACAAGTTAAACAATTCAATTGAGTTTTAAAAGAACTGCTTAGAAAATAAAAAAAGCTTAGTAATAATATATATGTGTTCAGAAAAAAAGTATTACTTAGATTATTCTAGATTAAAGATATATTTTTAACCCAATAATAACTAAAACTAGTCGCCTGAAAAGTTATTAAATAAAAACTAGTAAAAGATTTACATGACTCAGTTACTATAAAATTAAGTTAATACAAGAAAGATATCGATTTAAAATTATCTTTTAATTTTAAATTTAAACTTCATTTTCATTATTACAAAAAAAAAATTAATTGATTCATTTATTTTAAACTATCTGACTTTACTCTGTTTTAGTATCTTTTATTAAGGAAACTAAAATCACCTTAACGACCTAAAATAAAGTTTAAATAAAAGAAGAGCTATTTATATTTCAAAAGTGTATTTGCTATATGATTCTAGTTAAATTTAAGCCACACAAATGGCTGTAAATAAGATAAGTAGTAGTAAGATAAACGATAAATAACATAACACTTTTTCATATAGCTCAGGTCAATCAATATGTAGTCATTAATAATATGATTGATAAAAACACATTCTAGATTATCAAAACACGTTTTTGTTTATAACTTAAGTTTAAATATTAAAGAAAATTAAAACATCAGCGATGGTCAAACAGAGCTTAAGCCTGAAATTCCGAATGCGGTAAAACATACTTAAGTTAACACAAATGTTTGATTATGGTGTTTTTATCATAAGAATAGAAATTTCTGATCTACTAAATGTAAAGAACTGTGTTTTGTTTATTTGAAATTTGTAGTTAGTCACAACAAAGAAACTTGTAGTCAGTAGATTGAAGACCACACATTTCTGGTATCGTACTGTTTTATAATTGTCTTTTAACTTATAAAATCATAAAAAATTAATTTATTTATACCAATAAACACAAAAGACCATCTAATAAAGATTGATTTAATGTTATATCATTTTAAAAATGTATTTAAAAAGTCTGATTCAACCTATTTATGAAATTAGTGCGCACCTTTAGTTTAAATCTACTTTATAAAGCACATAATTTATTGGTTACAAATGTAATAATTTATAATTTATTGACATATAAATTAAAATTATATAAGTAATTCAACACAAAGAATTATATTAAAAGTGTATACTGTTCAGACTGAAAATCCTAATGATTGAAAGTTTGAAAGAGATAACAATGTACATTAGATGCTTATTTATAACTTTCAAAAACTTAAAATATAAATGAAATTATAGATTTAAAAAGCTCTAGTTCAATTGTACTTTTCACAGTTTTAAGAAATATAAAGAGTTTATGAAAAGACTGAAGTTATAACTATAATTAATAAACGATCTGTTTCGTGAAATCTTACTTATTTATAGTTTTCAATGGTTTAATAATATTTTTTAGCAGCTGAATTTACAACAGCTTTCAAAGTTTGTAAAGCAAGTAATAGATGATATTGTTCATCATATATTACTGATTATCAGTTAGGCTATATTTACGCTTTGTAAGAAATTTTACCAGAATTTTACTTGTTACGTCACAATTAAGTCTTTGCGCATTCGTTGAAGCGTGTGTGTTGAAATTTTATATTTACACAAGTTAAGTAGGCAAACAATAGTTTTTTTTTTTTGTTTTTGCTTAAATTAATATCATAAACTTAGTTGTGTCCGTTAATTAATTATAAATTTTAACAAAAAAAAAGATAAAAGTTTAATATTAATAGTCTAATTACTTCTTATTGTATTTTGAAAGTTTACTAAAACCTATGTTATGTTTTCAAAAAGATATGCTTTGCTTAAACTTAATATGGTATGAAAATTACAATTGTTATACTTTATAGGGAAACAATGTCAGTGATACAGTTTAGTTATGTTGAAACATTTTAAAACAGTTTTAATGCTATTCTAGACTTTAGCTTAAATTATTAATATATCATTTCTAGTTGTTACTTCCGATTTTAAGTTGGAATTTATATTAAAAAAAAATTTTCTAGTAAATTATTTAGCAGATAAAAAAAAGGGATACTTTTGTTTGCAGCCATTTTAAACTACATAAAGTTAAGATCATTTTTATTTTAAGGAGAGAAAGTCAAAAATTTTTGTTGTTCTTGTGGATTTAAGCTTAAAAATGTTTTGTGTAATTTTTGATCAATGTCACAAAATAATTTTTGTAGCATTTAAAAGATTGTTTAAAGTTAGTAATATATTTAGTTTATTTAAAATTATTTTAATTTAAAATTAGTTTTGTTTATGTTTATTGTATACAGCACAGTAACCACGCGTAAGGTTTGTTCTAAATTTTTTCAAAAATATGGATTGAAAAAAAAAAATATTTTTGATAGTCAATTTAACCAACAAAATATATCAATTTTAAAATGAAAAGTCTAAAAATTCATTTATTCAAGTTATTTAGTTATAATCTAAGTAGTTCAATAATCTAAACAACAGTATAAAGTTTTTGTTAACAGCCGTTTGCACAGCTAAAAATTTGAATTACCAGTGTCAATAAGTTAATTAAAGTGTTTAAACAATTTATATTTATCTCTGATAACAATGTTTGTTGCTTTCTTTTATTACCTAAATTGAAATAGATTACCCTTCTAAATCCTAATTAATATAAGCTTATTATAGTATTGAAACAATTATTTCTAGTAATTTATTAAAGTTAAAAACTGTTTTAAAGTTTTATTGAATAAAACAAATTGTAAGTGTAAAATAATACGTAAAATTATGAAAAGAATAGCAACAACTGTTTTAAAAATATTAAAAGTTAATTAAATTAGAGATTTGTTTTAATTTTAGACAGTCCTTTAAAATTTTTAAGGCGTTTCGATTTTCTTAAAGACTTTTGAACAAAAAATTGCTGTATAAAAAATTAAAACAAAATATTTTTCTTTGTGTCAAAAATATAAACTATTATTATATTTCAGCTAATTTTATAGCTTAAAACTTGAAATAAATTCTAGATGTGGCTTTAACTCAACTCTAGCATTTAAAGCCGTATAGTTAAAGGTTATGACAATGTTTGATTATGTCATAAAAATTTCATTTAGTCTTTTTTTCACATATTACTAAACTTTACAAATTTATCTTTAAAAACAAGGTTTAAATGTTAATTAATGTTTTTAAAAGTTAGTTTGATACTTAAAATATTGTTCAAAAACTTCAAGTTCATCAAGAATTTTCATATGATAGTAATCAAGCGATATATAATTATAAACGAAGTTAATAACAATAGTTATAAAGTGCTTGTAATAGTTACAAAAATTTGAAATTTTGCTTGAATGATTTAAGAAAAGAAAACTTTTAGTTTTAAGAAAATACTAGCTACACAAAAATTTATTAAAAGCATGCATAAAACCTGTATTACGGGCAACTTAAGTTTTGAAGTGGAGTTTTCGGAAGTGTGGGCAAGAATAATGAGCTCGTACCAGTAAAAAGATAAAAATAAAAGAATCTGAATAAAAAAGGATTGTAGCAGACAATTTGATGTACAAATGGGTTAGTTCTTCGGTGCGGAACTGTGCGACTTGGTAGGCCTGTATGCTTTAAGCAAACTTAGGCACTTATACAACTATAAAGCAGCGGACTCTATAGGGGTGATGGTATCGCAATAATAAGTAGAAAAAGTAACCAAGAGCTAGAAAGGCTAAAAAAGAAAACACAATAAAAGCTTTAAATGAACTAGGTTTTAAATAAACGATTGATTTAGGCGCGACTAAATGCAGTTTCCTAGATATAACTCTAGATCAGGGGTCGGCAGGCAATTGGTGCTTGCGGGCAAAAATTCAAGTTTCCAAAATCTTCGCGGGCTGCAGTTTTAGTTTTAGTGAAATTTTAATACTATTTTGATTTTAGTTTTAGTCACTCTACAGAAAAGTTTTACATTTAATTACTTTAATGCTTATAAATGACTTTTAGCTACACATAGTTAAACTTTAAATTATAAATATTTATTAGAATAAATTTACATTGACTAATATACTTAAGTTATAACAAAATACTTACTTTTTTAAACAATTAAACTTAATGTGTTTTTTTTATTTTACTTACAACCTATTTATCTATAACAACCGAGCTAGGACACTTTTATACATTTTTATACTATGAACCACTTTTTATGTTTTAAAAATATTTACTTTTGAAAAGAACTTTTTGCGTCTAAAACTTTTCGTTTTCAGTTTTAAAAAAAATCAGTAATTAGTTAATTAAATAAAACTAATACCTATTTGTGTTATAGAAAATCTAAAACAAGTTCTTTAACATAACTAATGGTCAAATACTTTTAAAAACTAAATTATTAGTAATTAATTAGTTTTTTTCATGGTTGCCACTTTAAAAGCAAAAAATGTCTGAGTTATATCAAACCAGCTTCAATTTATTAAAGTTAAAAAAGTTAAAAATTTGCTGTTAGTCAAGGTTAAATACCTAACTAAAATATCGTCATTAAAAAATAGCACAATATTAAAAAGACAATAAAAAAAACAATTAGTGAGCCACACTACACATAAAAATATACTAAGGTTTTGGAGGTTTATAGAAAATGTTTAAAATAGATGCTTAACACACACTTGAGTTGTTAAAAAATACCATTAATAGGTACAAAAAAGTCTGAGTTTTTAAAATTTTAAACTAGCCTGTGTGTTTAGCAACGCTGTTTAAAATAAAGTTCAAAGATAAAGAAATAATAAAGTTTATTATCATTATGTTAAAAATACAGTAAAAAAATCATAATAAGTCAGCTTGAAAGGACAATTAAGTTACTTTAATATTTCTAACAAAAATATAAAATTTTTTTAACCCATTAATGAAGTAGAAAAAAACTTTTTAGGCATTATAGCAATCTTTATCTGCAATAAAATTATTGTGTTTAAAAAAAGTAAATGTGAAATATAAGAAAAGCTACAAGAATTAAAAAAGGTTAGTTAGAAGTTTTTGGAGAAACAAAAAAAAAGCTTAAGTCAGTTCCAACAAAGCACATACCCATTTTCAATAAATACAGACTGATCAGTGAAATTTTCAAGGCAAATTATAAAGTAGAAAAATTAACTGCTAAAAATAAGTTATTCTTTAGATTTTTTTAATTTTTTAGAAAATTTGAGTTGGCGGTAGCAAAATATTTTTGTTTATTTCTCCAATAACAACAATAAGAAGTTGTGTTTAGGAAATGTTTTAAGATTATAAGCCGCATAAATCAAATTAGGACTTTAATAAATCTTTTATGATGAGAGTACTGATACAACAAAAATTGTTCATTTAATTCTAGGTTCTACTAGAATACTTACGTTCTACTAGAAGTGTTTTTATTAACTTTGACATTTAAGAAAATTTTCTAGGTTTAGTTTAATGCAAAGCACAACAATAGGCAAAGACATTTAATAAGCAAAAGTGCGATGTAGCAATATAAAGTTTTTTTAAATTTAAAATTTTTGCTTCTATTATCACTGTAAAATAAAACTAAATTGCATAACAGTATTTAAAATTGTTGTTAAGCTACTTTCCATGTGTTTTTTAATAAATAAATACTTGTATGGTAGATTTTATGTGTCAAAACGAAAATTTACTACTTTACATGTATAAAACGTTTAAAATTCTAGGTTTTTTAAGAAATTCTCAAATTCATGGTTTTTCTAGTATTTTTAAAGCATAAATTGTAAAGTTCAAAGCTTTTCCGATTTCAAGTTTTTTAAACAATACTGATTGTTCACACCTTTGTGTATACAATTAATTAAACAATATTTCAAATTAAATCAGCTGCAAGATTTTAAGTTTAACATATATTATAATGAAAACGAACACTGTATATCGAACAAAACATACATCAGTAGTTTAATTTTCCACTTTTTAAAGTATAAGAAAGTTTCAAAGCATTGAAAACCTTCATTCAGTTAAAAATATCACAAAAGCTCATTTAACTTATAAGCATGTAAACTGATAAGGTTTAATTAAATTTTTTATTGTGCTGTATCTATTTTGTGAGCCTTAAAAACGGCTGTGATTTATTTTATTAAAACCTATGTAAATAGTTAAAGTATAGATATTTTAAACAGTATTTATACATATAAATATTTTTTAGCTAATAAATGTATAAATATAAGAAACCTTATTTATCAATTAAGAAAAGACATCATAAAAATCTATAAAAAGACGGTGCATACTAGTATAAAGTAACCGGATTGTTAGTTGATTGGCTGAATTGTTTTGTTATAACTTTAAACTGTACAAATATTTGTAAAAAAAATAATCTAAATACTTATACTAAAGTTTTATTTTTAAGCTAGGAAAAATAATTGAACAAATAAAAAAAAATAATTCTTTATTGTAGATAAACAGACTACAGTTAAAAATATTTATTGAAATTAGTATAAAAACAAAATAGGATGTCAGTGAGTTTTTAACACATATAATAAAACATTATTTCAATTTTTAAAACTTACTGGTGATTTTTATCACTTATTAAACGTGGTAGCGTAATTTATTAATAAACCGTTAACTATATTATGAATTATATTAATCTATTTATTGATTTTGGTGTATTAGGTATACGAATATTTATAGTATAGTATTACACATCATTAAAAATAAAACAGCTAAAGTTTTATTTTAGATTAGTACTACTTTTATAATATTTTTTTTCACTAAGTTTTTCAACTTTACTCTTAGTATTTTATTCTTTTGAAGTTTTAGAATTTCCTTGTTTTTATAAATTTGTTTATTTGCTCCATATACTATATGTAAGTTTTACTTTATCGTCGAATAAATACAGATACTGATTCAATTTTGAAGTTTTTTAAATACGATTAAAGGCATGCTACAAGTATTTTTGCTTGACAAAAGTAATACAAAATGATGGTACTTTTTCAATTTTAAAATCAAAGATGTTTACTGTGAGTTTTTTATGTGTTGTAGTTACTCGAAATAAAGTGAACCAAAAAATTATAAAAACTGTAATACCGTGTACTCAATATGAAATGCATACCAAAAATCACGTACTCAAGAGAAAAGTTTTTGCTTATAGTATTTTCTTGCAGATATTTAAGGTTATATATCTGATATAGAACTGATCTGTATTTGGTTGGGTTAGTTTTACTTTTCACTGTTTTGAGTAAACAATATATTTTTCTTATAATATTCATCAGCTGAAATTACAATAGCTTTAAAAGTTTTACAACCAAACTTACAATAACATGCTTCACACGGAATTTATTCAGTTATAATTAAAACACGCTTTGTAGCATTTGATCTTAGAATTATATTTGTTACGTCACAATAAATTTTTTTTGCACAAGTTAAAATGCCTGCTGTTTGAAAATTAAGATTTAGTGAATAGTTTTATTTAAAATGTTGACGTCATGCTTTGATAACCTTCATAAAAAATATTCATTATGACAATATAATGTTATATTTCGAAATTTATATGTACAATATTTTGCTAAAATTTTTTAAATTTTAGTTTATACTTATTTCACAATTTATTAACTTAAAAATGTTATAATGCAATTATAAATATTTTATAAGGTTTACATTAATGATGGATATTTTTTTTAAGTTTTAAGTATTGTTTTTTTTTGTTTTTATCCTACAACTTGTGGTATAAAATTAACAACATTTAACGTTGTTTTTTTTACATTCTATCAAGTCTTTATGAATTAGTTACTTTTTTGTACAATTTTGATTTAAAATATTTAATGAATTATAAAAAATATTTATACGAACTTTCTTACGAAAATAAGTTTTTATAAAAATATTATCAGCTAAAAGTTATTTAACTAAATATTCATTAAACTTAACTAAAAATTTATGTACAACTGATAGAGCATAAAATAAAAAAAAATAAACAAACTGTAATAAACAAAATAATAAATAGTACTTTGTTTAAAAACATTTATTAATGTTAATTTAAATGCTGCTGCAAACATTCCACTTAAAATTTTATGTTTGCGCCAAACTCCATTATCAGCTAAAAAGCATTTAATGAATTAAAAATGTTATAAATAGTTATTTACAGCCATATTAATGACTTTGAACTAAAATTCTCATTATGACTAAAATTTATCAACTATAAAGTTCAATTATTTCATTCACTACATAGCATTTAATTTTGATTTCGCTTACGTCATCATTACATGTTTCCAAAGTAAATAAACAAATTTCTGCGTTGCAAGCTATAACTGTAATATCTAAATTTAAAAGTAGTAGTAATTAAATATTTCGATCTTATATTTTGCCTTGTTTAACTAGAGATTCATTTAGTGATCAATAACTTACAAGACATAAAAATATGCAAATTAAATAGCAAACTGAATGCCAACGTAAAGTCAGAATTAAAACAAACATTTCGGTATTTTTTAAGTATTTAAACACTAACTTTTGTTCATCACTCTATTGATGTTTAAAGATTTTTATAGCTTCTAAAATTCTGTGTATACTTATATATAAACTTCCAGTTGCACATTTATTACTAAGTATTAATATACTTTAGTATGAGAATAATACTAATTAATTGCAATTATATTATTAGCTGTAGCTACTTGTTCATAATGGTAGTTCAAATTAATTTCTACAAACAATTGTAAAGTAAAACGTTTTTTAGGAAATGTATTTTAATAAGTTACTAAAATATTTTAAACGTAGCTGTTCTGCAATAAAGCTTGCAAAGTTTCCATTAAAAACAATCCTGTAAAAAACTCGGCATTTTTAAAAGGAGCTAGATTTCAATTTTCAAAAACAGGTCATTTCAGTTCAGTCAATAAGTCAGAAACATAATTTAAAATAAAATAGCAATTATTATTTTTTATTTGAAAAAACTTGAACTTAAAGATTTTTTGATTATTTTAACAACTTGCAAATATTTTTTTTTAAACCATTGATATTTAGACAGTTGAAGCAAAATGAATAAAACATTGCATAAATTACATAAAAATAATAAAGTATTTAGGCATTAACTAAGATATAATTTATTGAGAACATTTATATGTTAAGGAAAAAAAAAACAGTAGCAGCTGATCTTTAGAAATATACTACAAAAGTTGATAGACTTATAGCCATTTCTAATGGCTTATAAACTTTTTTATATAAATAAAGCATCTTTATAAAATAATTTTTATTAAATATACTTTATAGAGTACTGTGCTTTTGTGTCAGTTTTAAAATGACGTCATTTTCTAAAAAGTGAATGTTTTATAAATTTTTGAGTTTTTGTACTTCAACAGCTGTGCTATGTTAGTACACTAAGCCGCTTTTTTGTTTTCTACAATAAGCTAAAACAAAGTAAGATGTTTAATTGATTTCTATATAAATTTTATACTTTGTTAAATCTTAAACAGCTTTTAATTAAGCTTATATTTAGAGCCATAACTTTCACCTTCATTTTAAGTAGAATTGCGGTTTTTAATCATAACTATAATGTAAAATAGTTATTATCACCTTTTTTTTTAAATTTAAGTAATTCTAATAGTTGCGGACATTTTTTTAGCTAATTTGATGTTACTAAAAGTTACATTCCTAGTAAATATTTAAACATCGGTTAGTGGAATAAATTAATTAGTTTAAATTTAAGTTTGTATTGATAAACAGTTTAATAAAAATAGTAATTAAAAAAAAATAATTATATTTTCTATAGAAAAAAAATTAAACAAAGTTTTCGGATTATTCAAAAACATTAAAAACAAAGTGTTACTTCTTAAGTTTTTACCTTTTTAATTTTATTTGTAATAAAGTAGTTTAATAACAATACATTTGTTTTATACAACAAAACATTTCAAACGAATCAAGTTTTTTCAAGATTTACAAACTTCAAAATATAAGGATTTACCACTTAAGTTAATAACAAATATCTATTATGTTTAAACATCTTATGTTAAATATCTTAACTTCTATTGCATCGTTCTTTTCAAACAATATCAAGTTCAACCCGTGCAAAAATGTCTTCGTGCAATTTTATACCCTCGTGTATTTAAGAGAAATTTTTATTGAGTTTTGCATTGTTTAACTTTATCAAAGTAGTAAACTACGTTAAGGTTTAGTTAATAATTAAATCAGTTTTACGTGTATATGGTTGAATTATATATTATAAAAATAAAAAACGAATAAAAAAAGTGGTTTCATGTTTATGTACTAAAACATTTCTAATACTTTCTAGTAAAAAAATGACATAAAAGTGTATGTTAATGTTAAGAATTTATTTATTTAAAGTAATTTACTTTTAGCCCTTTGCACGACTAAAAGCTATTGTTTCTAATTAAGTGAATATTAAATCCTTATAAGATATCGTTTTATTATTACATAACTAGGCAACTTTTATTGCTAGCTTTATTTATGTCATTACGGTGATTTTGTAAAATACATTACTTATATTTATTTAAGACTTTAAATATATTAATTTATTTTCGTTTAATTTTAAAAGATTCAAATTTTTTTGTTAAGTTAATAGTTATAGAAAAACTATTTTTAACTTAATTTGTCATTCTTGAACTTTTGTTACAGACTTTTTAATCAAGCATAAAATAATTTTTTATCAATTAAGGTTTTGTGAAGTTCACAAACTAAATAAAAATTTATTCATTAGTATCAAGATTTAATTAGTATTATTGTAAGTTTTTTCTAAGTAAAACTATGTATTTTAGCCGTCACTATCATATGTGAGTTTACAGTTTAAAATATTGAATAATTTAAAGCTTTTATCTAATTATTATAACTTACATATTTGGACGTTTTGTTTTTTTAATAAATATAAAATAAAAACTTAGTCCGTAAAAAAAAATTAACTTTGTTAGTACCAGTGATTGTATGTACTTAATTTATACATTTGTATTTACTGTTTGGCGTAAGCTTTAAATGATTATTCTGTTGAGGTTTTTCAGCTAAAAAATAACTTCACAACTCTCTATGAAGTTTAAAAAAAATTGTACTATAAAGTTTTTCAATGGAATTTGTTGAATAATACTAAAATGTTTTTATGTTTATTAGCTTTCACTTAAGTTAAATTTAAAATACAAAACATTAAGTACTCGATAAAATTATGTAATTATTTGTTAAAAAAACTATTTGTATTTACTTATGAAACTTTTAAAGCTTATAGCTACCTAAGTCAGCAAAAATCGATGTTTACATTTATTAAAAAACAAACAGCATAGTAGCAGCATGTTTAGCATACAGCTTAAAATAAACAAACAGTTTTTATGACTTTGAAAACTGTAAAAAAATTGCTGCAGTTGGACACACAATAACTCAAATTGAAGTTCAAAGGACAAAATCAAAACTTTCAAATATTTTTTTTCTGGAAAAAAAAATCAAAAATTGCTGTAATCAGGTTACAGCACCAAATCATATGCATTTCTTTGTTTAGTTCCAATGCGAAGCACAACAATCGTTGAAATTTTTCAAGCAAAAGTGCAATGTACCAATACGGAGTTTTTGGAAGTACAATTCCTTCTTTTATTTTAAGTATAAAGTTTAATAAAAGTTTAAAAAAATGTCTTAAAACATTTATCAGTATTAAAAAATACTGTTAAGCTACTATAATATATTTTTTAATAAAAAAACATTTATTTGGTATCGAAATTTCATTACTTTATATGTAAAAATTGTTTAAAATTCCAGGTTTTTTCAAAAATTCTCAAATTCAAGTTTTTTTCTAGAATTTTTAACCGTAAATTCACAAATTCAAACCTTTTCCGGGATTCAACTTTTTTGGCAACACTGATTGTTCATTCTTTAATTTACACAATAATATAAATAGTATTTTAAGTTATATCAGCTGCAAGACTTAAAACTTAACATATATTAAAACTTAAACTAACACTGTGGATTGAGCAAAACATACATCAAAAGTTTAATTTGCCAATTTTTTAAGAAAAAAAGCCAGCCTGAGTCAACAAACACATTCCTGATATTTTTGTATACAAAAAAAATTCTAGCCAAAAACTTAAAAAATGGCTTAGTTGGCCTGAGATTTAAAGTCTTCAAATAGTGATAGTCTGAGTGTGTGGCAATGTTTAGTTGTTTATATGCTCGAATTTGAACTATTTTGATTAACAATGTACAAACTTTATAAACTTACCATCCCTATATCTAGTTTATAACAAATAGGTAGCTCGATAAAACAGCAATTGTGTGTATTGATATGCAAGGGATAAAAATTAACTTAGCTTGAAAAAAACAATGTTTGAAAAATGGACTGTATACCTAACAAAAACTATATTAACTTATGTCATATATATTATTTTTTAAAATGTGTCTGTACAAATTTAGATATTACATGTATAAATAACAATGTTAGGAAAGTATGCGTAAACTAAACTTTAACTAACTAAAATATTAAATAAAAAGTTGTTTAAAATATGATCATTTTTTTAAGTTGGTGTGCATAGAAAACTTATAAGAAATTAATATGTGTCAAACCAAAAATCAAATGAACCTTGATTCTTATTACTATGTTATTTTAAATGTATTCAAACTAAAATATAACATTTACAAATAAAAATATTAAAAAAGCATATCTAAGCTCTAAAGAAATGACACTTAAGTTAATTACTCTGCATTACTTTTCTACAAAATGGAAAATATTTGCATTTAGTTTATTTAATAAATAGGTATTATATAACCAGCTTATTAAATCTAAGCACTCTTGACAATTAGTTAGACTTGCGAGTTATAAAAATAAAATAACGAAATTTAATGGACCTGTTGATAAACTTAGATTTGAATTGATATTGTTCAAATATAACAAAACTTATAAACATTTTTTTTTAACAGCTATACATGTGATATAAATTCTTTTTTAAATTTTTTTTCATAGAAAGTTACAAATTTATTTTAAATATAAATATGTACGTGCTTGAAAGTTGACGAAGTTGTTGAATTTGTTTTTTAGTTGCTTTGATTATTTTATCTTAAAAACTTGATTGTTTAACGAGTAAAAGTTCATCAAAAAAATCTATCTACCACTTATGTAAGTTTTTATTTAATTATTTACAGCCATTTTAATGGCTCTAAACTTTCTACAATGTTCCGTATCAAACATAATTATTCATTTAACTTTTTTATTTATTTGTTTAAACTATAATTTAGTGATAAAACCTGACTTAGTGACTACGGTGAGTTTATATTATATTGTTTATATATTTTTTAGTCAATAGTGTATATAAAATTATATTTATCAAAAAAAATCAAAAAACTGCTGTTTAATTTTAATTGTTGTAATATATATACACATCCCATTTTCAGATAATTCTAAAAGTAACAAGTTCCGAAAATTTTATTGTATTGTATTTTATTTATTTCTTAACCTTTTTATTATTTTAATGGAAAAATACTCCATTTAAGTATACGATAATATATATATACATATATATAAATATAGTTTATTGCGAAAATTCTAACTAAAAAACAAAAGTACATATACTTTATAAAAACAATATAATTAATTTTAATCATCAGCTGTATATTAAATTAAAGTATAAACATATTTTTTACAAGCTTAATTTAATTATTACTTAATTCTCTTTTAAATTCACAATTAAGCAAAACTACCAAAACTTTTATGTATATATACCACATGCTAATAACTTTCAAAGAAGAATTTTTATGAAAAAAATATTAGATAAACAATGCCGTACTTAAAATTTGTTTTAGTTTTAAATAGTATCTTTTTAATTCAAGTTCTTTATTTTATCAGTTTTTTATTTAGGCCCTAATAATGTTTTTTTTACAGAATAATGTTGATGGATTTTACAAAAGAAATTCTTTAAACTACTTTAGCAATATAGGTAAATTCTTTTATAAATAAGTTTTTTCGAGTAGTGTTATTGAAGAATTATTTGTAAGATATGTTTCTGATTAAATTTTGAAATTAATATATGATATTACCTTTAACTTCAGGTTGTATAAAACAAAACTAGAAATAAAACTAATTTAATTTTACAATTTTAGAATTAATATTCAGGTTTTTATTTATAGTTTCAATTTATAGATGTTTTTTAACATTAACTTCGTTTTGGAGTTTAAATACTGGAACTTTAACTTTTTATAACAATTTAGCACTAAGTACAATTCCAAAATGTTAAAATATTGTAGTCATACAAAAATAGTTACGTATCAAATGAAATAATTGAAAAAATTAGTTAAGATACAATTTAGAAAATACTATTATGTTTAGTTTAAAATCACATGATTTGAACTAAAATTTCAAAGAGCAGCCATAAAAATATTAATGACAAAGTTGTTACAATAACTGTTTTAAATATACTCTTGAGGTTCTAATTTTAAGTGTGTCATTATATCTTTATGGAATTAAATTTTAAGACCTATTAAATAATTTAATTAACTTAAATTTGTTAAATATGTACAACTATATTTGTTCTTAAGTATAGTATATGTTCTATATTTTTAATTGTTTATTTTTAATACATATTATTCTATTGACACCATAAATTATAATATTACAAACATTTTTTATGAAAGTAAAAACAATTGACCAATATGTTACGTAACTACTAAGCTTACGTAGACTTAATTTTTTACTCAGCGAACTTATAAGTTTACTTACTCGAGCTAATTTAGCTTTTATTATCTTTTTGTATATTTTACATTAACAATTTGGAAATTTTTTTTTTCGGAAGCAAAAAAATATTTTTTTAGAGTTCTTAGAAAAAAAAAAATTCATTTACTGAAATAGTTTTACTAAATTGCATTTATTGTAAACTTTGTTATAAATTAGTAGTTATTGTTTAGAGTGTAAAACTAACATAAAAAAAAAAACAGAAAAAAACTAAAAGATAAGTTTTAAAAAAATACTGACCTAGGGTAAGGATAAGGGGGCAGTAAAAAAAATAAAAAGTAAAAGAAATTGATATAAAATTAAAGATAACTAAATAAATAAAAATACTATAGCTAAAAAATAAATTACCGACCGAGGGTAAAGGTTAAAAGTAACAGTGGTAAAAAAAATACATTCAACGTATGCAAACTGTGCCCGTGCAAAATTGTCTGCTCGTGCAAAAGTGTTATTGTGCAAAATTTTCTTTGTCCGCTTTAATTCTAGCAATTTTATCCCCTCGTGCAAAAATGTCTTCGTGAAATTTTGACAGCTAACCATATTTAAAGTTTTGTTATATATATTTACATATATAAATTTATATATATATACCTTTTTTTTAGTTAACACCAATAAATGATACAAGCTTTATTATTTTATACTAAAATTTAAACATTTAAAACTTATATATTTTGTAAAGTAAAAAAGTACGAATATATTATTTTAATAATATTAAGCGTGTAAATTAAGGTTTGCCATGGAAGTTTTTTTAGTGGTACAACAGAATTTTACTTAAAATATAGACCAAAATGATAACGAAAATAACAAAAATCACATAAACAGAAGTTAGAACTGTAAAGTAAAAATTTCTTTAAAAAACTAACAGTATTTTCCTCTTTCATAAATATTCAGTAAACAAAACTTTTTGTCAATTATTTTCAGAAATAGCCTTAATATCGTGACTTGAAATTTTGATTAATAACTGCAAAATAAACTTCATTATTTTAGCTAATATATATTTTTAAAATTGATATATAAATTTGCGAGATAAAGTTGAGTGTCGTAAGCAAATTTCTCAAAAAATGTTTTGCTTTAGTAAAATTAAGTACACGACTGTTTAAGTTTCCAATTTCCACAATTCAATTTCCGAAGATTCAAGTTCTATAATTTCCGGTGATAGTTAATCATCTCTTTTAATTAAACTTTTACAAAAAGCTTAAGTAAGCCTTTGTCACTAATAAATAAAAAGCATCGTATTTATAAGACATTTTAAGACTATTATTCCCTTATTGTGGAACTAGTGTTAATAAAGCTAGGTTTAAATTAAACTTATTAGAAAAAACAAATAATTATAGATATTATTTGTTTTAACTTAATCTTAAAATTAATACAAATACTTATAGGAGTCTGTTCTTTAGACTTTTTTAATTCATGTTTTAGAAAACTTACATACAAATTCAAAACATGATTGAGGTTCTAATGTACATATTTTTTTTTTTAATATGTTTTTTCAGAAACTACTTTAAAAACTACAAATTTATAACAACTATATTTACTCAAACTTCAAATATAATAATTATTCTGTAAGAAATATAGATATAAGGCATTTTAAAGTCGTAAATCTATCTAAAATAGGGGTCGGCAGGCAGTTGGTGCTCGCGGGCCAAATTTCAAGTTTTCAAAATCATCTAGGGCCACAGTTTTAGTTTTAGTAATGTTTTAATAATCATTTGGCTTCAGTTTTTGTCACACCAGAGATAGTTTTACTTTTATTCACTTAATTACTTTTAATGACTTTTAGCCTATTTTTTTTGACCTATTTAATATATAAATATCTATTTTAATAGAATTTACCTTGTTTAATATACTTAAGTCACAATAAAATATGTACTTTCTTAGATGCTTAATAAGTTGAACTTAATAAAATACTTTTATTATTTTACTTACATTACAACCTAAATCTCTATAAAAACCGAGCTTGAAAAACATTTATGGGTCTCTTTTGTAAGTTTTTTAGATTACAACCACTTTTTCATATTTAAAAAAGTTTTAACTTTAGAAATATTTTTTGCGTCTTGAATAGTTTAAATTATAGTTCAGTAATTAGTTAATTAAATTAAATTAATACTTATTTATACTGTAGATAAGCTAAATCAAAATTTTTAACATTATTAATGCTGGAATACTTTAATTAGAAATTTTATTACTAATTAATAAGTCTTTTACACGGTTGTCACTTTAAAAGCAAAAATGTGTAAATTTAAGTAAAAGTTTACTAAAATATAAAAATCTAAAAAATTTCTGTTAATCAAGCTTGTTAAGGTTTGTTTTATTTCTTTCGTAAATTTTAAGTAACGTTAGTTGCTGCAAATGAAAATACAAAGACGCTGTTTTTATAACTAAGTTAAGGTTCTCTTGTCTAATCTCAAAAAAAAAAAAGATTTTATAAACAGCGTTTATTCTGAGCTCGAAAATGTTTATGACTTAATTGAAAAAAAAATCATATATTTACACAGTGTTCTACTAATATAACTACTTATTCAAAAAATTTTGTTCATTAAACCGTTATTTGAAGTTAAGAATTGATTATTGTTTTGAAGGCACTGTTAATATTATATACTGTACTATAAAATGATAAAAAAGGCCATTTTCTGCTAACACTATTTGTTGTTAGCCATTTATTACCTAATTTTCAAGTGATTGCTCATCTAAATCCCTCAAATTTATAGTTAAATTGGTTTTAAAAAAAGTTTCTCTAATATCTTGTTTAAGTTAAAAACAAAAAAAATAATTTATTGCAAGACTCATAAAAAATTGTAATACTTTAGTTTTGCAAATTAAAATATAAAAAGTTTGAAGTGTTTTAAATTATGATAAATAAAACCTCAAAAATAGTATCTTTAAATAGTAACTAAATTTAAAAAAAAATAGCTGTAAAAAGTAAATTTGTTTTTTATATTATTTTGTCACGTTTAAAAAAATTGTTTATAAGATGGGTTTTATTACGATTACAAAGTATATTATAGTAATAAATGCAACAGCTTAGCGATTGACAGCAACATAAACCTGTTAATAAGAATTAGAGTTAAGAAAGGCGTGAACTTTTACATATTTTTTCTTTATTTATAATTAGCTATTAACGATTATTCTATACCTAAAATTTGAAATATAAGTTTAGCGTAATGCGGTTTTAAAGAAAAATACGGTATTTTATACGTGCTTTCAATCGAAGAATATTTGTGCTTTGTAACCGCTTACTGTTCTAAAATTTATATATAGTCTTATCAAAAAAAACTACATTCATTTTACGATAATTTGAGCTAAAAACGTTTCACCTAATAAGTTTCTGAACAGTAATTTGAAACTTTAACGTAAAAAGAAAAACCGTTTAATTTAGGCTGGTTGAAGATAGAAAAAATTAAACTGAAAATTAAATAGTTTTTTTAAAACTTTTTAAGGATTTTTTTTAGAATCAACCAAATGTGTTTAGTATTATTTTATTCTAGTTATTAAGTTTTCTATTACAGTTTGCGTATTTTGCTAAAATTAAAACGCTGTTTTTACGCGTAAATTTCCAATATTTTAAATAAAAATTCTGTAGTTTTAATTTACTTTTTAGAACCCTCCTAACTCTATTTTAAAGAACTTAATATAAATATATTGTGTTGAAAGGTTCTATGATAGAAATTATAACAACGGCATTATAATTTTTAGTTATTCATCGAGAAAAAATCAATACATATTAAAATATAAATTAGAGAACAAACCCTTTGTGGTTACAGTTATATCTGAAACAAGACATTTTTACAACAACAAAAGTTATATACGCATTGATTTCATTTTAAGCAATTTATCTTGCTAAATCTTCTATGATTTAATAAAGATATTCCATAATATTATATTATAAGATTAAACTAAATCATGTAAATTAATTGTTATGTCAAATAAAGTCTAAATAACACACTGAACACTTTTAACTTTTTTAAACTTGTTAATCTGCAGTATTTAGGCATAAAAATTCAAATGGTCTAATTTAATTATAAGAAGCTAAACCTTCTATTTCAAAGTATTTAAAAATTTAATTAATACAATAAAAAAAACATATATACCATTTTGTTCATGTTAAAATAGTTGCGGTTTTTTAACTTTTATACTTGAAAAGTTAAAAATAATATGTGTAAGTTTTAAATATACCAAAAAAAACATTAATTATTTTTTTGTAGTTTTTCGATAATCAAGTTAACAAATTGAGAATAAGAAAATGTTTAAGAGAGCTTAATATTGTAAACTTAAATCATTTTATTATGCTTATTTCCATCTTTGTGATTATCATAAATTAAAAAATAAATTATGTATAACAAAAAAACTATTTCACACCAATTATCAAAGTATTGAAAAACAATTATATTTATAAAACTCTAATCTTACACATAAAAGGTCTAGAGGACCGTTATTGTTAAAAAGCTGCAACATTAAACATGAATAAAAATTTTAATTATTGATACTGTAGTCTACTTGATATTTTTTGTAAGTACTATACTCGTATAGTAAATAAGTATCACATCATTCAGCTGGTACGTTAAATTTTTCGATCTTATTATGTTATTTTGTAAATACATCGTAATTCTACATCAAATTATATCATGTTAGTTTACAGAACCAGTGTAATTTATTTAAATTTAATTAATAAACCGTTAAAATGTTATGTTTCATTAAGTTTGGTATTTAAAAATTTAATAAAATTTAATCTAAAAATACTTTATTTTTTTTTTTGAAATATAATTATCTTTAAATTAGTTAAAATTTAAGCAATTGTCAAAATTTCTCAAAATTTTAAAGCTTTAGTTTTTAAAAAATCAAAAGTATTTTTGCAGTTATCGTTAAAATAAGATTTCTTACAGTCGTTGCTAAAACTTAAAAATATTAGGAAAAAATGCTTACAATGAGCAACAATATAATTTTTTTTTGTCGAATTTTTAGTATTTGCTTTGAGGTGTTATTGACGTCAATGATGTTTATATATATAATCGTATATGTAATGAATCGAGTACTAGTTTATTTTATCATACAAAACAAATTTTTCTTTTGTTGATAAAAATATGTTTTAATTTTAACACTATTTAGTTCTTAGTGTTTTAATTCTTTTTTTTTGTTAATTCTATCGTTTAATATAATCATTATTGTATTAATTTGCATAACGCAAAAAGAAATTTAATCTAAGGACATATGAAACATGAAATAATCGGTTATCGATTTTTTACGGATACAGTTTAATTTTTGTCAAACACTTAATAATAAAAAATAAGCTGTTTTAGTATTTTTTTATTGATGAAGAAACTTTAGTTGTAGCTATGTGTTCGTATTTTAGATTATTAAGCATTTTAAAGTGTCGTTATATTATAATTTACAGCAAGTATTTCAACAGTTTAAAAACTTTAAATTAAAAAATAATACTACAATCAATTTTTTTCATAAGTTTTTTTTTGTGCTGCAGTTAAACATATTTAATTAAAAAAGCAGTTGGATTTTAAATTTAAATTGTCAAATAGTTTAAAATTTGAACAGCTGTCACTAAGGTTATAAAATTTAGTAAATAAATGTAATAGTGTTTTATTAGATTTCGATAATAAAAACTTATTATAACAAGTATATCATAAAACACTTACAACAAAAATTCTACATAAAAAACTAAAATAATATGAGTCATGATATATAGGTATTAACCTAAGGTTTATTTATTTTTAGCTCTGTATTTAGCATTTATTGATGAAGAATTTGTAAATGAAAGCTGTCCAGTAAAAATACTTGAATATTAAAGATAATTTTAAGTATTTTTTATTATTTTATACTTATATAAGTTTAAAAGAATTGTTAAATTTTTATACTTGCAACATGAAACAAATGATGCTTTGTAGTTTTAACAAGAACCTGTAATTTGAGAAGTTTTTTCTATAACAAACTAAACATCGATATAAAAAAAACTACTTTAACTGCTGTTTGTTTGTAATATAATTCTTAAGACCTCGTCGCTTTTTTAATGTTTATTAATTAATTTTATAAGTAAAAACAAATTATTACATGCCTAAAACCTAAGTGATATCTATTTAGTACTTCATTATTCTTTTTCTTATCTTATTGTTAATTTACAGTTTGTTAATATGAAATAGCTTTATTGCAAAATATTTTTTTTCCTTAAAAAATGAATTGTAGTTATAATATTAAATAATGTGTAGTAACTATATTAAAATATATACAAAAATTATCTCAAAACTTCAATTTAAACCAATTAAGTTCGTAACAGTTGTTAAACAGTCATTTAGTTACTGATTCTATGAAATCAAAACATGTAGTTGAACGATAAAATTTTAGTCTAACAAATATCTCAAAACTTAAATAATTAAAAAATAAACTAGTGAGTTTAGTCTAATTAGTAAAATTATATTTTGTTACTATAGAGTTTATTTTAAAATTACGTAAAACAATACTATTACTGGTTTACATTACTTTGTCTATATTAAGTTTAATGAAATTTCAACTTAAAATTAATTTCAGTAATTTAGTTCAAAATTACGAAATAAAGCTCTATACTTCTATATATATATATTTCTAGCTATATATTTCTAATTACTATCAATTTAGAAATATTTTAACTTATTCACATTCAATGACGTCAAATGATTTTATCTTTTGACTTTTTTTGAACTGAATTTTAAGTTTCAAGAATAAATAAGTTGTGAGGTAACAAGTTAAATACCGGTAGAAATTATTATAAAGCGTATTTATAAACTGATATTAGATACTATAAGATACTTTTATTACGCTCAATTATCTGTAGATTCAGCAACTTGTTCTACAAACTATTTAGCTGTTATAAATTCAGCTGCTAACTTCTAAATCTTAATACAAAAAACTTTATGTTTTTAAATTCAAATGAAATCCTTATCACATTTATAACTAATTAAAAAGTTTAAACATAACTGACTCATTTTCGAAAAAAGTTTATTTATTAATTTCGTTTAGCTCTCTTCAGAATAACATTGCTAAAAACTATGAATATTGTAGAGTAATTTTAGTTATATATAATGAATTTGAAAAGTCTAACAAAAAATAGTTACGTCATAAAGTATAAAAGTCTGTTTAGAAAAAGTTTGAAAAATAGAATAGAGCTGTACTGAACTAACTTAAAGTAATTTATAAGACAAAATTGCTAAAACAAAAACATTTAAAATAGTAGAAATTTTTTCCTTAAACTAAATTAAATAAAAAGCACATTAAAAAATACGACAATAACGACAACAAAAATAATACTACTAAAGACCCTATTTGTAAAGTTTTAAATTGTAAAAATCTCTTTGTTTGCAAATTTTTGGCTCGCGAGATCTAATAAACAGAGATTCTAGAACTGAAAGATGGTAGGTGTTTCTGGCTCGGGATAGGATTTCAAACCTACTATCCAGGTAGTTCTCGGCACAAACATGGTTGTTGAGGAGGTGCTGATGAATAGATGACTGTTCACCTTTAGGCTTCACGTCGTCATTAAAAATAAACCTTTTAAGCTTTTTCGTGACATGCTGCTCTCGCCTGACGTGGAAACGTTGAGATGTACGACCTACGTAGTCATTTCCGCAATGACATTTAAAAATGTAAACTAAATTACTTAAATCATGGGTAGGTGTGGCATCTTTTACGATTCCGTTAAGTGGGCGGTTGGTGTTGTACACAACACGTAGCGAAACACTGTTAAAGGTGGATTTTATAGCCAATGAAGCTTGCTTAGCCAGTCCTATTGAGTTTTCACCCATATAAGGAAGGCGGAGGTACACTGGGCAAGGATGTGGGCCGAAAAAGGGTAAGCGATTCATTTTGGACTGAGTTGCCTTAATTGTCTTCTTGATGACTGTTTCGGGGTAACCTAGTGAGAGAGAAATTTTGTAGATGTTGTCAAATTCTAGATTCAAACATACAGCAGTGCAAATTTTAATAGCTCTGTTGGTAATGCATTGTATGATCTTCAATTTTTGTTTAGTGGGACAAAACGAATTCCAGGAAATGTAGTGTGGACTAAAATTTTCTTTTCTGTAGACAGAAGTAGAAAAGGTGTTGTTACTCTTTCTAGTGATGTTAATGTCTAAAAAGTGAATTTTACCGGAAACTTCTTCTTCAACGGTAAAAGCTATGCATTTGTGCATCTTATTTAGCAAAGTAAAAAATTTATTGACATTATTTTTTGAAGTAAAAATAGCAAAAACATCATCGACATACCTATAATATACAAGTGGCTTATTTATATCTAATGAAAGAAGACTATTTTCATAGTAACCGACAAAAATGTTAGCAAGAATAGGGCCTAATGGGCTTCCCAACGCTACGCCGTCAATTTGACGAAACATGAGATTATTAAAACTAAATTGTACATTTTTCGTGGCCATACATAGCATATCATTGCAAACAGATCTTGGGAAAGGAGGCGGAAGTAAGTTAGAATTGTACAACTGATCTAAACAAATATTTATCACTTCATCAAGTGGAACGTTTGTAAACAAACTTTTAATGTCAAACGAGACCATAAAGTTGTTTTGTTGGGAAAGATTTAAGCTTTTTAGTTTGTCAACAAAACTAAAAGAACTACCTGGATAGTAGGTTTGAAATCCTATCCCGAGCCAGAAACACCTACCATCTTTCAGTTCTAGAAT
The DNA here is from genome assembly GCF_965202585.1 of Thalia democratica. Lineage (NCBI taxonomy): Eukaryota > Metazoa > Chordata > Thaliacea > Salpida > Salpidae > Thalia > Thalia democratica. The sequence continues at coordinate 11,341,790 of NC_139167.1, forward strand.
CTCTGTTTATTAGATCTCGCGAGCCAAAAATTTGCATACAAAGAGATTTTTACAATTTAAAACTTTACAAATAGGGTCTTTAGTAGTATTATTTTTGTTGTCGTTATTGTCGTATTTTTTAATGTGCTTTTTATTTAATTTAGTTTAAGGTAAAAATTTCTACTATTTTAAATGTTTTTGTTTTAGCAATTTTGTCATATAAATTACTTTAAGTTAGTTCAGTACAGCTCTATTCTATTTTTCAAACTTTTTCTAAACAGACTTTTATACTTTATGACGTAACTGTTTTTTGTTAGACTTTTCAAATTCATTATATATAACTAAAATTACTCTACAATATTCATAGTTTTTAGCAATGTTATTCTGAAGAGAGCTAAACGAAATTAATAAACAAACTTTTTTCGAAAATGAGTCAGTTATGTTTAAACTTTTTAATTAAAACCAGTACCAAAACCAAACTATTTATAACTAAGTTATTGACAGTTCTTAAAAATGATTCTACATTCGTTTTTTTTCTTTAATTATTCATCTGTTAAGTATACACAGACTGCAGAGTTAGCACTTTTGAAATAAACCTTTGTGTTGTTGTTTTTTTCAAAGTTTATATTTAAATCATATGTCAAACTGTTATGATTACATTAGAGTAATAGACAGTTATATAAGCACTTTAAAAAGTAATTACGCATAAGTTGCGCATAAGGTGCGCACTAAATTTTATAAATAAATAAGATTACTTTTTTACCAAAACTTTTGTTTATATGTTGTCATATTAAATACTTAGTCTTTATTAATTGATCATTGTATATATTAGTATCAGTTAATCAAATTTTTATAATTTAATAGTTAAAACAAATAATTTTGAGTAAAATTGATAAGATTGCTTATGGTAGTGAGGTATAGTAAAAGATATTAGTAGATTACGTAAACGAAATTTCATGGTAAAATCTTAGAATGTAAAAACTTTAAAAGAAATTACATTTAGAAAAAAGAAATTTTTGTTACAAAAACATCAAGAAATTACAACAGACATTACAAATCTTATAGAGCACTTTGTGTATGTTTTATTATCAGTTTTTTAAAAGGTATTATGCTTAATGTCTCCTTGTTTTTAGAAAATCGTTTATTCTTTTGATACAGTCCCTTTTCTCTTCTTAAATTGCGAGGGCCTGTGTTTAACATAGTTCGTAGATTTTGTTTTCTTGTCTATTTATTTTTATGTGTTTGTTTATTCTCCAAAGAATCTCAATTTTTGATCTTTTCCTTTAGTTTGTGAATTTCTTTGGATAGTTTGGTAGAGTTCTTGTATTTTAAATGGTCTTTATGATCTGGAAGAATCTTAAATGTTGTTTTATGCACTGCGATTCTTTTTTTAATTTCACGTTTCAACTGACTATAATTTTTTTGTTGATAGTTTTTAGAGTCATTAGTACGACTTACAAACTCTGAATTTTATGAGAAATGCGAGATACTAATGTACGAAACAATTATCAACCTTTTAAAGTTGTCAGCTTTCGTGCTAATGAATGTATAAATTATTTTAACTTATGTACATTTTTTTTTTCAAAGTTGTATAAATAATTCAATTATTTCAAGTTATTTTAGCACCCTTCTTCGAGAAAAAAAATATTTGTTATATTTATTAAGAGAACAAGTAAACTATTTTAGCCCAAACCTTTGTGAATTGAAAACATTTAATATAATTAAATTAGAATTAATAAACTATTGAACTTTTTCTGTTAAATAAATTCTACTAATTATACCTGCTTTTGATAAGAAAGTAAACATATGTTTTTATAAGCAATATAAAACGTCTAAAATTCGCATTTTGAATTAGACTATAACTTAGAAATTAATCTAAAAAGATTATCTATTAACAAGTATTTAACATCATCAAAATTAAGATGCTTTGCGCTATCAACAATTTTTTTAATAATATTGTGACATATAATATATATATGTAAACGATGTTTATAAATATTAGTAATGTTAACTATTATGCATATAGTATAAATAAGTAAAACTAGCTTCAAGTTACAAAAGTTTTTAATAAAAAACAAAGCGTAAATACAAACTAATTGATATTAGGTGATAAATAATGGATAAAACCATCTATAACTTGTTTAACAAACTTTAAAAGCTAATGTAAGTTTAGCTGCTGAGTAATATCTTAGTCCAAACAAATGGCTGTGATTTATATAAACGATAAAGTTTTTTAGGGTTATTTTATGGTTCTTTGCTGATTAGAAAATATTTAAAAAAAATAAATTTAACCAAGTTTTAGAAAGTTTTATTTAAACAAAATTTACTAGTAAAGTCAACTAAAACTAAAGTAGTAAACATAGAAAATTGTGTTTTAAAAAAACTCTTAATTGTGTTAAGACTAGTATTTATAATTTTAAATTAGTTAATATTAAAAAACTTAATTAAAAAACGCTCAAGACTATTATTTACAATTTTACTCACAGTCATTAACATGGCTTAAAAATTTAACTAACATTTACCAAAAACTATTTAGAAATAAATAATATTTTAAGAAAATTGTTGTTAATGTGTTTGTTTCAAATTATCAAGTCATTTTGTGATTACGTTACTGTGTTTTTTTTTTATGTAATGCATCTAACTTAAATTATTTTGAACTCTATTTTTTTAAAAGTATTACTAATCTAAAATAAAAAGATTTTTTTTCATTCAACATACATTTTTTTTTAATTTGTCGAAAAATTTTTACTTGTTTTTTGTATGGATAATTAGCCCAAACCTTTGTAAAATGAAGCATTTAATATAATTAAATCATGGTTGATGTACTACTGAATTATTTCTGTTAAATAAACTCTACTAACTATACCTGATCTAGATAAGAGAGTAAACTTCTGTTTTTATAAGTAATATAAAACGTTTAAAGTTCGCATTTTAAATTACATTATGATCTATCAAATTGATCTAAATTATTAATTTTTAACCAGTAGTTAACATCATTAACAAAGTTAAGATGCGTTGCGCTGTCAACAACAATTATATATAATATTGCAACATAAAGTATATATGTACGATGTTTACACATATTAGTAAGTAAAATATTATGTATATAGTATACATAAGTAAAACTAGTTTAAATACAAGAGATTTTTTTTATAAATTACATAATAATAATATGTAATTAATAAAATATCAAAGCTAAAGACACTTCTCAATACTTTTAGACTGTGTAAAATTATGTATTAACTTTTGTGCTATCTTTAGTTTAATTAGTTGATTACAATAACAAAATAATTGAATAAGCATTTTCAACTGAATAAATTCTGTGAAAAAAAACGTTTTCTTAAACTCAAGATATAATATATATGAAGTAATACTAAATAACTTTTATTTGATTAAGTTTAAAAATATATATTATGAGGTTATGTAATTTTTTTACTATGAACTTATTTTTGTTGCTCTGTTCAGTAAAAAATGTTTGTATAAACGTTAAATAAAGTTCTATGCTAATGCTATTACTATAATAAAATATATACAAATTATGCTAATTTAAACTTTAAATATGGGATAACTTATAAGTCTGAAAGCTTTTTTTTAATAACTGTAACAGATTAATTTACTGGATTTTGCTAAAATTAGTTACCGCCATCAAAGTAAATTAAAAACTTTACAACTAGCAATTGTAAGATACTTCTGCTTGTAAGAAATAACTTTAAATGGTAAAAAAACTAAGTTTGTATATCCTAAAATTTAAGTAATAATTTAGCATTTTTTGTTTTACGTTGACACAATATTTGTTTGAAATTGAAAACTTTAAGTGGGCACTAAATTGGAAGACGGCATGAAACTAAATTGATAATTAACTAGTATATGACTAAAAGATGGTAGTGGTTAAATTTTTCATTCTGATATGGGGGAAATTTATGAAGATATATGTGATTCTATTTAAAATTACTTGCTATGATACAAAATATCGAGTATTGACTTGTATTTTTAATCTTTGAACTAAATGACAAAATTCTTTTATTTTATAGCATTTGTTACAAAGCGATCAGATTACATATCATACATGAAAACAAAATTAAATTCGTAATTAACTAGTACTCGTATATATCGCTCCTATATTACTATTTCAATTTGAGCTATGCTAATGTCTCTATAAGTAAAATTACAATTAGTTGTGTTAGTTTAAGTGTTAAGTAGTAAAGTAAAAAATAAATTATAAAATTAAAATTACATAACAGCTTGCATGAAATTTACTGTTAGCCATTTATTAGATATATAAATTTCTAAACTAATATCAAAACCAAAATTACTAATGCTCAGATGGTTTAAATACTCTTAAGTGTATTAAGCTTTTATGACGCTTTAATTCTTAATTACGTTTTTACAAATGTAACTACAAATACAAACAGTGAAATAGATTCAATCACTTTTTGTACATGACAAAGTATTTTTTTTTTTTAACAACTTAACAATAGTTTTTCGTATAGTTTAGTTCTATAAAGTTCCAAAAACTTCTAAAACTTTTTTTTTTAATGATAATAAAATAGTAAAACAAAAAAACGAATCAGGCAATTATAGTTCAGCACGTAGTTAAAAATAAAACTTTGCTACAGTAAAAAACCTTATATATTTTGTTTTCGTGCTTGTAGTCAACTCATAAGCTTTCTGAAAAATAATATAAATAGTTGTTTCGTTAGGTGTAATTAAAAATCTTACTTAGAAATAATACTAGAAAAAAGACAACTCTTCATTTTACTTTCTTTATAACTTTATATTTATAATAAACAGTATATTTTATAAAGCTTAACTACTTTCTTGTTATAAACCTGCTATAAACAGGCTTGTTTTTAAGAGTTGATAATAAACTTTTGTTTGCACAACAAAAAACTTCTATCTTGTTAGAAAACTATTTAACTAGTTTGGTTTAAAACAAAAAAAAAAGTTTATTTAATTAGAAAAAAAAGTTTATAGTTAAGAGCTGAATTGTAAAAAAAATCTCTTCGACAAGTTTTTTAGAGCACTTAGGTAGCACAGTTAAGTGAATTTAGTGTGCAAATGTTTAAATTACTATCAATACGACTAGTATTGTGTGTATCTATGTTATTGCTTATTAGATACTTTATAAATCATAGTACTTACGAATATTTCAATATAATTTTAAGTAAAATTGATTACTTTACCTCGCAGTGTGAAAAAATTATGATAAAGTTAAAAAAGTATTTTTAATACCTCATCAAAAAACAATTCGATATACTTGGATATTGTGTTTTAGCTGAAAAATATTATGCTAATACTCCGTAAAATATTTTATTTTAATTACTTTTAGCCGTTGATACGACTTAAAATTTGACATTTACAACATTTTATATTGAGTTGTAATTCCGACATCTTTTTATATTTTTAAAAGTTTTTAACTTTTGTGGTTAGGTTATTCTGATATTGTCTTTAAAATTTTATAAAATAGTTTACATTATAATAGTAATTGAGATAGTAATTTTTTTTAAGATAGAAAAACTCTATGAAACCTTAATTAAATCACAAGCTACTAAAATCTTGAACAATTAAACAATGTGACATTTATTTTTCTAACTAGACTAAAAACCCAAAAAAATATAGCTTGAATACACCTAAAGAAAAATACTAAAATAATAGTTATAAAAAACTTTTTAAGTTTGAACAATTTTTCTATGAAATTTTTTTTATATCTAAAAACATCAAATGATAAATGTTGAAGATAGGTAATTTGATAAGTTTCATCATTTTAAACGAAATTTTATATTAAACTTGGGTGAAAATAATTGTAATACAGTTTTACTGAAATAAAAGTAATTAGAAGTTCAATTATTGTTTTCGCGAATCATATCAATTTTTATGATGATTGCCGAATAGCTACTAGTATAAGTTGATAAACGAGCACAGACTATAATCATACAATAAGCTGAAAATGTGTAAGACGCTGAGCTGTGAATGGTTTATTGAGTTGTGAATGAGTAAATTTTTTCAACTTTGCTTACAAATGGTAGTTTTAGTACTTTTACTTATTCCTGCAAGTTAAGATCTAGACAGCGGTAACTCGCGACTACGCCTACTCTTATTTAGAAAACCGGTTGTAGGATGTCTTGGAAGCTATTGTGCTTTGAAGTTTAATCATTATCGATGGCGTAAAGCATCTTAGTTTTGTTGATGATGGCCGAAATAACAACTGAAAAAACAACAATCTATAAAAACCGTTTTAGTAAATGTCATGTTTAATTAAGTTTCGTATTTTTAAAGTTTTATATTGATTATAAAAACATTATTTTTTTTATCTAGAGCTGGTTTTGTAAGTAGAGTTTATCTCATTAACAGAAAAAATCAGTAGTACATCATTCCTTATTAAATTACATCGAATGTTTTTAATTTACAAAGGTTTGGGCAACACATCCAAACAACAAACAAAAACTGAAAGCTTTTGGCGAAAATTTAAATAAATTATGTATAATTAAAAACTATGTTTTATAACAGATCAGTAATAATTTTTTTTTGGGAATTCAAAACAATTTAAGTTTAATGAATTACAAAAAAGCACATAATGTCGTTATAGCAAAACTGTTTAATACAAACACATTAGCACGGTTGTTTTTTTCTCAAAAAATTATATACTTCTAATTGTTTATTTGTAACTGTTTGTTTAATTTTCAATCCGTGTTAATATACGTAAATAAAGCTATAAAAGTTTTAAGACTATAGACTTTTAGTGTATAAATTTATATATTATTAACAAATCTAATACATCTAAATTAGATATGTTTTACTCACTATGATTTCCTTTAACAAGTAGCGGCCATTAGTTTGAAGCGCATTCTTATTTTAGTTATAATTAATTTCTGTTACTTTTCATTTGTAAAACGAGTTTCAGGTAGAGTAGACTTAGATAAAAGACAGTTATCTGAAAACATTTAAATACTTTATTACAGCGTAGAGTTTTAATATCTGTGTTTAATATTTATTAATATTTTTAGTTGTTGTGGTGATGTTTATAGTCAGGGGTCGGCAGGCAGTTGGTGCTCGCGGGCCAAATTTCAAGTTTCAAAAAACTTCGCGGGCCGCAGTTTTAGTTTTAGTTACATTTAAATAATCTTCTGGTTTTACTTTTAATCACACTTTTAGTTAACTTTTATTAAGTTTATTATTTGGATTTGCTTTTATTTTTACATCGACTATTTATTAAAAAAAAATTTACATTTACATTGACTAATATATTTAATTCTTAATAAACTAGGTACTACTTTTTCTAGTTAATAGTTTAATTTAATATTTACTTAACTTTTTATAAAACCCAAGCTTGAATTACTTTATGAGTGACTTTTATACATTTTTTTATGGTATCAACTAATTTTTCATATAAAAAATTGTTAATTATTGAAAATAAATTTTAAGTTTTCAAAAATTTGCACTCTTTTAAAAATTCAGTAATTAGTTTACATAAAAATAAAACCTATTTGTATTGAAGAAACCTGAAACATTTTTTTTACATAATTATTGCTCGAATACTTTATTACTAATTAATTAGTCTTTTACATATTTGTCACTTTAACAGCAAAAATGTTTGAGTTATATAAAACCAGTCTAAGTTTACTAAAAGCTAAAAAAGGTTAAAAATTGCTGTTAATCAAGCTTAAATAACTAACTAAAATATTATCTTTATTAAAAAGTACAAAATATGTACGTAGCCTAGAATAAATTATAATAAATAAACTACACTACAATAATAAAACTATTATGAGTATTGATAGATTTACTTAAAGTACTTGAAAAATAAATTTCACACAGACCTGAGTTTTCAACAATGTCTTAAACAGGTTTAGTCTGAGTACACAAATTTCTAAAATAGGCATTTTTTTGCAACCCTCTTTATAACAAAGTTTACAAAAAAAAAAAAAAACGAAGTTTATTAACATTGAATTAAATATAACTAAAAAAAAACTAAATGTTATAAGTCAGCTTGAACGTGATTTAAGTTTTTTAAATATTTATAACGAAAAATGAAAATTTATTAACCCATTAATAAAAAGAAGTTTTTTTTTTCAGAATTATAACAAATCTTTATCGCAATAAGAATTTTACATTTAAAAATAGTAAATTTGAAATATAAGACGAACTATAAAAATATAAAAACGTTGGTTAGGACTCCTAACTTAGTTTCCTAACTTAGGAGTTATTGCAAGAAACGTAAAAATGCTTACGTCAGTTTTAACAAAGCGCATGATTATCTTCAGTAAATACAGACTGATCAGAAAAAATTTTCTAGGCATTTATAAAGTAGCAAAAGTAATTAATAAAAAGGAGTACCGTTTGAATTGAAAACATTTTAAAACATTTGTCTTAGCAACTTAACTTGGTACTACAAAAAAAACACAAGTTATCTATGAAATGTGGTGCCATATAATGACACGACACTTGAAACAAAGTCAAAACTTTTGGAGTTTCAGGTAAACAAAAACAACTATAAAAATTTACACAACCTTTGAAACATTGAACTAATAACAGATTTTGACTTTTTAGATGCAATTAAAACTTATCTGACTTTTTTTTTTCTACAATTCAATTAATTCAATAGTTATAAATTAAATTTAGATCCTAAAAAACTTATACAAAAAAATTAGGTTAAAGTCTAACGCACATTTACAATCAAAGTTTTCTGCGTGCAATAGCTTGATTAAAGTTGTTTTTTTTTTTTGTAAATTAAGTTTTATCATAAGTTATCAAACAACGCAAAAAATGGCAAAAGAATTAATAATGAAATTAATGAAGGGAAGGATCATTTGAATCACATACAAAAAAAATTTATTGTTCATATCTGCATCTGTATCTTTAAAAAAAAACATTTAAAACTATATTTTTTTAATCTCAATTTCCAGGTTTTTGTAGCCAAATTGTCAAATTCAAGGTATTACGTCAACACTGATTCACTTATAATTTAATATAAATAATATTTCAAAGTATAGCAGCTGCAAGAATTAAAATATAAAATATATTATAATCATAACCATAACTGTGAGTATAACAAAAAATAAATCTAAAGTTTTTTTGCCACTCTTCAAAGCAAAAAAGTTTTGAATGAGTGCAAAAAACTAGCCTGATAACTTAGATTTAAATTTTAGAACAAAAAAAGCAATTCAAGCTAAATACTAAAAAAATGTCTAAATTAGCCTGAAATTTGAAAAGTACTCAATGACTGACTTAGTCCAATATTGTGGCAAAATTAAGTTGCTTAATTGCTTGAATTTGAACTATTTTGATTAATAACTTTTAAATTTATTAAATTTACCATCACTAAATATAATATACCTTAAATACGTAGTTACAAAAAATGGCATATATGTATATTAGGGTTCGAAAGCAAAGAAATAAATTCGACCTACCAAAAACTTTTGTTTGAGAATGAAACTGTATACCTATCAATTTACATAACAAATAAATTTTTATTTCTGCATATATACTGTTTTAAAAGTGTTTGTAAACACTAAGATTTTCAAGTAGAAAAAAAAATTATATATATGTTTAAACTTCACTTAATCTATTTTAAGTATTTAAAATAAATGGTTTAAAAAATGGTTCTAAACATCTGTGTACATTGGTGTGTATAGTAATTAATTTAAATTGCACATAATCCTTCTAAAATATAATGTGTTTTAAGTGGAAAATAAAATAAACCTATTTATTATTATGCTATTATAAATGTTTTTTGCACACTTAGATATAAATTACTGTGATAAAACATTTATAAAAGAATTTAGGTACTAATAACATGTTTAAAAAATACCTAAACTTTAATAAATTCAAATGCTAATCTGTCTTTTTAACAATTTCAAGTCAAAGCAATATAGTCTTTTAGTTGTTTTAAAATGTTATTCAGGGACTTAAAACAATATTTATTAATCAATCTAAACCAAATTCCCGAAAAAATATTCACCAAAATTTATTTTTGCTCAGCGGGCCACATTTAGTAGCTCGCGGGCCGCAGAAATTTCTCTCGCGGGCCGCATTCCATTCAAAAAACTAACGTGCTCGCGGGCCGCAGATTTACCCTTCGCGGGCCGCATTTGGCCCGCGGGCCGCAGTTTGCCGACCCCTGTTTATAGTGAATGTTACTTTTTTCTTACTTTAATTATTTGTAAGTTTTTTATTAGTATATATATATTAGTATATTAGTATATATATATATAAACTAAGGTTAATGTTCAAACTTAAAGACTTTCTACTGAGCCCACTTGAACGGCTTTTAAATAATTTATTGAAATGGCGATTTTAAAAATTCTCGAACATATGTTTCATAAAGACAAAAAAGATGATGGTTATTAGTTAGATGGTAGATCGATTTTTGTACTGAATATTTGTAATATGCAATGTTCAATTCTTACGTCTTATTGTTTTTGTTTTTTTGTAAACTTTTGCATCTTTATTTACCAAAGTGCTTTTTATTTTAAATTCGAACTGGCTGAAGATTAGAGATAATCTTCTTTGTTTTTATAAAACATATGTTCCAGAATTTTTAAAATCGCCATTTCAATAAATTATATATATATATATATATATATATAAACAAATTAAGAGTTATCTTTCCTATTAACAACCCAGTTAAAGTGTGTTGATTCGTTGACACACAGAAACATATGTTGGTAGAATAAAGGAAGATTACTGTATAATTTGTTTTTATTTATATTCCAGTGAAGTTACTTTACTAGGATCTTTTATTAGCAAACAATTAAAACTATATTTTGAACAGTTATATATATATATATATAATTTATTCAAATGGCGATTTTAAAAATTCTGGAACATATGTTTCACAAAACTTTAATTTTTCATAAAGCTTTGATCATCAGCCAGTTAAATTCAAAATACAAAGCACTGTACTAAACAAAGATACAAAAGTTATGCAAAAAAACAAAAAACAGTATGACGTAATATTGTACATTACAAATATTCAGTACAAAAATCGATCTACCTTCTAACTAATTAAACAACTAAAATTAACGAAAACAACAGTTAATTGACTATAAAATGCTTCAAAATTTGTTGTGTTTTAAAAGAAGCTTTTTTATATGTCTACAAGACGATATAAATTCGCTTCGCTTATTTAAACAACCTTCCTTTTTTAAAGCATACATAACGGCTGTTGATTCTTTTAAGCACAGCCTACAAACAGGGTTGTTACCATCTGCTATTGGCTGTGCTCTTTTTATCACCTCCCAAGTTAATTTAAAATCAATGTTTTTGCGCTTAAGGCCGCAAACATACTTCGAAAGCTCAGTTTCATTTTCGTATACACCACCTTTAAAGGATTTTTTATGGTTGGCATACCGAAATCTGAATTGAGTGGAGCATAGGCCGATGTAGAACTTCTTCTCAAGGTCAGAGTTAACTGTTGCCTTGTAAATAATGTTCTCTGACCGGCAATTGCCCCCCTTCAAATTGTATTTACAGCCAGACTTGTTAAAATGCTAACAATTACTATGGTAATTCAGCAATGAAGCGTATAAACTTTGGTTTGTTTTAAGTTAGTAATTTCACGCTCGAGTAAACAAAGCAGAGCTTTTTAACATGTCTGTTTACAGCCACCGGCGCAATTACACTGATTTTTGATTGAATTACTTTTGTTTAAAATCCTTTGATTATGTGACTTGATTAATCTCTCCAAATTCGCCATACATGAATAACTGATTCGCATATTATGTTTGTTAAATATCTTTGATAATGGGTTATTTTTGTTGAAATGTTCTAGGTTTATAAATTCTCTGCCGATGTTTGTTTTAACTGAAGTACAGAATGGGGGATTATACCAAATTATATTTCGCTTTCTTTTACTTTTATTGGTCGTTTTGTTTTTTTGCTCCGTTGTTTCAAAATTAAGTTTATCATTGTAACCGCATTTTTTCATTATTAGTTCGTAATCTTGTTTTGTCTTTAAAAAGTTTTCTTCGTTGCTTGATCTTTTATTTAAACGTTTATTAATTATTTTTGGTATTTGGTTTATAATATTTTTTGGGTGGCTAGAATATTTATTTATATACATAATTTTTGCGTTTTTCTTTTTATAAGGCATATAGGAGAGATCATGCAAGTTGAGCTTCACATCCAGGTAGTCAGTCGTCAACATTGGTGATTCAATAGTGACTCTTAACCCCATAGACTTGAAGAAGGCGTGCGTTTGTTTTTTTAGCCTTTCAACTATAAAGCCAGAAGAATTGGGCAGTACAGCTAGACCATCGTCCCTGTACAACCCAACTCTTTCTAAACCAAAGATATTCTTCAACCCATCTAACCAAAAAAGACCTACTAATTCATACTGTTTTTTGTTTTTTTGCATAACTTTTGTACCTTTGTTTAGTACAGTGCTTTGTATTTTGAATTTAACTGGCTGATGATCAAAGCTTTATGAAAAATTAAAGCTTTGTGAAACATATGTTCCAGAATTTTTAAAATCGCCATTTGAATAAATTATTTAAAAGCCCTTCAAGTGGGCTCAGTTGAAAGTGTTTACGTTTAAACATTAACCTTATATATATATATATATATATATATACATATTTTAAACTTGTTTTGAAGCTGATCAGTGCATAGGTACGAAACTTGAGTCCTTCGAGTTTTACATCTTAAATAAACCTTTTTATATAAACACATATATATATATATATATATACATATTACATTATAATAAACAGATTTTTTTAATTTGCCAACTTAGTAATTATTACTTTTATTATACTTTGTATTATTAACAAGGGCGCAATATCGCATATTTCGTAAAACCTTGAAACTGATTTTTATACTAAATGGTATAACTTTAAATGTTGATAATAACATCTTGAAATTATATTTATCGTAATAGTTTAAAATTTAACAAAAAATTAAAATTTTAAACAAAACAGTTGTTTTTTTTTTTTTTTGTTTTTAAAAGATCTGGTTGTCTATATTTTTTTTTGTTTTAAATGTTTATTAATTTTATTAATTATATTTTATAGTTGAACTTTTGGTTTTTAAATGTATTTGAATTTTCTAAAAATTTTTAGAAAACAAGTTTATAAATTTACAAAAAAATGTTATATGGTTCAGACACCACTTGTTTGACTTTGAAAAATCGGTAATATTATTCATAACCATGGCGACTTTAAGTTTTAATTGAAAAATGTCATATTTTTTATAGCTTAATTAGTAACATGAACTGGGTTAATTTTATAGCACAATTATTAATTTTATATTTTACATGACGTTACTAAGATACTTCTCTGTTAATACTTTGTAGTTATCAATTTAGTTAACTTAGATTAAATCAACAAAAAAAAAAAAGATAAGTAAATATAATTTAGCATTTTATTCAAAAGTTGTTACTGTTTTTAAATTTCCATTTAAAATGAATTACATATCTTAAATTAAATGCATTTAAAAGTTAATACGATAATCAACAACTGATTAAGCAGCTTAAAATATGTTAAGAAAAGTTACAAATAGTTAGTGTTAGATATAATTAATTTCTTTTCTTTTTATGCAACATTATTTTATGGTAAATATTGTTTTATGTCAATTGATTTTACTCTTCTTTATTTTTCAAACTTTATCTATATTTGAAAAGCTAACTTTTTTAGTTGAAAAATAACATAACTTTATTTATTTTTTCTTTCATGTCAACAATTGATAAATTAGTAATGCTTATGTTCCATTACATATCAAGTTTTATCTGAACTTGCAAAAAATTATATTAAATATTTCTAATTTCTTTCTAAAAAAACTCTAGATTTAATTTGAATTTAAAGAAAATTAGTTAGTTAGCTATTAGTTTTGTATTAACGTAAGTGAATTTTTCAAAAAAAAGTTTAAATAACAGCTACGTATAAAAATGTTTTTATTTCAACGAAGGTCTTCTTTATTTGACCCTTTTTTTAAGCCACACCAATAGCTGTTATCTAATATTACTTGATATATAGTTTCATTTAGCAAATGAGCTGAATTATTGATATGGCAGGGTAAATATAATGAAATAAAAGAAATAACGAAAATAAATAATGATAAAACTCATAAAATACTATAAATATAAATAGTACTTATTAGTTGGCTAGTAAGGGTCGTATAAAACTAATTAAGATTTCTGACATCTATAGCTGTGAAAATAAAAGTAATATTTTATAAAAATTAACTGGAAAATGAGTAAAAATTTAATTTATCGCTGCTTTTTCTTTGTCAAATTTTTGCGCTAGTATAATAAAAGTTTAATTAGTATAGGTTTTTTATGATACACAGTTTTTCATTTAGAAACGATTAAATAATAAATAAGTCAAATGAATTAAAAGTATCAAGATTTACCAGATATGGCGATACATATATATGAATACTGTATTATTCAATTTGAAAACACTGTTTTCAATTGAGGTAATGAACATTTATGTAATAAAATACTGCCTTTATTGTTCTAACGTTTAAGATATTTTTAAAATATATTATATAGATTATAAATAAGGTATTGATAGTCGTGGGAGTATTTCGTTACGTCGTTTTGTAAGATGTTATATGTTTTAATTTTTTACGGTAAAATTGTACTTATGTTTCTAAATTAACTTTTTATTAGAATTTTAGGAATACAAATAAATAGTTATAATAAGAACTTTGTTATTTCTATTTCTTTGAATGATCAAGCATTTTTAATTTAAAGTCTAATTATATTACACTAAACATAAAAGTAATATCTTATTTATATCTTAATATCTTTTTAAACTATATCTTTGGATACGTAAGTATTTTTGTACGACCACAAAAGCTCCTTTGTTATAAAAGTATAAAATCAAATTCAATAATAGGTTAATGTGAAAAGTGTAGGTTCCAGTATTTGAACTCTTGAACGGAGTTAATTTGAATTAAGATTGATAAATTTATATTAAAAAAACACCTGATTGTTAAAATTGTTAAAACTATATTAAAATACTATAGTTTCTAAGTTATTTTTATATGAACTGAAGTTGAAGAAGGAAATATTATAAAGCATTGTCTAAATTTTAAACAGAATCATATTTTTATAACAAAACTTTAATAAAACTACTTATATAATCCTTGAAAAAAAAAGAAAAAAAAAACATTTTGTAAGAATAATTTTAGTCGTTTGAAAAGACACGAAGATAACTTTATTAAAAATAAGTTCTAGATATAAAACTTCTAAAACAAAAAAATAGTTTTTTTAAAGATGCTATGTAAAACTAAAAAACAATTAAGAAATTGACATTGTTCATTTAGTTTTATATCACAAAAATTTTTCTCTTTTAGTTACTGACAGTTTAAAAACGTAAAAGTGTAAATAATACTGCTAAATTGTAAAATTAAAACGTATTAAGCCATAGTTAAAAGGATAAAACTTGTACTAAAGTATGTTTACACTTTAATTTACTTCAAGTAACACATGTAATTTAATTTGATATAAATATTTTTACAAATAAATAAAATAATTTACTTAATTTAACTATTTTTATAAATGTAGCCAGTTAAGTTGTGGATTTTGTACTAAATGTATTGCTATTAGTTTTGAACTGATGTAAGATAAACATTTATAAAAATTTTTGATTACTAATTAGGTACACAATTTTTTTGGTTTCATTAGGAAATCTATTTGTATTTTACCATATTTTCAACCAGTCTAGTAGCTCTTATCTAAATTTATTTGATATTTATTTTTATTTAGCTTTTAATCTGAATTATCGATGTAGTAAAACATGCTGAAATAACTTAATTAAATATTAGTGAAATTAATTTAATTTAGTTTAAAAAATAGGAAACCTAACAGCTTTTTAGTAAGAGTCGTATAAAACGAAAAATGTACATACAGATTTATTATCTCATAAACTGCAAACCTTAAAGATATAAAGGTATGAAGGTATAATAAAAATTTACAAAAACTTAGTAAATCAAAACTTATATATAAGTTGTTTTTAACAAAAAATAAAAAAATAGTTACACGCAAAAGTAATTCAAAAGCTTACTGCAATTAAAAGAATTGAAAAATAAAAGAAAACTTTCAGAAAGTAAGATTTGTTTAGTCGTTTAAATCTCTGCAATATAAAACTCTCAGAGATTATAAAGTAGATTTTGACTTAGATACATAAGCCTGCTAATAATAAATATTTTAAAGGCTTGAATTACGAAGAGAAGTATTACAAAAGTTACTGTTCATAGTGTAATATTAAGTTTATATTGATTGTTGGTATAATGATTTACTTAACTTGTATTGTGTACTTAAAAAAAATTATTTAAAAAATTTTTTAAGTTATCAGGTTTTTGTTCTTACGTTTGTATTACAATATGAGTAAATATAACAAAAAATATGTATTTTGTACAAATACACAATAGACTGCGTAACTAGAAAGCTTAAAATATTTTGCATACGGCCGTAAAGACGACTTAAAATTACGATGAAGAATGTGGTATTGTGAATTCGGGCACTAAATAAACTATATGGTTATTTTTCATTTTGTTCCATATTTCAACTAAACAATTAAAAAAGGATTACTCAAAACATCGGTTTTTAGGTGATGTCTAATTAATGTTTTGTGTAGTTTATGTGTAATTTTATGTTTTAATTTTTAGTAAACAGTTTTTTTTATTGCTTAAAAAAATAAATAATGTTTACCGTAAAGTAAGTTAAAAAAATGATAAGGTCAAGTTCAAGCATTTTGTTTAATTTAAAAAAAGATGTACTGTGGAGCTAAGTTAGTCTATTAAGATACGACATATGAAAAAAATACAGTAAAATATATGGGTAAATCTTTTTAACGATTTTTAAGTAGATTCTGAATGGTTAATATCATGTTTAAGCAATAGAGACCAGATTTGTATGTTGTATTCCAATTAAGGACAATGGTATATCAGATATAACTTAATAAGAATGTTTATATCTATATAATTTGTATCTAATTTAAAACTCTTTAAATCTTAAAAATAAAAAGTTGTTAAAAGGAATAAACTTTATACTATTTATAGTAAAGTAAAAAGTAGAGATAATTCCTTGTGTTTAATGTTTAAAAACTTAAGTTTTTCTTAATCCCAAATTTTTAAACTAATATTTTAACGCTAATTTAAATAAATTTTATAATAAACTTCCAAATGAAATGTTTTTGGTTTTTCACATTTTTGTATACGTTTGGAAGTTGCAACAGCAATGAATTTTTAACTAAAATATATAAATCTAGAAACTACATTTTGAAAGCAGATCTTAATCTTAGCACTATTATTTAAAAAAAAAAGTATTTCTCGATTCCCGTATGCTCAACACTGTAATATAATAACTATTTGATATAAAAATAATGAACTTTCTTATAATATTAAAAAACACTGTAAAAAAATAAGTAAACACATTTGTTGTTGATATAAAACGAGACCCAAATTTCTTAAAAACAAAAAATAAAACTAACGGACTATCATTTAATTCAAGTTAGTAGATTGAATATATTTTTTTACTTTTTATTTTTTCATGACTTTAAATACTATTTCCCGAAAAACAATGTTACACGATGAATATAAAGTCTTGAATTCAAATCTTACACTGATGGGAAATTCATTTGAAATTTTAAGCTGTAAATTCGGCATTTGACTATTTTATTTAATTATTCTATGCACATTAAAAAAAAAATAAACATTAAAACTAAAACTTAAGAAAAAAATTTTTACCACTTTTCAGACAATATTAAAACATTTTCGACGTTCTTCAATTATTTATCTAACATAAACTATATAAAAAATATTTTGAAACAAACAACACTTTTATTTGAAGCCAAATCTTATATTGTTAGGAAATTTTGTTTAGTTAATGAAGTAGTATTTTTAATACAACACTTTTATGAACAACTTATTGAGAAAAACAAAAAAAATAAAACAACTAGTTATTTGTTATGTATGTTTGAAATCTAAATTTTCAAAAATATATTGTTTGTATGTTAAAGTAATGTTAAGTAAATTAATTTCTTTTTTTAACTTTTTATTTTTTTTACTTATAATTTTACCGTTTAATTTATTTTAATCAAACTGAATAGTTTTAAGATTAAAATACTTTTATACAGCTTAAAGAAGCTAAAGAAAAATATAAAATGAAAAGTAGAATGATTCAATGAACTTTCTGTTCTTCAGAACCTTAAACCATTTTTATAAGCTTAAATTTTTTGAGTGCTAAAAAAAACTTAAAGGTTTCTTAAATGCATTAGTTTTTTAATAAAAAATTAAATTAGAGTAAAACCAAATTTTTATTGAAAACTTTTACTTAAGAAACTAAACAAATCAAATTTTAATATTAAGACTGAGTTTTAGGTGAAGTTTAAATTTTAGCAAAGTTTTAAAATTAATATAACATTAATAATAATGATAATCAAAGCTGTATGTAGCTTTCTTTTTTTCTTCTAGTTTATTTACAGAGTAAACACTGATATACAAAAGTGCAATTAATGATGTGAGCTTTAAATTAATTGAATTTAGTGTAGCTTATTTTAATCGTGACGTAATTATTGAAAATTTGAACAATCTTGTGCTTTTAACTACTATTAAAATTTAAAATCCAGCTCAAACACTTTATATGAAAGCTTATAGTTAAAATAAGTTTTCACCTTAAATAAAAACAAGTTAGATTATGATACTAAGATTGAATTTTTAACAAAGTTTATATTCTAGTTGAGTTTAAAAATCAAAGAACAACACAAATAATAACAGTTTAATAATAATAATTTAAACTTCACCTAAAACTCAGTTTTAATATTAAAATTTGATTTGTTTAGTTTCTTAAGTAAAAATTTTCAGTAAAAATTTGGTTTTACTCTAATTTAGTTGTTTAGATGCTATTTACCATGACTGTCACATATCTTTTTTAGATTTATTTAAGCACTGACGAGGTCTTTGATCGAAACTTAGCTTGTAAAATAAGTTTTTGAAAGCATTAACATATCACTTAATCAAATTTTAATTAATTTACAGAAAAAAAA
The DNA here is from genome assembly GCF_965202585.1 of Thalia democratica. Classification (NCBI taxonomy): domain Eukaryota; kingdom Metazoa; phylum Chordata; class Thaliacea; order Salpida; family Salpidae; genus Thalia; species Thalia democratica. The sequence goes on from NC_139167.1 coordinate 11,360,758, forward strand.
AACTGAGATCTAAGTAGTTTAGCTTGTTTTATTATTATAAACTATAAGTTAAAAACTTTGTTTGTAAATTTTATAACAAAAACACACCAAAACACTTAAAGCTCTATGTGTTCTATGTGTGTGAATAAGTTTTTAATTTTTTTACTCTACATCTTGGAATATTTTATTGATATATACCTAAAGGTCAAGCAAAACCTGTAGTTTTGTAATTAGATTGTATATTAATTAATAAAACTTTATTTTTAAAATTAAACTTAATGAAGTTTCCTAAAACTAAAACAATAAAAATTTCAGTAATGACTAGTTAATAAGATTACAACAAGTAAAGTAACACTGCCAATAAATAATTATTTAAGATTTCTTATGATAACTGATTTAAACTACGATTGAAGGTCGATATTATTAAATTGTTTTTATTTTTTATTTTATTTTATTGTTAATTTTTGTGTCAAAATTTATGTTAAAACGGTGAATAAAATGTTTATATATGACATACTGTTTAACACATTTAATGTTGTTCTTTATTTAAAAGTAGAACACAATCTAATTTTTATAAGACATTCAATTAATTTTTAAAAATCATCCTTTAAAGAAATATTACTTAGCCTTTTACGAGGCTTACAAACTTAAGTTTTTAAAAAGCAGGTTATTAATATAAAAACAAGACATTTTAATAACTTGCCGTGCAACATACGTTTGTAAGAGTTTTTTAATTCGTAACTACCAAACAAGTTTCGAATGTCTTTTTGAAACCTTATGTTATTAAAAAATTTTTTTAAATAGAAGTAATAATCTTTTTTTGTTACGTTTGTTACTAAATATTATAACAACATTTATAAATTTGCATAAAAAATAAATAAATGTTATTTATAAACTTAAAACTGTGGTTAACGAATTCGTCCTGGTTCAGAGATAAAAAGCAAACAATATTCGAGCATAATAAATATTTAAAAGTGTATGTTGAATTTATTTTTTTAAATATAAATAATAATTTTTACTAAAAGGTTGTCACAGTACAAGTAACTCATCTCAGTTTTATTCAATGTAAAGAATATGTTATTAATTACGAAGTAATTTTCAAAATATGTATACGTATTGTAAAAAATATTTTTTTTCAAGGTTGCTTGACAAAAGCTGACTTAGTTGTTTAAAGTTGAATAGTAGTAACATGAATTTTCTAATTAGAAATTTACTGCACCATATAAAAGACTTTCTCATACTTTGCAAAATAAAACATTTAAAAACTCTTCAGTTTAGAAACTACAAAATTATCTTCTCTAAAAAGACGTATAAACGGCTACAGTAAACAAACTAAATGTTTTTACAAAACATTAACATAACACGTTTTGCTAAAAACTTACATCTTAACGTATCAGACAACACAAAATTGAACAATTGGAAATATTTTCAAACTTAAACATATTATTTGGTGCTAAGATTAAGCAATCAAAATTATTCTTGATAAAAAAAATAATATCGAAGTAAACATAAGCAAAGTACTTTGATGTATAAAAGTAGATAAGGAGCAAAAACAAAGATATTTACTATAACAGGTATATACTATGGTAAATAAAATATGTGCACAACAAACCGGAAATTAAAACTGTGCTACTTAAGTGCCCAAAAATACTCTAAAATTCTTATCGCTTTGAAGCAAAGTACTTAAATTGTTTAATTATATGATAAAAGTTATATGGTTTGCCAACGAATTGTTTATTTCAACTGGTTAAAGATAATAACAGCATGTTTATAAACGGTATATAATTAATATAAAAGTAACTAAAATTTATAAAATATATAGATTATTTTAAACAGAAAAAGATAATAGTGGAAAACTATTGTTAATAAATTAAAAAAATTAAAAAAGATAACTTTTGTTAGCTCTTATTTTGCAACTATAAGCTTGCAAAAGGCTAAACTAAAATTCAATATTAAGCTAAAACATAATACCATCTCAAGTGAAAGTATTAATTAAAGCCTCTTATAAATTTGTTTTGTATTTTTATCTCAATTTGTAAAGGGTAATTTTTAATTTGTGGGTTTTGACATTTAAAAAAGTCTTTGTATAAGTTTTTGCCTTGAGCCTCGGAAAAATTGTTATATTTTTTAAAATTAAGGAAAAACTAAATAACTTTAAAAAAAATAAATAATAAATGAAGTAAAATTTTTGCTAATACATGTTTTCTACAGAACTGAAAGTATAAAATTTTCTCAAAAAAAAAAGACAGTTCGTTATTTTTGATTTACTTCAAATTTCTATTTTGGTTAAATTTTCGTTAATGGGCAAGTAATTGGTAAATTTAGTGTAGTTCTCAATCATAGATTGCCTTTAATAAATCTACTTTAAAATTAACTCATTATATCAACAATTTATGAAAACTTATTTGTGGCATACTTTCATCACGGTATATTTTTATTAATTGTCAATTAATATTGTAAAGATTGTAAGTATTTGAAAGAAGTATAGCTATTTAAAATTAATAATTTTAAAATACTTGAGTTTAATACATTTTAAAAAGCTCTTAAATGTGGAAAAATATTAGTTAGATCAAGAAATAATGAATATGACGTATGATTAAGAAAAACCGTAATATTTAATACACTATAGTTGTACTTATTTATTTGAGTTTAAAAATAAACACCTTTTCAAATGGAAGAAAGTTTTAAGCCAAACAAATGGCTAAGACATATAAAATAGAAAAATATTTCTTTCTAAAACATTTTTTCCTCGAAATCATTTAACAGTTAGTTCAATCTTATTTCTATTCCTTTATAATTTGAATATCTTTTGTCAATAAAAACAATATTGCATTGATTTACAAATTCTAACTGTTTTAATTTTTTGATATGCTCTAAAGTGCGTTTTTTATGTGTTGAGTTATTATGATATTTAGTTTATAATTTTTTTTCAGAACTGTTACATTGATTCTTAAGCCAAACTTTTTTTGTGAAATTGAGTCAGTATTAACTAAATGCCTTAAATCTATACTTCACTAATCCTCATGTAAAACTTGTTTTCCTTTATTATTAAACTGTAAAAAAAAAAGTGTATGAAAGAAAGAAATTAAAATAGCAAGATTAGGAAATATTTAATTAATACAACAATATCAAAAAATGGATATATTATTTTTAGAAGCAAACTACTGCCATACAAACGGTTTAGTATCAGGTTTTTAATGATTTATAAAGGTTTTAATTCTAAAAAAATATTTAGATATCTTTTTGATTTTTAAAAAGGTATTTTTTAATGTGTAAAATAGTTAAAAACAGATTTTTTAATTGAAATAATATTTACTTTATTTTAGCAACTCACTAGATTTATAATTTTATGTTAAGACTTTTGTTGTGTCAAAACTAACAAAATTTATATCAAGTTTACAGAGACTAAGCATGAACTTTTGTATGCCGTGAGACAGGTTGAAGTTTATTAAAAGGGTTAATAATACCAATTTGAACATCAGTATACAAGCCGTTGGTAGACTTAGACCAAATTCGTTCTTATTGTTATTATAAGTCAGTCACAACCAAAAAACTTACAGTCATCAATCTACAAACGGTTAATAATGCAATCAAACAAAGCAACCGTTTGCTGAAATCCAAAAGTTTTGGTGTGCTTTTAATGTTTTCAGTTTTACTTTAATCAGATGAGCTTTAAAAATTTTATTAAAGACAAAAAATTGTTACCTTTTTAAGTTTGTAAGTTGTAAACTCATTTGTATATAATATTCATTTAATTAGTAGTCTTATATTTTTTGTTTTTTTATATTTTGCTTAGTCATAATTATTAGATATTTTATTACTAGTGTATATTGTGCGAAGATGGACTCGGGCATTAAAACCTGAGCCGCTTAAACAATACACACAAAAAAAGAAACAATCAAATTACATTTAATGATTACTAAAATCTAAACATAACATAGTAAAAAATTACAAACAAATAATCCTGTATGATGAATTATAACTTAGTAAGCACATAAAACAAAACGAGGTAATTTTTTATAAAAAAAAAACATGCAAATTTTTATTTTATGATTATGAAAATAAATTATTACAATTATATTTTACTTAAAATTGGTTTTTTGTTAATAAAATTGGTCGTAGCTTTTTTTAACAAACTTCAAAAAAGTGACTGTAGTGAAATTAATTTTAGCCGTTATCAAGGCTCAAAACTTAAACCAATGTGTTATAATGGATACAATAATTAAGATATAAATATAAACAACATAGTGTAGCAAAGGATTTACCTGTTTTACCTCATTAAAACGGGTTTTTATTGCACATTTAAGCTAAAAAGTTTTCATTTGTTTTTTTTATCTATTTTATGCCGTGAAAGAATTACAAACGAACATTAACCGTGTCGAGCTCAGATTTTAGTATTATATTCAACGTATAAATTTTGTCTGATGTATACGGTATATACGTTTTTATAGAATTTTTATAAACTTTATTAACTTTTATCACATATTCTTGTACAAATTATAAACTGTTTTGTACTATTTTGTATGTTAAAACACATTTAAACATATTTTGTTCAAGTGTTAAATAGTTTAATAATTACTTAGTTTTTTAAAAATAAATTTAAGTTCCTTAATCATGATATTTGTACTAAATCATTGCGGATATACGTGTGTTCCTATAGCATTTTTATTGTTATTAAATATTATCTGAACTTTAATTTTGACTCACGAGAATTTTCTAATACAATTTTTAATCTACATCGTACTTTATTTCTCTGTTAATGTTCAATGTACATCGTTTGTACATATTTCTTCTTAAAATCTTTAACTTGTTTTCGAAAGCAAATATCTTTTTATACTTATTAAATAATTCATTTTTCAATAATCTTTCATATTAAAAAAACAATTTCTAATGATAACTTTTATACTTCTCAATTTTAATTAATAAAGACTAAACAGACTTACAATATATAATCCACATCGCTACATATGTTTTTATTTAGTCTACTTAATTTTATTTTAACATTCGGTAATAAAATTTAATTAATTTATCAAATTCTTTGTTAAAATTTTAGGGTTAAGATTATTACGTACAGATTGTTAGTATAGTTATCTAGAAAAGCTTAACTTAATACTTTAGAAAAAAATATTGAAAATAAAGTATAGTAAAAATCTCAACTGTTCCTACAAAAATTTAGCTAAACGATAAAGTATTTAAAACTTTATACAGGCCTTAAATTTGTCTTTTATTTCTTTTGTAAATTTAAGCATTGTTAGTGGCTGCAAATGAAAATAAAAAGACGCTGCTTTTATAACTAAGTTAAGATTCTCAAAAGTAAAATTATATAAACCTCGTTTATTCCCAGCTTGAAAATGTTTATAATTTAATTGAATAATATAAGATATTTAAACAGTGTACTACTATTTAACTAATTATTTAAAGATCCTTGTTCATTAAACCGTTATTTGAAGCTAAGAATTGATTATAGTTTTGAAGGCACTGTTATTATTATATATTGAACTATGAAATAGTAAAAAAAGACATTTTCTTTTACCACTGTTTGTTGTTAGCCATTTAATACCTAGTTTTTATATGGTTTCTCATCTAAATCTTTTAAATTTATAGTTGAATGTGGTTTTGAAAAATATTTTTCTAATATCTTGTTTAAATTAAAAACCAAAAATATTTTATAATTTATTGCAATACTCCTAAAAAAATGTAGTACTTTATATTTGTAAACTAAAATAAAAAAAAGTTTGAAGTATTTTAAATTATAATAAATAAAACCTAAAAATCTTAAAGGACTAAATAATTAAAAATATTTTAATGTTAAAAGTAAATTTTTTTTTATATAACTCTGTCATGTTTATAAATGTTATCTATAAGATGGGTTTTAATAAGATTACAAAGTTTAATATAGTAATAAATGCAAAAGCTTAGTTATTGACAGCAACATTAACCTATTTATAAGAATTAATGTTAAAAAAGGCATGAATTTTTATATATTTTCTCTCTTCATTTATAATTAGCTATTAACGATTATTCTTAACCTAAAATTTGAAATATAAGTTTAGCGTAATGCGGCTTTAAAGAAAAATACGGTATTTTATACATGCTTTTAATCAAAGACTATTTGTGCTTTGTAACCGCTTACTGTACTAAAATTTATATATAGTCTTATCAAAAAAAAACTACATTTGTTCTACGATAACTTGAGCTCGGACGATTTTAGCTAATAAGTTTCTTAACAGTACTTTTAAACTTTAACGTAAAAATAAAAATCGTTTAGTTTAGGCTGGTTGAAGATAGAAGAAAATAAACTGAAAATTTAAAAGTTTTTTTACAATTTTTTATGGAATTTTTCTAGAATCAACCACTGTGTTTAGTATTATTTTATTCTAGTTATTAAATTTTATATTACAGTTTGCGTATATTGCTAAAATTAAAACGCTGTTTTTACGCGTAAATTTCCAATGTTTTAAATAAAAACACTGTAGTTTTAATTTGCTTTTTAGAACCCTTCTAACTCTATTTTAGAGACCTAAATACAAATATATTGTGTTAAAAGGTACCATGATAGAAAATATAACAACGGCATTATAATTTTTAGTTATTCATCAAGAAAAAATCAATACATATTAGAATATAAATAAGAGAACAAACCCTGTGTGGTTACAGTTATATCTGAAACAAGACTGTTTTTAAAATTGCAAATAACCTATTGAACAATAAGGATTTTAAAATAATACTATTAATACTTATTATGAAGCTTTTTTATAATATTTAGAACGGTTAGTACAATTATTACATAGAAGTTTAAATTTCTTTCAATATACACAAGTGTTAATTTTTAAAATCAATAGTTGTTTAATAACAAAATTTTTTCACAAGAACTCATTAACAGCCAATAGAGTTTCTCAAAATTTTATGTTATTTAGGTTAAATAGGTTAATAATCTAAGTGTAAGATAATTTTTAAAACTGTTGCTTTTATTTTATACTACGCTGTGTTATAATTCAATTTTCACTTAAACTCTTAATATTGTCACATCCTCTTAATAAAACAAACAACGACATTAACTTACTTAAAAAAAGTAACGTAAAAAAAGTTACAATTTACTGTTTTTACAAACTATTTACTTTCAAAATGATTTTAAAATTAAACTTAGCTTAAAATAGAATAAGTTTTCTTATAAAATTATTGAAACAAGTTTAAATAAAAACCAAATTTGATTATAAGGGCGTTTTTTTCAAACTAATAGTAAGTCAGAAAAAGTGCTAAAATATTTAATTTTTTTAGTTTTTGTATTGACGTCATAAATTTGAATCACGCAAGTACATGTTTTATTTTCAAAATTTAATAAAGCTATTTTTAGTTAAAATTCCCCTTTTTGAACCACCCATTACTTAAAGTCACATTAATGTGGCTATTATAAGTTACTTTTACTAACTTTTTTTTCAAATAAACTAGTAAACCACTGTAGAGACAGGTCACATCTGCACGAAGAGAGTTTTTAAATGAAGGATCTTTTTGCTAGAAGGCTCACTTTTGCACGAAAATTTTTATTGCACGAAGGGTCATTTAAACGAGATAAAAAAAAATTAAAATAGTATTACATTACTGACAAAGGGAAAACAGAGATAACAAAAAAGAAAAAAGAAAAATTATTAGAAGTAGATATATCGAAAAAGAAAACTTAACCCGTGCAAAAATATCTTCCTGTGTCTTCCTGTGTCCCTTTGTGAACTTTTAAATCCTTCAAATTTGCTGTGAACTCTTGGACATGTTAAAATGACAACTTTATTTTGCTAATTATAATTCAGACTGGTATCATATTTTTTTTTACTTTTGGTTTGTACTATTTCAAAACTAAATGACGACTGACAGCAAATAATTTAAGTAATTAAAAGGAATAGTAGAATATTCAAAATGAACATATTGGTAAACATAAATCATAAACTAATTACGAAACAAAAACGATTTTAGTAAACTTTCTTGATTTTACTTATAAATGCTATAAATAACATGTTTATATTATAATAGTTTGTGAATTATGGAGGATTTTATTAAATTTTGTTCTGAACTCAAGTACTTCTGAATCAAGACTTTTAATCTTCTAAGTCAAAATTAAGTTATTTGTTAAACTAACTTTAAAAAGCACCACTTTATTGCAATACACAATACTTTTACAGTTGTATTTTTTATTGAAAACTTATGTGCTTTTCAAATTCACAAACTCCTTTTTCAAAAATACTAAACACTCATACGTTAACTAAACATAATATAAATAGAGTGAAACTAAATCATATGTAAAAAACACAAGAAACTAAAACGACAATTAATTAAGAAAAATGAATTTTAATGGCAAAAAAACAATTAAAACTAAATGGATTATTTAAACACAGCAATAGTTACTCATGATCCTTTAGCAGAACCAAATTGATTATTTAAATATTGTTGAAGTTTTTTATTAATTAAAGCTTCTGTAAATAATGAATCAATATACGTACTGAACGTTTTAATAATTTCGAAACAATTGTAAGTGTTTTTAAAATTATCTTCATTTGTCATAGTATTTACAAAGGATTTCATATGTCCTTAGATCAATATTCTTTGTGCGTTATGCAATCTAATATGGTTATGATTATATTAAACGATTAAATAATTATTCCTAGAAACAAAAAACAAGAAACGCGCTAAAAACTAAAGCCTTCTACGGCTAAAAACTCTACACAAACACATCTTTTTTTAATAACTTTATTAGTATATATTGCATCGTGTCACTTTATTTATTAAAAGAGTTGTATGATGAATACAGAGGTTACAAATATAAATACAAATATTTTAAGTATTATAGTTTCTTAATTCATGTATTATACTGTTGATGTATTATCATAAAAGTTGAATTATATTATTACCATTAACTATTTAGATAGTTATTATATTAAAAAATATTTAAATTAACCAAAAGACTTTATTTTAATGTCATAAGTATGGCTTAAGACTTTTTTATATACATTTAATATAGTAAAAGCTACGAGACAACATACTTAGCAAGTTTACTTAAATTAGTGTGAGAGTGTTCTTAAAACGTCATTAAAGTGAAAACTACTCGTAATGAAGTATTTTAAATATTTTAGCTATTTAAAAATTAGGGCTACAAGTTATTATTATCACAACAAAAAACAGTAAGAGTCTGCATTCCCAAAATCTGGAATTATTTCAGTTTCCCATTGTGACAATTATAAATTGTATTCCTTATTTTTAGAAAGCTAAAAGACCTATTCCAAATATTTAAATACAAGTAATTATAAGTTTTTTGACGTTTTAAAAACACTCTCACGCTAGTTTAATTAAATTTGCTAAATATAAACTGTCTTGTAAGTTGAATTTATGTTCTTTTGTTGAAAGTTTTAAGCCATACTAACTTTAAGTCATTCAAAGTTTCGAGGTTCATTTTATAAAATCAAAATTTTAGGAATTTATTTAATAATTTTAAAATAAACAAAAACGAAAGATTTTCCTGATAAAATATTATTGTTTTTTTCAGTTATTAACAAGTAACAGAAAATAAAATTTTAAAATTAATGTATATATTTTAATAACTTCTTGTTTTAAAAATAATCTAGTAAATTGTTTTCGGTTTAAATTTGTTTTTTAAATTTAAAACAAAGGCTTTTAAAAACTTTTTAAAATACGAAAAATTTTAACGAAAATTTAACGAAATTTTAACCACAATGATAGACCTAAAGTACTCGTTATGTTTATGTCTTAAATACGTGGTTTCCAAGTACTTATAAACCAACTGCTTTACTTACGAGTAGCTTATAGTACTAAAGTACTACTAAGTTATATTTTTAAGTTATAATGTAAACACACTTAAATCAATGTAAAGTAATTTTTATCAATATGCAACAATAACAAGCTTGAAAGAAAATTGTTTAAGTCACTAAAAAAACAGAAAATAAAACAAATTTTAACAATCGTAAATACTTTAGTTACTAACAGCTTCGACAAATTATGCTCGCAATTTTATATTCTTGATGCTCGCAACTCGATGCTTGAAATTCTTGAGTCAACTGTGTTAACTTTGTTAGCTACATTTTTGAACTTCATATAGTGATCTCAAACGCAAATAACGGCTGCAAATAACATAAAAAACTCACGTAACAATTTATTGTCTAAACATAAAAGTGAGTTTTAAAACAACACTGTACTAAGTAATAGTTGTATACCTAGTTTGTAGGTCATGACTTAATAAATTTAGCAAATTTCCAGAGTTTTGGTTGCAGACTTTTGCTGTTGTTGTTGTAGTGGTCATAACTTTTAATACTGGTTTTTTAAAGCAAAAAACCTAGTCGAATAATTTTTATACGATCAATTGTTACTTTTATGACTTTTAACGAACGTTCTCCCAATAGTTTAATTAAATTTTCAAAGTATAACTGCATTGTAAATTTTAAACATTTACTTTTTTTTATATAAAGTTTGAAGCCATACTAATGGCCATAACTAAAGCTATTTTGAATCATTTACTAAAAATAAAACTTTTAGGACATGTATTTTTAGTACATAGTGAATTGATATTTTTACTAAGTTCTTATAATGTGCGTAGATTCTCTTTATAAAAAACCTTTGTGATATACTTTTAAAAGTATTCTTAAATAAGTTAAAAAGTATTATCAGAAAATATATTAGTTTAGTCTTTTTTAAGTATGCATTTTGCACACAATGCTGAAGTGCAAAACAAGTAATCTAAATAACATATCATTAATAGAAATACTACTTTTTTTGTTTTGCAAGAATTTAACTTTAAACGGTAGTTTAAAAATCTAAATTTCCAGGTTAGCAAAACCGATTGTGAATTGTTATCATTGAAAATCATTTGAAAAAAAAATATATATAAATAATTTATTTATTTTTATATTTAATATAAGTTTATAATTAATATAATTAATATTTTAACAAAGTATTTGATTTTTTCACTAAATTTTTTTCAGTAACACTTAGTTAGTGTTAGGTTTAGAGATTATTCTAAAAGTTAAAATGTTTATTAGGTAAATAATGCAAGATTAAGAAAAAACTAATGTATTGAGCTGACTATGGAATCATCTAGAAAATATCATCAAAGGATGTTGTGTTGTAAATGATTTGTTGGAATTATTATCTTGGATAATTTCAAAAGGTTAAACGTTTTTAGCTTTTAACTTACTATTTTTCATGAACTAGCAACTTATGACTTATTCATGATTACAACTACAAGTTTATTTTCATTCTTTGGGCAGTAAGCACATTAACTTTTATTTTCTTTTAACTTTCGTAAAAAACATAATTTCTTTAAAACTTAAATAATTACTGTATATGTTTCTAAAATAAGTAAAAATGCAATTTTTAGCGTCTAATTTGTAAAATATGTCTCATAAAAATTATTTTCTTTTTTAGAACATAAATGATTTTAGTGATAACATAAGTATCGTGACTTAAATTTTGATCCGCTGCTATATGTTCAAATCAATAATTCAGCTCTTGTTTATGTTTATATATTTAATAATAATCTATGTTGTAACAAAGACAACCCACGACAGGTTTCATACTTATAAGGATACCACGAGAAACCGATACGAGTTAAACAACGTTTCAACTAAAAGACATATTTAATATAAATAAAAGACAAACTACACGTTGTTGAAGTTTTCCTAATACTTAAATAAAATATACGTTTCAAATTTTATCTAAATGTAATGAGTCTTAGACTTTCAACTACTTAGTTGGTTAAAAGCTGTGGATTAATAGCATTCAAAGATTACAAAAAATATAAAAATTATTGAAAACTAGTAAGAAACCAGAAATTGTGTGTAGCTAATTCTACTTTAATAGCTACTGATTAACTTACCTTACTCATTTTTAACTATTTTACTTGAATCAAAAAAATAATAAATTTAGATTATAAAAATAATACGCTACAAAATATGCTGTTTACATAAAATTAAAACTCACGATAAAGTTTACTAAAATTTAAAGAATAAAACCATATAAAGAATTATTTATGTTACATGATTATTTAATTTGTGATACTTTGTATACCGTTTAAACACTGAAACAGCTTATTTTTTACAGCGTTTTTCTTTAAGTAGAAACTTTTTTAAACGAATTCTAAGAATTTAGTACTTAAATAATATTTACTAGTAAGATATTCAGACTCAAATAAATAGTAAATTTTTTGTACATTTTTAAATATTCAAATAACTGTTATAACTTAAAAATAGTTTTATTGTTGTAGCTTAGTTAGTAAAATAACAATAAAATTTTTCAAACAAAGTTAGATTTTCAGATGTTTTATTTTTTAATTAACAATGTATACTTAAAATAAATTACACTTTTTCTAATGCATTAAAACGATAACTTCATTCAATTATTTGTTGTTTTTTTAATCACAGCTTATTAAATATTTTATAAATATTAGTGTTACTCAATAAAACTTAGAGACATAAGAAAAAATCAAACAAAAAATTGTTTTATTAAGTAATATCTTAGATACTTTAAATAACATTTAATACCTATTAGTTTACTATTCAAACAGCTGTAAGTAAAGTACTCACAACATTTTACTACAACTTAAGGTATATAATTTTTTTATATATAAAATAAGCAGTAAATGAACTTTTGAAAAGTTTAAGCCTTGTTAATAGCAATAGATTGTTTTTGTAACTACATATGTATTGAGTCATCTGGTTACTAAGATGATTTTTTTTAAAGTTGTAGAATTAAAAAATCACTACGAAACTATAAATACCTAAATTTTAAATATGAGCCAGTATAAATAAAATTGCAATAATTTTTAGATTTACAAATTGTTAGTCACGTTTATACACAATGATAACAAAAAACATTGACAAAGAATATTAAATTCTTAAAGAGCTATAAAAGACGGAAATATCTTCATTAAAATTCAAAAATTAATGTTAAATTTATATTTCTTCAAGCATAAGCATGGTCTGAAAAACTTTAAAGTAGTAATGTCAATTTGAGTTTAAGAACTGACAGTATTGCCACAATGACAGGAAACTTAACTTCTACATAAAAAAACCAACAAAAACTTTAGAGGATGAAGTAATGTAGGCAGATGACTCAAGTTGACCAAAGTGAAGAGATAGATGAAAGAATAAAAACAAGTTATAAACAAAACAACATTTTCTACAACTGTAACAGAAACCTTGTACTACAGTAAATCAAAAAATTATTCAGCCAGAGATACTAGACAAAATCTCCCTACAACTGTAAGAAAACCGTTGCACTTCAGGGAATATGAGAGTCTGCGAAGCAGAAACCATGACTCAATTAGATGTGGAGATAACAGACTTAAGTGGCTGAAGACTTTCAAATCTGACATTAAAGATGCGAAACTCAGTTTTCGTATTTTGAGGAGAGAATGGTCAATCATGGAATTACTGATGACGCAGAGAAATGCTGGATGCTTCGCGAATTTAGGCTTAATAATTGCACTTCAGCCTACATTTTGTCCTTTGAGCCTAAAGACAGAAATGGTAAAAGCTTGCGTGCTTACTAAATGCATAGGGATGGATTCTTACCACTTCCAAAAAAACAAATTCAGAAGATCAGTGGCTGCGACTAAAATAATGATGTGTAATAAAGAGTGTTAATAACTAAAGAACCAGACAAAGTTTTGAAGTATATAACTTTAAGACTTAAGTATAATCAAAATTTAAATACTATTTTACTGAATTAAATCTATTGTTTTATTAAACGTTTTTGTTTTGCGATAATTTTTTATTTATTTCTATATTACACGTTTATTTTTCATCTGAATTACTTTTGAAATTAAAAAACTTTTAACTAATATAAATTAATATGTAGTAGTAATACATATTGTTCTATAACTATCATTTATAACTTATATAAATTAAAATCTATTGACTTACTTTTAATATATTGTTTAAGTCTAACAATTTTTTTAATTGCTGAACGTTTGGTTTTGCTTGTAAGCCTCTAGGTTAAAAATTCAAAACTAATATAAAGTACGTTGGGAACCTGTCGACCGCATTTTTCAAAGACTTTAACACAAATTAATATTTGATTATAGATCAAAAACTAGATTAGAAGTTTAATGAAAACATCAAAGACGGTCAAACAGAGCTTAAGCGTTGAATTTCGTATGCCGTAAGACTATTATAAATGTTTAATTCTAGTATTTCTATCATCAGAATACAAGTTTTTGGTAGACTAAGTTTGGTTATTTTGAAATTTGCAGTCAGTTGCAACAAAAACTTGTGGTCATTTATTTACAAACAGTCAGTAGATTGAAGACCTTATTATTTTGGTATTTTATTGTTGTATAGTTTTGTTTTAACTTATTAAATCAAAAAAAAATGATTTTAAAAATAATTAAAAAGTACCAATTAATAAAGATTTAGTATTTTATGTAATATTATTATGAAAAAGTTTTGAGAAAAGCAATCCCTTTTATTTATAAAATATAAATTTCTACTTATGTGTGTAAACACTTGTGCGTATCTTATTGTTATATATGTAAGTATAATAGTTCGATAAAAATACTAAAATGAAATGTTAAAAAAATCAACACAGAGGTTATATCAAAAGTGCTTACTAAACAGGCTCTGTGAACCTTATGACTTCAAATATTATAAGAGATACTAATGTATATAAAATGCTTATTTGTAACTGTCGAAAGCTTAAAACACTAATGAATTGATATGTACTATAAATTTTTAGTTCAACTGTCAATTTTATAGTTCCAAGATGTATAGAGAGTTTTTGAAAATGCTAGAATTATAACTATATTATTATTTAGCAGCTGAATTTACCACAGTTTTAAAAGTTTGGTAAACTAGTTATTGATGAATCACTTGATTATTAATTACTTATTATGAATTAAACTATATTTTTATGTATTGTAACAAATTTTACCAGAAATGTATTTGTTACGTAACAATACAATTTTCGTGCACACGTTGAAGCGTGTTAAAAATTTATATCAACACAAGTTAACCAGGTAAACGAAAAACTTTATGTTTTTCATTAGTTAAAATAAAAAAAAATTAAATGTCCGTTAACTTAGATAAATATTTTTTAACAAAAATATTTTAAAAGTTTTCATAAATTGACTAGTTTTATATAATATGTTTTAAAGTTTTACCAAAACCTATGTTAAGTTTTCTAAAAAAATGTTTCGCTTAAAACTAAAATGGTATGAAAATTACAATTGCTTACTTTATAAGTAAAACAAAGTTAGTAATACAATTTAGTTATATTTAAATATTTTAGAACAGGTTTAAAGGTATTATAAACTTTAGCTTAAAATATTAATTAATCATTTCTAATTGCTACTTTTCGACTTAAGTTAGAATTAAGATAGAAATATATTTACTTGTAAATTATGTAGCACAAGTAAAAAAAATCAATAGTATTGTTAGCAGGCATATCTAAGTATACAACATGTAGATAATTTTTATATATAAAAAGAAAAGTCAAAAAAGATTTTATGTGGATTAAAACTTAAATTTTTTTTAATATTTTTCAATCTATGTCAGTAAAACTTGTTGTAACTTATAAAGCACATAAAACAAGAGTGTTTTAAGTTACTAGTCTGTGTTTTTTATTAAAAAATCTTAAACTTAAAATTAGTTTTTTATATGTTAATTATATACAGTACAGTACCCGCGCGTATGGTTTGTACTATATTATATAAAATAGGTGGATTGATAAAAAATAATTTATTATTGATAGTAAATTAAGCAAATAAAAAGTATCAATTTATAATCGAAAGTTTGAAGATTTGCTAATTCAAGTTCTTAAACAATTTAAATTATAACTTTTATTTCTAAAATTAAACAACAAAGTATAAAAATAGCTTATTATTTAATAGAACATTAAACAAACAAAAGATATCAATTTAATAGCCAATGTTTAAAAACTTGTTTATTTAAATTCTAAATAAAGTTTAGTGCTTTATTTTCTAAAATTAAGCAACACGGTATTTAAAAGTTTGTTTTAACTGTTTAAATCTTTTTATAACAAAAATAAACACACTATGAGTAAAAAATTTAACAAAATAGTATTTCTAAAAAATATTCATAATTACGTTAGAAAAATCTAACAGCAAAACTTGCCGATTATTATCAATATAAATAGATGCTAGAATTGTTTCAACCCTAATTTTAACTTAATATATCCCTAATGTTTTAAGCCGAATAAACGGTTAATATAAGCTAGTTATAATGATTGTACTTATGGTTAGTCCAACATGTTTAATCCTAAAAAACATAAATTTAGATTTAAATAATTTTAATTTTAAGTATTTCAAAACAAAAGTCAAAACAATTCGAGGTTAAGCAATTAAAGTTACTAAATGTGATAATACTCTATAAATATATATAGAGTATTATATACAGCTTTTAAAGGCACAAAATACCTAATTTTATAATGTATATTCATCCGTCAAGAGCACTAACTATTCATACGTTAAATTCAAAATGAAGACTAATATTTTATGTTTTTCAAAAAAATTGTTAGTGATTTTGTTTTTTTTTTCATTTCTTGTGTTATAAGATTTAAACGAAAAACAATAAGATAATATTTTGTATTGTTTTTTATATGTTTATTATATACAGTACAGTACCCGCGCGTATGGTTTGTACTATATTATATAAAATAGGTGGATTGATAAAAAATAATTTATTATTGATAGTAAATTAAGCAAATAAAAAGTATCAATTTATAATCGAAAGTTTGAAGATTTGCTAATTCAAGTTCTTAAACAATTTAAATTATAACTTTTATTTCTAAAATTAAACAACAAAGTATAAAAATAGCTTATTATTTAATAGAACATTAAACAAACAAAAGATATCAATTTAATAGCCAATGTTTAAAAACTTGTTTATTTAAATTCTAAATAAAGTTTAGTGCTTTATTTTCTAAAATTAAGCAACACGGTATTTAAAAGTTTGTTTTAACTGTTTAAATCTTTTTATAACAAAAATAAACACACTATGAGTAAAAAATTTAACAAAATAGTATTTCTAAAAAATATTCATAATTACGTTAGAAAAATCTAACAGCAAAACTTGCCGATTATTATCAATATAAATAGATGCTAGAATTGTTTCAACCCTAATTTTAACTTAATATATCCCTAATGTTTTAAGCCGAATAAACGGTTAATATAAGCTAGTTATAATGATTGTACTTATGGTTAGTCCAACATGTTTAATCCTAAAAAACATAAATTTAGATTTAAATAATTTTAATTTTAAGTATTTCAAAACAAAAGTCAAAACAATTCGAGGTTAAGCAATTAAAGTTACTAAATGTGATAATACTCTATAAATATATATAGAGTATTATATACAGCTTTTAAAGGCACAAAATACCTAATTTTATAATGTATATTCATCCGTCAAGAGCACTAACTATTCATACGTTAAATTCAAAATGAAGACTAATATTTTATGTTTTTCAAAAAAATTGTTAGTGATTTTGTTTTTTTTTTCATTTCTTGTGTTATAAGATTTAAACGAAAAACAATAAGATAATATTTTGAAAGTTGTATAGCATAATCCTAAGAAATTTACATTTGAAAACATTGCGTTTTACATATAAAATACTAAGCTAACATAGAGCGGTAAGTTATACTTTAGAAGATCTATAAAAAAATCGTAAAACTAGTAAAAAAAAGTTGTTCATTAAACTCATTTAATTTATAAATTAGATTTATATTATTTAATTAATCAAAAATTACTATTCTTTTCACGAGCAAATAATAATCATAAATTGTTATTTAAACAATTATTTACTTAAAATAAAAATAGGAGATACAAATAGATTGCAAATCTAATTATATAAATTTCTTAAATGATTTAATATAAAAATCTACTTTTCAACTTTCACAAAATAAATGTTGTTAGTGAGCCTCTTTATATAGGATTTTAGATCACCATGCACTATAATAAAATAAAAATATGATATAATTTGCCGTTATTTACCTATACTTGTGAACCATAAGTAAATAAATAACGATTAAGTTTATTGATAATCTTCTTCCAATATCTACTACATGTTAGTACAATGACTTTTAAATATAAACTTTAAAAAAATTAGTAAAACGTAGTTATAATAAACTTTTAAATTTATTTAATAATAATTAGTTGTAACATTTTTATATATATAATAATAGATATTTTGATATACGTTCAAATATTAGTAATTAACTTTAAAATTCTTAATTTATTTTGCTCATCAAAAATGAAAATTTCGACAAAATTATTTTAAGCTTTAGACTGTTATAGTAACATTTTTAATAAGAATTACAAGTTTATATATTTATATACCATTTTTTTTTCTTCTGTACTGAGGCTAGCATTTTGGTGAGTTTTAAAGCTATGTCTATGGCTGTTATACGGTATTTTATTTACTCTTGAAACCACGGTTAAATCACAAATTACAATGTTTTTAAAATATCAAAAAAAATGATATTTATTTTGCTAAATAGATTGAAAACCCAAAAAAAATGTAGCTTGAATACCCTTAAAAAACTATGAAGATAATAGACATAATTCAATAGTTAAGCTTGAATAAGTTTTGTATGAAAAGTTTTAGTATATCTAAAAGCATCTAAATATTTAGATTTGAAGTTGGAAAGTTAAATCGATAAGATTACATCATTTAACATGATGATATTTCATTTTATCTGCTTTAAATAATAAAAACACAATCTTACTATAATGAAAGTAAATGTAACATTATCATTTGTTAATATGTTAAATGTCATGTTTAATTTCAAACTATTATTTTGTAATAAAAAAATTATTTTTCTTTAATCAACCGCAGGTTCTATTAGTAGAGTTTATTTGATTAAGAGCAAAAATTCAGTAGTATATCAACCACAACTAAATTGTATCGAATGTTTTCAACTTACAAAGGTTCGGGCTACATATCCATACAAAAACAAAAAGTGAAAAATTTTTGGCAAAAATTTTTACAAATTATGCATAGTGAAAAGTTAATTCTTATGTCGGGATAAAAATAATTTATATGTTTTAAGATTTTAAAACAGTTTGAGTGAAATGCATTACCAAAAAGCATATAAACTTGAAGTCACCACATTTAACTAAATATTGGTAAACGTATCCGAAAGTACTTATTACATTATATCAAAAATTTGTAATAAGAGCGTAACAATTTAAGTTAGAAGCTTTAAGTAAAAACAAGCAAGCAAAATATGAGCTTTTATCTAAGCTTAATGAAAGAATGTTTATAACTTAGTTTATTCAACAATAAACTTATGAACAAACATTTTTTTCTAGGTTTTTTTTTGTTACAATTTATATGCTTTTTCATATATCACTTACTCTTTATGGTCTGCATAGTCTATTAATTGTAAAACGCAATATTCTTTTAATGCTGTTTTTCTTAGCATTCTACTATGTATTTAATGCTGAAAAAATATTTCATTTTTGTTATCCGCTTAAGGTTATTAGAAACATAAAATTAAAAAAATACGTTCCTTTTTTTTTGTAAATACAAATTATTTAAAAAAAACCATAAACACAAATCTGAATTTTAAATAAATAAATAGTGCGACGTACGTTTCGGTATATGATTTTAAGTTGTGTCATTTAACTATTTTTACAGCTACTAATAGTATTTTATTACTTTAATATATTACTATACATATGCATAACACGCATTATGACTTTAATTGCGTAACCTCAAATAGTACACATTTTTTGTTGTATTTTGAAAATTTTTAGATTTGTTTAATTTATTTTGGTTCAAATATATTACTCATTTATTAAAAAACTAACACTTTTTATATTGGTAAAAATAGGAAACTCTTGTTATTATTTTTTTTTTTAATCATAATGATGATTTGTAAAATATACTGTATATATTTAATTTTTTACTGATAAAACATTTATTTTAGTTATTAATACCTTCGAAAAACTATTTTTTCGATATTTTAAAAGTATTAATTTTACTTAATTAGTTTTAAATCTCGTGTTTAAAGCTTGATTTTAGAAAAAACGTTTATTTATTTAGGTTGTTTTAGTAAACTTTAATTAACAATTTTTACGCTTTCGAACTATAAAATGATGTTTTTTGGTCGTTTAATGAACTATTAAAATTAAATACTTTCTCATTTAATTTAAAACTCAAACAATACCTACGCGTGGGTACCGAACGATATATAATAAACTTAAATAAAACTAATTTTAAATTACAAGAATTTCAAAATAAAAAAATATAAGACCCTTTTGCAATATGGTACAACATACTATTCTTACAAAGAATGAAAAAAAAAAACACAAAATGTTTTTAAGCTTTAATAGATATAAAATCATTTTTGAACTTTACATCCTTGGTTTTAGATTGGTCTGAATTTTGTATACCTTTAAATGGCTGTAAACAATGTTATCGGTTTTTTTTTCTATCAACTAAATAATTTACAAGTAAAACTTGTTTTATTTAGATTCTAACTTAAGTCAATAAAAATAATTAAAAGTGACTAAGCGATAGTATAAGTTACAGTCTTGAACAGTTTTAAAACCGTTTTGAACTATTTCAACCTGAATAAACTTTATCAATAACTTTGTTCACTTTATAAAACTCACACTTAAATTTTTTTGGTCTAATAATTAGAATCAAAATGAGTTTTTTAGACAACATAACATAGATTTTACTAAAGCTTTGAAACCTTTAAAATAATTTTTATTTTTAAATATTTATCTAAATTAACAAACATCAATATTTTTTTAATTTTTACGTAATAAAAACATGAATCTTTATCGTTTATCTAATGAATTTTTGTTATTTTAAATTTATAACACGCATGCTTCAACGTGTGCGCGAAAAAGGTGTCGTGATGTAAACATTATTACTAAGCGTATTCATAGATTGATATTAGATTCTATAGGATATTGTTATTACGCATTATTATCTGTAGATTCAGCAACTTGCTCTACAAACTTTTAAGCTGTTATAAATTCAGCTGCTAAATTCTAAATCTAAATACAAAAAACCTTGTGAAATCCCTATCACATTTATAACTAAGTTATTAACAGTTGTAAAAAACTATTTTACATTCATTATTTTTTTTCTTTTGAATTATCTTTTAATTATACGAACTTATTTAAAATCCGGATAAATTTGTAAGCGTAAATAACATAATGTATTTTAATGTTTTTATTGTTTTACAAATTAAAACTCATCAAAAAAAATGCTATTACTGAATTAGTTAAAGTCAGACTTTACAAAATATTTTATTAATAATTATTTTAAGCATTAAACGCTTATTTTAAGCATTCTAATTAGCGTAATAAAAAACTAAAAAATATATTTTACAGGCCTGAAGATCCCTCACTGGTAAAACATTGTTGCTTTACTGTGAATAAATAAAACTAATACTAACTTTGTCTCCGAAATAAAAATTGTTGAAACCTGTTGTGCTTAAGGAATAGACCTTGCCTATACGCAATAAATAACCAGTGTAAAATATATCTTAATTAAAATTAAATAACATTAAAGGAGAGAAATTGACTAAATAAAGTATATAAGGACATTTTGTAATCAAGTTATTTTTGTTTGCAAAAATCTGGTTTGTTTGAAATTATAGATGTAGCCACTAATTTAGCACTATTACAATGACCAATTATTTTTAAAATAGATATCCTTCATTTCCTAGCAAAATCTTTATTATTTATTAAATGTTTTGCAATTAAAGATCTTTAAGCTGCGTTTTTGGCTGCTATTGTCTTAGTTTTAGGTTTTAATTTTATAAACTTCAACACGCAAGCAGTTAAATGTACTTTAATCCAAGTTTTGAAGTTAATTCACAGAAGCAATTAAATTTAGCTTCACAGAAGCAATTAAATTTGTATACTAAAAATTTAATTTGAATCGGTTATCGTATCCTTCAACTGCACTATTGATACTTTTTTTTTTAATAATAAATTATTTTGATTAACTTAATTTTACGTTGCTTTTATTAAACTTTTTAACTCTAATCTATAGCACACGTGAAGTAGTTTTAATATTTAGTACTTTCAAAATTGCTTGCAACTTTTTTGTAAAGAAGTTCTTCTTCACGTGTAGTACGTTACCCACCACTACCACTAGAATAAACTAATGTAATCAAAAACTCTTTAAAATATTCATAAAATATACAATTTTTGTTTGACAGTTCAAATTTATTTTTAAGACCCGTATCTCAAACAAACAAATACTCTATTTGATAATTCAAATAAATTGCTGTTCAACTTATTCATTTAAAAATTAAAGGTTTTTTGGTAGCAACATGTATTCTTATAGATGTTGCTACCAAATAGAATATACCATATAGAATATATTATTCTTAACTTGCTAAAGCTATCTGATTAATGGTCTTACGATTTTTTCTTAACTAAAATTAAATATTATGTTACTAACATTTAGTTGGTTTTTAAATACCTAACGACACTTACTAGTTGAATTATTTAGTTAATGAAACTTTTATATTCTATGTAAAACTGTTTTAGAAACTTTATGGTAAAATACAACTTATACGAACTAAATGTAGCAATATAAATTGTTCTATGTGTTCTAACTTTATTACCATAACATAAGTTTTAACTTTTGAATAAACAATCATATTTTTCAAGTAGATCTGTAAAAACTTCTGTAGAAGTTTAAACACATAAAAATGATACTATACTAAAATTCTACATATAGTATATTTATAACAAGTTCGTAAGTTTTCATTAAATAAAATATAAAGCAAGTATTTGTAAAATTTAACACATCTTAAATGTAAATATTTGTCTAAATATATAAATGACGTATGAATAAAAGAAAAATTTACTGTTAATACAACCATAGTTGTACATATTTCTTTTAATCTACGTTTAAACACTATATTTTCAAGATACTAATTTTAAGCCAAAGAGATGGCTATGACAGTAGATATGAAAAAAAATTGTTTCATATCTAAACCTTGCAACCTTTTAGCAGTAAGCTTTATTTTATCTTCACTAATCTTTTTTAAGACAATTGTTCGTCACCTATAACTATTGTATTCTGTTTTATAAATATTGGCTATTTAAACGTTTTGATAAGTCTTGAAATGCGTATATATACAAAGTCATAAACTTTTGTGATTATCGAGTTCTAAAATTATTAAATTTAAAATATTTCATTAGTTTTCTAAACCAAATAATTTTTGCAAACTAGATTTAGTATAAACGAAAAAACCTTAAATGTTGCTTGACTAAGCCTTTATGTAAAACTTTTTTTCCCTACACCATTGAAATTAAAAATATGTGCTACAAACAACTGAAATTCTTATAGATTTTACTAAAGCTTAATAAATACAACTGTATCCAATACAATAATCTACTGCCATAAAAACAGTTTACATATAAGTGTTTTTCACGAAATTTTTGTTTTTAAATCCGAAAAATATATTAAAGCCTTAACAATGTATTTTGTAATGCCTGAATTTCTATTGACTGAAAGTTTATAGTTTACAAAGTATATTTTTAAAAAAGTTCGTAGTAAAACCGATAAGTTTAAATGTTAAAAACAGACTTCCTTTATAACTTTCGTACGACATTTACTTTTCTAAATTAAAATTTTTAAATGATTCAGAGTATGGCCATCTAAATGACTTTAAATTCTACCAAGACGACTTGGATAGTTATTTAAGATTCTACACAAAAATATTTTATTACACGTTTATAACAACTGTTACAATTCTTTAGTAACGTCAAATTATAATATTTTATAATAGACTTAATTTGTTTTTTGTTTTTTATATAGAATAAATTAAGTGTTTTTATACTTTTGTTTATTTTCAATTTTTAGTACTTCGGATTTAATTGTTTTTCATAACTGTATCAACTTTTAAAAATAATATTATTAATTACTTTTTCAACTAATCTAATAACAGTTAAACTATAACTAAACAATTTTTTTGAATATTTTTTTACTTATATCAAAATTATTTTTTTATCCAAAATTAGATACACAAAGTTAATAGTTATTATTACTTAATCTGCAACGTGATAAAAATTCAAAACAAATGTACCATAGATGCTTATAATTAACTCTATAACATCTAAATGAACTTATATTAAGTTATTGAAAACTAGATAAACAATTGCTTTTGTTTTTTGTAAAGTTTTTCATCTTTGTTTACCAAAGTGCTTTTTATTTTTAATTTAAACTGGCTGAAGATTAGAAATAATCTTTTTTGTCTTTATGAAACATATGTTCCAGCATTTTTAAAGTCGTCATTTCAATAAATTATATATATATATAATACAATATTACACAATATTACATCATACTGTTTTTTGTTTTTTTGCATAACTTTTCTATCTTTGTTTAGTACAGTGCTTTTTATTTTGAATTTAACTGGCTGATGATAAAAGCTTTATGAAAAATAAAAGCTTTATGAAACATATGTACCAGAATTTTTAAAATCGCCATTTCAAAAAATTATTTAAAAGCCCTTCAAGTGGGCTCAGTAGAAGGTGTTTAAGTTTGAACATTAACCTTATTATATATATAATAATAGTAATACATTTACTTCTTTTAGTTATTAAGATTAAGTATTGTAAGTTTTAGTTGTATTTCTCTTTGTGTTGTATTTTAAAAAAACTTCTTACACCTTACTTGATCTTAGATCTTTATTAGTTTTGTTACATTTAATGTATTACATTTTATGCTCCACTGTAACAACAAAGTTTGTTTGAAAAAATAATAAAAAAAATCATTAAAACTTATGCAAGACGTAAATTGTTTTAAACTTAATTAATATTTAAAAAAAATTATAACCGATTTATTTAAATAAAATTTTAAACTGTTTAAAGGTAAAAAAGGAATTATTATGTTATTTATATAGTAGCATGATACAAAAGCTGAAAAAGGCTTGGTAAACTTTAAAAAAAAGTTATAATATGAATATTTTTTTGATCAAATTTTGAATTTTTGAAACTAAAATTAATAAAAAAGTTAAATAAGCTAAGTTATTGAACGTGGGAATCGTAGTAAAAGTTTTAAACAAAGTCTTCCATTAAATTAAAAAAAATCTTATACTTTACTTTTTAATAGCCTTTAACATGACTGAAAGTTTAGCTAGTCGAAGCTTTGTAATTTGGTTTTGAAATATACAGAAAATGAACACTTTTATATTCTATGCATCAACGATTGTGTACGATTTAATATCTTGACTATTTCAAGCTTCAATATTCTATTTGTACAAATTTTTAAGCTAGTTATTGTTTTAAATGACTAAATTAATTTTAAAAGAATCTAAAATTTTATAGTTATAAGTATAATTAAAGTTAATAAATACAAATAAAGTTTTATTTAGATGTTAGAAAATAAAAATAAACTAGGAAATTGTTAAACAAAAAAAAAACCTGTAAAAAGTTCAACATATGTGCTATGTTTAAAATTTGTTTGGTCATTGAGTTACACACCGCTTATTTAGTATAGCTGTTAATTTTAGTTGTTTTAAAGCTTAAATTATTACATACAATGCAAATAAAACAAATACAAGTAGTTTAGGTCTTAAATTTGAAAATGGTCTTTAAACATTTTTAATACTAGATATTTCAACTGTATCAATTATTTACACTATTATTAAAGTAATGTATTATATTTCTAATGAACTGTAACTTGTTATTTTAAGTATGTGTATCAAAGCGTTAGCAGTTTTTAATTATAGATATTTTGATTTTGAAATTGTGTTTTTTTTGAATCATTGCTCTAACATTATTAAGTTGAAGTTAAGTCTAGTAATTTTAGACTTATACAGTAAAAATTGTTGTTGTTTATAAATTTTTATAAAAAAACAGGTGAGATAATGTGTACAAAATATATATTTTTTTTAAATAAAAATATAAACAACATCTGTTTCTACAAATTAAAAATTAGCAATTTATACTACTGTTGCATAATTTTGTTTTTCTCGTATATTTAGTTTGGTAGTAACATATTGTTAGCGTCATAAAGTATTTTTTTTTGTAAATTACAGACATTTCGTACTGTATTTTTTAAATTTTGCTTAGTTTTAAATTGATAAGTCTCCTAATATACAGATTTAAATTATACAAACAAACCAAACTTAACATATATGTTATTATTCCGACAATGAACAAAAAAGATGTAATTAGTAATGTTGTTAGACCATTACATTTAAAGTAAAAGCTTTAGTTGCTAAATTTTTTATTAAATATTCTAAACATCTTGTTAAAAAAATAAAAGAATTATTAAGAAAGCTAAGAAGTTAATTAAAGGTAGGTTAAAGATTTCACAGACCTGATTAAGAGAAAAAAAGATCTACTATATTTACGTAGAGTAAATTATTTCGTTTACTTAAAGTAAATTATTTTTTGAAAGATTCAATACTTAAAACAAATGTGATCTTACTAAGTTTATTTTTTTTTCATTTTAAAATATAATCTTAGTAAACTTGTTCAACTAAAAAAATATTAGCTGTATAACAATAAAATTTAATAATCTTTCGTTTGTACTGACTTTATTTCGCCAACAGTATTTCGCTTAAGAATTAATGAAACAATTTATATGCTAAATAAAGTCAGAAACTAAGAATTACTCAAGTTCACAGCATAGATAAATACGCATTTTATAACTTAACAAAAAATTAAAACAAACTATATTAATAAAACAAAGTATAATTTCTAAAAGTGAAAAAAAAAAATTTGAAATAAAGATAAGTAAAACTAAGCTAAAGCTCAATGCTAAATGATTGCGTGGCAAAATTTTTTAACAAGATCTGTAGCAAGTTGAAATCAAACATATTTTATGTTAGTATAGACATCTGTTTGTTGTCTAAACAAATTGAACAACTATAAATTCAAACAAATATTTATAATTAAGGTGTGTTAAAGTTTACATTTATTTATACATAATTTTCATCGTTACTTGTTTTGCGTTAACGAACTTGTTGAAAATGTAATATTGCTCAATTTTTAATGTTATATCATTTTTAAATGTTTATACTTCTAAAGAAATCTTTAAAATGATAACTGACACTAAATAAAAATGAAAGTTTGTCACAAATAAGCTTTAATCGATTATTATAAAAAATTATTTTTGAACTAGCAAATATAGAACAAATAATTTATTGAAAACTACTTTAAATCAACAATTTTTTACTTATTACAAAACTTTTAAACTTTTTAATTCAACAAAATTTCAAAACAAATTAAGACTGAAGCTTGATTTTTGAACTAGAGTTAAGTATTCATATTTCTATGGAGGAAATTAGTGTTTACTTTACATCATATAAAAAAAAAACATTAGTTATTTCTAAAAGTTAACAATTTTCACAACATTTAGTCAAAATGATACATAAATGAGACATTAAGACTTTGAAAAATACTACAACAATTAAAAACTGAAACTTGAGATACAAATACGTAAAACAAAGATTTAAGGTGTCTCTAAAAAAACTTATGATTAATCTGCTTTTATGTATGTATTAGTTTTATCTTACGTTTTACTATAGTCATTTGCAAAGAGATTAAGTTAAAAGAAAAACTAAATAACTAACTCTTTTCAATTTATAATTTATCAACAATAGTTTTCTACTTTTATCTTACTGTTTGAATTAACGTGTATAACTTATAAAATTTAGAAATTTTCCTGACACAAACTTGCTATAAAATTATGTAATTGTTATAAAACAGATGAAGTAATAATTTTTTTGGAAACTTTAAAAGTTTTATCTAATTGATTGAACTATTTAACTAGTTTGCTTTAAAACGTTTAAACTTCTACTAGTAATAGTCTTTTTTGAAAAAACTAAATTTAAATAATCAAACGTAGTAAAACTATTGTTAGCCGTTAGTAGGGATCAAAACTTTGATGATTGCATCATATTGCATTAATAACTAAAATATGTATTTACGCAGTATAGTGAAGTTAAGGGTTAACTTTTATTACATCATTAACACAGGTTTTTATTGTACATTCAAGTCAAAAAGTTTTAAATTTCTTTTTTATTTGATCACTTTATTTACTTGATAAAAGAGAAAAAATTACAAACGAGCAATAACTGCGTCTTTAGCGGATTTAAGTATTATACTTGCTACTCAAACCTCTCGTCTGATTTATGCTGTGTATACCATTTTTAACAAAAACTTTCTAAAACTTATTAATTTTTATCACATACAGTATTCTTGTTCAAATCACAATCTACTTTGTCCTATTTTGTATGTTAAAATACATTTCTAAATATTATTTTCGAAAAATAAAT
The DNA here is from genome assembly GCF_965202585.1 of Thalia democratica. Classification (NCBI taxonomy): domain Eukaryota; kingdom Metazoa; phylum Chordata; class Thaliacea; order Salpida; family Salpidae; genus Thalia; species Thalia democratica. Next base: position 11,389,019 of record NC_139167.1, read on the forward strand.
ACTTAATTGATCACTTAGTTTGTTTAAGACTAAATTTAAGTTCGTCTTACTACGTAACAAACTTTTAAAAACATTATTTTCTGTCCATATTTGATAAGAAAAAACACAAAAAACAAGCGTTGTAATTATTAGCTATGTAATATTCAAAACATAACACATTGTAATATATATGTTGATTTTTAGAAACAAATGAAGAGATCTCATTTGCTATTGCATAAACAATATATTTTATTCTTTTAAAACTTTATTATGCAAGCTTAGCTTCGGTCAAAGACCTCCTCAGTGCTTATAAAACATCGTGAAAGATAAAGATTTAACCTTAAATAGGTCTTTGACCGAAAGGTAGTTTTTATAATAAAGTTTTGAAACAATAAAAAACATAACACATTATTGTAATTAGTCATAAAGTTTTTATTTTTATTTCTTATCACACTTAATATTGTTTTTAAAGTGTTTAGTTTATGATAAGTCACATAATAAATGCTCAATTTTGTAAAAGAGCTATAAAAGCCTATTAAACTATGCTTTTTATTTAGTTTGTATAGTTACGTCTTAAGACTTTGCACACAACAGTTAAATACAAATACAACTTTATATTAACTTACTAACTAACAAGATTGTATTTTGACAGGTTGGTTTTTAAAAGGTATTGTAATATTAATGTCTGAAACAACCAAATAACTAAAAATAAAAAATTAATACGAAAAAATCAAATTTAAACAAACTTCACTTTCTAAAAGCAAGTAAGATAAGAAACAATTTAGACGGTCCTACAAGATAACTAAAACTACCATTTATAAACAAAAATTTAATTTACTTCAAAAGTGAAAACGTTAATTTTTAATATTAATATTTTTACTAAATCACCAACAATTGTTCGTTTTTTTGTTGTAAAAATATGTAATTACCATTAAGTTTAGAGTTCAAATTAGTTACTTTTTACTACAAATTAACTACAAACTTTAAACAAGCGTGAAATTGGCTTGAATAGCTTTTTTTGTAATTTTTATTACAACCAAACTTTAAAACCGATTATTTTCTATTTATTTTATGCTAACTTAAAACTTTTTTTTATACTTAAGAACGTTCTTTAGCTTTGCTTTTTACGAAATTACCATCGAATTGGGGTTTTACTTTTGTAGTGGGCCAATTTAAAAATTAATCGTTTTTTTTTTTGTGTTTTTTTTTTACTTTAATTTTATTTTCTCTAAAAATTCTAAATTTTTTTGAGTTTTCTTTTTAAACATTCTTAACAAACTGAGTTTAAAGACAAAAAGAAGGACTTACATTCAAGTTAAGTGACTTTTTATACATCTTAATAAAACACAGTTTTGTTTCGAATATTTAATAAACGATGAGATTTGATATATTTAACAGTATTAAGTAATAAAACACATCGAAAAAAATGAAGTTTGTTGTTTAGTTTTATGAAACAATTTTTTAAAGTTTAACTTAAGTTTGACGATTCATATATTTTTATTTATTTTTTGAAACTAATATAGCTGATTATGCGGCTCTAAACTATGCATTATTGACCCAACAGTTTTTCAAAATATTTAGAGAATCTGTACATAAATTGATTGCTATTTTTCTTGAAAACTTTTTATTATGTCACTATGTAGTATTATCTAACTACATCTATGGATATTTATCATGATAATGACATATCGTCATAAGATTGTTAAAAAAAAACAATACCATTTTTCATTGATTTAAAATAACATCAAATTTAAATACCATATAAAAAATCAGTAAGTAAAAATTTTCGTGCGTTGAAATCTTTTTTTATTTTGCACAACATTAATATGTTTATGTATTCATGAAATTAATTTCAAATTTAAAAAAAAAACCTGTAGGTATATAAAAAAACGTGTAAAAATAAATTTTACAGTAAAGACGTATACAAGGTCTTACCACTAAAACAAGTTAAAATAAATGTATAAATTGTTTTTATGTTTATGAATATTGTCGAACTTGATTTGTAGAGTTTTAGGCCATACAAATGGCTGATAAATAGTTGTTAAAAGCATTAGTAAGTGGGTGTCTTGCCAAACGTGAAATTTTTTCCTTTAGATATGCACCTGTTTTTACGTGAACTTTTTTCCTTTAAATATGCACCGGTTTTTACTGCAGGTTTAATGGTTTACTAATTACTAGCAGGTTTACAATTTGCCTGCTGTCATATTATATGATATAAAAATTCTTAAGGAAATGTTGTTTTCTTCACTTAGAAATAAATTGATTCTTTACTTTGACAAAACTTATAACTGCTCAGTATATCATATCAGCACAGTTTCTTTCCTTTCAGAAAGGGTGATAAAAAAAAAACTAGGTCACGGGCCCAGATACTAGGGATGTATTTATTGCACAAATCCAGCAATAAAAGAATATTTACCCAGTTTTTTTGTCATTTTAAGTCAGTAATATAGTCCCTTATAAGTAAATACAATTTGAACTATTCCTTTGAGGATCTGTTTGCGTTCTGCACAGATCAGGAAGGAAGAATAGTTTCAGCTTTAAAAGAATGCTTTAATAATATAGACACATTTTATTGTTGTATACATGTAGAAAAAAACATTTCACACAAACTTAAAAGTAATTCTAACTTAAAATTTTTGCTAATTAGTTTGACAAAATGTAAAAAAGTAGAAGAATTAAATGATAAATATGCTTTTATAATAAGGTCTGAATATTTTATTAATAGTAATAAAAATATTCAAGATTGTGTAAAAAATATGTATTCTAAAATTAAAAATCATGTAATATACCCACTTAACAAATTTTGTAAATGCAGCACTGACCTGTGCAATTGTTCTGCAATAACGAACAATTGTGCAGAGTCAGCAAATGCTAAGATAAAAAATCATTTACAACATAAAACTTTAACTCCCTTAACATTAATTAAAAGTTTAAGAGAATTAAATAATCAACAACTTAATCACTTCAAGCTAATGTTTTCCAATATGGGTGACTTCATATTTACCGGTGGTAGTTTTGAAATGTTGGGTATAGATAAAGAGTTTATAGATTGTTTGTATGACCAATTTTTTGAAACTGACCTTTTTTCTTCTTCAGTTGAAGAAAGTGTTATCCAACCAATTAGGAGAAGGAATTTTAAATTAAGAGGGGGTAGTACCAGAAAAACCATTAATAATAAGGTCTACGCTGATTCATCAGATAAGGTTAGTTTGTATCCAATTTCATCATTATCCACAGCCCACAAACCCTGCAATGGGAATAGAAAAACTAGGTCTCCTAAGAAATGATTGCTTTTTTTTTCTACTTACTATTTGAGAGAGTTTTTTTTAATGAGGTAAAACTACAGGTGATGTAATTTAGCTTTAATCATTGTAACATTTTTGTTGCATGGTAAAAAGTTACTACTGATGTACTTTTGCTCATTTTTCAATCACTTACTTTTTTCTTTTTAATAAGGCATAAACTAAGTCTGATGAGTTTTTTATTTTAAAGGAAGATTATTTTGGCTCAAGGTTGCTGTGTTTGTTTAGTTTTTTAATTTAAAAGATTTTTTTTTTGCTTTAAACTAAGGGTTTTTTAGTTTAGTTAGTGTTTGTTAAGTTTATTAATTAAAAATTTTTTTTTGCTTTAAACTCAGAGTTGCTGTGTTTGGTTAGTTTTTTAATTTATTTTTATTTTTTGGTATTTTTTTTAACTCAGGTAAATTCAGGATGGCAGTGTTTATAATAAGATAGTTATTAATCTTATCATAAAATGTGCACACTTGATAGTACTAAGATTTTTATGTTGTTTAACTTAAAGTTACATTAACATAAATATTTGGTGCTATCATTTCCTTCACGTGGTCACTGCTGTTACGAAGTTTACCAACTACTTTATATTAAGAATATATTAAGACTTAATATAATTAGTTTTAATTGTCTTGATGTGATTAGTTTTGTAAACTTCAAACCAAAGTGCACTTAGGAAATAATAACAAAGTATAAAAATTCATTATAGTTTTTTTTTTGAATCTCTAGACAGGTTGACTCCAAATTTGAGACATGAGCAGGGTTGCCACCAGGTCAGGAAAAACTATCAAATTTGAAAAAGCTCAGGAACAAAGGAGGGTTCTTGAAATTTGACAAAATTAAAAAAGAAGTCAGATTTTGTCAGTTTAAGTTTACAAAATTCCTTATTATTCAAAGCCTTCAAACAGTTTTTGTAAGCTTTTTACTATTGATGATCTGATATATACACAAAAGTTTACCTAGCATAATACTAAAATCAAAGTGTTTTTTTTAGTAAATTATTGAGTTCATTATAATTAAGGCCATAGGGGGGTAAGCAGTTGATCATTTTTTTCTAAGATTCAAGATGGTTTTTACCATTTCAAAAAATTTAAATTAGTTTTTGAGATATGACCAGTCAAAGTCGTGCTGCATAATAGGTTACTTATAGGGAGGGTAAACTAAAACAGCAAAAAAATACTATTTTGTTTAAAATCTATCTCATTGATTTTTTAAACAATCTTGTTCAAATTTTCACAGTCTAACCTTTGTACAATAAAAAACAAAAGTTACTTTAGACTTTGAAAATTTTGAGTTAAAATATTTTTTTTTTTTAATAAAATTTTTATTTTTTTAATTCATTTCGAAATTCAGTAACATTTTTTCTTATTATGTAAGGAACATTTCCTGACAATTATTTTGAACTAAAAACTTTCAAATAGAAGCCAAAGTTATATTTAGTAAATATGTGGAACTCCCCTATGGCCTTTAGCAGTTAGCTTAGTTTTAAGTTTAAAAATTTTTTAGAATAAGTTTAAATTTATTTTTGTTTAGTTTGATTTAGAAAAGTCAGGAAAATTTTAGTAAAAGGCTAGCAAATTTTTCTCAGCTTGATCTGTGGCAACCCTGTATGAGGGTACAAAGTAGTCCAATAGAATTGTTTTTTTGAATTCTTTTTTAGTGTCCATTTACTGTGGTTAAAGCTTAATGATTTGTTGTAAATAGTTTTTTAATTAATAAAAAAACTATTTTCAAACAGTCATACAGTTAGAAACACACAATCAACAAAATTTTGTAGCAGTAGGTAAAAATCAAAAATATGGAGAAAACTTTGGTAAAAAATCACTACCACCCGGTTTCGAACCCACAACCGTCTAATTACATACGATATGTGACGAACTAGACCACTCGGCCATCGAGGACTCAGTGAAATTGCAAATTTTGCTTTTATATATTTACTAAATTTTGCTTTTTGATAACAAAATTATTTATTATTATTTAAGAAATATGTGATAAATCAATTTTTGCTGTTTGTAATTAATTTTTTTTTTAGTTAAGGCAAATAACTATATCGTTGTTTGTAAATTAAAAAATAACAAACTAAAACTAAGATATACTATTCAAACTTGTACAAAAATAATTTCTAATTTCATCTGACTTCTTTATTTATACTATTATCTTTCACATTAAAGTCATTGTTAAATTAATTAACTTACTAGTAGTTGTTCACCAATAAAAACTGGTTGCAGAGATTGGTACAACTAGTTAGGAAAGTTATATGTAAGGGGTATATGTAGCAGGGTGGACTTTTCTCCTTGTGAAATAACTGCTTATACTTAAATAAATACAAGTGTGACGACATTGGGTGTATTTTTTACATATTTACTTTTTATTTTCATCAAACCTAAACATCCACAAATTAAAGAGCTTTTTAGTGAACCAAAAAAAACAATCTATACTTGATTAAACACAAGTTTGTTTTTCAGTTTGTTTTTGTTCCATAACTTACTATTTTTATAAAGCTAAAGGTCCTGACTCGTGACTGCTGAATATGACATTACTGTTCTGGTGTACGACTTAATAAGTGAAAGGTTTTTTCGTACACCAAGTCCTTGGACAAAACTTTTTGAGCGTATTTTTGTCGTTCAATAAACAATACTGTTACATTTGATTACTCTTTCGGGTTAATTTTTTGTTATATAAGTATTATAAGGTATAAGATACAAAAAAAGTAAATTTAGTTCTACTAAATGCAACTTCGTTGATGTAAAAAAATAAGACACAATATTAAAGTTTTTTGTAAAATTGTATCTATTAAACCTATGTGAAGTCTTTATGATACAGGTAGTACGTATTAATTGATATTACTGTGCTGAAAAATAATAAGTTTTTAGCATTTAATTAAACTACTTATTATATGTTTTAAATACCTAGTAGAACATAATTTTCATAATCACCGATTAATAAAGTGAGGATTCTATCATTATGACTGGACATGTCCTAAAAATAATGTTAAACTGTTTTGGTGTGCGACTCGATAATTGAAAGTTTTTTTTGTACACAAAGCCCCTGGACCAAAGTTTTTGAGCGTATTTTTTTGTCGTTCAATAAATAATAATACGAAAAATATTTCTATCAAATACAATTTTAATAAAAACTAATGAAGGCTAAACAAATCTTTGTAACTATCTAGCCTTTTAAATACTAAATCTGTTTATTATTTCAAGTATTTATGCTTAAGATTTTTTTTTGTTTGTAGTATTAATGTTAAATTTATAATTAGATTAATAGTTTAGTTAGTAAGGTAGTTTTAAGTTAACTAAAAACAGAACAAAAGTTTAAATTTTACTATCTAAAGCAAATTTTCTTTTTAATATTATCTATTTAGAAAAAATCGTCAAAGATTTAATGTAATTAGTTTTTAATTAAATTAATTTGAGTTAGTTTTCAATCATTCGAGTAACTATTTACAAAATATATTATAGGTCCGGTTGTTCTTGCCACTACAAAGTGAAAACATTATAAATAGTTAAAAAATCAATTTAATTTTTAACAAAATCAAATATAAGTGTTATAATTTAAAACTAATTTATAAAAAATAACAAAACGATTCAAAAAATATTATTACTTGATTTACTGTATCTTCTTCCATAAAAAAAATATTTAAGACAAAACAGAAAAATAATTAATTTAAATGTTTTGTAAGACAAATACATTATACTTAATCGTTTTTTAAATTTTAATTACAAACTAAAAAGTTGAATTTTTTTATAGTTACTATCTTTTTTAATTAAGTAGCTTTTTTTTTTGTTTGCATAAGTTCTTTAGTTTGTTTAAAAATTAACGATCTTTTATTTTTCACTTTCCTTCTTTGTTGCTAAATTGAATTATTAGCTTACATATTGTCTTTAATTTGTTTGAGTTGAACTTTGAAAAATAGTACTTATTTGCATATTATGTGCTTAGTGAAGCTTAGTGAACCAGTAAAAACTGGTGTATATCTAAAGGAAAAAAGTTCACGTTTGGCAAGACACCCTTAGTAAGTTATACATAATACTTTATTACGACTTAAGTATAATTATTTCAGTTAAATACCATGAACACAATGACAAAAAAAAAATATTTATTCCTGCTTTTTTAATAAAGTAACATTTATATTATAAAACTAAGTACTAAAATAAAAATATTGGTAGCAAACCGAAATTCTGATAATCGAAGCAAAAATGATAAAAATTTCACGTTTATATCTAACATAGCCATTTCTAGCATTTTTCCCACGTTCCTCTCCAAGGTAACAGGACGAAGCAGTTCATCCTCTCGCGATAATCCATCAATAACAATATATCTTTCAAATAACTGAGATTAATAATTAGGACTTACACCAGACAATACACCGTGCTCTGCTCTGTAGAGGATTTGGTTGCACCAATACAATTTGAGTTTTCAGGTGAAAGGAAGGTAGCTAATTTGCGTTGCATTTTTTGCTATAGTTGTCTCCAGTTGTCATTTGTCATTTTCTGGGAGCGTGGAATAACAACACTTTCCTAGAATTTCTTTTTTGTCATTATTACCAGAAAATACAAATTTCTGCAGCAGTAAGTTTATTATTCTTATATAAGGGATATTGCTTAGAAATTTGCAACCAGGAGAGTTAAATTTTGTTAGAAACTTATGATTTTTGACGGTTAACGACCTGATCCTTAAATATTTGTCTTTAACACATATTGATGATAGTTGTTTTTAGTTCTAATGTTACTTCACTTTTCACCCTCTTGTTAATAGAGTGATCTGTTTAGTATTTTATCATGACATGATCACCGCAATACAGTAGTGGCAATGGTTTTGTGTGCTCACTTAAACTTTTGAAAGACTTTTTTCAAAATCTAAAGTATTTTTCCTTTTTACTCGGTGCGTTACGACACATGTTTGAGATATGTGAGTTGTTGTAAGCCGTAGCACTCTTTCTGATGTAAAGTAGAAAGTCCTTTACATTTCGCCGACAAAAGATCTGTCCATGGGAATAGTTTGTATCTTGGATCAGGAGTGTTTTGTTGCGTAAGTAAACCTTGTACCACTCTTTCGTTATCGATATACAATCTCGACATACATTCTCCATTTATCGCTTAATGGCATTTAGTGCTAGTTCCGCCCAACCGTTGATTATATGCAAGTGACATTTGATGTCGCAAAACATATCGCTTTGGAAAATCTTCGATAGCTTTTGTAGAAAACTCTGAATTACCATCTGAACATATTTCAACTGGAACACTAAAAGTGACAAAAATACGACGCAACGCTTTAAATGGTTCTTTCAAACCAGACTCATTTCTACTAAATTTGATTTTTTGTTGTTCTGAAAGTCTGTCGGCAGCTACAAAATAATATCAACCTTTGAACTGCAATAATCACTTTTGAATCAATGGTTCATTTGGAGGTAGGTGAGGATTGTTTTGGGATTCGTGCGGTTTTCGTCGCCACCCAGTGTGTAGAAATACATTTTTCTGTCCCTGTTCCTCCTTTTTCATATTTACGTTTTTACGCTCGAACATATTTTTCCTATGACCTCGGATGCAAAAGCTCAACTTTGTCAGATCTCCTTTGAGTTATTGGACAATATTTACATTTTGTAATGTAATTACTAATTAGTATAATTTACGTTTATGTTACGTAGTATAATTTACGTTGGTTTAACTGAAAACTTAAACAGCACAAAATATAATATAAAACTAAAACAATTAAACTCTAGTATTACTTAAAAATTATTTTTACACATCTCACAAATAACACAAAAATTAAACAGTCTTTTAAGTTTCAAATTGAAATAATTTACGACTTCGAGGAATTTTATGTGAAAGAAAATAGTTTGTTCACTAGATTTAATTTAACAACATGTTCAAGTATAAACTTTAAATTTTAAGTGACGTAAATGGCTGTAAGTTTTTAGCAAACCTAGCTAATATAACAATACAAAAAAAAGATTGTTACAGTTACAAATATAAAAATTTAAAGCATACTTTTTTATTCATATAAACAGTTTTGCTGAATATTAAATAAATATAAACTTTCAATAACAAAAGATATAGTAATTTATATTAAAAAAAACTTCAAATTGAAACATTAAATATATAAGTTTCACTTATAAGTAACATAAAACTTAAAAAAAAGTCTAGCGTGATTATATTTGTTCAAATTTTAAGTTATAACTTAGTTTAAAGTTTTGCAAAAAAGACTATAAATATACGTAAAAGTTTTTAAACAAAACATTAAATAACGACAAAGTACATAAGATCCTTCACATTAAAAAAACTAGCAGTTGTTTGATTATAGTGCTAGGCGGCTACAAAAATATAAAAAATAAATCAATTATATAGAGAGTTCGTTCCATCTATTTTAAAGCAAAAACTTCTTCGTTTTATACAATTTAAAGCACTGAGAAACGTCGTTAGACTAAATCTCTATTTTTTAATGGTAAAAAGTTTTTCAACCGCGTTTCAATTTGAAAAACTTTTACTTTTATGATTTATATAACTTGTATCGAACTTTTTTTCTATAACTAAGCAATGTTAACAACTTAAAATATTGAGCTTGACATTTAAAACACGTTATCACCAAAAACTTTTTAGGCAAAATTAGCTATAAAAAAACTAAATACTTTAACGCTATTCTAGAAACTTTTAGCCAGTAAGTTTTTGTAAATAGTCTAGTTTCTTTTTGATTCTAATTCAATGAAAAATTGAATTTCTTTACCAAACGATCATTTTCTACAGGTATTCGTGATAAAATCTGCAGTCTTTAGTAAGGTTCAAAAAAAGGTTATTCTACACTTTTTGGTGCACTGCAAATTATAATGTTTAATTACCTAAAAAATTAGTAAGTTTTTGTATTAGTTTCGAAATTAAGTCAAATTTATTGTTATAATAGATACAGAATTTTTTTAAATGTAGTATAGTTTTATGTTATTAAATCTACATTATTTTAAAAGGCCTATTTAAATAAACAAATAAAAAAAATTAAGTTTCTTGTCAAATCAACCTAGAATTTTTAGGTGAAAAGTTCATTAGCTATAAAATTCCTATATGTTTAAAACTTTTAATTTAACTAATTTTATATCTTTCTTTTGAATGAAACTACAACATTTTTTTTACGACGACAGTGTAAAAGTGACGCCGTGCAAAAGTGTCTCCTCATGTAAAAGTGTTTCCTCATGCAAAAGTGACGCTCGTGCAAAAATGCGATTGTGCAAAAGTGATGCTGTGCAAAAGTGTCTCCTCGTGCAAAAGTGACGCTGTGCAAAAGTGTTTCTTCGTGCAAAAATGACATCTACCCGCTTTTTATATAACATAATACATCTTAATTTAATATTTGAAATGAGAAAATAATACAAATTGTTTTAAAGTTTGAAAAAAACTAATAGTGCAACAAAAAGTTATAATACATATAAGTTAATTAAATTACTATACTAAACTTTAGTATGACGCTTTAAAACGCACAACCTTTTACAAAACGTTTGTCATATAATTCAATGCTAAATGTTATAATGCTAGCAGGTTCCTTTTCAAATTATATAATGGCTAAAAAATTACCATTATTCTTAGTTTGAACATACGTAAAATAAAGTTTTATTTAAAAATATTGTTTACATTGTTTTGTTGAAAAGTTTTTTATAAAATTGAGCATAACCGTCGAATCGGTTTGAAATTTAAAAAAAATGTCTAACATTAACAATGAATCTCTCATTTATTTATGTTTTTCTACGTTAGTAACAATTTTTGCCATAGGCCATAACTTCACTGAATAGTTTGAACTGTTTATTTGTTTTATTAAATAAATTTTTAATGTTTAAAGTTTAAAATAGTTGAAATAATTAATATGTTGTCCTAAAAGTACGTTTTTTATATCGTTTATGAAATGTACCTTCAATGCTTACGTTTATCTATATTGAAATATTTATCGTGAGACATTTATTCTATTAACTGTTCTTTCGTATTTATATTGTTTAAACACTTAAAGATTTAATTAAAATAAATAAATACTCAAATAAATTTAAAAAATAAATAATCCTTAAGTATTTCGAAACCATAGCGGTTTTTTTGTAAAACTACTTAAATTTTTACCATTCTGTTAAGACATTTTATATACTTTAATTTTTATGCTCGTGATAATTTTTCTATCTTTTTAAAATAAATTAAAACCAGTTTTTCAAATAAATTGAGTTATCTATTACGTATGTTCCTAAAAATTTTCTACAAAATTCAATTTTTTTATATAGTAACGCAAAAGTGTGCACCTAACCGGCAGTGCCTAGTAACCATGGACATTTTCTGTATGGTTATCTGCATTAAGCCTAAAACAAACATATTAAAAGCCGCTTAAGTTTACAAATAAGTATTAAAGCGAAATCCCCCAAAATAAAGGTTTTTACCATAAAAACATAACATACTTGTTGAAAGACATTAGAAGTCTTGAGTGTATATTTAATTTACATATTTGATGTAAATATTTATTAATGGATGCATACTTATATAAAACTCACAGTCTTTTTAAATCTCTATCTTGTACTATTTTTATCGTTTGTTTCATATACGTTTGTTTTTTTTTATAACTTTTAAAGTTTTTTGTTAATTGTTTTAATCATGGCTATACAAGTATAGATTGAAATGGTCGTTATTTTCTCTAAATAAACGAACCGTAATATTTTTGTTCCAAATTTAAAATTATTGTGTTTTAACAAAGCTTATGTAACATAGAATGAGATAACTTACCATTCTAAATACTAAATATATAAATACTAATATAGCTGTAAAAATATGAATTTAACGCATTAAAGTTTTTACTGACTATTTTTTCACAAAAAATACTTTGCTCAGGAATTAAGGCAAATGTTTATATGTTAAATAAATTTAGAAACTAAGTATCACTATAGTTCACGACATAGAATAAGTATGCTTTAAATGGCTTATCAAATATTTAAAGCAGCCAATACTTATAAAAAAAATATAATAGATACAGCTGAAAAAAAGTTGTTTAAACGAAGATTAGTAAAAATAAGATCAATCTAACTGCTAAATAATTGCAAATCAAAACGTTTTAGCTACGTTCTTACTAAGAAAACAACATGTTTTTTGCTATCATAGCCATCTAGTTGGCTTGAAATTCCTTACGAAAAAACAAAAAGAACAACTCTAAATTCAACTAAATATGTACAATTAAGGTGTGTTAAAGTTTGCGAATATTTTAATCATACGTAACTTTCAATCCCTTAGAACACGTCTTGCTTCATCTTTTTTTTTTAATAATTTTTAAACTTGTTTAAAATTAAATAAAGTTCAACTATTAGTATTATTTTAATTAAAAGAGTAATACTTCTACATATTTCTTAAAATGATAACTAACATATAGTAAACCTGAAAGTTTGTCAAAAATTAATTTTAATTTATTGTTGATTCAAAGTATTGATTATAAAATAAAAAAAATCGGAGTCTATCAAAAACTGAGGACCACTGTAAATAAACCAATGGTCTGCTTAATAAATTGTTAAATTAAATACATTTTGTAACTAAGTTTAAACTAAACCTTTATTTTTACTTTTTAGTTAAAGTTTAGTACTTACATCTTCTGTAGAACAAATGTGTTTGCAAATACTTTACTTAAATTTTTAAAAAGATTTTTAAGTTATTTGTGAAAAATGACAATTTTTTCAACGCTAGAGTCAAAAACTTGTATAACGATAAAAAAAAATATTACAGCCATCAAATTTAAACTACCTTATACAAATTGAGTTATAAATGAGAAAAAAGAATTAAAGATGCTTTTATAAAAAAATCTTATTAATCTTTTTTAATGTGTTAGTTTTGTATTGCATTTAATTTTAGCCATTTGCAAAAGTTAAATACTAGTAACTTAAAAACTCTTATCAATTTATAATTTAATCACAATAGTTTTCTACTATTATCTTACTGTTTAAATTAAGCTATGTTTTATTAGTGTTTTATCATATAACTGCTATAAACAAGAACTAATTATTTTAAAACATATAAAACAATAGTGTTGTTAGCAAACTATAAAAGTTTTATCGAGTTTATTAAACTGTTTAACTAGTTTGATTTAAAACGTTATAAATGTTTAAAATGCCCCTAGATACTCACAAACTTATAATAAAGAGTGAAATTTAAAAAAAAATCTCTTCGACAATTTTTCTAGCACTTATGTAGCGCAGATCTTTTTCCGGTTTAGTGTTTTAATAACCATTTAGACCACTGGTATAGTGGATTTCTTGGTTTTTCAATCATTATCTACTCATATACATAAAAGTACTTTACTAATGTATACTTCGGTATTATTTCTAGTAACTTTGATTGCATAACCTAAAAACAAAATGTTATGATAAGTTTCAAACTATTTTCAAAATTTAAACTTAACGTTTTTTTTAGTACATTAAGATGTTTTTCTAGCTAAAAAAGTTTTATGATAGTATTATGTGAAACATTTTAGTTTTTTACTTTTAGCTGTTTATACGACTGCTTAAAGAAGTTTTGTTGTATTTGAAGGTTTTAACATTCTTTTATTTACATAAATAAACACATCCACAAATATTCTGTTCTTATTGTAGTTAGCATAGTTACTTTTTAATCTTTAATTTATAGCAAATTTACTCAAGTTTTAGTTATAAATTATTTTTATAATCAATTTAAAGTAAAGTAACATGTATAGAAAATTAGTCTACATTTTTTAGTTTTCTATAATTTTTAAGTAACTACGCACTTAATGATTAAAATAACAAAAAATTTACATCACTAATGTAAAATTGATTGTTTTATTCGATATTATAAAAGAATAAAGCAAAAACTATGAAAAATAGTTTTTTAAGAAAATTGTTATTGTTATAGCTAATTGTTTAGCTTAAAACTAGGTGTACATAGCGAGCAGTCTATTTCTGATTTCTAATAAATATGTACGATTATTAAGCATATTAAATTACATTTATAATTATCATACGTCATTTATATTACTTATTTCATATTTTTTGCTAACTTTTTTTTATTTTCAATAGTTTAAAATAGATCCTTATAACTATCCCATTTTACGATACTAAAATTAGTTCTTCGAATAAATCCTTTATTAGAACTAGTAAAACCACGGAAACTGGATATTTAAGTTTTTAACTGTTTACTATTGTTTTTTTAAAACAAGTAGTGTAAATACAGGTTTAGCAAAATATTAGGCTAGCAATTAGGCTATAGTTAAGTTTATTTGTAGAAATAATGTTTATAGCATAGTATAGTAAAGCTTATAAAAATAGCTTATAACAAAACTTGCTTTAAACTGTATCCACTTACAATTTATATGATATCTTTTCAGTTTTAATATTTGTTTTTATAAATTTAATTTAAATACTAAAATTAAACTTATGTCATTTCATTTACTATATTTACAAATTTTGCATGGTAGTATGTTCAAAAATAATTTTATCGTGATATTTATATAGTACATTTGTTGCTTTCAAAAATTTAAACACATTAGAAATGTTAGTATAAATGTTTTACAAAACATAAAACAAAGTTTTTTTTATCTATAACACTTTAAATAATACTATATCGATTTAGTTAAATCGTATCAAAATAAAATATATTATTTCTCTATCATGTGTTCATAATTTTTTGAATGTTCTATAACGAAAATTTTTATAGCTTAAAACTTTTAAGATTCATCTTACTGTATTGTTTAATACTAAACGTTCAAAATATTAAACCTTAATTTTTTGGTATTAAGAATTTTAGTTGTTTAAGAAGCTAAACCTTCAACTTAAAAAGTAGTTAAAATAAAAGTAATACAATAAAAATACATTTATATACTATTTCCTCATGTTAAAATATTTGCAGCTTTTGATTATTATACTTGAGAGGTAAATAAATTATCTAGTAGTTTTGAATATACCAATACAATTATTTATTAAGTATTAGTAGTTTTTCAATAATCAAGTTAACGATGTTAAATTTAGAAAATTTTTAAGAGAGTTAACTATTGTAGAATTGAATCATTTTAAAATGTTTATTTTTCATCTTTGTGATTATCGGAAGTTAAAAAAAAATGTATATAACAAAAAAACTATTTCACACAAACTACCAAAGTTTTGAAAAATTATTAAGTTTATAAAATCCTGACCTTACACATAAAAGACTTAAAGCAGTGCTTTTAAATTAGGGTTCCGCGACGCCTCTCAGGAATTCCGCGAAGCCTTTCGAAATTTAAAAAAATTCATTAAAATTTTAAACATTTTATGTAAAATTAAAATTAGGGGTTCCGCAGAAAAGTTGAATTTTGGAAAAGGGTTCTGCCACTAGAAAAAAGTTTCAGAAGCACTGGCCTAGAGGACCAATATCGTTGAAAAGCCTTTATATTAAACATGAATAAACACTTGCATTATTGATACTGTAATCTACGTGATATTTTATTGTAACTTCTATACTCAATTAGTAAATAAATATCACAGCATTTAGCCAATAACTATATTCAATTTTTCGATGTTATTATGTTTTTTAGTAAAATACATCGTAATTGTACATCAAATTATATCATGGTAGTTTACAGAATCGGTATAGTTTACATAAATATAGTTATTAAACCATTAAAAATATAAAGTTTCATAAAGTTTGTATTTCAATACTAAATAAGATTTACTCAAAAATTATTTTTATTTTGTTTTTAAGTTTTGAACTACGATTGTTTTTAAATTTATTAAAACTTAAGCAATGGTGTAAATTTCACAAAATTACAAAGCTTTGATTTATTAAAAATCAAAAGTATTTTTTCAGTCATTGTTAAAACAAGCTTGCTTACAGTCGATGGTACAATTTAAAAATACAAGGAAAAGGTGCTTACATTAAGCAATAACTTATAACTTTTCTTATATTTTTGTTGATATTTTAATATTTGCTTTGAGGTGTTAAAGATGTCAATCATGATTATATATAAAATTTTCTATGTAATGGTTTGAGTACTAGTTTATTTTATTATACAAAATAAAGTTTTCTTAAGTTGATAAAAATCTATTTTAGTTTAAATTTGAACACATTTAGTTCTCAGTGTTTTAACTTGTTTGTTAGGAATAATGATTTAATCGTTTAATATAATCATAAATTTTATAAATTGCATAACGCACAAAGAATATTGATCGAAGGACATATGAAATCCTTTTCAGGCTGTAATAAACTTTCATTTAACATTAATTAATGTGTAGTAGTAATACATATTCTTTTAAAATTTGCATAATTCAAATTAAATTATTGTTTTTGTTGCTGAGCTATTGGTTTTACTAGTAAACCTCTATGTTTCAATTTGAAAACTAATATAATGTACGTTGAAAAACTGATAATACTAATTTTTGAAAGACTTTAAGGAAAAGCTATATTGATAAAGTATAAAGAAAAAATAACTTAAGGGTAAAGTATACTAAAACTTTAAAATAAGATATCAATAAAAAAGTTAAAAATTAGTAAATTTGATCAAGATTTAAACTTGTATTTTGCATAAAATTCAAAATTTGAAGTAATTGATCGTTCAACAAAATTGACTTTAATTTATATTGGTTTATTTATTTTTGTTAATAGGATTAAAATATAAAAGTAAGTGCATAAAGTTAAATAATTTTATTAAACAAGAACTTTCTTAAACTATATTACTTAAGTTTTTGTTCCCTAAGTAGTAACTGTTATTCAAAGTAATTTTGAAATAATTAATTAAATTTTTATTTGTTTAAGTAATTCCAAAAAAAAATATAAGACTTTTAAATCAATCTGCTTAGGTATTTTTTTAGTTTATGAAAATAAAATTTAAGTTAACTATTTTGTTAACGATTTTTATTTAGTAATTTAAAGCCATATATATGGTTTAAAACTTAGGAAAATAATTTAGCAAAACTTTATGAAACACTAAGCGTTTTAAACTAAACTTGCGTTGTCAACATTTCTAATAATTTATTAGTATTACCATTTTTTTTTTCTATATTACAACTTTTATAAACTAAAACAAGTTAAAAAGTAATTATAAAGAAAAATATTTAAATATAACGTAACTTAAAATTCAAACTTATTAGACAAATGTAACGAATATAATCTATTCTGTAGTAATAACTTAAAAATTTAATTCAATGAATTTTTGTGAAAAACTTTCTTCCAGTTTTGATTATTTTACTAGATTTTTCCTAGCTAAATGGCATACTTAAATAAACAAAAAAGATTTAATATATTTGTTTAAAATATTGGGTTGTTTTACTGCTTTTGTATGTAATGAATGTTTAGAATGTAGTATATCATGTATTAATATGTTTAAAAAACAAATTAAGCCAAAGAGTAGTTATAATAATTTTAAATAAATTAAATTCAACAAAACTTATTGTTTTTCTATGTCTTTTTGAGTTTTATGAATACATAATTAATCCTTTAAGCATAGTAGCAAATAAATTGTGGTTTTATAAACAACCGCAAATTTTGATTATATTAAATAAAACAGTTTTATTAAAAAGTTCTAAATTGGAAAGATCGTTGTAACATAGATTTGTAAAACCCACAAACGTTTGCTGGTAGTTTTTTTTAAATATTGTTTATTAGCTTAAAGCAAGTAGATTAAATTACTTTTTACATACTTTAGAAGCCAGTTTTAATGCAGCTAGTTTAAACTAAAATTCTATTTAGGCATATAATTTACCAACAAACTATACACTAACAAACTTCTCCTGCTTTCATAACAGCTTAAATAAGATTTTGTCGAAATTTAATGCATATATGTAATAAATTATTATATCAAAATTAAATTAAAATTCCATATTGTGCGTAAAAGCTGGTTAAAAGAAAATTTTTTTAAGCATTTGTAGAATTTTAACAATAATGTTTTAAAATCAGCTATGTTAATTTATCAGCAAGTAAATCAAATGTCTTTACTTATTTTCTAAATTCTCAGTTCTACTCATTTAAGTATTACTTGTAAAGAATGAGTTTTTTCTCAAATGTTGTTTACAGACATTAAAGTGATTAAATTAATTTAAGTAATTTTACAGAGTAAAAATTAAGTAATAAATCATAATAGGTTGATTAAAAATATGTACAAAGTAAAATAAAAAATATTTTCAAAAAAATATTATAATTTATAGAACAAGTAGAACTATACTTTTTTAACCGACCAGTTTTAAAATTAAATTAAAATAGATTTTCTTTATATTTACGTAATTGACGACTCTAAACAAATGTATCTCAAATAAAACAGTTTGTATACCATGTTTATGTAATAAGACTTTCAAATATGGATCATAAATTTTAAGCCATGTAAATGGCTATATTCTTATTGATTTAAAAAAAAACACAATCTTATTTATAAAACTAATAAAAAGTACACAATGTTAATTTTACAACATTACTTTTTTTTCATCTGTAATTTTGAGATAAATTAATGGCTGCAAATAGATATAAAAAAGCTCATTTTAAAATCCACATACCAATTTTTTCTTTAAACATCAAAGCGACATATAACTAAACAATAAAATTACTCTTGCTTTGCATTTGAACTAGATTTAAAAATGTTCAATGTATCTACATGTAAACACGAGCTTCGATTATCAAATTTATTTTTTATCGCTACTTTGATTACGTTTTAATGAATGATATGATGCTAACATTTATTTTGTTAAAACTATTCACTTTTTAAAAACATACTTTTTAATATTCCTTTACTAAATAAGTTTTTAAGTTCATCTTTACTTAAAAATGAAACAAAATTGCGTTAAAATGAAATTCAATAGAGTTTCAACTTCTAAAATAAAATATTAAACAAAAAGGCATCGAAACCAATGAAATCCTGTCTACTAATGGAAAAAATAAACAGTTTTTTTTACTTTACAAAAAAATTGTTAGGTTTCAACTTACTTACAAAAGGAATGAGGATATTTGATTTAGTTCTTGTTAGAAAAAATACTTCAAAAAGTTTTACATTAAATAGATTATTTTAATTAAAAGACCCGATAATTTGTTCGTAAGCTGTAAAAATAAAAAAATAAAACATTACCCTCATACAAATAAGAAGTATGATTAAATTCTTTGAAGTAAAACTTTAAAATCTATTCAAGCCTTTCTCACGTTGTTATGTTATGTATGTTAACTTAAAATTATTATAAGGTCTATTAGAAATTTATGTTTTAATCGATCGTTTTTTTAAATTAAATTCCTAACAAAGTTTTTGTTGATAGTATGCTTGCAGCTATGCAAATACTTTCAAAAACACCTAAAACACATATCTAGTAACATCCACATTATTATAAAACGTTTGTTTTTTTTTTCCACAAGTCATTTCTTAAATTTCTATACTTGTTTTAATGAGATTTTTTTTGTTAGCTTAATTTGCAAGAATAGCATAAACTAAGCAAGTCTTAACAGACTAACCTGACTAGACTTCTTAACGATTTCATGATAGAATACTAGTTTTTTAATAACTAACTAGAATATAACAATTTATAAAAAAATGCTAATTGGAGTATAATTAATTAAATAATTAAACTATTTTAAAAGTTTACATTGTCGGATCGAAGCAGTTTCTATTTAAAATACTAGTAATACAAGATTAGTCATAGTTTTGACGTTTAAACGATTAAGGTAAAGTTTAATAAGTTTCAACTACAGCTTATACAAGAACTTATAGCATGTTTTAAACTTTAACAAAGTTGTGACTCCTTAAAAACGTTTTAAAACACTGGAAAGTATGTAAACTTTTAGTTTTTTTTATCAATACATTGTCATATGTTGAAATTTACATAGCTTCCTTTTTGCCTGTATAAAAGATGTTTGCTAATCAAATCAGTATTTATTTTTGAAGTTATGTTGTTTTTTGTTGTGTTTTTTTTCATAAACTTAGATATGTATTTTCAACCTTTAGAAAATTTCAGGCAACTTATTAAAAAATTTGATTAGTTTAAATTGTTGTCTTATCACAAATAATCCTTACTTAAATTTCATAATTATATTTAGTAAAAAAATGACAAACAAATACTCAAGTTTTTTTTTATGCTTAAATAGCTGGTAAAGCTAAACAAACAATTCATTTTTATGTTTATGCGGTAATTAAGTATACTACTAATTGACTTAGTTGAGTAATCGATCAACCGTTAATTTTTTGTTACGTGTAATAATTCTAAGTTTAAGTTAAATTTTCGATTACAACATATTATGTTACTAATAGTAAATTAATACAGCCTTTTATAAGGCTTAAAATTTTTGCCATTAGCTGCTTTGGACAGTCAAACATTGCAGGTTCTTAAATCTTTCAGTACATTTTCTTAACGTTTGTCATGAACTTATTCATGACGTCACTGTATGTTATCATTATTTTATCAATACATTCTTTGTTATTTTCAATACAGTATTTTTTAATCTTTGTAGCTTGCGGTAATAAAAAGTGTGTTTATGTAACTTAAGTGTCATATAAAGTCTTCAAAGAAACAATAAGTTCATGTTGTTAAAAGTCGGTATTTATGATTTTTTTTTTTGAAAAGGACGTAAATGTATCATTTCAGTGTTTTAGAATCTTTATTTATAAAATCTAAAAAGGCAAGTTTATGCAAGAAAAAATTTGTTTATAATCCTAATTTGTTTAAATTCATGTAAATTTGCTTGTAAGTTTTGTTTTTGTTGTTTAATTTTAATTTTTAAAGAAAGTTTAAATAAGTCTCTTTCAGGGACGTGTCTTTGTAAAATCAAGTGTTTTTTTTGTAGCTACTCGCAGTTTTGTCCAGGGGCGTGTTTTGAATGGTTTCCTGTTTCCTGTGAACCCCATGACAAAAAAGAAAAAAAAAAAAGAAAAAAAGATTCTTAGAATATAACTAAAAACGTTGTTTATTTACTTTGGTTTGGTTATTTGATAAACTTTGAATAATGAATGTTGAATTTGTAACACTGAAAGATAAAAAAGTTTCCTCAACAAAAAATGCTCGTTTTTGCCCAGCTAAAATAGATTTTCCTCAGATTATATTTCAACATCATTCAAGTTTTCAGCCTTTTTGTAAAGGTATTGTAGTATTAATATCACCCAAGTAATGAAGTGTAGATAGTTAGTAGTAAAAAATACATTTCAAAAATTTTGTCTTTCTAAAAGCAAACAAGCAAAGATATCAATATCATCCTAGATGACGAACAAAATTGCTATTCAACAGTTATTCTAAATATTTCTTAAGTGACATACGTTTTTTGTTGAAGAAGTTTCAACCATTAATAATTGTTCATTTGTTGTGTTGTGTATAAAGAAAAATTAAGAATGAATTTATTTTATACATAAGAACTATAAAAAATATATTTTTTTTGCTTATTAATAAAAAACATTTGAGGGTGAAATGTAAAAGTTAATATACAAAACGATAATATTACGGTGATTTTGTACTTTTGTACTTACATTAAGATTTTATCAGAATCTTAGTTATATATTTTAGATAATTGTTTCAAGAAAATTGCTATTGATATTTTGATGATTACCTTGTTTTTTTTTATAATCAAATGTGTACACACTTAATTAAAATCTTAATTATAGTTTAACAGGTTTTTTAGAATATGTCATTGAATACGTATGTATTTTTGATTATCACAATAGCTACTTTACTACAGAAGTATAAATGATTTCAGTTACATATGAAGTACAAAATATAAGTTCAGGTATTTAAACTCCTAAACGGAGATTTTATGGCTACTTTAAAACTTTCAATTTCAAACTAAATGATTTTACATTGAAATTGATGATATTATCTTAATTATATTTTAAAAAGTTTTTAAACTCTGTCATCGAACACGTATGTATTTTTGTAATACTACGCTAACTACATTACTGTAATATTATAAATTAAATTTTAATTTTAAGTTAATATGACAAGTTAAATTTTCAGTATTTTGACTCCCAAACGGAATTGATGTTTAATTTGAGGAGCTAATCTATAACACGTCATTGAATACTACATATATTTTGTTGAATTTTTATTTATTCGTTTCAACAGTTAGTTTAAATAATTAACTATAAAACTTTTTCTAACTTGTTAAACTTACTTCTTATTACGATAAACAATTTTTTTCAATATAAACCAGTCATGTCTATATACTTTACAGCTTTTTTGTGGACAAAGTTGTGTTATATCACTTAAAACAATTCAAGAAAGTTTTACTTCTAGTTTGATCAAATTTATACTATAAAGTATACAGCATTACTATTTGGACCTAAATCAAACTTTAAATAACATTTTTTTAATACTTAAAGAGAGAAAAAAAAGTAGTTACTGTTGTCACATCTCTTAACAAAAAATGTATATACTTTTATTTAATCAAAGTATTTTTATTGATTTGAAATTAAGATATTAAAACGTTAAAGACCTTACCTTGAAAACTCAAAAATTTTACTTAGGTTTACATATTTTTGAACAAAAAAACATTTAAGCAATAATATAAATAATAAATAAATATTTAATTATAAATAACAATATAAATTATAAAGCAATAAGTAAAACAAAAAACCAAAAAAAAATATATATGTAATTAGTTGTTTTGTATAACGTATACCAAATAATTTAAAAAAATTATTTAACATCTTGAACAAAAGTAAGTAAACATGTCAATTTGGTTTCATAAAGACTTACATTTTAACTTTTTAATTTGTTAAAGATAAAAAAATGAACTAAGATAAAATGTTTTATTAATGTTATAAACTCATTTACTTCAAAAGTAGTAGTAAGTATAAAAATATAATTTATCAAAAATATTATTATTTTCTTTTCAAATTACATAAGTTGATTTTTTTATTAAACTTAGATTAATTAACTTGTGTCAAGTATTTCAAAATAAGTTTTGTAACTTATGTACAAGTTTATTTAATAATTAAGTAATATAACTTTTATTGCATTATAGCCGGTATATATGTGGATTCGAGTTTAACTTCAAAAACGTAGATAAGTTTGTGAATTTGAAATAACAAATCATCTTAGTGCATCTTAATTTAATCTTAATTAAATTACCTTAATCTAAGTTTTTAAAACAAACTAAAGTTTTTATAGATACTTAATGTCTCTAAAATTAAAACTTATCAGTGAATTATTGAAATTTAGATTTAGCCGTTTTTATTATATTTTACAAAAAAAAAATCATCGTTAATAAAATATGGAATTTAAAAATATTAAATACTTTAAGTATTTTTCAGTCAATAAACAGTGTAATGATTTTGCTAATTTTGTTGAGGGTGTGTTTAATTTCATTTTAATAAAAGCAAAGGCTAAGTTGTTTCAACAAGTCATATATAGAACAAATTGAAAATAAATTAATCTGAGGTTATTCAGAAATAATTAACAATTTAGTAAATGATTTTTTTTTGTTAAATCATACTTTAAAGGTTATCAAAGTTTAAATATACATTTTAAAGAAAAACAAATATTGAAATAAAAAACAAAACACGTAAAAAACGAAAACCAGTATAACCTAGTACTGTATTTATTTAAACATTACTCAAAGTTTTAAACAACTAACTGAATTAAATTAAAATTAAACTTTTTAACTACTTTTTTAGCTTTACACAAATTTGGCAACTAATTTAACTTTTTTGTAATTGTGAAAACTTACAGCCGTTTACGAAGCTTAAAACTATACCGTATTTGTATGAATATTTTTAAAAGTAGTACGACAATTTATTTTAAAGTTGTTTAGATTTTATACTTTTACTTTTTTTTTACGTCACTATGTAATGTTTATCAGTCACGTCTATAAATTACTATAAAATGATAAAATACAGTTTGTCTAAAAATTCATTGAAAGTAAGAACGAAATCGTTTTTCATTTATTTAAAAAAAATAACTAAATAGTTTCTATTTAATTAATCAATGAATAAAATTCTATGTTTACTGAAAATTTAATTTGGTTTAATTTACTTAACTTTAATAAATTGTAAATACTTTCAAATTTTATTTTTACATTTTGAATTGTCGATTACAGCGGACAATTAAAAATTGTTCCGTTTGAAAGGCTTTAAACTTGACTTGAAAGAACTAAAAAAAACATTTAAGCCAAAAATGTACTTTAACATAAATAATGTGCTTGTTAGTTAAACGCAAAATATGCTAGTTCATTTTATTGTTAACGAATGTGCAGAGAGTTCATTTATATTAGGATCAGAATATGAAATATAACATTTTAAAACTTACCTGATTTATTGTTTATGTGATTTAAGTTAAAACTAGTGCTGATAAATGTTTATGTTTGAAACGAAAAAGTCTGCAAGAATGTACCCATAATAATTTATTAAAGAAAAAAGCATTTTACGTAGCATATTTATTTTCGAAGAAACTAGTTCGACTATAAATATTTTATTTTCATGTTCTACTTATTTTGTCTGTTGAATTCTTGTTTTTATTTCCAACTTTTTTTACAACAATGGTATGTTTCAGTTTTTCTTAAAAATAATGTTGATACATATTCGTTTATATATATATTTACGCCAACTGTGTAAAAATCTATATTTTAACTCTATTAAAAAATTACTATATTTAAAAAAAAACAAGTTGTGTGCACTATTTCTTTATCTAAAGAACTAAACTATTTGTTTTTGGTTTGCTTAACTTACTGTAAAATTAGTTATCACTTTAATATGTTATAAGCAGAGATTTTTTAAATTAAAAGTTAGTAGTAGTTTTAGTTAGTAGAAACATTTAAGAGTTAGAAAATATATTTTTGTAGGTCAGGTAGACAAAACATTTAAATTTTTTGATAAACATCTAGATCAAATAGTACATAAACTATTTTCTATTTCCTTTATTAATAGTTTTATTGCTGTCTTAACAAACTATCATGTTTTAATTTTTTATAGTTGTTGTGAATTTATAAAATTGTGTAGAATTTTTTGTTTAGTTAAACAAAAGAGTGTCATCAATCATAAACAAACTATAAGTAGACATTTAGGTTTTTTTTTGAATATTAATTAAATGCTAATTGATTTTATAAATATACTTATGAGTGTTTCAAAAATGCTAAGTTATTCTAAACACAAAAATATTTTCTAATTTTAATCTACCATTTTTTTTTTAAACTTTAAGAGAGGGAAAACATTGGTCTTATTAATTTTTTATTAAACTCATGAAATCCATAATAACCTATAGATTAAAGGAAAACATTATTATCTATTTTTTTTTACTTTAGTCAAAAGTTTAAATGTTTAATGTTTATCTGGTAAATTTAACTGTTTTAAACTTTAAAGTCTATAACGTATGTTAAATCCCAGTAAAATTTGTTACAAACCGTATACATATATTAAATGATATAGAGCTAACTATTCTGCGTAATTGTCAGAAACCTCAATAAAATGTTCTACAAACTTTTATAGCTGTATGAAATTTGGCAGCCATTTGTATGACTTAAAACTTTCCTAGATTCAGATATCCAAAACATTAGAGGAATGAAAACTATTATACTGTTTTCAAACTATATTCTAGTAGCATAACGTAGCTAACGTCAATATAATAAATTTATTTTTCTTTTTTTTTGTATTTAAATAGCGTTTAAAAGTTAGGTCGTTTAATTTTTGATGAAATCTGTACAACCTGTGGACGTTATAAAATCTTATTAGTCCTTATAACTTAAAACTAAACAAAATTTACAAACTTAATAATATATAATTGTAAATGCAAATTTTTCATAATAAAAAAAAGTCATAAAATAAAATTTTAATTTAAAATGTTCACTCAAAAATTATATTTTAACGCATATATTAGTTTTATAATAAAGTAGTCCTGTGGATCTTTTTTAGTTTTAATTTTTAATATTTTAAAGCAGTTGTCGTCAAAGTTTGCACAAAAATTATTTTAGTGTGCAAATTTTTGGTGTGCAAGTAATCTGTTTTGGTGTGGTAAAATAATTCTAAATTTTGAAACTTTCACTAGATATTTTGGAGTTGCAGATCAAGAAAATTATGCTTTTAATGATATTTTTTGTTAAGGGGGTGACATTTTTTTTTATTTCTATAAAAAGGGCCTACAATAAAAAGGTTGGAAAACCTTGCAGTAGTAAAATAAGTAAATTCTACATTTGGGTGTACAGATTTTTTTAATTTTGCAATTTGAGCGTAAAATTTTGTTAAGCTTGACGACCACTGCTTTAAGGTAATTATTTATAGTCTTTAATATGACTTCGAACTTGGCATTTGAGACACAACAAAATTTATATTAAAATTAATCTTGTTTTAAAGGTTTAATTTTTCATTTATATACCGTATAATCGGAAAAGATTTATGTACCGGATAAAATACTCAAATCTGTCCAGGACGCAGTTTGCGACTTTTGTGACGCAAATTTGTGACTTTTCTCTAGCATTAATTTGAATTTAGCAAACAAATCAGAACTTAAAAACATTTTAAATAGGATGTGCAATTAAAACCTGCAATAATAAGGAAAAAAGTATTCGTTGTACTACACTGTACTGCTTAGATATACTATTTAATTTTTAAATACTCTACAAAACGTTTTTCAAAATTTTAAACCCTGCTATAACAATAGTTTCATTACAGTTTAGCTACTTAATTTAAACTAGTTTACAAAAATTATTCTCTAGTTATATTCAACAACAAATAAAACTTCAGACAAAACCTTTCTTAATAGTTTTCATTTTTACTCAAAGTTTATGACCTTTAAGGATTAGCAGTAAGTCATAAAAAAAGTGTAAAACGAAAAGCTATAAATTTAATGACTTTAATGTAAATACAAATTAATAATATAAAGATCTTACAGAGTTAAATAACTTTTGTCTATCATTAAATAGTGTATATTTAAAAGAAATAGTTTTATAGCTCATTTTGTTAAACCGAAACTAAAAATATTGATACTAAACAACGATTAACGATTAATTAAATAATTGTATAGTACGGTTATAATAAACTTTGAATCTCCACTATAAACCATAAATAAATAAAAACATTTACCTAACTAGTTATTATTTGACTAAATGATATTCATAGCTACTTTAAACACAACAAAGCATGTGTTTATATCGTGCTCAAAACAACTATGCGAAAAATATAGTATTTTGAAGTTTATGTTTTACTTTTATTAATGGAACTAAACCCTCACATGAGTTTAGTCTAAATAAGCATATTAAAGATTTAGTTAAGCTGGGATTAGAATTAACTACTTGAACTTTAAATTAGACAACACATCTATAAAGTTTATTTCAATTTATAACTTTATACAAAAACAATGAAAAAGTATTAAGAAGTATATTTTAAACTTCATAGTTCTGTTTAAGAGTGTTGACTTGTTAATGCATAGAAACAAGTGTTAACGTAATAAAAAAAAAATATTGTTTCAACTTTATTTTATTTAATTTTAATGGCCATAATTTTAGCTTAAAACTTCCTTGATGGTATAAAAACTTTTACTAAGAAATTCTAATAAGTAAGTAAAAGTAACGAGTATTTATTAAGATTTTTCAAATTCATTATATAAATATTGCGAATATTTAAATTCAAATTTATTTATCATACGTCATTTCCTGTTTACGACTTTTCATCTGATTTAATTTTTTTACATTTCGTTTAACTTTAATATTTCACACTTTTATATACAACTTTTACTAGCAATATTTTTTAAAATATACATTATGAGTCATTATATGCTTAAAGCTATTTAATGTTTATATTTTTTTTCTGAGTTTTTCTGAGCTATTTCCCTACAAGTAAAAGACTTACATCTTAGGAAAATGATAGTATTCATACATAGCTATCAGTATAGCTTAAAAGCTGTACTGGAATTAAAATTACTTTAATTGTTTAATGTTTTACTGTTAAAACATTAATTTTACAGTTGTTATAAAAAAAGATATTTAAAAAGTCTATTTACGTCAGTTAAATAGTTGATCTTTTATACGTTTTACACTTTAAAAGCTGTTTCTCGTACCGTTTTTTTATTCAACTTGTGCTTGAAAAGTTTATTACTGTATGTTTTTCTCTCATTTAAGTATTTAGAAAGCATATTTATTATGATCTATAGCTAAAAACATAATGTATAACAAAATAGTCTTCTTACAGCAAATTTTTTTATTACTTAATCATTCTAGTAAAAGGGGTTTAAGCGAAAGGTATAAGTTTCAGTATTTGAACTCTCAAACGGACTAAATAGTAAATAAGATTGATAAATTTTAATAAACTGGAATTGAAGGTAATGTCATAAGACAATTTCACAGAATCAGATTCTTTTCATAAAACTTTAAAAAACTAGTTAGAAAGTACTTTAAAAATTAAATATTTTGCCTTAATAATTTTAAGTGTTTCTTTTGTAAAAGCTACGAAGATAACTTTATAAATAGTAAGTTCTAGATACAAAACTTATAAAACAACAAGCTATTCGAAATAAGCTAAAAAATTATACAAAAGATCATAAATAAAATTATAATCAAACTTAAGGATGACAATGTTTTATTATATAAAAATGTTGATGTGAAAGCTACTAGCAATATACAAAAAAGTGTAAAAAATACTACTTAATTGTAAAAGCAATAATGCATTAAATCATAATTAAAAAGATGGAACTTGTACTAAAGTTAGTTTACCTTTAATTTACTTCAAGTAACATATGCAATTTAACTCTATATAAACATTTTACAAAAAAAATTACGCACTAAATACATAATTAAACTACATTCATACATGTTGCCAGAGAAGCCATGAAATTTTTACTAAAAGTATAAAATGTTAAACATATAATATTAAATGTTTAACCTTAAATAGTATAAGATAAGAACTACTAGTTTGGGTATTAGTTTTGTGATGACGTAAGATATGTTTTAAAGCATTTTTTTATCAAGAACTACATATACAACTTTTTCTGGTTTTTTTTACTGTTATTTTCAATCATTCTACTAGTTCTTATCTGATCCGTACCCAGAATCACGTTTACTTTAACCTGATATTTTGAGTATATAGTCTGACAAAAGATTATTAGGAATTAAATATAAGTAATATTGTCTTTTTTGAAGCAGAATAATATGGTTATACATATTAAAAATCAAGGTACTATGATTTATTCTAGAATTTATATTTTTACTTTAAATTTCAAAAATTTTTATTCCACAGCTTTGTTGTTTTAATATTGAATCCAGTTGGTTTAAAACTAAATTAATATTTTTTAAACTACTTAGATTGTAGCTACTTTTTGTTTAGGTTTCATTATAAGCATAGACTAATACTTAGTTTTTTAAATTTAACAAAAGTTTCTTTGACGCTTATAAAGAGTTTGCTTATAGTCGTTTACACGACTTAAAATTTTGATGGAATGTCTATACTAATTCGTGAAATTCATTTTTTTAATTTGATATAAACTTCCATGAATTGCTAATATATTTATATGACGTTATTACTTTTAAACGAACAGTTATTCAGTTAGAATAATTTTTAATTTTTAAAAATAAATACAATCAGAATGTACTTTTGTATTTACTTTAATTAAAAAAGTAATGTTTCTATGTATTTGAAAATTATTAGTTAACTTGCTTAGAGCTTTAAAATTTACACTGTTTAAAGTATTAGTTGTATAGCTTTATGTATAATTTATCTTATATATTTGTATTTTAATTAGTATATTTGATTTACTACTTTTGAGAATTAGTAATTTATACTACAATTTATAATACTTGAAGTTTATTAAAGTTTACAAAAAATTAATAAGATAATGTTACATTATAAAACTTAACTCTTTAATTTTACGAAATTTTAACTTAAAGAAAACCTAACAAATAAATTTAACACCTGTTGACTTTATAATGTTTTAATATCTTTACAACAGGCAATAATAGTAGAGTTTAAAATAAATTGATTTAAGTGTATATAATCATTGCAATATCTATTTTATCTGTGTAAACAGCTTTAAAAGATTATAAACATCAAAATTGAATGAAAAAAAATATGTTGGTCATGTAATTCTTATTTATTAAGTTATAGTTTTCTAAGTAGATAAAGTTTTACAACTATTTAAGCAATATTATGCACTTGGTTTAAGTATAGTATAGTATAGTTCATTAGTAATTCTTTAATTTTGTTTTTTAAAACCTACAAACAGCATTTCAAACGAGAAATAAATTTGCTAGTAGTTGTAAATACGACTAAAAATTTTGTGGAGTATGTCCTTTCCATGTATAGAAATTATTTGTTATTTATTTTATTTTAAACTTGCTATATTTGCTGATAGATTTATGTGATGTCACTACCTGAAATGTTCAGATTTTTAGTTTGAATAATCTGAAATCATAAATTACAGTTAGTTTATACTTTAGCTGAATACTAATAACAACGCTTTGTTATATTTATACAAAATCTTTATGTCTATAAATATAACAAAAGCTTCAGAATATTCATAACTTTAAAAACTATCTGTGCTTAAGATTTGTAACGAATAGAATTAAAATACATGTATGATGTTACACTACAGTTAAGAAGCTACCCTGATATTGTTATAGATTGCTTGTAAATTATATTAAAATTAATATATATAAAACATCTTACTTTTAAAATTAATCACTGATACCTAAAAAACAACTAAACAAACGAAAGTTTTAAGTAAACTATTAAGTCAATAAAAACATGTTTAAGTGGAACTTTAAAATATAACTAAAGGTAATCACTTCTAAAATAGTAGAACAAATAATTGTTTTAAATATAACTACAGCAGCCAAAAGTACCATTATCATTTCAAAAATACTAGATTGTCGGGGGGAGCGCAAAAATATAAAACATTATAGTGTACTACAATTATTTTTTTTTGCGTTTTTATAATTTTAATGCAATAATAAAGATGTTTACTATAAAAATAAAAAACTACTACTTGAGGTAGTTTATATTTTTGCGCTCCACTTTACATGCATTCACTAAAATTTTTTTTTTATAATTTGACAAAACTTTACTAATATAAATAAGTTTATTGTGTCACCACAAACAATGTGAACTTGAATGAGAATAAAATATTTTTGATGAAACGGACATTATTAAAATTGTTTTGAAACTTTTTTATCTTCATTTGTCTGCAAATAAAATAATTAACTTAATAATTAACAATAAGCAAATATAAAACTTGTAAGCTAAAGTACAATAAAAGGTTAAAAAGAAAACAGTTGTTATAAGACTCATTTATATTGATTTCATGTTTCAACTGATGCTTATACATTTAAAAAAGTACAAAAATATTTTTTTAAAAACGATACAGATTCTTAGAATTGTTAATCAATGTTGTTTATGATGATAAATCTATTGAGGTTTTTGTAAGTTCACCAAAGGCAATATATTTTTTTGTGATAAACCTGCATAACTAATATGTTTAAGTATTTAAAAGTTTTTTTTGTTGATTATATTTTTTAGATTTTTATAATAAGATAAAAAAGGTCACAACTAGTTTGTATACTTTAATTTGAAAACTAAGTAAATTTAATTAAAAACTTTAAAAAAATTGTTTTCCGTGGTTATTTTCATAGTTTATTATTAGTTACAATGTATAATTGTTCTCAAATATCATTTACCTTTTATGGTCTGCATAACCATTTAATTATAAAACGCATATTTCTTTCTGTGCTATTTTTTTAGAATTTCATATTTAGTACATTTGAAATTATGTTTTTATTTTACGTTTAAATCTAATTAACACAAAAACTTAAACTAGATAGTTTTCATTTAAATTTTACTAATTGATTCGTTATGTACAACAAATCCTTATTTTAAATATAACCTATGAGTAGTTTTAACTCAATAGAATGAATATTAAGTCATTTATGCTTTTAATAGCTGTTCATCTCTCGCTATATATGCATAGGATTTCTTTAGTCCATATATAATTTTAGTAATTTTAATTGCTTGAATTCGCAGTTTTATGAATTTTTTATGCTCAAGACTAAAAACATTTAGATATGTTGTTATGTTTCTTCTTTTGGCTTAAATGTATTACGTTAATCTTAGAAATATAAATATAAGTTATTTTAGTTAAAGCTGTTTTTACAGGTTAAAATTGTATAGAAATTTTATTTTAAAATAATTACGATACTTTTGGTGTTAGCGTTTATTTACGTTATTATGATGATTTTGTAAAAAAACATTTTTTGATTTTTAAAATAAATTAAGTACTAATATTTATTTTTTTTAAACTCATTATAAACTGATATCGGTTGTAAAACCATTCAAAAATTTGAAACAAAATTTTAAATTTTTTAACTTTATTTTTACTTAAACACTTTTGAAAGTCGTGCTTATTGCTAAGTTTAAAAAATGTTTATTCATTTAGCTTGTTTTTGAAGTAAATGACCTACTATTGAACTTTAAAATTTAATTTTTTTTTGATTAATGAACTACGTAAAAGTAAATATTTTTCATCCCACTGAAATAAAACATTTAGTGAACACTTAAGCATTGGTACTGTACTGTATGTAATAAACTTAAATGAAAATAGTTTTGGCATTCAAGAATTTTTAAAAATAAAAAATCTGTTGTAGTATGGTCTAACATATTTTATCTAACCTACATAATTATAAAAGTAGTAAAAAATATTTTTTAGATTTAATAAAGTCATTTAATTTTTATATCCTGTTTCAATGGCTACAAACTATATTATCAGAGTTTTATTTTTCTAAGAACTAAATAAACTATAAGTAAAAATATTTTTAACCTTTAACTTAAGTCAAGAAATAGCAATTAGAAATGATTAAGAATATAAGTTAAACTTTAAATTACTTCAAAACCGTTGTAAAGCATTTTATCATCACTAAACTGTGCCACTGACTTATTTTAACTAAAACCGTAGTTAATTATATTATTCAAACCCTATTAAGTTTAAGTAAAAGAGCGTTTTTAGAAAACACATCATATCCTTCAGTAAGGTAAGTAACTTTTTTTAAACTAAACTGTTTAAGTAAGCCTACAAAATATTTTTAAACAAACGTATATTAATGAAAATATGTTATCATATTTTCAACTTATATTTATTAGAAAAGTATAAATGTTTATTGTCTACCTATTAAACTTTTCTTAATATAAGTTTTTAACATGCACACTTGACTTTATATGTTGTTAGAAAACGTCTTTACGTTATTTAGGTGTTTTTGAAACAATATTAATAAAACTTTGTAAGCTAAAAATATATAACACAATCAATATGATATTTTACGCACTACGTTTTTCAATGAACTTAAACAAATTATAAGTTCGTATTAGAAACAAATAAATCTATTGATTAATGTTGTATTTGAAATAACAATTTATTTTTAATTTATAAATTTTTAGAACTTCAGTTTTAATAACACAATGGTCCTTAATCATTAACATAGATATTTTCAATATTTAAAAATTGAAAGTAAATTTTAAGTGAACGAGTTTTTAAGTATTTATAATATTCATAATGTTTTATTGGTGTAAAAAAGATTATGTTTTCTTTAAATTTTAATGGTACAATTATGTTATTTCATTTGTTGTATCAATCATAAGATTTATTTTAAAGCAATTAGTTACAGCCATTTGGTTGGTTTAAACTTTTTTAAGAAGAAGAATCAAATAAATTTCAATATTGACATTTTTAAACATCCTATTAAAACAATAGTTTTATGTTAACACCTAGTAATGACGTTAGTTTGATGATTTTAGTTGCCTTTTAACAGTTTTAAAAATAAACTAACTATTTAAATTTTTGACGTAATAAAATTATTATAATAACCTACTGCAAAATTAATATACCAAGTTTATAAACTAAAATTTCCCACATTTTCAATAACTTTTTGAAAAGGATAGTAATTATTTCTATTTTAGACAAACTATAATAATTTATTTATAATTAATGACAAGAATGCGATTAAACTTAAAAAATGACTCTAATTACAAAAGTAATAAACTACGTACACAATCAACTCGTTCAAAATATATTACTATTTATTATTAGTCTACGCAAGTTTTATTTTTATTTCTATAAACCAAATGTTGATCTTTATAAATGTTTTAAGTTTTATTTTACTACATTTTATTTTAGTACATGGCCCTGTATAAAGCCTATATTATAAATTTATTCAAAATAAACTATTAGTTTAACCTTTATTTATTTAAAAAAATTATCAGAAAAATAAGTTGTTTAAAAAAATACAAAACAATGAACTTAAATAAAAATAGAAATCAAAAAAGAAACATTTATAAGCATGGATATTTGGTTAATAGAAATAAAAAACTAAATATGGGAAAGCATTAATAGAATATAAATATAATTTTAACAAATTTCTCAAAAATGTTTTTAATTTAATAACCATTTCGTCTATGACCAGCAAAAGATCAAATAATATTAAAGTTAAGAATAAAACTTAGTTTTTGTTATGTGTTGTGATTCTTTGCATTAACATTCTTTTTCGAAGATTTAGGTCCAATTTTATCAAGTGTTAAACATATTTACACATTCCTTTAACTACATTTACATTGTAATTAGATTTAAAACAGGTACAAACATTTGATAGTATCTAATTGTTTAAAAGGTCTAATTGAAAATTACTTCAAGTTTTTTTATACATACAGCTGTTATAAAATGGTAGATACAGTTTTTCGTTGAAAATTTACGAACTTTATAATTAAAAAAATAGATTTCTTAATAAAAAATGTTTAATTAATTTGAACACAGCCCTTTAAATGACTTAAAGTTTTGGCCAGACTGCTAATGTAGTTATTTAAGATACTTTGCTTATTTATACTTTTACAAATTTACAATATTTGTTGCTTTTCTTTTATAATGTCTAATTTAAATACTTGTAAATTAAATTAAGAATCTTTTTGTAAACTAATAAAATTAGATAACAGATTTATACACAATTTTTAAGACTTACTTTTATGTTTTATAGCCGACAGTACAGCTTCAAACTCGGAACTTTCAAACTTGTAACACTCAATTAAATTTTTTGATAAACTTACATTTCTATAATACATTATATTTATTGTTTTTCGTCATTAGTAGAACAAACATTTACTAAAACGTTTACAAACAATGTTTCAATTTATTTAGTTAGTTTTTTAATAAAAATTTTATTCTTTATTTAAATTTTTATTTCAATCAACTCATAGTTCGAAAAAATATTATCTACTTAGGTACTAATTACTAATTAAATATTTAATACTTTAAAAACAAAGAAGAGCTGATAGAAAAAAAAACTAAAATTTTAGAAATTAAACTCAAGTGTAAGCT
Source organism: Thalia democratica (assembly GCF_965202585.1). NCBI lineage: Eukaryota > Metazoa > Chordata > Thaliacea > Salpida > Salpidae > Thalia > Thalia democratica. The sequence goes on from NC_139167.1 coordinate 11,424,491, forward strand.
TATTCTAATTTTTAGTTTAAATTGCACAATAATGAAGTTTCTTAAAAATTAATTTTTCTATTGATAGTAATTTTACAAATGAATACAATTATTGAGATGGCTTTAAAATTTGAAAGTCTGTTTGACGGATTTTTAAAAAGTATACAAATTTTTATATTTTTCATTAATTCTAGATTATGTTTTACACTTAAACGTGATTGCTTTGTGTTCCTAGCTTTGCAAAACATTAAAAAAAAAACTTAAATATTTATACTATTTATAGATTGTTTTAAAAGTAAACTTACCAATATTTTAACCAAATAAGTCATAGTTAATAAGTTTGTTGATTACGAGTGAGACATTTTGATATCCTAGTAGTACTTAAACTTTTTTTTTGTTTAATTCATGAACTATTAACTTTATAATTTCTGAAAGTTTATTTTAAGCTACAAACTGTTAAAATGACGTCATAAATATAAACAATTAATTAATATGTTCTAAAAGAATATAAAAAATATTTTACTTTTGTTATACTGAGGCTCGTATCTTGGTAAATTTTTAAGCCCTGCAAATGGATGTTACACTATGCTTCTATTTGCTAATTAAAAACGAGTAACTTTATTGTTAAGTAGTTTAAAGGAAACACTTTTTTTAACTTGACTTAATACCCAAACAAACAAAAGGTTACAGCTTGTTTACACCAAAATAAGAAGAAAGTAAACTTGTAATAGTCAGAAGGTATTCTTTTTGTATTTTAAATAAATTATACTTTCAAAATATTTTATTATATGGAATGTTTTACTATATTTCTAAGTATTTAGATAAACTGAATTGTCACCAATACACCATTCAATACAATAATAATTTCATTCTGTTTGCTTAAAGATCACTAGAATAAAAAAATACTAAAAAAATATAGACACATCCTATCTGTCCAACTATATGGAGTATAGTTTAAAAGAAGTGTAAGAAAAATTAAAAATAATTTTTTAAAGATAATCATAAAGTTCTTAAAAAAGTATCTAAATAATTTAATTTTAACATCAAAGCTAATATAAAGTTTATATGATTATAAATTTATTAAACTATTGAAAAAATGTTGACAAAAAAAGAGATGTTTGAAATTTACAAAAATCTAGAAAAAAAGCAAATTTAGGTACAAAAAAACTCTTTATCATTAATTTTAAAACTATACATTTTACACTGGATTAATATTGAATTAATGTCTTTTCTAGTATTTTAAAGTTTAAGATGTATGATAAACATAAATTAAAGACTTTTCGGTTGCGTGAAACACAAATATTGTATAGAATAAAGTATAGAAAAATTAAAACAATTAAAACACATGTACATATTTTTTCTAATATATATGAAGTTAAGTTACTAATAATTATATTATTTTATGAAGACTTCGTTCCATCTATTTAAAACTAAAACTCTTTCAACTCATAAGGTACAAACTCAAAGTACTGAGAAACGTCGTTAAACTAAGTATATATTTTTTAATGGTAATAGGTTTTTCAATCAAGTACTTGATATTACTTCTATTTTTGTATTTGATATAACTTGTATCGATCTTGTTTTCTATAATTAATCAATGTTTACAACTAAAAAATGTAAGCTTTCAGATTACTTATTTTGACATGTAATTATTAAATAGTTTTTAGGCAAAAATAGCTATGACAAAAAATCAAACATTCATTTAATACAAGTTTTGGCACGTCATGTTTTGTAAATCATTTACTTTCTTTCTAATTTTAAATTAATGAAAAAATGATTTTTTAAATAAACGAGCATTTTCTACAGGTGTTCAAAATAAAAATCATAACCTTTAAAAAACTGTTCTTTTAACATTGTTTGTTTAAATTTAAAAAAACATTTTGTTTATTTTTTGGAACTTAGTAAGGTTTTGTATTAAAATTATATTATTAAAAAACAACTTAAAAAAAATTTCCGACTAGTGGTAAAAGCTAGGGTTTATAATTATTTCAAAAATAGAAACAAAAACGAAATAAAAAACAACTAACAAAGTTATTACTAAAAAAAAATAGTATTAGCAAAATGATAAAAAAAAAAAGAAAAAAAATACAGGTCTGGGGTAAGGGTTAAGGGTATCTGTTATAGTAAATATAATAAAAGTAAAAAGCTTATTCAAACTTAATAATGGAAAAAATTATAAAAATATGTTTCGTGTAAAAGTGTTATCGTGCAAAAATGTCCTTTCGTGCTATTTTAACACCGGTTAAATGACAATTTAAATTCTTAGATATCATATTCTTAATAAAGTATTTCAGAAACTATTTCTCAAAAAATAATTCATATGTCTAAAAAAGTAAAAAAAATGTGAGTTTTATTAATATCTAGTATATATTTTATTAAATTTAATTAAAATAGTTGTATTACAAAACTTATATTAGCCATATCGAAAAAAATATTTAAATATTTTTAAAGAAAAATGGAATATTAGTATAAATAACACTTAAATTGGATTTTTATAAAATTTAAATATGCATTACTATTTGAATTGTAGCCTTTTAATTTTGTTTATCAACAAATTAAATTGTCGTTTAACCTTATTCACCTATGTTCTACATTATTTTTTTCAATATTTTCAAAAAACAAAGTAAATTTTTGAAATAGTGTTCAGCAGCTGAAATTGCAACAGCTTTAAAAGTTTAATCATAAAGAAAACTTGAGATATTTTAATTACACTACATAATCAGTCAGTTTATATTAACGCTTTTTGACAAATCTTACCAGAATTATACTTGTTGCGTCACAGTTAAATTTTCGCGCACATTTCAAATGCTTGCTGTTTAAAAACTTTAGGTTATTGATAATATAAAGTTTTAGTCATAGTCAATATTTTTAATGCGTAATATTTTTTAAGTAACGGTTATTATACTTGAAATAAAGTTAATATTAAATGGTTATTATGACAAGATATTGTTGTGTTTTTTTTCATAAATGCTTAAAAGTGTAAAGTTTAAATAATTTAAATTTCAATTTTGTATAACAATTTTATTTATATTATTTTGTTTTATAACTTGATATTAAAATTACTTTTAAAACTTCTTATAAAAAAATTACTTACAACAACTAATATTGCGACAAAAATATTAATTTCACCTTGTAGTTAAAATATGTTGCTAAGAAATTACATGCATATAGTATTTACTCCAGTTTTTTTTTTTGGAAACCGGACTATTTTTTTATAACTTCTACAATAATTAAACTATTTCTCGCTTATTTTAAATCACTTATTTCTTTTAAAATAAATATTGAGATAAATAATACTTTTTTATATACCAGTATTGTTTAATGACCAAATTTTTTTAGCTTATTTGTCAATACAATACAGTAACTCAGACAAAAAATAATTTATTTTAGATATAAGTTTACAACAAATTACTTTTTTAAACTTTATTACAATTAAAATTTATTTTACAAGCAAAAAATTATATCGTTATACAACTTAATTGTTACAATTAATCTTTAAAATATCAAAAACGCTTTGTTTATTCAAAGCGTTTACAAAATGTTGTAAAAAATAAAGTATTAAAAAATATGAATGCATATTATTATGCTAACAATTCTTTAGACTTTTTTTTAAAATGCTAATTGTTATTGACTTATAAACTTTAGCCTTAGTTACATATTATATTTAGTTGTCTTAATTTATTTATCAAGAACAGTAAATGAAACAAACTAGTTAATTCATAAGTTAAGTAGATATTTATATAGTATTTACACTTTGTTAAAGGTAACAAAAATTAAATTAATACTGAGAGTGGAATATTTAATTTTAAAAACATCTCAAACGTCTTTAAACTGCTATTAATTAAGTGTTAAAACTAGAAACAAAAGTTACAAAAAAAATAGAAAAAACAAAATAAATGATAAAAATACTGATTAGATAAGTTATTTGAAAACCATTAAAAAATAACAGACTAAAAAAGTGTTTAAAGTTAAGCAGTTATAATGACATGACATTAACGTTCCCATAAATACTTATCACTCAACAGTTTTTTTTTTTGACAGCTTTGTTTTTAAAATATGAATAACAAAAGTTTTCGTAATTTTCAAGTCAAGTCAAGTTTTATCTTTAAAAAATTAGGAACTATTACTAGCGGGAACAATATATTTTTTTTTATAATTATAACTGTAACAGTTATTATAAATTATTAACTTTTTTTTAAGTTTTTTACTTTGCACAATCTTTGCAATTTACAATTATCAACCAATATTTTTTTCTATATTGAACTCATTTAAACGCTGTAATAAAAATAATATGATATTATATAAAGTTATTATCTGCACAAAGAAAATTAGCTGTAAGTATTATTATAATTATTTGATTTGATAAATTGTAATACTCTATAACTGGGGTCGGCAAACTGCGGCCTGCGGGCCAAATGCGGTCCTTAAAGTCAAAATCTGCGGCCCGTGAGCTCCTTTTAAGCAAAAAATATACATTTTAAAAACAATAAAAATTATGTTTTTTGCAATAAGAAACTTACATTTGGTCTAAAAATTCATGAAATACTCTTAATTAATTGTCTAATTTTATTAAATTTGTTATATTTTTGATCTTAAATAATAATTTTCTACTAATTACAAGAATTTTTACAGATAAATGCGGGCCTCACAAGTTTTTTTTTTTCTAAATAGTACGGTCCGCAAGCAAACTTTTCGAAGACAATTGACCCGCGAGTTACATTAGGCTGCCGACCCCTGCTTCATAACAAAAATTTAATCCATGGTAACATAAACTTTATGCTAGCCAGTACTTTAATTCTCAAATGATACAAGTTGGTTTCAGTATTGTTTTTCAGAATTAAACAAAACATTTTAACAATCTTAAAATTATTACATTAAAAGATTTTGAAAGTAACCTTTTAACATTTTGTCATTAACTTAAGATATTTGTAAATCAAATAAAAACAGTCAATTAAACCTAAATGAATTATTAAACTTTAAGAAATAATAAACATAAACAATATAAGTATTTTTGTTATATATTTTAAAATAATGATAAGTACGTCTTAAAGTATTTTTTAAAACAAAATAATTCAATTTCTAGATTTATTAAACTTATTAACGTAAAACAAAATTTCTCCAAAAAAGTAGTTACACAATGAAATATAATAACATGAGTCGTTAAATAACTTTTTTTGTACTTTAACTATAAAATTTTAAGCCGTGAAAATAGCTGTTACTCATCTTATTAAACATTAATTAATTAACTAAATATTTCCAGGTGTGTGAACTTTATTGCATGATTTTTCGTTTTCATAACAAAATTTATAACAGTTTTCACTGTCATATACTCACAATAAATATGTTAGTAATTTTTAGTTTCTTTTTTTTAAACCTAAGCCTATAAAAGTTTTTTAAAATATTATTTTACATTTATAGAAAACAATTAACTAAATTATTTCTTCTTTTAATAAGTGAGATGTTAGATGTTTAATTTTCTTACGGTTATACAAATTGTTTTAATGTAATTACATTAAGTTTGTATTAAAACTTAGAAATACATTTAAAATAATTTTTTTAAGAACGTTGTTATTAATATTTTTATGGCTATTTTAGACCTTTAATTTTAAATTAAACAATTTTTCATTGAATAGTATTATCTTAAAATTATTAATTAAGTTTTTTAATTATGTAATTAAATAAGTGATTATGCTCGTGCAAGCATAACAGCTACTTTACTATTACAGTATAGGATTTAATTTAATTTTAAGATGATGTTAAAAATAAAAGATCCTTTATTTGAACTCTTAAACAGAGTATGTACAAAAAAATTGAAAAATTTAATATCACCAAAACCATGAATACAAAATTTAGTTTAAATAACACTAACTTCTCAAATTTGTTTTATAATACTGAATTTAAAGCTTATATCATAAGATAAGTTCTATAATTTAAAACAAATCATTAATTATTTATAAATTTATTTTAAAGTTTTAGTAAAACTATACTTCAAATACTTATATTTAAGCAAAAAACAAAAATTTAACTATGAAAAAAAGTTCGAATACGGTATAAAAAAAAAACAATTAAGTTCATAAACAAACATTAAAACTTTATCTTAATATGCTAATTATTGACAAGAATTTAAATTAATTTCTCGGTGTTCGACTTGATGACTGAAAGGTTCTTTTTGCACTAGGTCTATGAACAAAAAAAGTTGACAGTCTCTTTCGTAGTTCATTAAAATATAATAATAAAACTTTACTAAGCTTATGATCACTCTATATCAATGATTTCATGATAATGCTGAACGTACTAAACTGTAAGTAATAGATCTTTATCAAGTTTTTTAGTCACTTAAAAAAACCTTGTTATTTTTGTACTACATATAAAACTATTAAACTTCAAAAAAATTTATAAAGTTTTTTTAATACTCATTTTATTGTTTGTAGTACTTTCAGATTATTTTTTAGTATTCAAGTTTATATAGACTGAAACTATTGAGTAAAAGTAAACGTAAATAAAAGTTAAAGAATGTTCAAAGCAAAGTAAAAATACAGATTAATATACATAAAAAACTAGTTTAATTTCTCATTTCTTATAAGCATTCGTTTGAAAATGCAATTTAATACGTAATAAAAGCACTGTAACTAAAAGTTAATACAACTGAAAATACATAAACATTTTCAACTTTTAGAAAATGGATATGAATATTGTGACAGTTTTTAAACCATACTAATGGTTGATTTTATATAAGTAAAAAAAGTATTTTTGTTCAAGAGTCTTTCCTAATAGTTTACTATTTAACTTATATTGTACTGTAACTGTTTGGTTGTACCATTATGTTTCAAAATAAAAAGAAAACAACTACTATCTTTTAAATGTTTTACTATTTATTTAATACTAATCATTCAATGTGAAAATGATGTGTTAATTTATTAACGTTTTTGTAAACATTCAATGAAACCCAAAAAATTCTTAATATATTTTTTTTTAACCTTGAAGTATATTTTTTTTTCAATCCTATTAAAAATACTTAAACATCATTATTAGTAATATCCAAAGAACTTTAATATCGTAGTTTTTTTTTTTATTCACAAGTCAGTCCTTAAATTTACATTCTGGTTTTGATAAGCATATTTTCTCAACATTATAGCATTTTTTGCAAGAACAGTGAGTCTTAACTGACTGAACTGACTTGGCTTCTTAACTGTTCCATGAAAAAAGGTTTATTTTTGATAATTAGCTAGAATATAACAATAAATTACAACATTCTAGATGAAGTATAACTAATTAATTGAACTATTTTTTAAAATTTACATTGTCAGAAAAAAACAATTTCTAAGTTAAAAAATAACACAAGATCAGTCTTAAGTTTGATTAAAAAACGATTAAGGTAGAGTTAAATAAGATACAACTTACATAAACACTTATAGTGTGTTTTAATTTTTATTTAAGTTTTTATTTAAAAACAAACTTTTTTACACAAGATCTAAAAAATGTGTAAAATATCTGTTATTGTTGTTTATTAAAACTTTGTCATTTGATGAAATTTGCATTGCTTCCTTTTGATTTGCTTTTATAAAAGATGCGGGATAATAAAATCAATATTTATTTTTAAAAGTTTTGATGAGTTTATTTGTAGCCTTTTTAATCACTAATAAAGTTCATGGGTCAATCGAATTAATTTTATAATTCATAATCAATTTACTGAAGGTTGTAAGAAGCTGTTGTATTGTTTTTTTTTACATTAACTTTGAAAAAGATTTTTAACTTTAAAAAAATTAATAAAACTTTTATGAAAACTTGATTAAACTAATAGACTCATCGAAGCACGTATACAATAAAACACTAAGAATAAGTGGAAACAACAAAGAGATCAAATTGATCGATTAAAGTAAAAAAAAAAAAAAAAAGTGAAAGTAAAATAACATTGTGGTTCAATGGAAAGAAAGACAAACATAGGCAGAAATTGACGGATAGATATTTGATGCATAATAAATAAATTTAAAAGAAAGAATACTCGTTACTTTCACTTTTTTATTTGAATTTCCGAGTAAATGTCTTTACTTTATAAAGAGGAGTTCTAGGCCAAGTTTAAAACCATAAAAATTATATAATATTAAATTTAAACAGTATTCTTTTTTTTTTACACTAACACCTGTTTCTGTGCATTAACAAGTCAACACACTTAAACAGAGCTATGAAGTTCAAATAATACTTCTTTATATCTTTTCAATGTTTTGTGTAAAGTTATAAATTAAAATTTATATATTTTAGATATGTTTTTTAATTTAAAGTTCATAGGGGGTAGGCCATGTTTTTTACAAGTTGATCTTATTTTATAGAGTTTTTACTAAGCTTCAAGTTGCGCTTTACCGTTTTTAAAAATTCGAATTAGTTTTATAGATATGACCGGCCAAAGTCGGGCCGCATAACAGGTTCCTTATGGGGAAGGAAAAACTAAAACGGCAAAAAAAGACTAATGCATTCAAAATCTATCTGCTCTTTCATTTTTTAAGCAATCTTCTTCAAACTTTCACAGTCTATTTTTTATACAATAAAAATAAACGTTATTTATGACTTTAAAAAATTTTAAGTAAAAATACCTTTTTTTTTGTAAAAAAATTTTTTTTTTGATAAAAACTCACTTTTTTTTTTTTTTGTCATAAAATTTTTATTTTTTAAAATTATTAAAATTCACAAATAACGTTTTTTTTTCATAATGTAAGGAACATTTCCTGAAAATTTGAAGAAGATTGCTTGAAAAATGAAGGAGAAGATAGATTTTAAAACCCGTTTTTAAAAACTCGAGAAAAACGGCTTTAAAGTTTTGGTAAATTTTTTTATGTTTTTTTTTTGTAAAATTTTGGCATAAGTTTATGTAATCAACATCAATATATTTAAATTGCGTTGTTTGTTAATTATTTATTTTATTATACATAAGTTTTGCTTACATTTTAATCTAAAGTATTTGTTTTTTTTTTTTAAGCCTTAATCAACAACAAAATTTATTAAGTAAACACGAAGTAACAGCAGACAGAAGAAGTAACAAAAGTTCTAAATAAAGGAAAAATAAACTTCTTTAGGCGCAAATGTATTTGTATTTAGTGAATTCTAGAATCGTATAACTTTGATAACTTATTATTACGTCTGACCATTTTGCATAAACTAAAAATTCTAAAACTTCTTTACGATTTAAAATTGGTAGAATGTTAAAATTGTTTTAAAATTTGTTTGTTTTGAATTCCTTACATTTTGGATAATCTGTTTACAAGTTAGTCAATAGTTTGTTTTACTTAAATTTTAAACGATTAATTGTATAGTTTATTGTTTAATATTTATTATAATTTGAATTGTTTTATTATTAGTAAAACAATTCAATTAAAATTTTTATTTAGACTGTTTTACTTAAAAAAGTAGTTTAACTAAGTTTGTGAGTTTTAAATACTTGTACATGATTTTGAATAAAGTGTAATGAAAAAATTGTAACACATTTATCTGAAAGTAATAGTTTATATAATAATCCAGATTGTTAGTAGTTTATATTTTAAGTTTTGAAATATTTATTGTTTAGATAAAGTATTTATAGATTTATATTAGTTTATTTTAAACATATACTTTAGTTTTTTTTTTTGTTTTGAACATGTTTTTAGATTTAGAAAAGATAGGTTTTATAAACTTGTTTTTTTAGATAACTGTAGTAAGTTACTTACATGTAATAAATATATTATATAAAGCTTTAAAACCTTTGTTTTTCATTAGTTAAGTGTTTTGTTTTAGTTTATTTTATTACTTAGGAAGATTTACAATAAAGCAGTTAGTTCATTTTCGAAAACTTAAACAGATAATTAGTTAAAGTTGTAGTTTCAAAAATAATAATGCCAAAAGTAAAGCGCTTGAAGAGAGGATCTCATCTATAGACCCAAGATGATATAGTTGTTATAGATGTTATAGATGAAAGACCATATAATAAAAGAATGTTTTTGAAAGGAAGTGACATTATAAGGTTGTTAAATACATTTCATACATGTGAAGGAAAGATCAAGATGGAAGAAATAACAAGCAAAAGAGCAGGACACGTACGATGCGTAAAATTGTCGTGCTCTGAATGTAAGATAGAAAGTTACGTGAACCATGGAGAAGGAACTAGTTACAGAGAGGAGCCTGTTACTTCAATCAATCGTTCATGGGCCTTTGCTTCTGATGTTGCTGGCCTTGACTTCGACCAATTAAGAATACTGTGTGGCATCCTAGATATTCCAGGACCACCGGACTCATTTGATACCTTACATCAGAGAGTGATCCATTGCACCTTGATGGAGCATATTGAAAAACGTTTATCAGCAAGCACTCGTTTGCAGTTTACTAATGACGGCAAAGCAATTATTGCAGTTAAAACGGACGACACGTACCGTAAAAAAGGGGTGATCGCAGACGTGGGTACACCTCAAAAATAGGTGTAGTTCTTCTCACTGATGCACACAGTGGCAAATTAGTAATGTATTTGAGTATTACTTTAAAGAATTAATAGGTATATTGAATAACTTTAAACTATCTTGATATTTTTTTGCGCATAAAAACTACTATGAATCTTACTTAGATTTATATATTTAGTTGTACGTTTTTGACGTAGAATATTACTAACATGCTAAACTGAAACAATTACCCAACTTAGTACATGCATGACGACTTATGTAAGCAAAGCCGTAGAATTTTAGATTGAATTAAAAATTGTAAAATTAAAATAAGGATATCCGTTCAGTAGTAGAAAAACATTATTTATTAATTCGTTATTTCTAGTATTCGGCAATATTAGTCAAATATGTTAAAATATTTTAATGCTAGTTTAAGTTGATTCACATATATACTACAATTAACCTGCAACTTTACATTAAAGATAATATCAAGCAATTTATTTTATTTAAAATGCAAATGGAAGTTTACCAGATGCATATTACCAGATGCAGGAATACAAAAGTATTAAAATTAACAATAATGTATTTCATGTTATATTAAAACTAAAGCAATGAGAAAATTAGTTATAAAACTGCAGAGTTGTTTTTTAAAGTCAATTTTAAAATAAAAATATTATGGTTTGTTTATTTAGAGAAAATAACAAACATTTCAATTCAAAATTGCATAGCCATGATTAAAACATATAGACAAGTCACTTTAAAAGTCACAAAAACATACTAAAAACATTTTATATCTTAAATAAATTTACAAATTAAATACCATAATTATGCGACATAACAAAAATACGCATATTATAGCTTATCGAAAACTTAAAGCAGCCAAAATTTATAAAACAAAGTATAATAGCTATAGGTGAATGAATAATGTTTAAAATAAAGATCAGTAAAAAATAAATAAAATTAACCGCTAAATGATTGCGAGGCCAAAATGTGTTAAAAAGATTCAACATTTGAAATTTAACTTTTACTTTTCTGCTGTCATAGCCATATATATGGCTCAAAATTTACTAAAAATCATATGCTGTAATATGAATGAATATTTATTTTCGATTTTAAATAAATATGTACAATTAACGTGTGTTAAACTTTACGAATTTTTTATCATACGTCAATTTATTGTTACTTTACATAAAAATGTTTCAGCAACATTTAACAATTAAAACTTTTTCTTTTCGGTATTCATAGCTGTTTTTTTTTTGTTTAAAGTTGATACCTATACCAAAAGAGTGTTTTTTTTTTAAATCAAATTAAAATATGCATTAAAGGTGTGTTAAAGTTTACGATTTTATTTTGATTATACGTCATTTTCGTTATTACTTTGTTATTCTTTTTTTCGTAAATTTACGAATTGTAAACTTTATAGAACATTAATAGTTAATAGAAGTGTATAGCTAATTAAATAACAACTAAAAAAACCGCTCAATAATATCCATCAGAAAAAAAATTGAAGATAAAAAAATTTATGTTTCCTACCTGCTTAAGAAATTATTCAAAATTTAACATTTAGTTTTTTTATTAACTTTACAGTCAATCAAAAATAAATCTAAATCAAAAAGTCTGTAAAAAATCTATTAAATTAGAAAAAATAGTAACTTTACATTTAAGTCATTTTTATTTCTCTTGCAATTGTAAACAAATTTAAACGTTTGTATATTTTGAGTTTCCACTTCAGTTTAATTTTTATTTTGATAACTATTAAGACTGGTTTATATCAGCTAAAATTGTGGCTTTAGCCAGTAATTAAAGTAATAAAGCTAAAAAAAGAATTAAATAACTAAGATTGTACACCCACAGTCGTATATTTGTATATTCATTTATATCTTTTTATTTAGATAAGGGTTCATGACTACAAAAAAAAGACGTCATTGTAGCAGTTAAAGTTGAAATAAGTAGAATCAAAAAGAAAACAATTTCTTTTAAGTCAAAATAATTAGTGATAATAAATCATGTTTTACTTAAGTTTAAATTCTTTTTCATGGATAATGATTCATCTATAAAACCTAACAACCTGACAACAAATTATACTAATGAGTATCCAATATTCTTTAAAAAAATAAATAATAATAGTTAAACCTAACGAAATACCAAAGCTTTCATAATAGCTTTATATTAAGTTATAACAAAAATATTTTAATAATAAAAAAAGAAACAACTATTTACATAAAAAAGTAATTAACCTCAAATTCAAAGCCATATAAATGCTCTTTAATATATTAGTAATAACATTAGTTTCTTTCATTTCCATTTACGCCACGAAAGAAAACAACTAAATATCAATATTACAGACTAAAGGCTTTTTTTTTCTGAAAAACTGTTTTGCCAAAAGTTATTATGCTATGAAAATATGATTCTGGGCTTTATAGGAAAACAAGGTTAGTATTACAGTTTAATTATGTTGAAATATTCGACATAATTTAAAAAACGGTTTTGAAGCTATTAGTGGTATAACAGAAAAATCAGCATTGAAGCTATTGTAGACTGTAGCTTATACTCTTGGTAAATTATTTATGATTAGTACTGTCAACTAAAAATATATAATTAATGAACTTCAACGCACGACCAAAAACAACAGCGGTTTCTCGCTACTATGACTACCTGATAAGTCCTAAAAAGGACTAAGCCGGTCGTAGGTTGTCTCGAATGCCGTTGTTATTGGTCGTGCGGTGAAGTTTATTGTTTATTTTTGATGTTAAAAACATCTCAAATTTGTTGATGATAGTCCAAACAAAATACTGGCTCAACTAAAAGTATAGCTTAAAACCTCTAATTTTCATTGTAATTTTATTAGTTTTTAAATGAAAAATACTGTAAATATTAATAGCAGCCATTTTAAGGCGTGCAAAATTAAGACCATTTTTTGGTCGAAAATATAAAATGTAATCCTTTTAAATGCTTTTAATCTAAAACGATTTTTTTTTTAAATTTAATGCACATAAAACTACTTAATTTTCTACTTTTTATATAAAATGATCTTTATTTTGCATGCCTTGAATTGGCTACAAACAATATTGTTAGAATATTGTTCTAACAACTACATAAACTATTAGTAAAAAACTTTTTTCTACATTTTTTTACTTAAAGAATAGCAATTCGTAATTATTAACAAAGAATATAAGTAACAGTCTAGATTAGCTCTAAAACCGTTTAAAATATTTTAAATAAATTGTATCATTAATGTTGATTACTTTCTAAGCATACAATTATATTTTTCCTAGCATAGTAACTTTAAGCAAATTTTCTTTAAAAAACGTACTATAGACTTTTAAACTATATTTTAAAAAATTTTAAGATTAAATCACTTACATACTTCAACAAAAAACATTTTAATTAAAAAATATTATTATATTTTCAATTTATTTTAGTAAAAGTATGTATGATTATTGATTACCTATTGAATTTGTGTTCAAATAAATATCAAACCCGCACGCTTTAATTGTAAACATTTTAATTATGCGCTAAAAGTGTATTATGACGTAACAAGTTAAATTCTGGTACATATTTTTTACAAATCGTGCATTTAATCTAACTAATAACAATAAGAAATTTAAGTCTTCAATTAAATACAACTTGTTGCTGAAACTTTTAAAGCTGTTGTAAATTCAGCTATTATAAAATATGCAGAAAATCAGTTTATCTTTACATACTTTTTTTTTATTTACTTTCTTCTATTTTTAGTCTATTCTAAAATCTTTTTTACTAGTACCCTCCCTACATACTTATTGTTTATTAAAAATTTCTTGCTATTTTTTACTGAATTATCAACTCAATTGTTTTGTAGAGTTTTTCATATCAAAAAATAAAAGTACTTTACCAAATTAAAATTATAATTTTAATTATTTTACAAACGTATCATAGTTACGTCAGACAAAAGCTAACAACAAAAGTTGCTAACTTTTATCATTATAAGTAAATATTAGAGTTCTAATCAGGAACTACTACTTAATGATCATAGCTTTAAGTCGTTAAACTGTTATAATTAAACTAACTCAATTATTTTAAACATAAGTTTAACAAAAAAGCTTTTATTGAAAGACCGATATATACATATTAGGCTATAGAGCCTATAATTTTACTACTTTAAATATTAGTACTCGAGATTTAATTAATACTTTTCAGCTAAACCCATTTAAACTAATTAAGATTTTTTTCTTTAAAAACTTCGTTATGTTTCCATCTAAAGTCATAACAAGTTGTACACTATCTAGTAAAACTTTAAAAATTGCTTATAATTGCATTAAGGTGCTAAAAAATGCTACTTTTGAGTTTTTAGCTAAAATTAATATTTGGCAAATGTCACGAAAACAAAATGTTTACATGGTTAATCTAAAACAACCTGGCATATTTTTTATGTACCACACTACAATTATTACCTCTTAGCTTGGTAATATTTGGAAATAAATTATAAAGTAAAAAGTATGTTTAACTAAACTCTAAAACATATCGGCTAAATGTATCTGCCAGTTAAATAATTATCGATTTCAATGTAATATAGCAAAGTTTAATTTAAAAAGCAAGTATTTCAATTAAAAATAGCCCATACTTCTATATAGACTTTTATAATATGCTGTTTTATTGTTTGGTGGATATCTTACTTTATCATGTATAAAAAATATGCAAGCTTGTTTTAATGTTTAACTAACTTATGGTTTAAAATTATTTTAAGTTTTAATTTTTTACAATAATATATATTTAAAATACTCTAATTCGCTTAAACTTAAATTGATCTATGTTTCAAAAGTTTTTAACTGGTTTTAGTACTGTTTTAAAACTAAGAGACCGAATATTAAAATAGATTATTGTCTTATTTGTAAAACAAAAAAATATTAGATTTTATATGTTAAAGTTGAGTTAAAAAAAAAATGTTTATAATATAAATATAAAAGTTATTTAACCTTTCAACTAACATTAGAAATCTCTGGTTTTCAATTACCATTCATTTATCGTAAAATAAACTAGCATTTTTATATTTTGGATTTTTACCTTGAAGGTTTAAATCATAGCCATTTTTATGGCTGAAAAATTATTAGAAAAATATAAAAGAAAATTATTTCATACAATAGAACTTTATATACCGAGTTTTACTAGGTTATTGTGAGTGCGTTCTTGAAACGTCATTAGTAAATTTGTTAACAAGAAAAAAGAATTCGTATTAAATTGATCTGTTTAGGTTTTGCGCTTTTAAGGAACTAAGAATAAAATTTATGATCATTATAACGACAACGGCAAGAGTCTGCAACCCAAGGCTAGACGTTTACAAAGTTTGTTAAACTACAACCTACAAATTGGGTTTATACTTAGTACTGTGTGACGATGGTAACCACAACACATTTAATATTCTTATTTTAAACAAGTTATTAGAATAGTTTCAATATTTTTTTTCATACTTTGTTTCATCTCAATGTTAGTTTGTTTACTTAGTTCTATATAATAAAACAAAACATCATCGAATGTTGTTAGAGTCTAAGCATTGACTTACATATGCTGTAAAACAAGAACAAGATAACATAAAAGTCTGGTCATAGCAGTTAGATCATCATACACAACTAAACGTCTGCTTTATTGAGTAAATCTTGAAAACACAAAAGTAAGTATGAAAGTCTAGTCATACCAATTTGATCATTAGACACAACAAAACATCTGTTTTTTTAAATAAACCATTAAAAACAAAAATTAATCAACAAATATAAACAATAAACTTTTATTTTTATTTTTACAAATTGTAAATATGTCGTTTTACTATAATGTAAATGTAGATATTAGTTATTGAAAAAGTTTAAAAATCTTAATAAAGCATCTGAACACTTTTTTTTTATTTGTGTTTTTTTTTTTCAGAAGAGATTGATGGTTAGTAGTTTAACTATTTACATCACATTGCATTTTTGTTTATTTTTACTCTATAACAATCTTAAAACTTTTATTGGTTTTTAATTTACACACTTTGTATTTTTGACGAAAATAGCAGTTGAAAAATTTATTTATTAGTAGTATTATTGTAAACATTATTCGTTTAACAATAAGTTGGTTGTAACTTCTTGAATACAGTCTAAAATTTAAAAACGAGATGACTAAATTTAGAATGGCTAACGTTAATTAAATAAAAAATACAGCAATAATTTTGACAATAAACCAAACATTACAAAAGTATTACAAAAATTTTAAAATAACTTAAGTAAAAGAATGCTTAAAATATATAAACTTGAATTTTTACTCTATCTATTTTTTACAACTTTTGGAATTTGTTTGAGAGTTACTTGCACGGAGTCGGATATTAGTTTAACGGTCGAATATTGATTTTATTATTAAAATTATGTCAAAGTAGCTTAACTCTAATGCAGGGTATGCAGTTATTTTTTTAATTCTATCAACTTAGCATATCTGTGCATTTACTTTCTCCTTATCTCTGTTTTAATGTTTGCTCGTCAATGTTTCTAACAAAAAACAAAAAAAAAAATATCAGTTGGTAATTGTTGTACTAACGTAACACTTGAATACTCACAAAGCTTTGTAAAATTAAATTAGACTAAAAACGTTGCGTTTCATTAATTAGTCCCAACATGCTAACAAAATTTTAAGCCAAATAAATGGCTATTAATTAATTAATCGAAGTCGCTGCGTTGCAATTTACATAAGTGGTAATAAGTTCTAAGCATATTGATTGGTGATCTTTTGTTCTTCTCAAGATATTTACAATAATTGAATTTAGTTAATTTTCCTTAATAAATATACAAGTTGTGTTTATACAAGAGTTACTAGTAAAGTAAATTAAATCTAAAGAAGTTAACAAAAAGAAGATTCTAGTTATGAAAAAAGGTTTAAATTTGTGTAGATAAGCTTCTATAAGTTTAAACCTTCTAGTAAACTTATAAAAAAAATATATAAACTCAAATCAACTTTGTAGAATGTTCGATCATTTTAAGGTTAATTGTATGCAAAATATAATGACTTTTAAATATTTTACATATTAAAATTTATTGATTTTTTATAAGATTATCATTTACACATTATACTACTAAATTACTTGTATAAACAATATGAAGCGAAATTTAGTTCTTATTAATATTTTAAGCTGTATTACTAGATGTAAAAACTTTTTTAAAGCATATTTTTTATATAAAAAATAATATATTTTGAAAAGTTTTAATAGAAATATAATGCTTAGGCCTTTTGATTCAGTTTTTAAAACTTCTTTGGTAAATTCAGTGTTAATAATGTAGTATTATCAATTCAATTATCCTGTTTTCAAATTTGATTTTTTGATGCATATAAATATAACAAAAGAATTTTATTGCAGTGATAAAATTTTAAATCAAAAGCATAAGATTGATACTTAAAAAATCGTTGAAACTTAATATTTTATTTTAATTTTTATTTATGATGTTAAAAGGCCTTTATTGTAAACTGTATAAGTTATTTTAATTCAAACAATGATTTTTAGCTTAAATATCCACGTAATTTTTTTAACATAATTAAAATTTACAAAGATGATAGATGTTGTAATTTTTTAACGCATAAATTCCAATAAATTATAGATAATGCAAAGTAAGTTAAAAAAAATATAGTTGATACATATCTCGCAAATGTTCTCTAACTTTCAAGCAAAATAAATGGTTGTAAACAATTTTATTAAAGTCGCTGAGTTGTAGTTACATATGCAGTAAATTTTTAAGTTATATGGTCATGTCCTAAAGTTCTTTTTATACACCGTTATTACAATAGTTAACTAAAAAAAGATGTTAAAATAACTATAAAGAATAGTTAACCAAAAAAAGTTGTAAGCAACAAAAGATTATTTTTTAAGAAAAATTCTTAATAGAATGTGAGCGGAGTTTATAATTTTAAACCAATAAAATAAAAATTGTATCCATAAGCTTTTATAAGTTTGAACCTTTTAGTAAACTTAATAAAAAACATTATATAAACTCAAATCAATTTTAGGGAACCTTCGATCATTTTAAGTTTATTTATATGCAAAATACTTTAATTTATAATAATTTAGCTTATTAATTTAACTCAAGTCAATTATTTAAAATTTCTGATAATTTTTATTGTTATTAACACGGAATAAGAATCAAACTAACAATTAATAGAAAGTAATTATGAGTATATCCATTTTTAAAGTCAAATCCATTTTTAACAAGTTTGTATTAAGTTAGTAAGTTATTTTTGTGACTACGACATAGTTTGCTTTTTTAGTAATGCATTTAACTTAAATTGTTTTCACTTAAGTGTTTTTTTCAATAATGAGTAGTTTTTATGAATTATTATGTGTTCATACAATCTAAAAATTTTCAGTAATATTAAGTTACATAACTTATATTTTTAACCGGTTATTATTTCTTTAAAGCGTTTTCATTGCTTAAATATCAGCTCTTTATTTTTTTATAATATTAAAAGTTTTTTTTTCATTACTTTCCCACCATATAAGTAACTAAATGTTTATATACTTTCTTTTTAGTTACACACTTAGTAGTTTTGGAAATAGTAGTTTTCAATAACTTATCAACCTGTTTTATTTGTTATTAAGTATTATTTAACTAATTTAACTTCAATTGAAATAAGTAATTAAAAGGTTTTGTTCAATTTGTAAAAAAAAATTAACTAATAATTAAAATAGGTTGGAACGGATTAAAAACATATGAAAGTAAAATCCGAAAACTATAACTATTGAAACGTTTATGTGTTTTGGTCAGAAATGTGTCGAGGCATTTTTTGTAGGTGTAGGTTTAGCATGTATTAAGCTTTAATTTTTTTATGATTGAGGTCAAAACTGCTAACACATACATTGTTATCTGTAAGTAGTAAATATTTTTGATTAATTTAATATCAAATCAATTCTATTTATACATGAATTTGTAGTCGTATAAACGACAATATGTATAAAAAATGCTGGTATACTTTAAGTCAGCCTGAGCTTTAAAGCACTCAAAAATAACTAAGTCAGAAATAAAAGCCTCTTTTTCGTCTTATTTTAAGTAAAACTCAATAAACTAAACATTTTGAACTTTTAATATCTAATAAAGCTTTTCATACTAAACTTGTCCAAACTAAAAATATCATGTCTCTTATCATTATATTTTTTCTTCTGGTGTAGTTTAGCTTTAATTTTTTTTATTTTTAGTCTGTATAAATAATTATTACTTTCAAAACTTGTTTGAGAATATGGTAACTTGTATTTTAATTTTAATTTTAAACAGTAAATTAAATTAGCAAACAACAGTAATTGGCATAGCCTTAAAATTTACAATTAAACTTCCTTAATTGTAAAGAAATAAAAACTGTTTTTTTGTTTCTAAAATATAGTTAGTAACTTATGAATCGAATTAAAAAGCGTCATGTAAGGTTTAAAGCTTATTAATAAACTTGTTTAAATTTTTATTTTGACGAGTGTAAATATCAAACTTAAAAAGCTTAACCACTGTAAAAATAACTTTAACTTAATATCTATAATTACAAACTAAATTATTTAAAGTAGTTTTTTTTTTTTTAAGATCTTTAAAATTTTGACAAAACTCTATATTACTTCAAGTGCTAACATTTTAATTGTTTTTAAGTTTGTTCAAATATTTTTTTACATTTTAAAGCATTTTAAAAAGCTAAAAACAAACTAAATATTTACTGATTTGAAAAGAAAATTTAACTGACTAAAATATGCATAAATTTTGAGAAAAAGAACTTCTATCAAAAAAGAATATAGTTTTTAAAACATTATTAAGATTTTTATACAATGTATAAAAATAAAAGCAAACATAAAAAACTTCTTTAATATATCATGCTTTTAATTTTTTTTTTATTGTTTTCCTACCCATTAACTAGTTATTTTGTTTATATTAGCTTAAACGTTTTATTGTTTGCTATTTTGGTTTAGCTTTGCTTTTTAATAACTTGTAGAAATTTTTAATTTTTATTTAAAAGTTTTAATGTCTTGTTATTGTATTTCAATTAATTTTACACAGTAAAAAGTATTAAGTAAAACAATCATATTAAAGATTTCTGACATTGTTTGTACAAGTTGTAAATGATAATGACAACAAGCAATATAAGAAGCACATTTGTATATGTTTAATATAAAATTGCTTGATTATATTAAATTATGAAATAATTAATTTTATTATATATACTATTATAATGAAATTAACGTTTATTAAACCTTTTTAAAACTAAAATTAAAAACTAGTAAAAATACATTGAGTTTTGATCAGGTTAAATTTGAAATAAGTTTATACAAATAATACTTTAAAAACTTTGGCATTTAATAAAATTAGTTTCAGTTTAACTGTACATTTTATTACAAAAAACTAATTTATAGTTGTATAAACACAAGTCTATATAGCATATAAACAATAACGTGTTAATAACCAAATATCTGCAAAACTCGTACATCTTCATTTTACATTTGCTAAATAAACAATTTGAAAAAGAGACTAATGACGTTACAGTACATAACCATAACAGCTTACTACAACTTAAACTATTTTTTTATAACACATTTGTTGAGAAATCTTCTTATAACTCATCAAAGATTTTAAGCCGTGTAATTGGTCATATTAGTTAATATTATAGTAATTTTAGATCGTACTAAGCCTTAATGTTATACTTTTAGTTTTTCAGTAATTGAATTACAAATTTATACAGGCGCTTATTTAAACTTTTTCAAATTTCATGATTACTATCGTAAAAAAAATATTATTAGATATATTCTAGATATGCTAAATTATTTACTGTAGCAGGTTTTAGAGTAATCTGTCGTTTTTTATGGTAGATAAGTTTTGTCATAATAAACTAAGACAAAAATTTAGAATCTAAAGCACAAAAGTAGGAATGAGAACTTTTTTTACTCCCCTTAAAACATTTGCAATTTAAGTTATTTGTACTCTTAAATTTCATCCACGCTATTCCGCATAGGTACATGGTAAGAAAGAGCTCAGTTCTACTTTCTTAGTTTCAACCAAAACATTTACAACCCGTTCAATTCCCAACCAAACAAACTAGAGTCATAAAATTTTTGTAATGATGATGTTTTATTTTATTAAAAATATGGCTATTTTTATATTTTTTGTGCAACAAGATTTTTCTTAATTAAAAGTATAAAATGATTTTAAAATAGCCATCTAAATGGCTTCAAATTTTAAAAAGTATACAATGATATATTTCAATGAATCTTTACAAATTAATTTTCTTACATGTTTACAACAATAATTGCAATTCTTTAGTAACGTCACGTAAGTTTTTGTAGTCTTTTAAAACATTTTAATCTAATTTTAACATATTACTTTAATTTTTTAATAAAATTATTTAAATGTTTATATCTTTTATGTTTAGTATCGATATTTAGTACATTCGGAAATAGTAATTTGTTCACTAGTTTTTAAAAGTTTAGTGATTTATTTATTATTCAACTAAATTTACACAGTATAAATGATTAAATAAAACAATTAAACTAAGGATCACTGACATTGTTTGTATTAGTTATAAGTGATAATGATAACAACCAATACAGATAGCTCATTTGTATGTTTTTACTCTAAATTTGCTTGATTATATAAAACTACTAAAAAAATCCTTTTAACTTATAAACTTTTGTAATTAACCTTAGCATTAAATTAAGTTTGCTTTCGTTTAAAAGAAACTTTATTAACACAAAACTAATTTCTAGATGTATAAACATAATTTTATACAGCATACAAAAACTTTGTGTTGATAAGTAAGTTTCTGCAAAACTTATACATCTTTATTTTACATTTTCTAAATATGCGATTTAAAAAATGACATTAATGACGTAACAGTAAATGAATGTAGCTGTTTAACATAACTTACAGTATATATATACCCTATCTCTTACCAAGTAGTCTTTGAGATACATCAACATATTAAAGCCGTGTAAATGGTCGTATTAGTTCATATATTAAAACTATTAAACCGTAATTAGTCTTAATATTATACTTTTATTTTTCAGTAATATAAATACAAGTTTTAACAGTCGCTTACTTTAACTTATTTAAGTTTCATGATTACTATCGTAAAAAAACATTTTTAGAAATATTCTAGATATGCAAAGTTATTCAAAATTGCAAATTTCAGGTGATTAGCCTATTCTATCGTCTTTAAAGTAAGTTGTATATTTATAAATATTTAACTGTGATATAAATAAATAAGCACAAAAACACAAGACTATGAATAAAAAAGTTTTGTTTGCTCTACATCAAAAATTCGATAATATAAACTCATAAATGAGTTTTGTGAAATCTAAAATTTCAGCCACAATAATGCGCATGGGTGCACGCAGAAAAGACCACAGTTTTACTAGCTAAATTCTAATCGTTCTACACGAAGAAAATACTTTACTACTGGCTCAGTTCCGACCGAATCATATCCAAACCATAAAATTCCCATTCAAATAAACTACGGTTATACGTTTTAATAATTATATATTATTTCATTATAATTTTAGCTGTTTTTATAAATTTCGTACAATAAAAACCAAATGCAATAAAACGCATTTTGATTTTCTAATAAAATATCATAAATCATGTTTTTACTCAAAAATTTTCCTTGATTTAAAAAATTGAAGTGTTCTCAGTTTCTCGAGTGATGAATTAAAAAATTTTAACAAAACCTAAATTCTTATTTACATTTATAAAACATCATAAATTGTTAACTTCTTTGAACCAGCTGTGAAAGTTTTAAGCTATGATATATTAATTAGATAATAATATTTTATTATTACTAAACTTTTGTGCTAATTTAAAAAAATGAACTAATAAGTTATCAATTGTAGCTTGATTGAATTTAAATTGTAGTCCTCGAGGGTCTGTGGTATAAACTACTTTTAATTGGGAAAGTCCCGTTTTTTGTGCTAAACGCTTAGCGCGTTCAGCTCAAAAGGCTTTTACTGAATTTACCTTACTCATTAGGTTTAACTTAGTAATTAATAAGTATGTAATAAACTTAATATAAATAACCTTTTTAATGAAGTGAGTTTATTGAATATGTGAGTTTAATGTGAATGAAAGTGGAAGTGATAAAGCGGCTAACTTATCAGTAGAATAAAAATGCGAAACTAAACACAACAAACAAACACAAAGTTCTACAAAAATATTTGTTCTTAAATTGTTTGAATGTCACAATTTTAAATATAAAAATAGGTTTAACTAGTTATTAAGAGTCTTAAATTGTTTTGTGATTCTCGATTTTATGGCTGATACTATATACTATATAAGTAATCAAACGTTACTCATACGAACTTTAGTAAAATATCCAGCATAAATAAATAAAAAGTATCAAAACTTTTGAGAATTATAACTATTAGGTTTTGTAGTTATACAAATATTTGTTTGTGCTTAATTAAACTTTCTCTTCATTGGCATACCAAACTAAAGCTGTAATGATAAAATTATATTAACATGATTAATTCTAGTAATTTTGTTTTTTTTTTATTTGACCAACATTTTCTGTATATAATTCAGTGTTTAATAAATTAATGACATTTTAACGAATAAATGAAATTTAGAACTATTTTTCAATTCTAATTACGAAGATAAGTATTAAAATTGTTACTGTGTATAATAGTAATACATTGAAAAAATAATTTATACAACTTGCATTAAAAACCAACTATAAATTTAAAACTTAAGTACTAAACCTAAAAATTATAAAGCTTTCAGGTTTTTTTTTTGTTCTTATGTTTGTATAACAACCTGTGGTAATATAACAAACACTTTAAATTTAGGTTTTTCTAATGTGATATTTAACGGTACAAAATAGACTACTTAACCAAAAAACTTGAACGATTTTGCATACGACCATTTTTGAATGGCTTAAAATTTCGCTAAAGTCAGTGCACTTGAAAGCAAAAGATCTTACATATTTATATTTTTTTAATGTTTATAACGTTTGTTGTTATTCATCTAAGATGTTAGAAAAATTCTTTTTCAAAACATCAAACTGTTATCTGAAAATTTGTACACATATCAATTTAAGAATATGCTTAAATTTTAAATAAAAGAGGTATTTTATTTTTTCAAATTTAATTTTGTTTGTAGTTTTTTAGTCTTACTTATAAAGGTATTGATTTAATATCATAATACCTATTTATTTAAGTTATTGCCTTATTATATCAAGTAATATAACAAATAACGTTTAATGTCGTTTTATAGACCCACACACAAAATACTTCTTCACCATATAATACATATAATTTTTTTATTGAAAAATTTTGTTTTCATTTAGAAACAAATTTCGAGACATATTAATAGCTGTGAATGAATATATCTAAGTAATGTTTATGAATCTATGCTAATAAAATAACTAAGTTAATTGCTTGTCGTTCGCAAAAACTTTCAAAAAAACCTAGGTTGAATATAATAATTTCATTAATTAAATAATATTTTTCTATACTTTTAAAACATAAAAATATTCTTAAAAAGCTATTGAGAACTATTTCTAAATGACAAAATGTAAAAAAATGATTCTCAAATATTAATTAAAAATAAGCAGTTAAGAATTTTAAATAGTGGGAACTGCTTTAGTATTTGTAATCTGTTTAAACTAACTGGTTTCAGGCAAAAGTAAACTTGTAAGCATTTATTGGTTATAAGTTAACTTTATTTATTAAAAAAAAATTTTTCTTGTTTATCGAAATAGTTAGTTTTGACGATTTTTTTTTACAATACACTAATACTAAGACCAAGAAAACTATTATTTACTTTCAATTATATCTTAAATGTTTCAGAATTTTTAGATTTTTATGCAGCTTTTGACAAACTTATTCAAAGGTAACATTAAACTAGTTCTGAATATTAAAAAAAAATTTCAATTGTTCTCAAAGTATGCCTTAATTTAATTAAAATTTTTAAATTTGTGATTTCAACTATAACAACATAAAAGCTTATAACTTATGAATTTGATATTTATATAGCTTGTAATAGATTTCTTAATATCATAAAAAGTTGCAAACTGGTTTAAGACAAAGTACTTAATAAATTTTTCTGAAATTAATTTAGTTTAGTTTTTAGTTTCCATTAAATAAATTTTTTAGTTTATTATTTATCTAATTTTTACATCATTTATAATATTGACTATTTCTGTACAAGTATTTATTTGGGCTTTTAATTTGTAGACACGAAACAAACAAATAATTTCTGCACTTAAATTAAATATAACATATCAAAGTTACAGCATATAAAGTTAACACAATCACTGTACGCTCAAAATAATTTATATTCAAAAATAAGTAGAAGAAGTTTGCAGCTACATTTTCATAGAATTTTGAGTCGTAAAAACGATATTGTAGTTTAAAGTTAATGTAATTTTTACTTCGAACATACGCTCCAAGATGTTACTATTTCCTTAGTAATATTTAGGAGCCAATGTCCAAAGTTTGAGTCAGTTGTTTAAAATCTGTAAGTATTGTTTTATAGATATATTTTATCAAAATATCATACCATATGATAGTGTAACAGAATTTTCTTAATTTTAAAGTTTTTCGCCTTTTCTATAAATTATGAATGTTTTTTTATCTTTGTTAAATGATATTAAAATATTTTTTTCTGTTTTATATTGTTCTACTTTAAATGTGCAATCAAGTAAGTTTTTTTACTTTTTACTATCTTTCAATACAACAGTTTAGACCACTTGAACACGTAGTAGAACACTCACAAAACCAACTAAAATACATTTAATCCCAGGATTACAATATTTTGTTATAAATTGTTATGTATCACTGTAAAACTTTTAAAAAAAATTTCTACCAAAACAATTTTACATTTTTATGTCCTCACATTTTAACTAGTATAAAGTTATAGTTGTATATATTATGGTTATAGACATTAAGTCTTCGTTGTTTTACTAACTTTCAGAAAAGATTATATCACGATTTTTTTTAAGTTGTGTAATAAATGATCTTCGATTAAATTGTATTTTCCTTTACTATCTTTATTATACTTATTTAAATTCCGAAATTTACAATAATGAAACAATAGTTGTTCACATATATTTGTTTTAGTTACATGTTATAGGATGAAGTTTTAACATTGTTTCGCTGAATAAAAGGTACTACAAAAACTATTTAGATTAATAACATGAAGACTCACAAATTTATCAAATTAGTAATTATGTAAAAAAAATGATAAATTTCATCAGGAAACTTTTAAATCGGTTTTATTTTATTAAGTTTAAAATACCGGTTTTATATTAAGGCAGGGCAAAAGTACATTAAATCTCTAGATTTTATTATCAAAAGTTTAGTTTTAAGACAATATGAAGATGCGATCCGTGAAGTTTGAAGTTACAATAACATAACTTTTTTTGATAGTTATCGGAATCAATAAACTAGAAGTATTTTAATCTTTTTTGATTCAAGTAGTAGTAGTAGATTCAGGTAGTATTTAAAATAAAAGTTACAACGATTAATTTAGTTAAATTAAGAATTTATATATTTTACTTTAAAAATAAAAAAAGTATTTTTCAGAGTTTTGTCGTTTTAGAACTGAATCCAGTTGGTTTAAAACTAAGTTTATAAATTTACAGCTAGTAAACTATAGCTGTCTTGCTAGATTTCATTGTAAGTATAGGCTCAAGCTATTTATTGCTTTGAAACAAAGTCTTTAAATTTTAACAAAAGTTTATAGAATTTTTAGAAATAGTTTGCTTATAGTCTTTAATACGACTTTAAATTTTGAAAAATTGCCTGAATCAGGTGAAGAAGATACTTTCTTAATTTATTTTGTTTTAACCTTGCATCATTTGCTGTGTAGATTTATATGACGTAATTACCATTAAAAGAACAGGTATTCAATTTGATTTACATGAAATAATAGAAAATAACTATAATATACTTTTTTATATAGCTAAATTGAAAAAATTAACTTTTAAATGCTTAAAATGTAGCAGTATATCCTACTGTTGCTAAAATACATTTTAAACTATACAAAAGGGGAAAAAATTTGAAATAAATTTGGAAATAATTTCAAAATAATTTTTGTTGTTTGTAACAATATTCATTAAAAACTTCTGACATTGAAACTTCTGACAGCATACTAATCATAAAAGTGAGCAAAATCTAGCTTAATTTTATTTTATCTTAGTTTAAAATTCAGATATTAAAAATAAATGCAGTATCTAGTATTTAACTTTAAGAATGTAGACCTAAATAATTTGTATAGTTTGTGCAAAGCTAAAACTTATACCATTACAAATCATTTTATAAACATTTTTCGTATAAAAAACCATTCCATAATACTTACTATTTAATACTTAGTATATAAACATCATTCTAAAAAACAATAAAAACTAAAATTTGCTAGTCCAAGTCTAAAATTTATAATTTATTATGCACAATTTTGATTAGTTCTTTTAGAATTGTTTTGTACAATATCATCAGAAATTATTAGTATGTTTTAACTTTGATATGAGCTAAAACAAAGTTTGGTAAAATAAGAATAGGAATTTTTTAAAACACAATTAAAATGTTTTTAAATAAATTGAAAACAAAAAAAAACACGTTTTGAATAATGAAGAAAAAAAGTATTCAAGTTTTGTTTTTCAAAAGTTAGAATTGAACAGTCTATAAATTTAGGGTTTAAAAACACTAATTTTAATTAACAAGTTACGATTCAGTAAAGCTAAAAATCGCGGCTTAAGTAAAAGTATAAAAAGTTAATACTGTTAAAATATTTTGTGTTTGAAAAAGTTTAAAGATCCTGTTCAAATTAGACACTATAAATAATTATACATATTTTAATTGAATTAAATGGTTAGTCTACCTTTTTTATATTATAAAATTAGAAAGCTTTAACTTATTTGATGTACATTCAATAAAATTGGTTAATAAAACCGTTCTACATTTAATTTGATATGAAAATTTTTTAATACAACAAAAGATCTTAAAATCTCAATTTTTTCTATTTAATTGACAAGTTTTTTCTATAGTTTATTAAAACGAAGTTTAATTTACGTAAATATTTTATTAACGGTTATCATTATGACGTAAAACTAGGACTTACTTGAAACTCAAATTTCGAAAAAACAATAAAACTTCTTTGTGATGTAATTTTTTGTGATTTATGTTTAACCTCATTTTAACAACTTGTTTGATTTTTTTATAGCTTTTGTAATAATTTTTAAAATAAAGCTTAATAAGAATACCTTCAAACGAAATACTTAACTATTAAATATACTTTTTAACTTATTAAAAAACAGATTTTTAAAAAAACGTAGTGTACATTAAATGCTGATTTGTTTTTTTCAAGGCTTAAAATATAAATTTTATAAATATTTATATGAATTCAAAAATTATTATTACAATTAGTAATCATAACTTTTATTTTTGAATTTAATTTATTAGCTGAATTACAACAGCTTTGAATAAATAAGCTTCTTATATGTAAGAAAAGAACAATTTCTCACAGTATCAGTTAGTTTAAGTATACGATTTGTATGAATTTTTACCAGGTATTAAGTTGTTTCGTCACAATACACTTTTCCGCACAGGTTAAAGCGTGCGGGTTTGAAATTTATTCGTGTGCAAATTTTTGAAGTAAACAATTAATACTTATACTGTAACTAAATATAAATTTAAATTATAATGATACGTATTTACTAAAAAAGTATTTTTGTTTAAAAACGTTTTAAAAATTTGTTTTAACAGTTTAATTTTTAAAGTAAAGTTTCAAATTTTTACTGAAGTCTGTAGTATATTTTTTTAAAAACTATTGTGCTAAAGATACATATACTTTGAAAAATGTATAATTAATAAGTAAACAAAGTTAATGATACAGTTTTTTGTTGATAAGTTTTAAAACGCTGTTGTAGACTGTTATTTATACTCTTTTTTCATCATTTCTAAGTGCTATTCTTTAATTAAAAAATGTAGAAAAAGCTTTATACTAATAATTTATGTAGTTGTTAGAAAAAAAACACTTTGATATTATTGGTTGTAGCTATTTAAAAGCATGCAAATAAAGACCATTTTTATAGCAAAAATAGAAAAATTAATAGGTTTTATTAGCATTAAATTTAGAAAAAGGTTTGTGCTGTTTTTTAGTCTATGAAAATAAAGTACGTTGAAGCATACTACATTTTTTTAACAATTATTGTAAAGTAAGACTCTTTTCATATATGTTAAATGTATACTATACAGTATCAATGCGTAGGAATGTAATAATTTTTTTAATGATAATTTTAATGGAATAAAAAACAATGATTCACTAAACGAACAAAAATATTATTTTTAAATTCATAAGCTTTTAAACTTGACAATTTAAATTATAAAATAATCTAATTGAATAAATATTTAAATTTAAATTATAAAATAATCTAATTGAATAAATATTTACATTTAAACAAAGCATTAAACACGACATTCAAAAGTGATCAACGGAAAATTAATCAAAATAATCAAAAACTTTAATGTTTGTTCTAAACTTTTATAGATTTTACAACCAAAAGTATATATATTATGAATATACAAAAAAAGATAATAATAATAATTTTATTAATAAAAATATTTAGTATTTTTTTAGTGGAATAATAATGACGTAAGAAAAAATAAACGACACAAATCTCATATGTATTTTAATATAAAAAGATGCTATAATATAATAAGTAACAATGTCCTTTTTCTACAATTTTAAGCTGTAAAAACGGCTATAAGCGATAAAACTTTTATGCTTCTTTTAAAGATTATAGTAATTCTTTAAAACCAAAAAAGCATCATCACAGGTCTAAATAATTTTGGTTTCAAACCTTTGATAAAATCATAAAAAAATCATAAAACTTCAAGATTAAGCAATTAACGTTACTAAACATATGTATGCACTAAAGTACTGTATGCATATATAAAGTGATAAATGCAGCTATAAAAAAGCATTAATGAAACAATTTAATACCATCTACCTTTTCAGTCTAGGACAAACTATCTGTTGGTTGTATTTGAAATGCAGATTTGTAAAAAAAGAACTGTGTTTATAAAAAAATAAACAAGCGTTTTTTTGTCTAAGTTTCTTGTGTTTAATAGATTAAAACGAATAAAAAAATTAAGTGGTAAATACGTAGCTTAATCCTAGAAAAAAAGCAAAGAAAATAGTATTGCATTTTACAATTAAAAGTTTAAGCAGTCCATATAAGGTAATTGATATTTGAGAAAAATTATAAGTTGCAATAAATAAAAAAGTATAAAATTAGCTATTGAAAACATTTAAAAAAAATTTATTGAATTTATTTAATTTCTGAACTAGTTTTCAACTATTCTTAAGGTAAAATAGCTGAAAATTTATTCAAGTTAATGCCATTAATAAAAACTTTTAACTTAGTTTACACGTAAAACGCAAACGTATGTTTGCTGAGATAACTTTTTAAACACTCTTTAGTAGAGTATGGTTTGAGTGTTATTAATTGATTTTTGTTCAGATATTGTATGAGTTTTACCATTATTTTTTACTGTACAACTTTTATAAACTGAATAACTTGAAAAATATTTATTAACAATAAGTATTCATATTAATTAGACAGTTTCAGATTGAGAGTTTTATTCAACACGGTGTTTCATGCAAACGCAATGATCACGATTAAAAACTCTATAAAGTAAGATAGACAAAGCTATATATACTACTATTAGATGCTATTAAACAACACTAATTAACACTAATTATATTCTTATTACAGCTAATTAAATTAAATGAGCTTGCTAAATTGACAAAAAGATTCACAAATGTTTTACGGCCAATTAAGTTAAACTTATTGGATAACTACAAAATTGATAAATAAATAAAAAAATAAATAATTAGAAAATACACTAAATTTAAAAAAGGGAGAAAAATATTTTTTGTAAAAAAAAAGCATAGCTATTAAAAGACGTTAAAACTTTAACTACGTGAGATAATACAAAAACGAAAGCAAAGTGTGTAAAATCTTTTTAAGTATCAAGTATTTTTTAAGTTAAGTTTTTAATTATTAATTAACTATAAATTCTAATTTTGTTTTAGTTATGCTTTCAATTTATAACATTTTTAACTTTTTACTCAATAGTTTTATAATTAAATTTTTATTGGATCTCAATTAACTTTATTCAACATAAATGATTAAATTCTTACTGAAGCAAGCTCACTGACATTGTTTGTATACAGTATAATGGAAAATATAACAAGCAATAAAAGAAGAATATTTGTAAATTTTTATTATAAAACTATTTAGTAACAATAAACGAATTGCTTTATATTACAATTTTTACTATAATAAATTTTACGCTGATTAAAATTTAATAAAACAAAAATGTAATACTAGTAAAGTCACATTAAGTTTTAAACAGGTTAAATATACTTTCTTAGAAAATTGTTAAATAATATTTAAAAATTCTAGCATTTAACTAACTTAGCATTAATTAAGGTGGTCTTAGTTTAAAAGTAAGTTTTTTAACACACAAATAATTCTAGAAGTATAAATAAAATTATATATATCATATAAACAGTTTTGTACTGATAACTAAATATCTGCAGAATTTATACATCTTTGTCTTACATTTTCTGCACAAACAATTTGACAAAAGAACCTAATGACAAAACAGATTACTAAAGTTTAAAGTATTTATAAACCTCATCCGAAGGTAAAATTTTTCTTAACAAATTAAAAATTTTACGCCGTGTAAATGGCCGTATTGTTAATATTTTATTACTTTTAAAATATACTAAATCTTGATTTCATACTTTTAATTTTAAGAATTTGGATTATAAAATTATGCAGTCGCTTATTTTAACTTATTTTTGTTTCATGTTTACTATTATAAAAAAAACCTGTTTATATATATTCTATATATGCTAGATATGTGATGATAAAAACACCCTTTTGTCATAGTATCTTGCACTGTTTTTAGTCACTTGAAATAATCCTTTCTCAAACTATCCAGAAACGATTGTTAGCTTAACTAACTTTGATAATTTTACCTACAATAATGACTTTCATAAAAAATAGACGAGTTAAAAAATGCTGTCTTTCCAAGATATGTAGTTAGTTGTTTACATACAAGTTTTTTTTTTTTTTCTTTTTAGACATTGTCATTATTTTAATTCAAACTGCTCAACTTTACATTTTAGTAATATATTCCA
Organism: Thalia democratica; assembly: GCF_965202585.1. Lineage (NCBI taxonomy): Eukaryota > Metazoa > Chordata > Thaliacea > Salpida > Salpidae > Thalia > Thalia democratica. Next base: position 11,457,021 of record NC_139167.1, read on the forward strand.
AGTTGAGACTACAGTTTGCACTCTTTTCTGCTATAGATTTTTTTATTAGGAAATTTTTAATTAGTTATATGGTTAAATTAAACAATGCTTAGTTGATGATAACATTTTAAAGTAATGTGTCATTAACTTAAAGTCTGACTTGTTTAGCAAAACTATTTGTGTATGTTTAAAGTGACAATTTACTATCTGATAAAATTTTGATTTACAATTATTAAATTTTAGAAGCAATATACAAGAAAGTTTTTATAACTTTATACTTTACTTTTGTAATAATGTTTGATATCTTGAGAAAGGTTGCCTGACACTGAGACTACTAAAAAACTCTTCCTAGTTTAAAGTACTATAAAAACTCAGCCAGTTCAGGATACTTTTTATATTATTATAAATGGGACGAAAAAATTTTTGGCTATGTTATTGTAATTTTCAATATTGTTTTCATTGAGTATTTTATCGTTGTTTCGATGTTATTAGGTATTTAAGGTTGGTAAATGGTATTTTTTCAAGTTTGGTTGATATAAATTATTAATTAGATTTTTCTTTAAAACTCAGAATAATTTTTGGTCAACCAATTTGAAATTTTGTCAAAAAGAGTGGTAATCCTGTTAAAAATTAGAATAAATAAAACATATTTTGCAAGATATCTAATAATTTGATATTCGTTTTATCTCCTTTAGATTGGAGTATTAGGTTATTTATCTAGTCTATATTATTGAAAAAACCCTTAATCTTAAAAATATTGGCAAAAATTAAATCGTATTACATATAATTTAGTATTTTAAAGATAATACGAAAAATTTAAAATAACTCAGGATAGTTTAAAGTTGTTCAGGACGAGAGACGTAGCTAGCTAAAATAAGTTACGAATCTGCAAAAGTTATTACATCTGAAATGACGCTAGATAACGTCCTAGCAGGAACACAGCAATTTAAACTACCTCTTATGTTATTGTAATAATTTTATGTAATAATAACTGTTTGTCAACTTAAAAAGTAACAAGAAAGTAGAAATGTTGCATAATATAGTTTTTCAAGTTTACTTAGTTTCATAGTAACATATCGTTTTACGTCACTAAATAATAAATTGTAAAAGACAATGGAGATATTTCAATGTAGACTTAAAAAATTTTTATATATTAAATTAACTAATTAAGTTTAAATAACAAAAACAAAATAACATAAGCATATATTTATTTTGCCAACAAAAGACAAAAAGTTAATAAATAATGTTGTTGTATGATTTTATTTAGGTTGAGTTGCCTAATTTAAAAACAATATTTTTAACTTCTTGCTAAAAAACTGCAGATTTATGTAGAAAATTAAGAAAGTTAAATGGCTGGTTTTAAAGAACTTACAGACTTCATTTAAATGATAAAAAATTTTCCGTATTTACTTTAGTATAAAATATATTTTATTTAAATGTTTTTTTTCCAAGAATCAACACTAAATTTTGCTCAAACGTGTTTTTATTACCTTTATATTTGTTTTTTTTAGAACACAACCTTAATCAACTTATATAATTAGAAAAAAAATATTAGCTGTCAAAATATAAAATTTAACGTACTTTCGTTTGTATTAACTATATTTTGCAAAATGTTTTGCTCAAGAATTAATGCAACAAGTTCATATGTAAATAAACTTAAAAACTAAGTATCACAATAGTTTACAAGATAGAAAAATAGCGTGTTTTATGGGTTTTCAAAGATTTAAAGCAGCCAATATCTATAAAACAAAGTGTAATAGTTTTAGGTGAAGAGAAATTATTTAAATAAAGATTCGTAAAAAAATAGTAAAACTAACTGCTAAATACTTCCAAGGCAAAATGCTTTGGCAAGATTTGACATTTGAAACAAATTTTTTTTATGCTTTTAAAGCTATCTGTTTGGCATAAATTTTCTTGCTTAAAACCGAATTGTAAAACTAAGAATTCAAATAAAAATTTACAACTAACGTGTGTTACAGTTTGCGATATATTTATCTTACTTCTTTTTTTACTAATTGCTTAATCAATTATTTTTTTTTAAGTATATGAGCTTCTTGAAATTGAAGTGAAGTTCAAATTTTAGTGTTATAACAATTTTGAATAGTTATACTTCTACATGATTCTTTACAATGATAACTGACATTTAGTAAAACTGAGAACTTTTTTAAAACTAGTTTTAATAGATTACTGATATAATAAACTAATTTTAAAACAGAAAACTTAGAGTCATTAGATGATTGAAAACTATTTTATATCAATTAACTGTTCGATCATTAAAATATATTTTAATTAAATAAAATAGAATTTGAAAGTAAACTAAAACTAAATTAAAGCTTAAACTTAAAATAAGATATTAGAAAATTTTTGTTTTTATAGCCAACTATTTGGCTTAAAATTAAATTCAAACTGCATTAAGATAACTTTGAAATCTAAATAAATATATACATATATTATGTATATTAATTTACGTATAAACTTGTATTACGTCATTTTTTTTATATGCTTTTAAAGTTTTTTTTGCGATTTTTCATTTAATTTCATTATATTACATTAAAGCTTTATAGCTATGTAATTATACATTTATAAAAAATAGAGTTCAAATAACTCATTTTTAACACTACTAAAAAAAACATAAACTGAGCAATTTATTTTTAAGCTTATTATTGTTTTTCAATAAAAAGTGTTAATATAAGTTTTTGAGCTATTTTACCGATTAAATTAGCACTTATTTTACAATTTAGTTGATACTTTCAATAAATGTATATAGCATAGTTCAATTAAATTAATAGCCATAATTAAATAACATTAATCAATAATTAATGTTGTATGTAAATTATATGTTACACATTAAATACAAATTAAATACTTTTATTATAATACTCTAATTCAAATATTATTTTTTTTACTTTATTCTGATGAAAAGTAGCATTATTATACACTGTTGTTTTATAGTATAACTTAAAAAGTATTTTGTCGCTTAATCACACAAATATGCATAAAACAAACGTAATTAATTATTAAATGCTTAATGTATTTGTTAACTATTATTGAAGAAGATGTTAAGCCATGTTATAACCAAATGATATAAATGATATAATGTTTTTGTTATATAACAAGACTTTCTTAAAAAAATCTTTTTTACTTTTAACCATAAGTTAGTGTGTAAATTTTTAAAGATTCTAAAGCTATACTCTAGTAAAATTCGTTTTTAGTTTTTCTTACGAATGAATTTGTTCTTAACCGTTAGTACGACTTAAAATTGTGTTGAAAATTAAGTTTTATATTATAAATTTCTATCGTTAACTATAATGTATCGAGTTTTAAACATTTGCTGTGAGATTTTTATGACTAAACTAATAAACTTATATAAAAATGTATGTGTTGATACGTCTTATAATGACACCAAAATATACTTTACTTTGTTGATATATGCTAATTTTAAAATTTATATAGTTGTTTAATAATAAAAAAGTTAAACTAAGAAAAAATTATAAATATTTAAATTAAGATGTCTAAAAAAAGGCAAAATTTCAGAAATTAAAATAACACTAGTTATAAAAATCTTATAATTGTAACCAACAAATAATAAAACTTTAATTATTACTTATTATAAATGGAAAAAAAAACAGGAAACTAGATTCTAAACATAAGTATAAAAATATATAATGGAAGTATTCTAAGAAGTGACCGAACTTGAATAGTTTATTATCTAAGCTGTTTAAAGGCTAAAAAATATTAATTGAAAATATTTAACAAAAAATTAAATTATAAACCAAAGTTTCTACAAACAAAGGAAGTATAGAACAAAATTACTTATATAAAATTTTTGAAGAAGTTATAAAATTACAGTGTTTTATATTTCGGAATTAACATTTTTTCTTATTTTAAAGTTAACAAAACGTTAGACATAATGTTAAGCTTCAAATAGGACATTTAGTAACATTATCATGTTATATAACTTTATTTATAAAACTTTTTTTTTCGAGAATATTAATACGATACTGTATACTTGTAATCCCACAGAAACAACAATCATCTTTTTATAATAAAATTTAAACTAATTTAAATTAATAAACATATTTAAAATACATCAAAGTTGATAACTTTTCATAAGTCAAAGTTACATACATGTGTCTAAATCATATGTACTGAAATAAGTATCATGATAAATAATAGCTGTTTACACAGTTTAAAAGTTTACAACATGAAGAAGCTATTGTATAAATTTAACTCACCATTATATACTTATTCAAGTAACATTGTTTTATGGTAAATATTGATATACGTCACTAAATATTACTTTATTTGAAACTTACAGACTTTAAATAGTATATGTAACAAAATTTAAACTTAAATAATTTTATAGGTGATTTCATTTCTTAAATTTTAGTATAAAAACAAACTTAACTAAACGTATATTCTATTATGCTAAAAAAATGAAGAAAACATAATTATTAATTTTTTTGTTCTACTACAATTCAATTTTTAGCTTCAGCTGTAAAAATTTGTACCAAATCTGTCTAACTTCTTGCTAAAATTTAGCAAACTTAAGTAAAAAATTGACAAAATTAATTTAATGTTAATTTAAAGATGTAAAACGTATAGTAAAACAGTTTTTTGTTTTACATTTATGTTGTTGCCATATGTTTGACTTTATATTTTTTAATAAAAAAACTATTTTTAATTTGTTCAAATAAGGCTGTATAGGAAACGTATATTATTTTTAACAGTTTTACTCATTTTACAATAATTCTTTTACATTCATAAACCTTTTTAATTCGAGAATACTTTTATTATAGTACATGTTTATATCCTAATCCATATATTTATAAATGACCAATTAAACTAAATAACTTTTTTATTTAATAAAATATTATTGTTAATGATTTTGTAAGAAAGTAGAAGTTACACACTTGTGTGTAAATTTTATGTATTATACTAACTTGTACGATAAATATCTATTGGTTGTACAGCTAAAATTTAAAAAGGAGTTAAAATTGTTATTTAAGTTTAGTTCACTATTATATACTTATTCAAGTAACATTGTTTTATAGTAAGTATTACTTCACTTGAAACTTAGAGACTAATTTATGTTTTTTTTAAATTATTAAATAAGCCAAGTGCCATGACTTAATATATAGTTTTCATATATTAAATACATAATTTTAATATATTTTGATACAAAAAAATAGCATGCAACTTTTGTTTAACAACGCTAAATTACTTTACTTAATACAAGTTTGTACATTAGTACCCTGAATTGGTAAACCCATACCTAAATTTATTTCTGTTTTAAAATAAGTATATTATTATTATATAACTTATATAACTTTAAGGACACATATTTAAAAAAAAATCTTCATATTAACGTCATAAATCGTAAACGATAAACATAACAAACTTTATTGAAAGGGCTATAGATTAATTTGAAAGGTTTTACTGCATTTTTAAAACGCTTAGCAATTAAAAAAAATTAGATTTTTTATTTAACTTATATGTTATCTATTTTTATTTTAATGACAGTTTTAAATCAATAAATAAAACAAACTGCAATGCAAGTTTCTTTAAATTTTAAGGATAAGTAGTTGTTATAAATCTCATTAACTTACTATAACCACAGTAAAAGCAAAATTGAAGAAGTATTATTTTTTTATATAGTAAAATCCAAAAAAACTTTTTATTTATATTTTAATCCATAAAAATATTGCATAAAGTAATTCTACTGTTCTATTCATGTTTTTTAAATATTTTGTTGGTTACAAAATATATGTTATAATAAATCAAAAAATCTCTGAATCTGTTTTAAGTTTTTGGTTTTTCAAACAGTTGAGACAGATTTTTCTAAGCTTTTAAACAACCAGTTTTATTGTATGTAAATATTATTTTTAAGCACGTTAAATATTTCAGAATGATTATTTTAAACTTATAAGATACTTTTTTAGAGAATTGTTTGCAAATCTTAACCCAGTTTAAAAAAATGTTTAGTTTTTTTAATCAACATAATACGATTAAAAAAATAAAACAAATAATTTATTACAATTAAAGAAATTAATTTTTTGATTATGTTGTTTTTTGTGTTGTTCATGACAACAAAAATAGCTGTTATTATGAAATTAAAACATTACTCAGTTTTAATCCTTAAAATAAACTTAAATTAGCATTTAGTTCACAATTTAACCATCTGGATGAATTAATTGTAATATAAATTTAATATCAAATATTTTTAACTTATTTAAAATACTCGAAACTATTTGATTATAAGTTTTGGTTAAATTTCAATCGCTTTTAGTACTGTTTTGAACTAAGAAAGATGAAACAAAGTATAGAAAAGAGCATGTTATTAGATATAATTTAAAACTAATTTTTATTAGAGTATCTATATTAAGAGTAAAACTTCATGTTTAGTTTTTCTACTGATAATATTTTAAAGATAATTTTAATATTTTGGCTATTTACATAAAACTTTTTCTATCCTTTATGTATTCAAGATTGTCATTAAACTTGCATTATTATGAGATTGTAAGGACAGTGACTTCCACCTGTCCTATTCATAAAGTACAAATAAAAATTAATTTTTTTTTCACTTTAGCTGCCTTTTCAATATATATGACACATTACCGCCTTTTGAATTTTTTTTCGATAAGTCCTTAATTAAAGAAGAGGAAGTTTCCGTACAAATGGATATCTCCCCCAAGAGAAAAGTCAATTATCTCGAATCATTTCTGCATATAAGCTTAATTTTGCTTAATTACCATGCTAATTAGTGTGGATAGACTTTAGACCACACAAAACGACATCATTAGTTTACATTATCAATTTTTTGAAGAAGAGCAAAAAAAGAATAATGAGACATGTTTTTGAGTTGGAAGCACAAATATGTTTTTTTACATAAGTTTGTGTACATAAATTAATTACCGTAAAGAATTATGGCGTAGTCAACATAACAATTTACTTATTTTAAGTTTTAAAAAATGAGTAACTTAGCTTATCTAGAATTTATCTAAACATGATTTTTATGATTATAATCATAAAGTTCAAATAAGTTAAAACAAGCAACTGTATAAACTCATTATCCAATTACTTAAAAACAAAAATTATAAAATTAAGACTTAGTACGGTTTAAAAGTACTAAAATATCAGCTAATACGGCCATATACACGGCTTAAAAATTTTGATGAATCTCATAGAAGATTTATTAACAAATGAGGTATGTATATACTTTAAGTTATAGTAAACTGCTATGGTCATTTAATGTTACACCATTAGTTTCTTTTGTCAAATCGCTTATTTATAAAATGTAAAATTAAGATGTATAAATTCTGCAGACACTGACTAAAGATAAAAATTGTTTATGTGATATATACAATTGTTTTATACCTCTAGAAATTAGTTTTGTATCAACAAATTTTCTTTTAAACTAAAACCAGTTTAAATTAATACTAAGGTTGTTTAAGTATTATTTATACACTTTTTTAACAACTTTAATTAACCTGTTCAAATGTGTTTTTAATATTTTTACATTTTTGTTTTATATAATTTTAATCAAGGCAAGCTCTTTTATAGTAGAATATATAATAAAAAGAAACTCTTTTATAGTTGCTATATTCAAGCAGTTTAAAAGTATTAAATTAGAAATGTTTTTTTTTAATACATGTTGTATTATTCATTTATACTGTATATAAACAATGTCAGTAAGCTTGCTTTAATATATAATTTAATCATTTTAATCAATTTAATTTTAATCATTAATTGAGTAAAGATAATCGAAGTCCAATTAAAAACATTAGATTGAAAAAAAAAAATAAGTAAATATTATAAATGTAATAAAATAAAAGCTTATTAATATGTTTATAAGTGTTTTATTAAAAACATAAAATAATTTAAATAAAGTTAAAAACATTAATAAATGTCAGCACGTGAAGCTATAAAGAAGGTCTGTAATTTTTTAAGATTTTGAATTAAATTAGGAAGGTACAAATTACGTTAAATTATTTTTGTTTATTGTTATATATATCAAAGAAATTATCTTTACAATGCTTAATCTAATTTAGTTCAATTCATAAAGTCATCAAAAATGATAGTTTAAACAAATATTATTAAGCATTAACTGTACAATGAAGATGTATATGAATGATGAGTTGTTATATTCTAGATGCAAAGAATATGTTTTTTTTTCTACTGTATTGATTGTAAGCATCGTGAAGGCTATGCCAATGGCTGATATACTATATATATTTTTCTCTTTGGATCATAATTAAAACCCAAGTTGTTATAACCTAAAATAGTTTAAAAAATTATAAAACTTTTATTAACTAATTAATTTTAAAGAAGATGCAGAATTTAAAATTTAAAATTAACAAAGCAAATCTTGTTATTTCAGATTGTAGGATTTTGATTAATATTTTTTGCTTTTTTTTTATGTATACTTTAATATAGAATTTTTTTTAATGTCATTTGTACAAACAATCTGAAACGATTTTAATTTTATACAATACTTCACTATGTTGTTATACTAGTTTATCCTCATAATTTTAAAACATTCTAAAAATTATAACATTATATGCAAAAATTTTTCTTAAATTTTTTTAAAATGATACAAAACCAATCAGGTTATACTTTTATTTTTAATTAAGACAATTGTACAGAATTAGTCTAGTTGAATATAAAACATTAATTGATTTAGCTTACAGCAGCTTACACTGCTTAAAATTTCGGAGTTTGTGTTAACATAATAATGAAAAAAATTTTATATTATTACATGTTTATAACATTTGTCATGAGCTTGTTACGATTTCATCAAATTTTTTTTACAAATCTCAAAAAAAAATCTTTTATTGCATTTTATATCAAAAATATGTTTATCTAGAATAAATACTACTTAGATTTATAATGCTTATCTATTAAAAATTGTGATACACATTAAAAGATAATGAACCAACATAATAAAAAAAGTTGTTTACCGAAACTTATACTTATTCCTAGCCAATAAAATAAATATAAAAAATAACTATAAAATACAAGGATAATAAAAACTGCAACGTTTATAGTTTTAATCGTAAAGTAGTTTTTATTGAATGTTACGTATCAAACTGTTTAACAAATAGTCTGAAAAAGACAGAAAACGGTACTTTCACGATTTCCTACCAATTTTTAAAATCAAAGACTTTTTACTTTTTGAAATAATTAGTTTTAGTTATAGAGCAAAAGTCATTAAACTATTTTAGTTCTCAATTAGTTATATGCGCTAACTAATTCAAATAAGTAAAGTTTGTTTATAAAGGACATGTGTTCGTCAATGTTGCATTAAGTTGAGCAAAAAATAGTAAATTGACGTTTAGTTAATAAAATTGCAATAATAAATACAGGTTACTCGTATTAATATACTTAAATTTTTAATGTAATCTGCACAAAAATTTGAAGCTAAACATATTGCTATACCAACACAACAAAATACAACAAAACATCTCTGAATCTTTTTTTTGTTTTTAAGTAGTTGAGACATTTCAGAATAATAATAAATCTAACAAAAATCTATGTGCTGTATTATTTTGTGGATAGTTTGAAAACGTCATTTGAACGACTTGATTAACTTTTCATAGCTTTTATATTAACTTTCCAAATAAATCCTAAGATGAATACCTTCTAACAAAATACTAAACTGTTGTCTATTATTTTAACTAAATTTATTTATAAGAAACAATATTGTATATAAAATGGCTTATTTGTTTCGCTTAAAATATGAATGCAGTAGAGAATTTCAAAAATGTGAAAACTCGAATTCAGTTATATCTATTTTACAGCTGAATTTACAACAGCTTTAAAAGTTTAGTAAACAAACTGTTAATCTTTGAACAATCTAGTGTTAACCTATTTTCAATTAGTTTAAGTATACGAGTTGTACTGATATTTACCTGCATTTAACTAGTTACGTCACAATTTCGCGCACAAGCTAAAGTGTGCGGGATTGAAATTTTTTGGACACAAATTTAACACATAAACAATAAGCGTTTATTACTTTACTACTTATAAATTGAAAATACAATCATATTTAAAATAAAAAACTTAATGTTTCAAAGATTTTGTTTAAACACTTTTATTTTTTTTTTAACTTCTAAACTTTTACTAAAGTCTATATTATGTTTTTTTTAAATAGTTGTGCGTAAAATTAACATATTTTGAAAAATGCAATTTTGTATTTTATGCGTTATAATACTAACGATAAGTTTAGTTGTTTTAAAATATTTTAAAACGGTTTTTAATATATTTTTGGCTTACATTTCTTTAGCTTATATTTTTGTTAATCGTTTCTAACTGCACTTCTTTAACTTAAAAATATGTAGAAATCATTTCTACTTATAACTTATGTAGCTATAAAAAAAAACTCTGATAATATTGTTTTTAGTAATGTCATGGCATGCAAATTTAAGACAATTTTATAACAAAAGTATAAAATTAAATAATTTGTGTGCATTAAAGCTGAAAAATCTTTTGTTTTATTTTCATTCTATGTCAAAAAATGGATGAGCAATAATAAAATAAAATTTGTTTCAAATAAGTCACTTTTGCATGCAGGCCGATAAAATGTTATTTTAGCTACTACCAAATCTGTAACAAAAAAACTGAGAACTAAAATTTTATAATAAACTCATATCAAAGACAAAAATATTTTTTAACTGATTTTAACTACGATTAAAGTCGATTTTAATAATTTTTTTATATTTTTCATATCCCTTTTTCATTAATTTTGTGTCAAAATATATTTAAAAACGTAACTAAAATGTTTATATTCATTATATTGTATAACAAATTTAATATTTTGCTTTATTTAAAAGAAGTAAACAATCTCATTTTCAAAAGACAATTAATTAGTTTTGATAAAGCATCATATTTAAAAATCTTACTTAGCCTTTAACGAGGCTTACAAACTTTAATTTTAAGACAGCAGGTTAATAATATGAAAACAATGCATCTAAATAACTTGTCGTGTAACATACTTTTGTGAGAATTTATAAATTCCTTACTACCAAACAAGTCATGTATGTCTTTTTACACATTTATATTAGTATTATTTTTTTAAATAAAAGTAATAATCTGTTTTCGATATGTTTTTTACAATATATTATAACAACATATATAAGTTTGCACCAAATAAAAATAAAGATTATTTCAAAACTGTGAATAACGAAACTGTTTTGGTTCAGACTTAAAAGGCAAATGATATTCGAGCATAATAAATATTTAACAGTGTATGTTAAATAAGTTTTTTTTTATATAAATAATAAATTATGATAAAAGGTTGTCACAGTACAAGTAACTCAGTGTAGTTTTATTTTATGTAAAGAATATGTTATTCATTACGAAGTACTTTTTAAAATATGTATACGTATTGTATACGTATTTAATTCACGTCTTAGAATACTCTAAAAACTTTTGCAGAGAAATTTGTTTATTAATCTAAAATATATGAATATATCAAATTAATTATTATCACAAGCATTCGAAAATTTGATTAGTTAGTGCTGATAAATGTGCTTTTGAATATTTTTAAAATATGTAAGCATTTTTTGAAAGAAGTTAAAAAGTATCAATACATGAAATTATGTTGAATTTTGGTAAAATTAAAAATATGTTATATGTAAGACCGGTACAAACTATGTTAAACTAGTTCAGTTAGTGTATAAAGACACAAAACTGTTATAGCTAAACAACGCTTAATCTATTTAAGTTTAATTCAAAGACTAATCAAAAACTTTAATTCTAAAAAATTATATTAAACTTTAAAACCTTATGATGACGTTTATTAATCAAACTTAGAAGTTCTTATATTTCAGATGCAAAAAGTTTGTTTTCATTTTTACTCTACTGAGCCTAGCATTTTTGTGAATTTTAAAGCCTTTACAATGGCCATTATAATACACTGTTTAGAACCACTTTTAGATTACAACTCACCATATTCTCAAATAGACTAAAACGTAACTAATATTTAGACTGATAACCAAAAAAAAAAAAGCTTTTATAATCTAAAAAACAATATAACGATAGTAGTCATGAAACATATTGTTTTAAGTTTGAACAAATTTAGTATGGAAAGTACTAAAAAACAAAAACTAATTTAAGTTTTGAAGCTAAATATAAGAAAGGATAAAAACTTATCATTAAACACAATATAAAATTAAAAACGTACTACAGACCGTAACACTTATATACCCATAAAAACTAGCTTTGAAAAAAAATGTTATTAAAGTCATGACAAACGTTCGTTTCTTTGCATATGTACTTAATTTCGCTTGGTTAGATCTCGAGCGCTATTTCTTGCGACTATCTCTGCCTGGTGAGTCCTAATAAGGACAAAACCGGTCGTTTGTTGTTTCGATGACTGTTTTTGATAGTCGTGTGGTAAAATGATTATAATTTTTTAATTTTAGAAATTGTTTTTTTACTAGCTGATAGTTTTTTAAAATAATAAAAATAAATAAACTCACAAACACTCGTTTCACGATTTATTATATTAAAGTTTTATATTATCAACTCTCACAGTTATTTTACATAAAATATAACAAAATTTAATGAAAATATTATAAAAAAAAGGTTTTAATAAAATACCATTAACAACTTTAGAAAAGAAAAAAATAAACATTTTTTAAACAACGCCAGTTAAAATATAGAAAATGAAGAAAACAAAAAATTTGATCTGATTTTTTTATTAAAATTCTAAATAAATAATCTTAATAACATAAAAAAGTTATAACGGTAATACAAGTTTTAAGTACGCAAAATGTCTTTGTAGAAGATACGATTCTATCAACTAAATTTTATTTTCCCACAAAATCTTGTAGCATTATATTGTTCATATATGTTTTGTAAAAATATTGACTATTAACCATAGCTTCGTTAGTTTGTGAGTCATGTTAGTTGGCTGTTATTTACTTATTTGGTCTATTTTTTATTTTGTTTTTCATTACCTCAAATATTTTCTACATGCTAATGGCTGTAGTTGCTTGATAAAGTATAAACGCTATGCATATTTAAAAAATCTTTAGAACTTTGTGTATAACTAAAATGAAAGTTAATTTAGTGTCTTATAATACAACAGATAACTTTACTATTGTTTGTGAGATATTTTTTATGGAACGTTATACAACATTTAAAAATTTATAAAATTATAAAGAAGCAGCCAGATATATTCAAAAGTTATAAAATGTATAACATATTGTAAATTAAAAAAAATAAGGCTTAATAATTGTTTAAAAATATATAAATATCAAAATTTACTTCAGAAATTACTTTTTTTAAGGTAATTATGTTACTAAAAAAATGGTGTTGACGTCGTATATAGCTGAAAATAAACAAATTAGAGCAAAAATATTTCATTTAATTCAAGGTATACGTAATTTATTTCAAATCAACCCGATTAGAATTTTAAGGTGCGTTAATGAATGTAATGTACACTTATTATGACAATGTATTGGAAAATTCAATTTTATCTTAAAAGTATTTCTAATATGGTAAAATTGCAACATGTTATTAATGGTTCTTTCTTATGAATCAAATCTAAAAAGTAAAAACATCTAATTTAAGTTAAAATTTAAACAACAAAAGCTACCTTTGGTACTCAGTAGTGCAAAAAAATTTTAAAGAAAAATAAGAAAACAAAATAAAAATTGTAATAAAGTACTGTAAAAATTGATTTAATAGTCTAGTAGTCGGTTTAATAAGTATAGTGTTTTGTGTTTGTAGTATTATACAATTATTTAAATAAAAAAAATAAAATTAAAGCAACTGCTAAAGTGTTTAAAAATTTTAGTAAAAACACTTTAGTATAAACAATAATTTGTTAAAATGTATACTAAATATGACTAATACACTTTATACGAACTAAAGTATTTGAAAATTTCACAGATTAACAATTTGATTTTTAATTCGCAGGAATGTTTTTAATCTGGAAAAGTTATAGTTAGCTTCTAATAACAAGTAATTTTAATGTATTTTTTGTACGAAAAAATGTGTATAACTTGTTTCTAATTGTTTTATTAAAAAAATATATAAACAGATTAAATAAAGTATGATAAAACTGGAATGAATGTAATAGTGTACATTTCAATAGTTTATTACTTCAATGTTTAAAAAGAAGAAATAGGTGATCTTTAGCTTGCTAGTTTTTCTCGAGTATTGACAATTTGAAAACAATGTAGTGTTACAAAGTGGTAATTATTAAAACATTTAATATTTACTGCAATTATGTTAGTTGTAAAAAGTATAAAAACATTTACAAATGTCCGAAGTTATTAGATTTTTCAAATCATTTAACAGTGTATTTTTGTCAGAAGCTCAATTATATAAAAACTTTTACAAAACTTTGATAATTAACTCAGTTTTGATAAAGTATTGATTAACTATAAGTTTAATTAACTAATATACTTTTTCATGATTTTTTCTATTTTAACATTTAAATTTGTTTCAACTACTCGTGTGTTTTTGATTTATTTTTAATTAAATCCTTTTACGTTCTTTCAGTAAGTTGATGAGTACTTAAGTTGTTCTATGGTGTACTTTAATCGCATAAGGTAATTATTAGATAAATATTTTGCAATAAGATAGTACTTACAAATGTTTAAACTTCAGCTAAAGATTCATTACTTTGTCAACGTTCGAAAACGTTGACAATATAATTGTTATTGATGTAACATTTAATAGTTAATTTAATAAATTTTTGAAATTCTTAACTATTCCATAAATATTTTTTTCATTATTACTCAAGGTTGTTGATATAAACGAATTTCAATTGTTGATTTAATAAGTATAAAATTTAGTACAATTAACAATAAAATTAAGATTTTAGTAATAATAGCCAAAAATTTAACTTGAAATTAATGCGGCCAGTTCACTTGTGTTTAGTAGTAAATTCACACAAATATATATAAATAACAAGTACTAAATTTTTAAAAATTTATCTACCATACGTCATTTAAATAAAACTTTTTAAATAAACTTCGGCTTAATGCTTATCTAATAATATTCTAAAATACTACAATTTTTATATTAGGAAAATATACTATTGTATTGTTTCAACTTTTATATAGAATGTATTTCCATTTAGTTAGTACTTTTAGTATTAATTTTTAAACAAAAAATAAGCAAAATAACTTTTTTTTAGTTGTTTTAAACACATAAATTATCTAAAAATTTGATTGCAAGACATCACAGTGTTATTACCTCAAAAACACATTAAGTATTTAAAAATTAATAAATATTTAAATACTTTTGAATTAAATAAACTATCTTTTTGTAGACTGTTAAAATTAAATAACAGATTAACAGTTTACTAAATAAATTTTAACGTTAATATTTTTGTTTTATTCTGTTTTTAAGCCGTTAGTACAGCTCTAAATTCAAAACAGAGCACTCTATTAAAATATTAAATATACTTAAATTTATATAAATTTATTTTACAAGGTGTAACTTTTTTACGTTATTACAAGAACAAATATTTACTAAAACTTTTACAAACAATGGTTAAGTTTGTTTTACTTAGTTTTTTAATAAAAATTTTAATCTTTACTTCATTTTTTTTAATCCGTTCGTAGTTCGAACAAAATATTGTCTACTAAGATACTGATTACTAATTAATAATTTTAGACTTGAAAAAACAAAGAACAGCTGATTAAAAAAAACTAAAACTTTAGAAATTAAACTCAAGTACTGCTTGTTCTGATTTGTAGTTTTACTGGCACATTTATAAGACTTCTTAAAAATTAATTTTACCCTAATTCGATAAAAATTATCGTTAAAATCTAAGCAAAAGAACGTTTTGTAGAATAAAAAAAGTTCCAAGTTAGCATTAAAGTAATTGAAAATTATTTGTTTTAAAGTTTAGTTAAAAAATTAAATTACAAAAAAAAAGCCATTCAAGCAAAGTTAACGCTTGTATTTAAACTATGAAATATTTTAAAAAACTTTTGATAAAAGTTAATTTTATTCGTCTGCTAGGATCATCTAAATCAGGGTTTCCAAGAGTGCGTCAATAAGCCCCCTTGAAGGGACAAGACAGATGTTCAGGGGGTCACGAGCAGCAAAGGGGTCAAAGGGGGAGTAGAACCACATTGCGTTTTAACCTAGTTAAATAAACTTGTTACAAAATAATGTCTAAAAATGATACTTAAAACAACCTTATTATTATAATTTATTTTAGTTAAAACTTTGTTATTATAGAACTAATTTCTAAATTTTATATTGGCAAATAAACAATTTTGTATTGATAAACAAATGTTTGCAGAATTTAAACATATTTGTTTTACATTATATAAATAAACAATTTCACGAAAAGAACTAATGACGTGACATTAATAACCATAACAGCTTACCAAGTTTTAAAGTATATATATATACCTAATCAGATAATGAAACTACTTCAAAACTCGTTTAAAGTTCTAAGCCGTGTTAACGGTCGTATTACTTGATGTTTTAGTACTTTTTCACAGTACTAATTTTTAATGTTGTTTGTTTAATTTATATGTAATTAAATTACGAGTTTATACAGTCGGTTGTTTTAAGTTATTTAAATTTAATGATTACTATCGTAAAAAACCTGCTTAGATATATTCTAAATATACTAATTTACTGACTGTAGCAAATTTTAGATAATTAGACTACTCTTTTGTCTTTACAGTAATTAAATTCTGTGCATAATAAATTGAGATAATATAATATTTAGCACCTAAAGCAAAAAAATATGAATGAGAACAATTGAAAATTAAAAATCTTCAGTCTACATATCGAGACAAGTATATATACATTAGTTTGCATTTTTTGTAAAAACCAAAAACAAATTATTTTAATTTAAAAAACTATTTTTAACTAAATTTGTAATAACTTAGCCTTATCCTAAACTAACTATCAGTACATAGCCAAATTTATTATTTTTAAAGAAATAATATATCATTTAATTCTCATTGAACTATTAAAGATATTATCATTAATTACTAATTGTAATGGGAACTACATTTGAGTGTTTTGTATAGAAAACAAAGAGTTTTATTTGAAAGCTTGTAATGTAAACTATAGTATTATAAATAATTTATAGTTAACTCATAAAAGAGTTTTTTAGTAGTTGACCATTTTCTCGAATTCTAAAATTTTAACCAAATAAAATACTTTTAGTATCTCTTAAACGGCATTGACATTCAATCTCGTCAAATTTGAAATCGTATAATTTAAGTTTATTAATAAAATATTTAAATTTTTACTAGCAATATTAAACAGGAACTGAATAGAAAAGTTATTTAACTTAACAATATAAGTTTTCATTTTTTAAAAAATCAAAACAGACTATAACAAAACAAAAAACACCTAAAATTTTATATATTTTCTAAGTCTTCTGTACTACTTTTAAAATTTTAGTTGTTAGTAATATTGAGATTAAAATATTAATAAATATTTCAAAAAGTATTAAAGACCATCAGACGAGTACAATATTTTAAATTAAATTCAGTAGTTTTATAATTTATAATATATTTGCACAATTTTTGCTTTTAGATTTAAAAGCTATGGTATTCTTAAAATTTAACCAGTTGTCATTTAGATCATGTTCATAATTTTATTAAATGTTGTAATTAGTTTTAAAATCTTAAATTATTTATATATAACTAGTATTTTACATTATTAAGATTTGTCTACTTTTAAAAATGCATATTAAACCAAATAACAAGAGAAAAAAATCTTATACAGAATTTGTTTATAAAGTTCAAACAATAGCAATGTAAATAAAATGTAACAAATTAGCACTATTAGTACGACAAATTATAAGTTTTTCTACCCTTAGACATAATAAAATTCTTAAATTTGAATATTTATGCCGTCTAACAGTAATATTAAAACATTTAGATATAGTTAATAGAATTTTATTGTAAAAACAACTTATGCTTATATAAACTGAATATGTTATTTAAAATAATTTTTTTATTTTATTTTACACAGTAGTGTAGGTTGTAGTGCAATATATGTTTTTTGTCTTTACTCTCTTAGTAGTTTATATGTAATCAGTATTTTGAAAACTTTTTCAATCATTTCTAAAACCTTTATTCTTTATTTTTAATATATTATTTTAAAGATTTTTATAACAGCCGCAGTTGGCTTAAAATTTAAATAAGAACAATAAGCAGTTGAAGTTGTTTGAATGTTTATTTAATAATGAAGTAAAATAATTGATAAGCGAAATGCAGATGCATAAAGTCATTAGAATTAAAAATTGAAAAAAAAAAAGTAAATTAAAAAAGTTACTATCTTAAAATAAAAAAGTTACTTTAAAACAAGAGCAATAACAGTTTTCTTCAGTAACAAGCATTTAAGTTATTATTAACTACAATATAAATAAAACTAATTTAACAATAATACTCGTATTTAATTTTAAAATCTATTTTTATGTTATATGTATTAAAAGTATTTTAAAATTAAAAAGAAATTTAAAGCTAACAAATAATTAATAAATAAAAAGTATCAAGGTCAATGTTTATATACTTAAATATTCAGAAAAAAAGTAGTCAAAACTAATGAGTTTAATGCCAACTGTTCTTTTTCTAGCAGAATTTGAAACAACCAACACTTTTTGTCGAATGCTGTTTTCTACAAAAAAAACTATGCTTAATAAACCTACAATTTATAAATAATAAAAAAAAATTTATGCATTTTTTAAAGTTTATTTATGCATAGTCACTTTTATGCACAGTTTAAAGTTTGCTTATGCATAGTTTATTAAATAATATTTTTAATTTTAATAACTCAACTACAAATTTCGTTTAAACGAATATTTATTATTATAAATAAGAAAGATAAGGCATAACATTTTTTGATTAAGATACTAAAAATTAAGACTTTGAACTCGTAAAATTGCAAAAACTTATTTGGAAAACCTTTTAAATATACAAGAGATTTTCTTAATAAAAAAATAGTAAAAACTTTTAAAATAAACAACAGAATACTCGGTACAGACTATAATTTAAGTATTTTAGCTTAATTTTAAAAATGAAAGCTTTTTTTTACTTTACTTTGAAGTCATTTCTATGGCTGTAAATACTTTATTCAAGTTTTGCTGACAACAAAGTATGTAATTTTGAGGTAGTTTGAGTTTCAATATTTTTCTTTTAAAAATTTCAATAACAAAAACATTTTTGAAATTAGTAAATGTTGTTGGCTTATAGCCAAAGTTAAGCTCTATCAAAAATTTTAATTTTAACTTATATAATTGGCTTTTCTAAAATCAACTAAAACAAATGTTTAAGTTTGTTAAGTCTTAATCAAAAAAATCTAAGTAAACTTTATTGAACTAAAAAATTTACATAAACCAATATTAAAAGTTTTTCTAAAGATAAAACTTTTTTAAATATAATAAATTTTAAATAATGTATCAACAATGTTTTAAAGAAATAAAAACTTGATGTCAAACAATACACATGTTTTATTTGTAATTAATTGTTATTATTTATATATGTTTCTATTCTTTATTTCGTAGTTTTCTGAATAACATAATACCAATTATAAGCACGAATAACAATCGATAAAAATAATAACTAAAGTTGTTTTCAACTACGCTTGTTTTCAAATATTGTACTTAAAAAATAACCGTTTTAAAACACTTTTATGCATGAAATAAAAATATAAAATGTTTTACATCCATGTTATTATTAATAAGTTTTTTTAACGAAAAATGTTTTAATACTGTTTAGCATTTGCTATGAATTTAAAAGTGGTAGTTCTAAAAATAGATTATAGTAAATATATAAGATTTTATTAATTTGACTTAGAAACTGTATATCTAAAAAAAAACGATCAGCTTATAAAGTTTGTATTTATTTTTGCTTTAAGCTTTTGGGTTTTCACAATTAATAAGTACTTGTACTAACACAACATATTTCAATCCCCTTTATTTTAGTTGTTTTTGCTTAAGTCAAATGTTAAAAACAATACAATGCATTGAACATATCTGAAATCCCCTAAAAAAGATATAAGGACTCTTTAAAAACATTAACTTTATAATTATTTTTTTTTGTTTTGAATTTTTTAATATACTATAGCAAATGATTTTTTAGTAGTTAATAAGTTATAATTTAGTCAAGTAAATTAGCAGTTTTAAACTCTGGCTATAAAAAAAAGCTTAAGACAGTAGTTGCAACCTAGTTATAAGATTAAATAAAACATTTGAAGGATTTATTTTACATAGCTTTATTTACAAATAAAAACATTTCTCTTATTTTCATAATCTTTTATGCTACGTTTTTAGCTTTTTATTGTATAGTGCAATACTTTTTGATTTTTTAATGTGTTAGAATTTTAAAATGTCGGTTTGTATTGAAATTCACATAATGTTAAAATAAAAACAATGTACTGTAAAAATCTTAAAAAATAGTTTTTTTTTATCAAGAATTTTTCAACCTTAATAACTTACTTGAACAAATAAAAAAACAACTTAATCTTAAAAATGTGCCATCAATGTTAGTTATTAGTCAAATAAGAGTTTTATTTTCTTATATTGTGACTCAATGATGTATAACAGTTTTTATAAAAACATAATGTTACACGATGTAGTATATAAATGTGCGTTATATATTTACTTGACCGGGCATGTTTTACTATAATTTTAAGCTGTACAATTAGCTTCTATTTACCCTATTTATAATTGCGTTGAAAATACAAAGGGATTAGTTAACATTTTATAATGAGAATTATTTTATAAAAAAAAATAATAATTTTTATTTTCATAAACCTACACTTATTTTTTAGTAAATAATGTTTGTTTTGAACATATGCGAAAAACTTAAAAATGAACCAAGCTAAAATATTAATTGGCCAAATACATGATGGTAGTAACAAAATAATAAATTAGCATTTTCAAAATTAATTTGTATGTTCCGTTTTAAAGAAGTAAAATATATAAAACTCTAATTTTTTTATAAGCATTTTGTGCTAAGTAAATTTTCTACAAGGATTTTTTTCAACAGAAGTTTGAATTTAGTTTTTACGATTTATTAAGTTAATATATAATTTTACACAGTTTAAAGATATTGAGATGTGACATTAATTTTAATATTTTAAATAAAATTTAGAATTTATTTTCAATTCTATATAAAAGATAAATTCAATTTCTACTAAAATTAAGCTTTTTTATCGTTTTCTCGAACTTAAATAGTAATGTAGTTTTTAAAGCCAGAGTCGAAATTCAAACTAAACTTATAATTAATTACATATTAATAATCCTAGATTTTTTATAAACTCTAACTTACACAATAAGATCAATTAAATCTGAAGCAGGTTAAAGGCAATAAAAATCTGAATCATAAATAAGTAAGTGTTCGCCATAAATAAATACACTTTGCTGTACTTTTTATATAAATTTACATCAAGCACTTTATAACGTTTAGATAAAAATTACAAATAAAATTACTTATTCTGCTGAATGCGTTTAAAAACTTTAATTATAAAAACACTAAAACGTTTAATAAAATGCAGCTCTATAAATACTAAATTTTAATAAGTGTATTTGACTTTTGATTTAAAAATGACGTAGTAGTATATTCTCTTAATAGTTTAAAACAATGAGATGTATACATTTGTACTATATATGATTTTAATATTTACACAAACTTCAATAAAATTTTTAGGCCAATATAATGGCTGTAAATAAGTAAGGAACAATCAAACAAGCTTAAGCTTAGCTATATTAAAAGGTTGTATAAAGTTATACTACAAGTTTTTTAGAGCTACGTATCAAATTTTGAAGCATTTTATAATTTCTTTCAATCAGAATTAGTTAATTTTTTAATATCTAAAATTGATTAAATCTATATAGTTTTAGTTTGATAATATACGAAACCTTAAACTATTTCCTAAAAGATAAATTAGTACTGAGCAAGGTTAATAGATTGTTTCACCTCGAATTTTTATTAAATATTAGAAAGACCTTTGTATTGAATTTGTTGTATCTTTTAAATATGCAAACATGTAATTTTTAATTAATGTCTAAAAGAAGGTTGCGTTCAAAATAAAGGTTTACCCACTGTTAGCCAGTTCATTGAACTTTTAAAAGAAAAAGAAAACTGTTTAGATCATTGTTAAAAGCTTTCTATTACAGGTAACAAAAACTCAAAAAGCATTGAAAGCATTTTTAATTGTTAAAAGAACTATTTTAAAGTATCAAAGATGCAAAAAAATTTGATGGCTTAAAAGATAATTCCAGTTTTTTTTTTATTATCGAGTACTATTAAAAATATCAATTTCAAATTTTATACAAACTAGATTCATCATAAACAAACTAAGCAGCAGAAACTTAGTACAAAAGAAGACTTTCAATTTCAGGTAGATAATTAAGTTTTTGTATTAATTGTTGTGTTTGATAATAAACAATGAACTTTAGCCCACGACCATCAACAACAGTATCCAAGAAAGTATATTTTAAAAAATTAGTTTTTGTTAAAAATAATTACTTGATTTATTCAATAGTTACACTAAACTATAGAAACAACTTGAAATATTAAAACTTGAATTTTAATATTTATGAAATTATAAAACTAATAAATCATTTGTGATTACTACTTTGTTAATTAAAATTTAACTTACACCTAATTCAACATTATATATACCTACATATCTTATTTAGCATTATAAATAAGTGTTACATGAGTTTACGCTTTCATAAAATATATTTTATGTGAGAAGTTTTACAACGAAAAATCTAAAATAACACAGCTGCAGTTTTAAATTTTCAAAAAAGCTACT
Source organism: Thalia democratica (assembly GCF_965202585.1). Lineage (NCBI taxonomy): Eukaryota > Metazoa > Chordata > Thaliacea > Salpida > Salpidae > Thalia > Thalia democratica. The sequence goes on from NC_139167.1 coordinate 11,479,764, forward strand.
TAATGTCTAAAATACGATGATCAGCAAAAACATCAGCAAAATTTCACTAAACCTTTATAGTCAAAACTTCTATATATCAATGGGAATATCTAAAATAGCTATTAGCTTTCGGTTTAAACAGTTTACTGTGGTAGTTTCGAGATATATAGCTATTTAACAATATACAAATTATAGTTCATAATTATACTATTTTTATTTTTGTTTTGAAGTCAATTTTATTGGAAATCGACGCCATTAATCATCCTTACAACTATTTTGTAGTAATTAAGCCAAGTTTAAACATAGTAATTTTTTTATTGCATAACTAATGATTAATTCTTAAAATTTAAAAAAATATTTCTTGGTTAAATATAAGACAAATACTATGTTCTACCTTTAAAGTTTTTAACAGTTGCTTATATATTCACAAATTTTTTTAAAATGTTTTAGAAAATAAAGTCCAACATAAGATCATTCAACTTAATTTAAAACGTTAGAGTATAATAAAACCATGTTTAAAACTTTTAATGAACTAAAAAAGAATTTCTTTTTTGTTAATGGTTTTGAAATATATTTCAAAAAATGTTTCGTTTTAATTTTGATAATATATCGATATATTATTCTTTAATATTACCAAAATATATCTATGCATGGTGAGCATCCCAATAACTCAATAAAATAAATAATAGGCTGACAACAAAAAGAAATAATTATGAATTGTTTTAATATTATAAGTGACCGCGAAGTTAGGCTAATAGAAATTCTGAGCTGTGTAATTGCCTGTAAGGAAATGTATAAATTTATAAGTTTTTTTTTGTTAAACCTTAATCAATTTTTAAGTAGGCTTTAAAATTTTAAACACACCAGTTCTATAAACAACTTTTAATAACAAAAGAACTGTAATAGCTTGAATAGAAATATATTTTAACTTTAATTTTTTATAAAAATTTATCGGGACATTTAAAATTCAAAATAGAAAATAATCATCAAATATAATATGTACAAAAATTTTAATAACATGTTTTTGACAACTATACAGTGAAATAAAGAATAGAATAAAGTTTGAGCTAAAAATAAATTAACTTTGTAATTGAGTTATTTTGGTATCATAGTTTAATTCAGATAGAAATAGTACTTATAGTAAGTATTCAATACAACATAATTACAAACTTTATTTACAATAATTTTATAACATAAGGGATAGAAGAAACCATGAACAAAATAATTTAATTAAAAAAAACACACTTCACAAACATAAAATATTTAAGCTTTTATAAATGAGAAACCCTCACTTATCTAATGCAGGCTTCTATTAATCAAATTTCAATTCATAATTTAGTGTTACTACCATTTAAATTTGGTTTCAATATTTTCCTAAAGGATCCTACTCGTTGTTTAAATTTTTGTTAATATAAATACATTCCTAATATTAATTTTTAAAAGTGGCCATTTTTTTATAATTATGTTTTGAAGTTTGGTTTAAGTTTTTAATTCTTTGAAGTGTTTTAAAGTGAATTAAAACTGAAAACTTCTTTTATGTATGAAAAAGTATGTTTTAAAATATTGCCGATAAAATAGGTATAGTCTTTGTTGTGTATAAAGTTACATAGTATTTTTGTTAAATAAAGTAACAATGCTACATAAATATACGTAAAAGTATCTTAATTAGTTGCCAAAAAAATAAGTAGACATTTTTATGGTTTTCAAGTAAAATAACATGATAAGTTATTATTTTTTATGGTTACAACTTGCCTAAAGAATTGACAGAGAACATTTTGTCAAATGAATTTGTGATGTAATAAGCTTACAACAAACACTAAAGTGAAAATTTTAAATAATACGCTGTAAGTTTATGAAATTAATGAAATACTTTGAACCGTAAAGTTTTAAGCCGTGTAAACCGCTGTATAAGCTTGTAAACAATAACTACCTGAAATTTTCAATTATAAAAAAAATAGGTAAATTTTCTAACACAAAAACAAGTAAAACCAAATAGATCTCATGTGTTTAACATATGTTGGGTGATCGACTCACCATTTATTTACTTTAAAGATATTATTTCTACTTTTTTGATTTTGTTTATTATTTACTTTTTTGTTGTGTTTAAAATGCGTAATTAAAAATTAGACTAGTAGTGTTAGTAACTGACTAACAGAAGGTATTAAACTATCTTACATATAAAGTGTAAAGAATAAAAAACAAAATCTAATAATCTTTAATTAATAGAAAAAAAATTAATTTAAAAATATATTTCACGTTTGTGTGTTCTTCAAAAAAGTTTAAAATACTTTAAAATTCTAATTGAATATATTTTATAAAATGTACAATTTCATGTCCAATTTTTTTTAAATTTTCGGAACCTTTAGTATCAATCAAAAGAAAAAACATATGGATTAATGTTATTGAATAAACTGTTATTGTTTGTTTATCTAATACTAAAAAGGATGAGAAGAATAAAAACTGTATTAGAGGTTAACAGTGGTTTATAACTAAAATTATACAATTTTAGGCTTTATATAAAACTCACTTAATTAAATGTTCTTTCGTAAGTCACACACTTTTTAAGTATTTTAATACATATAACAGAAGACTAATTATAAGTCAATATAATATATAGTGCAATTTTGTTTTACTTTCGATTAGCTGAAAGATTATAAAATAGTTTATGTTATACTACTAACTTTAAACCTTGAATAAACTTCAAGTGTAAATTTTATGTTCGTTTAGTGTTAAGAGATCAAGCTGTGCTAATTAAAAAAGTAAACTAAATAGTGTTAATTTTTACTTTCTGTTACTCATGTCATTTTTTTTGCAAAACTTTAATAACTTTTTATTTTTGATAACCTTGTTAACAAATTATAGTTTTTTTAAGTTAATTTTGGGCTTTCCATTTGAAAGAGTAACATACACATTAAATTAATGTGTTTTAACTTTCTTTAAAGTAGGTTTACGCAAATTTGATGTGTTTTTAGTAATTAATTAATTTTTATGATACAAATTTATACATATAAAACAAACAAAATAAACAAATATAATTATATATTTTTGAGTAAAATCAACTATCTTCATATAAAAGCTTAAGCTTTGATATTAATAAATATTATCGACAACTTGTAGTTTATAACTCTCTAACATCATGTAACTACAAGATAAATAAAAGCACGATTGAAGAAGTAAACATACTATTTTTATAGATCAAGTCCTAAATTAAATTTTATTAAAACTTTAAGCCGAACAATTTATTACATAAAACAATCCTGCAGCTTTATATATGTTTTACAAAGTTCAAACTTTTACTCTTTAATTTTCTTTATGTATAGTAATATTTATAGCTAAAAGTTCAGTTTTTTTTTAACTAACAAAATTTGTACTATACTGACGTCTATTTAATTCTATTAAGTGCTTGATAGATTGTTATATAAATATTACGAACCTTCATAATAAATATTTTAAATACAAACTTTGAAGTTTAAATAGACAAGCGTAGAAGTACCAAAAATTGAAGTTAATCAAAATTTTTATAAATAGCTAATTACATAGTAGAAAATTATATCTATGAAGACTAACATAAGTTTAATAATGACACAAATCATATACGACTTTATGAATTACGCTTTTGTTTGATATTTTTACTATGTTATTAAACCGCTTATTGTTTATTGATATGATAAATTTAAAAGCTCTCAACTAACTTAGTAGAAAATTGTACAATATTTGTACATTTTCTTTTTATGATACGGTTTAAGTTTAAGTATTCTCATTAAAGTATAAGTGGTTGAAATATTTGTACATAGTTTATTAACCGTGAAATAATTATAAGTTTTTAAGTAAAACAAAAAGAAAAAAGTATGTTAACTTTTTAAATGACATATTTTTAAATGAAAAAACTAAACCAAGTTACTTTTTTAGCATAAGAAATTAGCATAGTTTTTTATACAACAAAATAAAATTTAAAACAGATATAACAGAAAATCTGTTCAAAACTAACAATGTAAACATAGGACATACTATTTTTAGCCATGTTGAGCTTGTACGATTAAATTTTATTTTAAAGTAAACTTCTTTTGGTTAAGTTTGAGAATAGTTGTAGGAAGATGAATGTACGACGTTTTTAAAACAGCTTAGTCACAAGAAACAAACACTTTATAAACTGAATAAATATTTATTGTCTACATAGAATTGTTACATATGTATTTATTTTTCAATAAAAGAAAAAAGTTACATATTAAATGTGATTACTCTAAAAAAATTCAATCTTTTATTAGTAGCTACATATTTGCTTAACTTAGTTTCAGTGATAAATGTTTACATTTATTTAAGAACCTATATCAATATCATATTTGTATACCAAAAAAAGTCTCTTTTTTACAAAATGTTTATTAAAGTAACTATAATTTAGTCAAAATGTAAACTAACAAAGTAATATGGTGTATGTTTTTTTTTTCTTTATAGGGTAAATTAGTGTTTAAGAACGTTATAATTTATTTATATCTTAATAAAAACTACAGCAAGTTTGTGAAATATTTATTAGCAATTTGATGTTCAAATTACAACTAATTTTTGTAAATGATAATTAAATTTACTAAAGAAATTTAAACTTAGTTTTGTTAAAATTTAAAATTAAAAAAACAAAAGAATTTTCTTGTGTAAAAAGTACAAAAATCAGAAATAATGTGCGCTGACATCACATATATTTTATATTTAGAGTATATACCGTTCAACAGAAAAACATTAGTTAAAGTATGAAAACAAATTCAGGTCTTCTTATTCAAAGTTTTAAGTCGTGTGAACGGCTGTAATTATTATCAATAAATAAAAATCGTATAATTAAAGGTAATAATAATTTCGTATAATTTCGTTATATAGAATACATAAACACGTTATTAAGTTGATCCATTAATTTTATATATATTACTTAAAATAAATTTATATAATTGTAAGATATAAGTACAACGTACTTTTGTTTAATTCCAATTAACTTATACTTTTAAACTTTAAAGATTGATTATATACCGTTTGTTAAATTGAACTAAGAAAACAGAAAAAAAAATATATATATTAGTTTTTATTTATAAAAACATATGAAAAGTTCTATAATCAAGCGTACAAACAAATACAATTACTTAATTAAATTTTCACTCAAAGTTTTTATATTTTAGCTTGAAGATTTTTATTTTGTTGTTATAATTTTTAAAATTACAATCCTAAAATAACTATTCAAAAGTTAAATAACATGTTAAGTAGAATTAACCACAATAAAATTTTGTTTACAACAATTTTCTGTTTGTCATGTAGTCTTTATAAGTCTATTATATCAAATTATTAAAAAAAATTACAGCTTAAAATACAAGGCATAGTTTGCTACAGAAAGCAAATACTTAATATTGAAGACACCTTATTGATTAAATATACGTTATTAAGTTTAAGTTTTCTTTATGACTTATACTAATAAACTAAATTCAATAAAAATTATTCTTTCTAACATTAATTTAATATATTATCATTCATAAAAATTTCTTATTTGTATTTCTTTTAAAGAATAGCCATTTACATGGCTTAAAACTGTTTCAAAATGACGAAGCTAATGTAATCAGTATTGAACGTCTTTATACGTTTTTGTTAACTTTAATTCAGTGTCAGTACCTAGCTAAAGTCATTACAATTATGTTAATTGCTTTCTATTAACTTAAATTAAATAGAATTTCGTTATAGATACATAGACAACATGGCAATATCTTTTAATGATCAAAGAACTAAATTAATAAACTTTTATGTATATAAAGCACTATTTTTTATTGTAATAATGAAAAGGAAAAATATCAAAATTTTAAATGTTTAAATATTAACTTCAATCAACAGCTTTAATGCATATATTAGTTTTATAAAACATAAGTCATATGAATCTTTCTCTAGTTTTTAATTCAAAACATTCTAAGGCAATTTTCTTTTTTAACTATGTAGTGATGGTTTGTTATTGATAAAATGTTTGAATTAATCTAGCATTGTTTTAGTACTTTAAAGATTTTTACCCGGCATTTAGTAAGGTTTAAAAAATTATTAAATATTTTAAATCTTTATATGTTTAAGGTTTTTTATTTTATGTGAGGAAAAAATACTTTAATTAACATGTATTGTAACTAGAATATATATATTTTGACTAACTACTTAGCTTATAGTAAGTAGATACATGTTAATTTATAAATATCTTTCTTAATAAAGTATTTTTTACATTTATCTTTGTGTAAAGTGTTTTATACAGTTTTTAAAATATTTTTTTTATTAAATGTATAAAAGCTAGTAACTAAAATCAAGTGTAGTGTTTGTGCTTTGTAAACTTTTTTTTGAAAAATTTAAATGGTTTCCATATGTATCCTAGTATTCTAATATCAATTTTTACTATGGCTACTTTGATTTATAACTTTTAGATTAATTTAAAAACAATAGTTAAGTTGAATGTTTCATTACATTTAGCTACACAAGCTAACTCTACCATTTTTAGTTCTATAATTAAATGCTGTGTTTGAATTTAAAAAGTTTAACTTTAAACATATTTTGCAAGTTTAAAACATCTGTTGTTATGGCTAATTTAAATTGCAGGTTAAAAATTATTAAACAATTACAGTTTAGTTTTAACTTTTTCACTAACTAAAGTTCAGCACGCTAACCAGACTATTTTGAATTTCGTTTTAATTTTGTGTTCTTCAAATAGAGAAAAGTAAAAATAAACTACAAAAATACAGATTAGTTCTTCATTAGATATACAATGATCTTCCTTTTAAGTACCGAATTTTTAGGTATGAACTTCCTTTTAAGTACACATTTTTAACGAAATATTTTTGTGTTCAAACTTCAGTCCTCGCACTGCCACAATGAATTTTCTGCTGTCTTTAAAATGCGTATTAAAATTTAAGACTACTTGTTGTATTGTAAACCAGTGGTCGTCAAGCTGATAAAATTCTTTGTACCAAAGTGCGTAAAATTATTTCTGATTACCTTAAATTATGCCACTAGTGGTAAGAGCACCTAAATAATTTTAATTTTGTTTATAAGGATACTGCAGCAATTTCTGTGCTTTGTTTTTAGAACCTAGCTTATTTACTCACGGAAAATCCCACAAATTTATGCAGCAATCTATATTTCTAATACTATAAGTTATTTCAATTTTTTTTTTTTAAACAATATTCTTAATTGTATCGCTCAATTTTGTTTAAGAGAAATATTTTACTGTTTACTGGAGAAACATAAAAAATAAGACTTTTTAATGATTTTACTAAACGAATTTCTTATAAAATTACTGATAATCAAATAATTATACTTATTAACCACAATCATAGTGATAATGAAGGTAATAATTATTATTTAAAATAAAAGATTGATTAAGAACTTTATAAGAGATAACCAAGTAAAAGAGTTTATACAGAAAATAGTTAAAAATATTTAATTTTTTTTTGAATAATTCGGTCTGTTTATTTTAAATGTACTTAGGGATTTGAGATTTAAGTTTTGTGATTGTTAAATATATTAAAGTTTTCGATGTTTAATGGTTAGTATAAAGTTTATGTGTTAACTTTTGTTGCCTTTTTGTTAAACTAGAATCTTTTAATTTTTCTATAAACTTCTTAATTTTTTTCAGTAAACAGTTTTTTTTTTTTTTTTGTTTTTTCGATATGTGTCTTTCAATTAAGTGGCCAAAAAATTTATGTCTAGGTTTATCGTATTGATAATAACGATGTAATAGCATATTTAAATTAGCGTTAATAATTCATATTAATAAATTAAACTTTCTGACAGTAATATATAAATTAACTATTTCAAAATGTTACGGTTTCTTTTCTTAATATTTGTAAATTTTACATTTCACCGAACAAATATACAATCATCACAAATACTGTAATAATGACTGAATAATAATTGAAAACAAGAGGTAATCTCTAAAATTTGTGGGTGGTAAGTTTTTCTCGTGGACTCAATAGTCACTGTTAAATAGTTTACTACTATACTCTTATTTCTACAAGAAGCTCTAACTTTAGTTATTAAAAAAATTGTACTGCTTAAAGCATTTACAGAAATTACATTGAATAATGTTAACAAAATATGGTGACATCATGAAGTTTTTACAATAAACGTTATACACCAGTAAAACAATAATTTTCGATAATTTCTAAATTTTAATGCTTTTTATGTCTTCAGAAATTTTAAGCGGTGTATACTGCTGTGAAATAATCAATTTTAATAATGTTAAACATATTGATGCATTATTTAGCTATATATTGGAAGTAAAAACTACATTACTTTTTTACGGTGATTTTATTTGTCATTTTCAATTAGATCTTTAACACAACAGTCTATAAAAAAACTACTGATTTTCATAAAATAAACTAAACAATCGTTTATAAGTGAAACTATTTTGTTAATAAAAACTAAAAAAAAAACTTGAAACTCGTACTAACAAATAATTTAAAACTTAATAGATTTATTTTTCTTCTATTGCATTTGTGAGCTAAAAGGCTAATTTTCTTAACTGTTAAAGTTAATTAATTTAATTACTATTTGTAATTTTAAACCAAATTTGAAAGTTTAATTCATAAGATGCTAAATGTTGTAGTAGAATAACAATGAAATCTTCAAAAATTATTGACAACGTTAACTAAGTTAAAAACTTTATGTGTTTCAAATAGATCTCCTAATCCGTTTCCTAATTTTAAGCTAATTTTAAATGGCTGTAATCAGGTGCGTCGCATGGGGTGTTGCTTTGCCGCAATTGCACCACCTTAAATTTTGTAAAAATAAAATAAGGATATTAATTTAATTTATCAACGTTTTCGTTATATTTTAGAAAAAAATCTCTTATAAAGCTCTAATTTAGAAAACGACATTTTTGCTCACTTCACTGCCGAAAACTCTTAGCTGACTGCCGCAAATGAACTCAAAACAGCAAAATTTCTTCAAGAATTACCGCAAAATCAATATCTTGCGGTAAGTAAGCTAAGTTGAAAATTCCCTGAAACAGTACAGGTTTAAGTATCATTCCACAAGCGGTTGTAAACAAAAAATGAAAACAAAGCTAATCAGAGCACAGGCGATTCAAGCCGATGTTATTCGAGAACAAGCAACTCTAGCAACAGCAACTCGAGCAGGGACAAAGTAGGGGCAAATCGATCACCTTCAACTTGGATTTTATTTTCTACACCACCTATGAAAAATACCAGGCGACGCCACTGGCTGTAATTAGTTTTATCAAAGTTAATGTTTTGTGACTAACATAAGTGTTAAAAAATTCTAAGCAGATTGATTTATTGTACTGTTAAACTTTTGCTAAAGTTATTTACATACTTAGCAACTACTTTAGTAAATTAAAATTAGGTAGTAAACAGACGTAAAATTATTAGCTTAGAAGACTCTTTAGTTGTATATAGACTAGCATTTATAACTTTAAATTATAAAAAAAATAACCAAACGAGACTTAAATCAATGTTCCAAAATTTATAAGATGATACTGTTGTACTAACTAACGTAACACGGAAATCCTCACAAAATATTGATAACGCAAAGTAATTTAACAACGTTATGTGTTATGTATAGTTTCATTAAAATTAAATTAAACTTATGAGCTATTCTGAAACTTAATCTTTGAAACTTAACAAGGTTTTTGTAACTCCTCTAAAGAGTTTGCTTTCAGTCGTTTACACGACTTAAAATTTTGGATAGAATGCCTGAGCTAAACTCCTTAGTTTTAAATTTTGTTAAAAACCTCCACCAATTGCTTTCATATTTATACGACGTCATCACGTTTAAATAAACAGGTATTCAATTTGAAATAACAAAATACTATCAGATTTTACTTTTGTATTTACCTTGGTTAAAATAGTAAGTTTGTATGTAATTAAAAATTCTAAATTGACTTGCTTAGATCTTTACAGTTTACACCGCTTAAAGTATTTGTTGCATATTTAAAAATTGTTTATATATTTGTATATGTTTAAACTCGTTTTTTTGATTATTTATTTTAAGAACTAATGTTTTATACTTTTTTTTTAAATACTTGAAGCTTAATAAACTTTTCAAAAACTGTTGTATTACATTATAAAACTTTAATTTTTAATTTTACGAAATTTTACCTTAAAGAAAAACTAATAAAAGAATTTAACACATGATAACTTTATAGTGTTTTAATATTTTTACAACAGGCAATAATAGTAAATTTTAAAATAAAATGATTTAAGTTTATAGAGTCATTGCAACATATCTATTTCATTTGTGTGAACGGCTCTAATCGATCATAAACATTAACTACTACCATAATCGATTGATAGAAGTATGTTGGTCATGTAATTCTTAACATTTATGTTATACTTTTCTAAGTAGGTATAATTTCACAACTATATAAGTGATATTATGCAATTGGTTTAATTTTAATTATAGATTCATGTTCATTAGTAATTCATTAACTTTGTTTTTAAAACCTTTTCAAACAAGGAGCAAGTTTTATAGTAGCCGTAAATACGACTTAAAATTTTGAGGAGTAAATCCTTTCTACGTACAGAAATTATTTTGTCTGTTTATTTCGTTTAAAACCTGCTACATTTGCTGTTAGATTTATTTGAGGTCATTATATTGAATGTTCAGATTTTTATTTTGATTAATCTGTAACAGTAAATTACAGTTAGTTTGTACTTTTTAATTAATCTAAAATTTAAAAGTCTGTCTATGCATTAAAAAAAAAATTTGAGCTAAGTTTTAATTAACTTAGTTTATAGTTTTACAGTTTACACTGTTTAATATTTTGGCTGTTTATCTTTACTTATAGATTTAAAGAATTTTTTTTGATGATTTTGAAGTTTTTTACAATATCATTATTATGCATATTAAAATTTTAACAATTTTTATTGGATTATAGCATACTTAAATTCTAAATTTATTAACGTATTTACTTTAAAGAAAACTATTTGCTTATATTTTATCTAATATGCTTGAAGTTTTTTAAAGTTTCCAAAAATTAAATTCTATCACAACATTTAAAAACAAGCGAGAATAGTATTAAGTCAAAACAGTAATACAAAAATGTATGTTTAAAGTTTTTGTCTAGAAGTATAAAACAAAACAATTTATGAGACATAGCAGGTCAAAGTCGGAGGCAACAATAAGTTCCTTATAGAAGGCACAAACTAGCAAGCCGAAGTTAAAAATATTGACAAATTAAAAACTCTTTATACATTCATTGTCATTTTTGTTTTGAGTTTGAATGATTACTTGTTTTTTATTGATTTTTTAATACTAAACTAAACGTTTAAAAATAAGATACAAAGTAATTTCTTCAGTAAAAATTTTTATATACAAATTTGATTTTATTAATAAACTGTTGCTATTATAACAAAATTCCAGTTAAAAGTTTTGTACCTCTTAGTGTTTCAAAATTTAATTTTGTGATTACAATATTAGTTGTATAAACGACTTTTGATTTTGGAGACCATCATTATCAATAAATTATAGGTTTTTGCTAAACATGCATAAATAATTTATTACATGTTTAAAGGTGTCAGTTTCTTTATAAAGTCAGCATGAAGGTTTTTGTGAATGAAATTTTTACTATAGTTACCTAATTAACTAGAGATATTAGCATCGTTCATATTTGAAATTAAAAAAGGCTTCGAACTTAGATATACTTAAAACTAACTTACAGTAATTGTTTTGTTTATGGTTTCATAAATTAACAGTTTTATAACAAAATTTTAAGCCAAAAAACGTAATGCTATGTTTCGTCAGTATAATAAACAAACTAACAATAAAAATGCTAGATAATATCGGTTAGTTTATTTTAAGCGTAGTAATTGTTATCTAACTTCGAAAATGTGTATGGCATACTTATACAGCTACAATTCAAATCAGATAAACATTTATTTTATTTATTATTTTGCACAACTGTATATTTAGTTTAAAAACTTGTTGTCTTTAAAGAAAAATGTGATAAACATTTTTTTAAAGTAAGGTTTTTAAAAATTGTTTAGAATAATGTCTAGAAATTTTGTTTTATAAGGCCAAATGTTTTATCTTAATGTTTATAATTTCTTCATGGCCGTTTATGCGACTTCAAATTTGAACAGGTACAATGGATGTAGTATCTATAATTTGATAAATTTTAAAAATTAATATCAGTTTTATGTTTGTGGCAGTTTTATAAGACGTCAATACGATACGTAATTTTTAGCTAAATGTAACAAATTATCATTTTAAAAATCCTAGTTACTAAAACAAAAATATAATTATATATACTATTACAAGTGTTAAAAGCATTAGGGTTCATCTGTTGCTCCGATCCTTGCGTTTCCGGCTAAAAGTATATTTTAGTCACGGGAATCACATCAATATAAACAACATAAAAGTTATAACGTTCTAGCTTTTACCACCGTCGTTCACTTTACATTTTTCTGATAAAAACCCCTAAATAAAATGTATGTGACCTTAAAAAAAAACTTTAGGTTTTTAGCAACAATATTTTTTCATGTAGCAATCATTACAAAAACACATTCTAGGAGTTTGAAGACGATTTGAATATAGTTTCATGAGGTAAATTTTTAATAAATTTACACCATTAGAAATCTTAAAAAATACAACTATTATTTTAAGGTTAACCGTTAGTACGAATTTTAATGTGTTTTATAACGTTAAATTAAGTTATAAATTTTCGGAATGTTTTAAGAAATCTAAAAAAGTAAGTTTTATCCGTTTAAAGTGTTGTTCAAAACTAGTTAGAATTAAAAAAACTAAGTTTATCAGCTAAATCGTTGAAGTCAGTTCTTTTATATTTATTACATACGGCTACATTAATCTGTTGTATTTTTTATTTACTTTGGTAAGCAATAAGTTCGTACAGTAACATTTACAGGATACAAACTCAAATCAATAGTCTATAAAAATAGACTAAAAATGTTTTTTCAGGCTTTTAAGTTAAGAAAATTATAATTTTGATAAAATGCTGCGCGAACCGATTGAGACACTGATAATAAAAAAGTTATTTCTTTTTTGATATTTAATTTAATGCGGTAGAAATTTTCTTATACAAATTTTTTCAAACCTTTTAGTTGTTAAGATCATCAAAAAACACTTATTAAATTTTGCTGTGTGACTAACAATAAAACTTCATTTATTATTATTCTGAGCATGAATGTAATTAGTCGTATAGTTAAATTACTTATGTCTAATAATAATAATTTAAGTAGAAGTTAGATATAACGGTTTAGATTTACATTAGAACACTAAGGAGAAAAATTTATTTGTTTAATTTAAATAGTTGTAGTTGACATATAATATAGTTTGCATTGAATTTTCATCTGACTCAGTTGCAATGTCTACTTTCTTTTTAAAAAAAGAGTTTAAAACAATTAATTTTACTATTTATTTAAACTAAAACAACTGAATTGTTTATAGTTTTGTCAAAACTTTTATTTTTCTTTAATGTTTGTATAGTTTTATGTATTTAATAATAAAAAAGATTACGCTTTATCTATAATGTTTTCCTAAACTTCTATTTGATAAACTTTTGTAATTAATGTATTTTAAACTTAAACACAGTAAAACAAATAGAAAATTAATGAAGCTAATTTATTCTCTACATTAACAAACAGATGAACACAAATATGAAAGAAAAATACTATAAAACATTTTCTAAGAAAGTATTTTACATTTTTAATAATATCTGCATATTTTACTATCGAAAATACAGTTTAACTAAACAACTAAATATGTCGTCATTAAAACAATAAACTTTTGTATATATATTGAAGATGGTATAAGTTAAATAGAATATATTAGTAAAATTATTCTGAATGTTCCTGAATCACTACTATATATGAAATTTTAAAAACCAGGTTCCGTATTGTCTGTCTTCTTACATGGACCGTCCTGAATTATAACGACTACGATTGGTTGATCTGAAAACAAAACAAATAATTATATAAATTATGTTTCATTATTTGAGTTTAAAGGTTTAGTGCTTGAACACTTTTGAGTAATAAAAGCATAAATTAGAATGTTGAATTTTTCAAAAATTTAAATTTTATAATATACTTTTTTTATTATTGATTACGGCCTAATTTTCCAATAAAGCAAAACAATAAATTTAAGTTCTACTATAAGTAGTCACAACAAAGAATGATGGTTAGTATTTACAATATATTGAACAATTAAGTTACATACCGCCATTGCTAGGTGCATCAATTGTTTCATATTGTTGCTGATACTTCAAATATGTTAGATTTTGAGTACTTTGAACACCAAAGATACCTTTAAAAAAAACACATTTTAAACGATGTAAGTAAAGTAAACATACGTTGCCAACCTTAGCTAATATTTTCCCGTTAAACTATAAAAATGAATGATCGAATAATTAAAAATAGACGACAAAAAATAATTTACGCTATAAAACAAATTAATAGTTTTTATACTAACTTGATGATTCTTTAATAATCGTCACAGGTTTCAAATCATGCAGGTCAGAAGTAAACGTTTGCGGTTCACTGAAATTGAAAACATCTTCCTCATTACTATAATGACCACAACTGTCATGTTCATAATGAGAATATTGTTGTGAATTTTCGTGATATTGTTCCATTTTTTCCTCCAACTCTTCTACTATTATTTTTTATAAAAGATAAAAAACGTTTAACTTAACAATAGAAATTATAAATGAAGTAGAACTTAGTGTGTATTAAAAAGTAAGTATGAAGTTTATAAACCTTAAATGAAAACTTTTGTTTGTTTCTAATCACTGCTGAATTTAAATCTAGAATAAGCGTTAGGTTGAAGCAAAATTTTTCTTGTCTATAAAATATTTTACATGTTTAAATTAACACAAATAAAACATTATTAAAATGTTATGTTTGTTTAAAACTAACCGTCACATTTTAGTTCAACAAACAAAGGTTTTTCAAGTTTTGGTGTTGATTCAATCAATAATCTTTCTCTTTTTATAATCTTTTTTAAGTTTCGTCTTTGAATTTCGTCCAGCTGAATTTTTGTTCCAAGTTTCTTCTTACTGTTCTTAATGACCTAAAAAATTAATGCTTATTTTTATAAAAATAGACTGTGTTACAGCAAATCAGTCAAACAACGAAAATTAAAAATTATTAAATTTTCAGAAATAAAGCTAGATAAAGCTTAGTCAAAGAAAATAGTTAATGCCGAAAGTTTGCTTTGATTTTACTTTTTATTGGTTAAAATATACATTTAATTTTAACCTTAAAACATTAAATTTTTAAATACTATTACTTTTGTTTAAAAATATTTTAATGTTTAAGTCATTGTTTTTACGACATACTAGTACTTTTAAAAAAAATTCAAATATTACAGGTTTAGTTTTTAAACATGTGATAACTTTTTTTTGTTTCTTGTAAAATATGTGCATTAACCTGATATGGACCTACGTCGGTTTGTACCGCTTCAATTTTAACGATCGCTTTTAATCTTTTCATCTCTACTTCTGCAGGATTGCTATTATGGTTATGATCATTTGTTCTTTTAACTACCTGTTAAAAATGTATCAGATTTATATAGTTGGCTATCGTTGTATATAATAAAAATATTTATATTCTGAATATAAAAATTAACACTTTTATTTTCATTCGCGGCAAATAACAATATTCAAAACTGTTAAATGTGTAAAAAAGAATGTTTAACATTTCATAGTTTATGGTAAAAAAGTATTTGTTTCAATTTAAGTATAGAAAACTTGATCTAAATCTAAGTACACAAGTTTGAAATTTAAACTAAGAGATTTATTAAATTAAAATATTTGTGCATTGTTAGCAATTTTTTTTTTTAGGATTTTAAATACGTTGTAAGTTTCGTATTAAATATAATGATAATATATATAAAGTAGTATTTATCATTAATGTTTTCTAATAAATAGTATGCAAATAAATAAATTCAGGGTTTTGCACATCATTTGTGGAAAAGTTTTTTGAAAATTTTGGTTGAGAACAAACCATTTAAATTATAATTTCAATAAATTTTTTTTTTAATAATCACTATTATGAAATAATAACCATATTAGATTACATTTTATTTTAATTTTACTAAAAACCTTAATTTCAATAGATTTTCCTGACTGAAAACTTAGTCGCAGTCTGGAGATTTCTGTAAGTGAGCAGGATAAAGCATGTTATGTGTACGTTACTAAGCCCCTATTAACAAATAACAGCAGAAAAAAAAACAAAAACTAGAAATAAAATTTACGTCTATAAACATAGTATAAACTGATTTAAGCTTTTAAAATTACTACATCTATATTTTTTTCAACCACTTAAGTGTACTAAGTTTTACAAAGAATTTAAAAATTAAGTTATAAATGTTACCAAACCATCATGTTTCACACAAAAATAACACAAACCTTGTTAGTTCGCATATCGGTGTGAATCCTAGCTATGCATCCGCCACCTCGCTTATCGCACCTCCAAATTTTTGACGTCATCTTCTTGTTGTTCTTGTAGTAGTTGAACGTGTGGCCATTGTCGACAAACTTTGCCGGTGGATGTTTGCGCATTTTACTTCTCTTTTTTGCTTTTTCTATATTAAATTTGCTTTTAGGAAAGTGCTGGTTTCCGCCTTGAAATTTACAATAAAACTAACATATTAACAATCGAATACTGTTTGAATCAATACATGATTTTAATTTGGTGTCTAAATTAAATTGAGTTTTAGCATCTCTTATATAAATTAAAGTGTTATTTTTGTACATCGAATTCATAAAAAAGTATGTATACCTAAACGATCAGAGTCTGAAGTCATCTGAAGCATAGTTGGATTGTGCTCAGTAGACAAGTTATTTGAATGACTGCTTTGTTGTAATCTATGTTGAGATGTTTCGTAGATTATAGAATTTTCAACGTCAATTAAATAAGATGAGCCTGCCATTTCTACAGTACCTGTATAACAAAATAACAGTTTTACTAAAAATTTGTCAACATAATTACTTGTGAAAAAGTTAATGAATGCCTGACTATTACTTAATTTGATCATTAATTTTAGTAATAATTCTATTAGGTACTTTATATATGTTTTTTAGTTATATAGTACTTCACAACAGAAAACTTGAATAAATTTTAAACTAATTTGACATTAGATACAAATCTAATAACTGCACCTGATTGATTGGAGTTTGTGCTTATCTGATACAAACTAGTATTAGGTTCGGTGACAATGTTAAACGAATTTTCAACATCAATTAAAAAAGGTGAGCTAGTCAATTCTTCGGGATCTGAGTGTTAAAAAGAAAATTTATTTATATTTTTAAATATAGTTAATGGAATAAAAACTATAAAATTTATTATTTAAAACTGGTCATATCTCCGGTAATTTTTTTATGGTATGCATCATTTATATTGTTGTGTAGTTTATTAAAATTTATTTTCTGTTACTTAGTTCGTAGATACTGATAATCTTTCATACATCATATAAGTGACTTTTTTAACGACTTACCTTCATTCATGATTATAAAGTTAGTAATATCTTCCATTGTTTTTTGTTTATGTAATACTATTATTTTTATCTGAAAAAAGACTAAATTATTAATAATAAAACTTGATACTATCAAAACGTCCTCAAATGGAAACTTTTACGATCATTTTATTTAGTATATGTTTAAACTTTTTCAGAGTTTATACCAGCGTTTTTCAATATTTTTCATAAATGCTAACTTAC